>NC_046225.1:26629971-27266734 GCF_009819885.2 Catharus ustulatus | reverse complement strand
GTACAGAACTGGAAGTCATGATTACTGAACTATGTTTTCACTTCTGCAATGTGGAGGGTCACTATTGCAAAATACTTTCTACTCCATGTCTGAGTACTATCCATAAATTCTTTCTCTTAGTACCTCTCCTTAGACTAGAAATCCCTCAGAGCAGGAATCACCTCGCTGTGCTTACACAGCACTAAGTACAACAGCACCCTGCCCTCTCAAGACAACAGCCAAACAAACAGTGCTAAATAACCCAAGGAGGTGCCCAGCAGCTCCTCCCAGGAACATCAACAAACACAAAGGAAAAGAACTAGCACTTTTCACAAAAGCATAATTTCCAGAACAAAGTACTCCTTAAGGGCAGGTGTGGATAGTGTGATACAGGCCTGGCTGGCTGAGAAAGGTCATAGCACCATGGATTTGTTGGAAATGTCCTAAGTAAGAACAGAGCTATTGTTTGTAGTAGTTAGGCTCAAGGGCAAGGGGCCCTTGGGATGGATGCCTGAGCAAGGACGTGCTAACTACAGGAATGAGGAACAGATAAACTGCAAAGCGAGAGTGTGTATGTGTCTGTTTAGCCTATGAGGAGCTCAGGTTTTGCAATATGTATAAGCTCATTAGAAGTGCTCTATTAGGCAGTAAATAAAGAAAATAAACGAGACTCATGGATGAACCACATGGTGTCCGAGTCTTCCTTCTTCAACAGGCAGGAAATATCTGGGCTGCAGAAACCTTTGTCCCTCTGAACCTTGCCAACCTGTCTGCAAGGGGTGTGAACCACTTGTCCTGTATGAAACACAACACTTGGCATCTGCAACGCAGAGCTGGCTGTCACTCTTGAGAGTGTCCTTGTCCAGATGCAGAATAGGGCCCACCACAGTGTAAAGACACCTTGGTTTTTGGCAGGGCAGGTATTGTTTTTTCTTCTCCAGGAAATGGACAAACTTCATACTTATTCCTGGCGAATCTATGTCCTTTCAGTCCCAAAAATGAGAACATTCTGAATCAACTGGTCCTCACCTCAGGTCTTCAAAAGAGAAAGGAAGATATCCTCAAGTGGTAGTAGATATAGAGAGGAGAGATTTTTTCCTAAGCACAGGGAGTATAAATCTATTTCCTTCACCTCTATCTCCTGTGCCACCATGAGCTTGCCCTCTACCTTCACTGCCTTTTTATTTTTTTTTAACAAATCTCATGAGAGCACTAAGCTGATAGAAAGGATTTTTATTAAATCTGGCAACTCACAGTAGTGCTGTAGAGTGGAAAATACCAATCTACTGAGTGAAAGTGAGGAAAAGTATGTTGAAGGCAACTGCAAAATACTAATTTAACAGCAAAGGCATAACTTTTGAAGGAAAGAACAACATATGGCAGACAAACAGAAAAAGGGGGGAAAGTGTAGCATGAGCTTACCAAAGAGAGATCTTACAAGACTAAGTTGGTATCTTCCTCTAAAAAGATAATTCATTTTCTAGATAAAGGGCACACAAGAATGGAGACTATTCAAACATCAAATAAAGCATTAGTTATAATATCACAGGAGAAATACTCAAAATTGAGAAAGTGGGGTTTATCAGAGGGACTAAAAGCAGTTATGAAACCAAGTAAGAGGTAACAGATTGCATGGGAGAAGGGTGAACCAGGCAGAAAGATAAAAATTGGCCAGGGGAATAATTTCCTTTATTATTTAAATTAATAGCCTCTGCATGACTTCTGGAGCATACCAATGTGATTTGCTGATGATATGATGTTGGAATTAACTGCCATCCTATGGCTAAGATGGCACATTTTGCAGCCAAAATTAGCTGGGAAAAGGCCCAGGGGATGGAACTGAGCAGATTTCTGGGCAGTAATTTGGGATCACTGGTGATAATACCTTCAGTAATTTCCCTGAGTGAAATGATGGCAGAAAAAAGCCTTGGGAGGACAGGCAGCTCATAAAATTATTTCAAATCACCTGTCTGAAGGTGCTGTTAGGAAGTCAAACATGTGGAGGTGACAATGAATGATGGACAGGACTCCCATGGGATGGACACAGTCTAGGAAGCAGGAAGGAGCTCAATTGCCACTGCAATCTCTTGTGGCCAAGACAGAAAAACATATGGAGTAGGGCTACTTAAACAAGGCTAGTGGTCAGCCAAATTTAGGACAAGAAACTAAACTGATTTGCCAGATTTTGCATTGCAAAACAAAAGCTGAGAGGGCACACAGCTTCTCCTCCTTTCTCAGAAATATCCAAAGGGGGCAACTTAAACCTGTGTTAACATAAACATGACTAGATCTGTCTCCACTGTAAATAAATTTGGTCTGAAAGCATGATAGTTATGAACAGTAGAGGTAGCAGACCCTTGCGTTAGGAGTAAATGGGAAGAGAATATACACAGTTTAGGAAAGCAAGAAATAAATCTTGTTTTCCCTATTGCAGCACCTCATTTTCTTTAAAATATTGGAACCATCAGCACTGCTTCAGATTACTGATATAGAATGTGTAATATATGTTGTTATAATTCGTGTTTATATAATATAAGAAGGTTGTATAAAATAAAATAAAAGAACCTCTTAGACACCGCCAAGAACCTGGGGCCATAGACAACGGCCATAATTAGCATATCAACAGACCTAGCCCAGCGATCTCGACAATGGATGGGAAAAGATCATCGATAAAGAACTTGTCAAGTACCACATATCAGACAGCCGATCACCTCCACCATTCCTTTCCCATAAGTGAGAAACAGCACTCCCAAGGAAAATTACACATCAATGCAGAGCAGACACAGCCTTCATCAGCACGCAGCACTCAGGAAGGACCTTTGTCCAGGGCAGCACCAGAAAAAGGATTTAATCTAAATATGAGAATCTGCAGCAGAAACAAAGGAAGCTCTTGCCTCAGGCCAGAAAAACTATATAAAAACTGGGCTCCCTGGGATGGCAGGGTGTAACACATGGGGATCTGATGCAATAGAGGTCAGATCAGCGTGTATGTCCACCCAGCACCAACCCCGGGCTCAGTACTGTTGGTTTTGCTTGTGGATTCCCAAGACCGTATTTTCAGTCGCAAAAATAAAATCTGCTGTTTTACCATTTAATTCAGCTTGATTCGGTTATTATCTGTAACAATCTGGTGACGCCAACATGATCCTGATTTGAGGTTCGGGGGGGACCCCTTTTCCGTCCAGGAGGCACCTCGCTGACTTCAGCGACCTGGTGGAATCAGGAAACTCCCCAGCACTGGTCAGGAACCCAAACTAAAGCCTGAAGCCACAATCAAAAAGGGGGGAAACAGGCCCAGAGTTCTCGGATAACGGCGGCAACTTTTCACTCATAAAACTCGACGTGCACAAAGAATCCACGCAGGAAAAGGAACCGTAAGTATTGCGTGGTTGAGTGAGGTGTGGTTGAGCGCGTGAGTGAGACGTGATCTGATCATGAAGCAATAGTGGACCCTGAAATCGCAGTTCCACCATCCCGCGAGGGACACGGTCGGTTGAGGGGGAAGCGAACATTACGTGTAAGAACTCTTTCCTGCATGTCAAGCCTAAAACTAAGGGTGTTTTGGGGGTCGGTCACGGTGGGGATATCGGGAGGGAGGTACATTTCCTAGGATTTGGAAAACTGATAAACCTCTCAGTCCCAGGGCTAGTTCAAGCCCAGGAAAAGAGAGCTTGTCTCCTTTTGAAAAGCTACACGGAACAGTTCTCTGTGTGAGGTGAGTAGACTGGAAAATTTGACATAAATAAAGTTTAAACTGCAGTTCAATACTTCTCAGATTTGGAAGATCCGGGTGTGAAACATGGTAAAAAGATATGCTAAGGTAGCTTGGGATTTTTTTATTTGTAAAAGAAATGGGACAGAAAAAGAGCAAACCCCAGGGAAAAAACCCTAAGAAACTGAAAAAGATAAAAAAAAGGTAAGTTGCCCAAGATCCCATGAGACAGCTTGATGGGTTGGATGATAAAACATAGGGAAGGGAGCCCCTAGGAGAAATAAATCTAAGGAAAAGTTGATTCATTATTGCATAAAGGTTTGGGGGGGGCAAGGAGGTATGGGAGCATGCAATTTGGCCTGTTTTTGGTACGTTCGAGAGATGGGTTTGCCTGGCCTTAATCAACCACATGAGTGAAAAATACCCACAGGTAAAAGAGGAGAAAGATTATGCCAAATTATGGAAGCACACCAGTACTGGGTTATATCCGGTCAAAACTTGCAAGGATGCTGCATTTCCAGGTGAGGTATGGGAACCCCTTGATAGTCTACCACCTCCATACCTAAATCCCACACCCCAACCTCTCCTGGCTCCGGCACCTTTTCCCGCACCCCAACCTCTCCCGGCTCTGGCACCTTCTCCCGCACCCATGGATTTCCTGTGCCAAACCGTGCTAGCCCAGGCAATCCTGGGAGCCCCGCTCTCCCAGGAGCAGGCACCCGTGGTACCACCCCCTCCTCCCCTTCCTCCCCCTCCTGAACCCAAAGGAACAGTCCCTGCTGCTGGGAAAATCGGGTCCCCACCAGCCAGCAGGACAAGGCACAAAATGAGGAAGGTATGTAATGACAATAGTGAGGAAGAAAAAGACAGATGTAAAATCCTCCCTTTAAGGGAGGTACCTACCACCCTGGGAGTTATTGGTTTTGTGTTGTGCATGTACCAATAAATACAGGGGATGTGAGAGCCTTTAAGAGGGAAATGGATAATTTGATGGATGACCCAATAGGGGTCACTGACTGCTTGGACGAATTTTTAGGGACCAGCATATACACATATGATGATATTAATGCCATACTGAAGTTGTTGTTTAGTATCGAGGAATGGGAAATGATTAGGCAAGCCGCGATTCGGGACTGGGAGTGCAGAAACCCACTGGGAGGGCGAGGGGACCAGAGGTGGCCCAGCATGAGACTGTCATGGGACGCTCAGACGGAAGAAGGCAGGCTAAGAATGATAGAGTTAAGGGGCATGGTGATGTAAGGCGTGCAGGAGGTGGTACTGAAAGGGTAGAACTTGAGTAAAGCACTGGGGGAATGTCAGAAGAGGGAGGAGTCCCCAGCTGAGTGGCTGGAGAGATTGAAGAAAAGTATCCGAATGTATTCAGGAATGGATCCTGACTCCCCTATAGGAGAAATCCTCCTGAAAACTCAGTTTGTTGCAAAATCGTGGGAGGATATATGGAGGAAGCTTGAGAAGATAGAGGGTTGGCAGGAGAAGGGATTGCAGGAGTTATTAAAGGAGGCCCAGAGGGTTTATATGAAAAGGAGAGTAGAGCAACAGAAGACAAATGCGAAAGTATTAGTGGCCGCCGTAAGAGAAGCCCAGAAACAGGAGCAGACCCAAGGCAACCCAAGACCGGCACCGAATCAGCAGACCCAGAAGAAATGAAGCCCCCCCACAGAAGAAACAGGCGGATGGCCAGGGAGAAGCACCCGAGTGCTTTTACTGCAAGAAAAGGGGGCATTTCAAAAGGGACTGTAAAAAGCGAATAAAAGACGAGAAGATGTTTCAGGGGCTCTTTCACTTAGGGTCCAGAACATCCCGAGAGCCCCTGGTAAAGCTAAGAATAGGACCCCAGAAAATAATTTTGGTATTTTTAGTAGACTCTGGTGCAGAGCGTAGCACTGTTCAGCTGTTACTTTCAGGATGTGTAAAAAGCAAAGAAACTGTGAAGGTTATTGGAGCAAAGGGGGAACATTTTGAGGTGTCTGTCATTAAAGATGTTGAAATAGAATTGGAAAATAGGTTTTGTTTAGGCAATCTGCTATTAGTAGAAAAAGTTGATTATAATTTATTGTGGAGGGATTTGATGGTATCACTAGAGATAAGCTTGATTGTGGAAGGTTTCAGGCTTATGGTGTGTTTATTCAGATTAATAATAGAAGATGAAAAAAGAATTGATTCAAAGGTTTGGCACAAACAAGGGGAAGTGGAGAAATTAGAAATGGAACCAGTACACATAGAAATTGATAAACCAGAAGAGCCCATTAGAATAAAACAGTATCCCATCCCTATGGAAGGAAGAAAGGAGTTGAAAGCTGTCATAGAGGACCTCCTGGACAAAGGAACTTTGAAACCTTGTATGTCCAGGTGTAACACTCCTATTCTAGCAGTCTGGAAAGCTGATGGCAGCTACAGGTTAGTCTAAGATCTTAGAGCAGTAAACATGAGAACTAAGACCTTGTTTCCCACAGTCCCAAACCCATATACTCTATCGAATACAGTTTCTCCAGAAGTCACCTAGTATAGTGTAATAGATTTAAAGGATGCATTTTGGTCTTGTCCCCTGGCTGAGGACAGTAGGGACTATTTTGCCTTTCAATGGGAGGACCCAGACACCAATTGTAAGCAACAATACAGATGGACCTCCTTGCCTCAGGGATTTGTGGACTCACCCAACCTGTTTGGTCAGGCCCTGGAACAGCTACTAAGTCAATTTGTACCAGAGGAAGGGACTAAATTGCTACAATATGTAGATGATTTACTGGTGGCCGGTAAAAAGGCAGAGGACGTCAGGACAACCTCCATAAAGTTGCTAAATTTTTTGGGAGAACAAGGATTAAAAGTCTCTAAATCAAAGCTACAGTGTGTTGAACCAGAGGTTAAATATTTGGGGCATTGGTTAGTAAAGGGAAGGAAGAAACTGGACCCAGAAAGGATCGCAGGGATTATATCTTTACCCTCCCCACAGACAAAAAGGGAGTGGGCTATTGCAGGCAGTGGATTGAGGGATACAGTGAAAAAGTAAAGTTCTTATACGAGAAATTGACCGCAGATAAGGTAAAGTGGACAGAACAAGATCAGGAGGAGTTCGAGGAGGTGAAAAAAACTCTCCTAACTGCTCCCGTGCTAAACCTCCCAGATGTAAAAAGGTCATTTCAGTTGTTTGTGGATGTTAATAACCATACTGCCTATGGAGTTTTAACACAGGAGTGGGCAGGAGCTAAGAAGCCAGTGAGGTACATATCAAAACTTCTGGACCCGGTAAGCAGGGGTTGGCCCACTTGCCTAAAAGCAATTGTAGCAGTAATATTGTCGGTGGAAGATGCGAAGAAAGTAACCTTTGGGGCCTCACTGGTGTTGTATACTCCACATGATGTAAGGAGTATATTGCAACAAAAAGCAGATAAATGGCTCATGGATGCTAGGTTGTTAAAATATGAGGTTATACTAATAAATTCATATGATTTAGAACTACCAACAATCACTGCAGCAAATCCAGCACAATTTTTGTATGGGGAAGCATCGGAGGGACCAACCCATAAATGTGTTGAAATAGTAGAATTACAGACAAAAATCTGAACGGACGTAGAGGAAGAAGAACTCGAAGGGGGGGAAAAATGGTTTGTGGATGGTTCAGCAAGAGTGGTAGAGAGAAAAAGAAAATCAGGATATGCAATTATAGATGGGAAAACAGGAGAAGTAGTTTAATCAGGACCCTTAAATGCGAGTTGGTCAGCTCAGGCATGTGAATTGTATGCAGTTTTATGGGCATTAAAAAGATTAAAAGGAAAAAGAGGAACGATATTTACAGATTCAAAACATGCCTTTGGGGTGATTCATACTTTTGGGAAAATTTGGGAAGAAAGAGGACTAATAAATACTCGGGGACGGGGACTGGTCCATGGAGAAATAATAAATCCTAGAGCCTGTCCAAGAGCCAGAATCAATCGCAGTCATGCGTGTGAAGGGACATCAAACAGGAATACAGTTTCAGATTAGAGGAAACAATTTTGCAGATAAGGAAGCAAAAAGTGCAGCACTACTAACGGTAAGTACCCCAGAATTCTGGGAAAGCTGGGCTCAGGGATAACCCCCTTGTCCCTCCCAAAAAGAGATTGAAGAATACAAAAAGATAGGAGGTATATTAGAAGAAGGTAAGTGGAAGTTACCAGATGAGAGGGAATTAACATCTAAGTATTATACCAGAAAAATTCAAAAGAGACTACATTTGCAAACACATTGGGGATCACAGGCTCTGGCAGAACAATTTCTGAGATTCTTCGGGTGTAAGGGGATTTATGAATTAGCTAAACAGGAAGTCCAGAGGTGTCTGATATGCAAAAAGGTTAACAAAGCCAGGACACGAGAGGTAATTTGGGGTAGTTGCCCTATAGCCTATCGTCCATTTGAAAGAATCCAAGTGGATTTCACTGAATTACCAAAGGTTGGGAGGTATAAATTTTTGCTAGTACTAGTAGACAAACTAACTCATTGGGTAGAAGCTTACCCAAACTCAAGGGCTACAGCGCAGAGAGTATCTAAATTTCTTCTGGAAGAAATCATCCCCCGGTATGGTCAAATTAACTATATAGACTCAGACCAAGGAACACATTTCACCTCAAAGGTTATTAAACAACTGGTTGAAGCCCTACGAATTCGGTGGGCATCCCCAGAGTTCTGGAGAAGTTGCGAGAATGAATCAGACCTTGAAGGCTTAACTATCAAAATTAATGATAGAAACAAAAATGTCCTGGCCAAAATTCCTCCCCTTAGCATTATTAAATATTAGGACGATGCCTCACTCTGAGACAGGGCTATCTCCTTTTGAAATGTTACATGGGATGCCGTATGATCATGGGATGCCAGTAGGACATCCAAAAATAGAAGATGGACAAATACAACCCTACTTGATAACAATAAATAAAAATTTACAGAAATTGTGAAAACAGGGAATTGTCACACAAAATGCTCCTTTGGGGTTCGCCATACACAAAATACAGCTGGGAGATCAGGTCCTCATTAAAACCTGGAAAGAGGTTTCTCTCTCTCCTCACTTGGAAGGTCCTCTTCTTGTCCTTTTAACCACAGACACACCAGCCCGGACAGCAGAAAAAGGCTGGACACATGCCTCCAGAGTGAAAAAGATAGAGACGACCAAGGAAACACCGAAGTGGAAAGTTGTTTCCTCCTCTGGAGACCTCAAGATAAAATTGCGCCGAACAAGCCGATAAGCAACCTAAATCGAATACAGTGTATAGCTTCCAGGTGCAGGTGTTTTCCTTTTGTTCATTTCAGGTGCCAGATCTGTCCTGGGATTTGAGTTACACATTGTGTACAGGGGATCCAAACTAGAGGGCTCTGTACTAAGTGTTTTGAAAAGAACTGTCTCTGACTGACCAAATTCTAGTACTTGCCACTGAATTGAATATCTTTGAAGTAGATTCTGTAGAGTGGTTTCTCTTATACCGACATGGGATTAGTGGGAAACTAAATTGCAGAACTGAAATTTTAAGAGTAGAGTGCCAGAGAACAAATAAGGTACCTTGTTGGACAGACATGATAAAATTATCGAGGTAGGATGTCTTTAAGAGGCAATATGCAGCTCGGACTTTGCGTTGGTCCCCTGAAGAATACCTCTGCTACCAAGAAGATGGTTTCCCTTGCTGTTAGCAGCGAACTAGTGGGCGTAGGCAGAGGCAGAGAGGTACGCCTATGGGGAATCCTGGTGAGCCTGAGCCTAGTCATGTTGCCCCCAATTAACGCATACCCAAGGAATTCTGCAAGCCCTGCAGCACAAAGCTGTAACAATGAGTGTGGGGGACGTCCACTAACTAGCACCCCGACTCACTCTGTCCTGGCCAACTGCACCCATAAAGGAAAGGAGGAGTACTGTACCTTTAACAGCACTCAGTATGTGAAGTGTAAATGGGGAAAGAAAATGATATGCTATAATCTCAAGGCAAGACATGGGAAAGGGCAGTCAGATACCTTTGCTCACAATATCCAGAAGAGAAATGCCAATCAAATACCTCTTCCCACTTGTGGACAATGCAATCGCTCGGTGTGGGTAGGGGGAAAACAAAATTCGGTAGTTGTGGCTTATTTTCACGTGAATGAGTTATGCTATGACAATACCCGATTAGGTATGTGTGTCATGGAAGGGAAAACATATTGGGTGGGCAAAAATCTTAAGTTTTGGGTTGATCTCAGACGGTAAACCAATCATCAACCTACTTGAAGAAAATGATGAACAGGTTTGTGCCCAATTCGATAACACAACACTTTTTGTTTCTCCAGAAACAAGGAAGGCATGGAACCTGAAAGTAGGATAGAACAAATAGCCTTAGAAATGAAAAGACAGGAGTCAGAAATTAGAAAGAGGAGACTAGAACAGGAATGGTTAAGAATCTTAAGTGTGCAATATGATTTACTAGAAAAACAGTACAACAATTTGGGTCTGCCAAGATCGGACGAAAATTTGTTTATTGATTTGATGCAAGAAATTGCAACTGAGTTAGGATTGTCCAACTACTGGATTTGTGGAGGACTCAAGTCAGCAGAGCAATGGCCCTGGAAAGGTGAGAGTTTAACTCCAGAGCAGCTCCTAAGCTGGGAAACAAATCTCAAAGTCACTCCGAAGACCCAAGGGTTGGGTCTTAGATAAAAGAGTAATTGGGACCATTTGTATCAGTCGGTAGGGCAAGGAATATACAGAGGTGGTGGGATACACCCCGTGCATCTCCACCCTAGCAGTAAACTCAAACAACAAAAGCAAAACTTGGCAACCAGAACTCCCTGCAGGATATTAGAGCCTAGAAAGAGGGAATAATTGTGAATGGAGTGACAAAATTGGACTTTGTTGGAACAAAGGCTCTGGAGCTAACCCTTACCAATCACTAGGGGAGTTAAGTACTTATTGGACCAAACCAGAAAGCACAGAAATCACCTGGAAAGCTCCAGATGGGATATACTGGGTGTGTGGAAGGAAAGCATATGGTGAATTACCACAAAGGTGGAAGGGGTTATGTACTTTGGGGATAATTCAGCCTGTTTTCTTTACCTTGTCAAGATCCGACAGTGGGATGTTGGGGGCACCCCTCTACGAGACACTGAAATGGGAAAAAAGAGAATTGAAAAGGATACTTCCTGATGTGGGTGGTAGAATGGCCAGCTGAGAGAATAATAGAGTGTTATGGTCCTGCAACTTGGGCACAGGATGGGAGTTGGGGTTATTGGACTCCGGTGTACCTGCTAAATAGGTTAATAAGGCTGCAGGCAGTGGTGGAAATTGTGTCCAATTACACTTCAGATGCTCTCGAATTATTAGCCAAACAGCACTCCCAGATGCGAGCTTTTGCATATCAGAATAGAATAGCCCTGGACTACTTGTTAGCCGAGGAAGGAGGGGTTTGTGGGAAGTTTAATGAATCCAAATGTTGTGTGGAGATTGATGACTATGGAGAAACTATAAGAGATCTTGCTACAGAGATAAAAAGGGTGGCACATGTCCCTGTCCAAAAGTGGAATTCCATTCTCCAAGCATCTTGGTGGGAACAGTTATTCTCGGGAGCATGGTGGAAAAAGATTGTGTTCTTTATCCTGTGCTCAGTAGCTGGAGTCATCTTCCTACCATGCTTAATACCTTGTTTCATCAGATTAATACACTCAGTAGTTCAGGGCATGCAAATAGCCGCTATGCCCATGGACTCAGAACTTACATCTGGGAGAGAGAATGGTAAGGCATCCAAATTACTGAAATTGGGAGGAAGGGGAGGTGGATACTAGTGCAGTAGAGGCACTTGCAAAATTTGAAGAGTAAATGGGGAAAAATAAATGCCCTTACATAGATTATCGAGAAGAGTCAATAGAGGAATGGGATAGCAGTGATGAATCTGAAGAAAACTGAGAGGGGAACATGAATTAATTTGGTTATATAGAATGGGAGGGATTGTAATATATGTTGTTATAATTCGTGTTTATATAATATAAGAAGGTTGTATAAAATAAAATAAAAGAACCTCTTAGACACCGCCAAGAACCTGGGGCCATAGACAACGGCCATAATTAGCATATCAACAGACCTAGCCCAGCGATCTCAACAACGGATGGGAAAAGATCATCGATAAAGAACTTGTCAAGTACCGCATACCAGACAGCCAATCACCTCCACCAGTTCCCGTAAGTGAGAAACAGCACTCCCAAGGAAAATTACACATCAATGCAGAGCAGACACAGCCTTCATCAGCACGCAGCACTCAGGAAGGACCTTTGTCCAGGGCAGCACCAGAAAAAGGATTTAATCTAAATATGAGAATCTGCAGCAGAAACAAAGGAAACACTTACCTCAGGCCAGAAAAACTATATAAAAACTGGGCTCCCCGGGATGGCAGGGTGTAACACATGGGGATCTGACGCAATAGAGGTCAGATCAGTGTGTATGTCCACTCAGCACCAACCCTGGGCTCGGTACTGTTCGGTTTTGCTTGTGGATTCCCAAGACTGTATTTTCGGTCGCAAAAATAAATTACTATTTAATTCAGCTTGATTTGGTTATTACCTATAACAGAGTGTAATTGTCACATGATTTTCTCCAAACTTGTAAAAATGGAAACAATTGCCAGCTTAAAACTGATGCTCTTCAGGACAGAGAAATATTTTCTCCAGTATTTAAAATAGGGTATTTAAGCCAAGTAACAGAAACTATCAGCAAGAAGACACAACTATGGCTGAGGCACTAGAAATGCCTCAAAAACAACCATTCAAAGATAAGGAACACGCTGCTAATGGGGGAAGACACACAAAAACATCACTCCATCGCTGCTCTGTCAGTTCTGAGCCACCTGGGAGTCATGCAAAATGCCATCCAAGAGCAAACGAGAACCAGACTGACAGCTATACCAAGATCTGGAAAACTCAGTATGGTATTAGTCTTATTAAACAGTATAGTCTCTGCCCTTTCTAACCTTGTTTTGTGTAACAAGCTAAAAAGGACAACTTATTTTTCTCCAGGAAGTAAAGACACCTGTCTATTGCAACATTAGCTTTGCTGATGCTCCTTTTTTGCTGCAGACATCAGCCTATTGTGTAATATTTTCTTTCAAACATGCTTTAACTGGTACACATCTAAGTTGACTTTCAGCAAATTCTTTCAGCTTTCAGAAATCCTTTCCTCTAACTGTGTGAAGAGCTGTTATCCGAGACATTATTTTTGACTACAGTAATTTCACGGCTATAAGGCGCACCCTTTTGACTAAAATTTTCCCCCAAACCCGGAAGTGCACCTTATAGTCTGGTGCGCCTTATATGATGTACAAAGTTGCGACATTTGCCACCCCGGAAGTGTGAGGCGCAATGAGGGGGCGGTGTCGTGGGAGCGTCGAGCCACGAGGGGAGGGAGGGAGCCAGTGCCGGTCCCGGTCCCGGAGCAGGGGGAACGAGGAGCTGCCAGCTGCAGAGGGAACGAAGTGCTGCCAGGTGCCGCCGGTCGCGGGGGGAGCGAAGAGCCACTGGGTGTGGGGGGAGCAAAGCGCCGCCGAGCGCCATTGGCCGTAGGGGGAGCAAAGCGCCGCCAGGGACAGGGAGAGCGAAGAGCCGCCGAGCGTCACGGGGTGCGAGGGGAGTGAAGCGCCGCCGAGTGCCGCCAAGTGCCGCCGGGCGCGGGGGGAGTGAAGAGTCGCTGGGTGCCGCCAGCTGCAAGGGGAGCGAAGCACCGCCGGGCATGAAGGGAGTGAAGCGATGCCGAACGCCGCTGGCCGCTGAGGGGAGCGAAGAGCCACCGGTCGTGGGGGGAGCAAAGAGCCACCCGGCGCTGCTGGGCCCGAGGGGAGCGGGGGATGCGAAGTGCCGCTGAGTGCCGCCGGTCGCAGGGGGAGTGAAGAGCCACTGGGTGCCGCTGGGGAGCGAAGAGCAGTGGCAGCACAGCCCCTGCAGCTGCAGGAAAGCAGTGGCAGTGCAGCCCATGCAGCCCCGGGAAAGGGGCGAGAAGCGGCACCACTGCCGCCGACCGTGGGGAAGGGGTGAGTAGCGGCGGCGCTGCTGAGCCGAGCGAGGGACTGGCAGTAGGTCGGCGGTGCCGAGCCGTGTGAGGGACAGGCGGCACAGCAGGAGTGCCGAGCCGAGTGAAGGAGTGCCAAGCCAAGCGAGGGATCAGCACGGCGGCTCCGCGGAGCCGCGAGGGGGAACAGCACCGCAGCAACACAGAGCCACAAGGGAGAGGCAGCCACGCAGCTGCGCCAAGCCATGCCAAGTCAGCACTGGAGTACCAGGGCCCACTGCATGGGGAGAGCACCTGGGGTTGCCTTTGAAAGCCTAAGCAGATCTGTGAAAAATGTTTCCAAATTGTGCACCTGCCAGTAAACTCCACGATCGCGGGTTTCCGTTACTAATTTGTTACTTTGTTGCACGCAGCACGGATCTTCATGGCAAAAAAAAAGGTGCCCCTTATAATCTGGTACGCCTTATATGATCTACAAAGTTGCGAATTTTGCCGACTCCCGGGGGGTTGTGCCTTATGGTCATGAAATTACTGTATATTAGCTGGTTTGACAAAAGATGATGCTTTTGCTGCCAGTATCCTTTGATCATCAGAAAGGATGGCAAATTAGACTTTCAGGCTGAAAAAGGTGATCTCTTGGGATAAGCAAATTGAAAAACTCGTCAGGCCATCCAACCGAAGATGGAGATTATGACTGGAGTTTCCTCATTTCTCAATAAAATGCATAACTACTCAATGGAGATGTTTCGAAGTTCTAATCACCATTTTTATGGTAGTTTGGGTTGGCTTTCACAGCAAAAATTTCTTCTTTTCATTGCAGAACATAACAACTGCTCTAGTACTGTCTGCCAAAACAGAATATAAAATAAACCAAAAACAAGACAGACAGCTAACAACAAAACTCAAATCTAGTGTTTTAAACTTGATCTATTGGGAGATGTTTGTTTTGGTTTCCAAGTTAGAGGGATAAAATAATAATAATCCTCCTAGGATATCTAGCACAGCCGAAACTTTGGATGCCAGCATTTGTTTCCTGCTTCATCGCAGAGGAGTGGCTTCATTTCTTGTCATTTATGAGATTTCCCCCAGATATTTTGTGAGTTTCCTCATGACCAAGTCTTCAGAGGAGCTGTAAGAATGCTCCAACTCAACAAACCTTCTCCATGAAAAGATGGACTTTCAAAATAAGTAAGTAAATCCATTGCTTATCCAAGAAAATGTCACCTTTGACAGGATGGTCAGATTTTCTGTTTATTAATGAAAAAACACTTAAAAATAAATTCTGAGGATTTTGTGTCTAAAAACATACCACCAACAACTGAAATTTTGTGTTGTTTCCTTTTTATATACTTGAATCTTGAGAGAATAAACACCAAGAGGAGAGGGGGCAGCAAAAGCTTTCACTCTCTCACCTCTGTGTTTCAAGCCTAGAAGAAGAAAATTACAGTAATTTCACGATTATAAGCCGCACTGAGTATAAGCCGCACTTCTGGGTTTCAGCAACTTTTTGGTTTTTTGTCCATATATAAGCCGCACCTGATTATAAGCCGCAGGTTACAATACAGAGTGTGATAAAAGGTATCTGTTCTATCACCATCTGTTGAGGGTGGGGACAGTGACCCTTATCTCAGTGGTAGATAATGTGCTAATGGGCCATCCATTGAAACCAGACAGGGCATTGTTCTCTATCTTTTCACACCCCATCCTTCCTCCAGGGAGTCATTGTCTGCTAATGGCCCATTGAGTCCCACTGTGTGACTGATAAAATTACTGCATCCCTTTGGGAGTTGCTCCAGCCAGGGGAAAGAGTCCAACATTTCTTACCAAGATAAAAACAGAGGCTTTGGGACACTAAGGGAGCCCCTTTCTCCACTGGACTCCAGAGGAAAACTGGATTTCTCCACATCACCACTGGACCTCCAGAGGGAAACTGCACCTTCTACAGGACCACTGCTTCAACTGAATCACATCTGTCACTGCAGGAGGATGTAGCCACCATTTAATGGGACTGCTACCAACACCCTGCCTGACAGGGTGTCAGGTTGTACGCTGACTTTGTCAGGGTTTGGAGTTTGTTTCTTTGTAGTACTGTATTTCTATTTTAATTTCCCTAGAAAAGAACTGTTATTCCTAATTCCCATATTTTTGCCTGAAAGCCCCTTGATTTCCAAATTATAATAATTTGGAGAGAGGGGGTTTACATTCTCCATTTCAAAGAGAAGCTCCTGCCTTTCTCAGTAGATACCTGTCCTCCAAACTAAAACAGCAACTTTTTGTTCTTTGTCCATATATAAGCCGCACCTGATTATAAGCCGCACTTTGGGTTCGGACTAAAATTTTAGTCAAAATGGTGCGGCTTATAATCGTGAAATTACTGTAATTATCAGTAACTTACAATGTTCCAAAATTTCCACCATTAAAAACTGCGAAAGCACAGAATTATATAATCCTACTTATTATGCTGTCCATTTCCCAAGTATTCAAAAGGCATGTTAAAATGTAAGCGACAAAACAGAAAATACCTAGGAGGGCCTATTCATTTCAATGATAGCACAGAGAAAAGAGGAGAGGAGGACCAACTCTAAAATGCAAGGATACAGAAGATGGCACAGGATGTCTGGAGAGAGGGAAGGCTCCAGTCTTTCCAGTTCTTCCATTTCTACATACACACTCATATGCAATTAAATAAGTTTCACCTAAGGGTGCAGCAGTAGATGCAGACATTAAGCTACAACATAATCCCCATTTCCTGGCTTAGTTTGAAACACTAAGCATGAAGGTTCATATATGTATTACATTGCTGTATAAAGGGCAGAGCTACCTAGGAGTGTTAAGTCCTAGGGATGGCTAGGAGAAAACTGCTTTTCTCCATGGCATAGGTTAGGATTTTGTGACATATTATTTCCATCTATGCCATTTCTCAAGGTCAAAACTGCTCAGTCACTCACCAGTTCAACCCAGGATCAATACTAAGAGGGATTTACTACCTGCCTTAGTGCATACATCTGCAGCAGTCAAAGAATGTATTGGAAAATCTGCCTCTCTGAGCAGAGTTTTTCTTCTTTCCATTAAAAAAAGGAAATGCATTTCTTTCAAGGATACAGTCTAGATATGAACATATAAGAACAACAGCTAGTAATATCTACAACTTCATGTAAACATAAACAGCAATGAATATAACCAGTGGTATTTTCAGGATCAGTAGAATTAGCAAACTAGAGAATAAAGCCCTATTTTTGTCTTCCCCCTGTACATCAAGTGTCAGTTCAAGTAAATATTTTCCCAGAAGATATCTTCTCCAGAAAAATTAACCCGTTCTACTTAAGTTTAATGTGCAGATATATATACAGATTTAAATTTTGAAAGGTTTTATTGGTTCCATTTGGGTGCACAGACTGTTTGCAAGCAGCTGGAGATACTGGATAACAAAAATAATCAAAGCAAGGCAGATCAGCCAGTGCTCATCACACATGGATTTCCACCTTATAAATTCACTTATTTGAGAGCTGACATGGCCTCTCATCCTCTGCGCAGCTGGACCAAGTGGCAAAGTCCACTCAGAAAGTGCAGACTGCTACCAATGGAATCCTTCAAGCAATCAGGCTGCAAATCACAGAACTGACCTGTGCTCCTTAAAAATAATGGGGAAAAAAAAAACTAGGGAGGGCTTAGTAAGCAAGCAGACAGAATATTGGGTACTTGTCTCCTGGGGTCTGTGTGCAGTGGTGGGATTTAGAAGTGATTGGTTTGCTTTTTGCAAGTGTGGTGTTACATTTGCTTGCTTCCCAGTCTTTGAGATAGAATTCCTGCTATTCAAAGTGTTTGCTACGGTATGGAAGGTAAACAAAAAAGAGGCAGATGGAAGGCAGTATGTCATAGAGATTTCATACAGATGTTGTATGAAATTCATACTTCAAAAGAGCTTCACTGCTCTTCTTAGGAGGAAATCCAGGAAGCCAAGTCCTTTTGGAAATCTGGCTCCTAAAGTTACAGTAAAATTAAATAAATAAATTAATTAATTAATTAATTAATTAATTAATTAATAGATGCAGCATATTTTCTCCTGTGCTTTAGTTTTATTACTAACTTCATGGGAAATGCATTTTGGTAACACTGAACTGTTTTTTCCTGTCGTCTCCCCCAGTTGCTATGCTTTCTCTTGGCATCTAAAGATTAGTGGACCAGCAGAAATTTTTCCGTTGACAGCAACAGCAACTTGGGTCTGGATTGGGCTTTCTGTTTTTGTCTCTCTCTGCTATTTTCTTCCCAAGGAAATACACAGCCTACAGATTTTGTTTAAGTCTGGCATATGAGCTGTAAAAAAGGGAATGAAGAGATTCCTCCCTATTTTTCCACAAAGAGAGGATTACAGTAATTTCACTAGTATAAGGCGCACCTTTTTGACTGAAATTTTGATCCAAACCCGGAAGTGCACCTTATACACCAGTGTGCCTTATACACGGACAAAGTTTGGAAAATTGCCAACCCGGAAGTGCGAGCCGCGAGAGCCGCAGAGGAAGCGGGCGGCCACGGCTGGCAGGAGCTACATGGGGAGGGTGGAAACAGGCAGCCCCAACCACCAGCCGCCGCGCAGGGGGAGCCGGCAGCTGCAGCAGCCGCTCATGGAGAGTTGGCGGCGGATCCTCGCTGCAAAAAAAACCAGTGTACTTTATACTCCAGTATGCCTTATGGACAAAGTACAGGAACTTGCCAACAACCTGGAAGTGTGCCTTATACTCCAGTGCGCCTTATACTCATGAAATTACTGCACTTAGATCTCCACCCCCTTGAAACAGGTGGTTCACTACCTCTAAAGGATCTTGTAGATTGATGAGAGAAAGTCAGGCATAGTGGCTGATCAAAACCCTCCCTACATTTAATTTAACCAGTACAGTCCTCTGCAGGTAGAAAAGGTCTTCACTGAGACTTTAACCTCTTTCCTGTTCCAAATCACTCATAAGAATTACATTTCTCTGCCAAAGAGCAAATTAACATACTGAAAAGACTGAATGATAAAATGGAAATGCCAGATTTATCTACAGAGCCCCAAAGACTCTTCCCCAATACGTATTTGCAAACTCACAGCTGCATAAAAGCAGAAGAAGCCCTAAGAAGTGCATGAGTGATAATCACAGCATAATCACTGCTGATGAAATTTGTTCTTCCATAATCACTGCAATTTTAAGTGGATTGAGTGCCATTTAAGTGACAGGAGTGCTATGATGGATGAAATACATACGCCCAAAGTTACATCAATTCTTTGACATTCATGGCATGGATTGCTTAGTGGCATTCAATGTTTGTAAATCTTTAGAAATAAGTTAAATATGTTAATTACCAGTGGAAAAATCTCTCAAGCTGAAGTACTCAATGACTATACTGCACTTTCCTTAGTGCTATATTCTCCTCTTCTTATCCACTAAGTAAACATGACATACCAAGTCAGTGATTACACTCAGGATTTGCATTTATTTTCATCTGTTAGTCTTTATAGGTAAGTCAGTGAGCTGGTACCCACATTGCACTAGCTGCCTTCCCCTCATCTGTATTTTGGGTACCCCAAACTCCTGGCACTGGTGCCGCACTGCCTCTGTACCAGCTGCCATGTGCTCTCACACATGGGCTGAGCACAGCAGGCCTAGAGAAATGCTCACCAACCAAGGCATGAGGCCAGCCCAGTGCTTCCATTTCCTCTCCCAGGTGCACCGATCACCTCTGGCTGTCACATGGAACAAGGGTCAGGCACCAAGTCAATCAAAATGGCTAAACTGCTTTTAAAAAAATCCAGTTTAAAAATTTTGATTCAAGAATGGGGAATACACTGAGCATTATCTGTGGAAGATACCTCTCTTAGTAAAAACAGGTGACAGAACAAGGTTGGTTTACTGATGGCATCTTGTTCCAGCATATGGGTCATAAAGAGGCCTGCTGGAGAGAAACCATCTGCTAACCATTTCTGCACCGCTCCTTCAAAAGATTGTATAACCCGAAATTTCTTCCATCCTAGAAATAGAAATCAAATTTCTTCACATGTAACATAAGATAGCAGCTCTGAACCAGGAAAAGAAGTTATCAGAACATGGCAAGTGATCAGGGTATGAAATAACTCAGCAAGATATTAAATTCTTGGCATCTTGGCAACAATTTAAAACAAAAAATTCAAGTGAGGTTCTGTTGGCCTGGGAACCAAGAAAACAGCCAGTTTCTCAGGTTCTTCAAGGATAAGGAACCCAAAACAAAGATTATAACACCTGAAGCGTACGTGACTCTAGTCACGGAGTGTTTCTAAAAGGGTGTCTTCTGCTCTGTCCAATGAAATATCTTTAAATTGTTTTTCATGATGTACACTATTTAAATCCATTATTTCTTTCAGTAAATGCTCTTTCTTGCTCATGTAAGAAAGTTGCCATGTTACTGTGACTATCACCACTCCAGGAACCACAAGGTTCCTCTAAGAATTGTTGGCAAGGAACAAGAGCAACAGTAGGTCAAGGCAATTGACTTTTTACAGTTTAAAAAATCCTGTCTGAAAATTACTTGGGATATTATTCAAGTAATTTAAAACACAGGTTAGATATCAAAATGAAGTAGGACATTTTGTAGATTAAGCCTTCACAGTCCCTCAGTGATTACTTTCCCTCTCCTCATTATTGGCTTCCTTAGAAGGCAAAATTACTTTATTTTACAAGACTGGCACCCCCCAGCTCCTTATTTTCAAGTAAAAACAAGAGAGTTAAGGGTTCATATGAGTAGTCTGAAAAAGCATGGGGTATCTGACTGACATGTCAGGCTGCTAATTCAACTCTTCCATTCCTTGAATTTTCAAGAAATTACCTTTAACAATAAGGCCCCCAATAGCCCAAATACACTAACAGCATGAGGAAAATCAGGATGGAAAACTAAAATCCATGTTAAGCAACACGCTGGGCACTGACCAGAAACACAGCTTGTCAAAGTCAGCCCTTAGCACAGAGTGACCTGAAACTGATGAAATGAGCTAACGGTAAGTTAATGCACTATTTACTCCATTCTTGCAACTGTCATCAGTTGTTATTTGCAAATTCCAAACTGCGATTCACATTTATACAATTTGAGCTTAAATCCCCACTTGCCAGGAGCCTTATTAAATTTAGGCATGTTCCAGCAGGCAGAAAAGCCCAGCTACCTGGCCTTATTTGTGAAAGAGGCCTCTGAAACAGGAAAGCAACTAAAAGCATCCTGGTTTGGCAACAAAAAGTATATGCTTCACCTTGAAAACAAACTTTTTCCTAATTTTAAGCACACGCTCAAGTGTTATGCCAAATAAAAGCCTAAAATTCCATCCTGTAAACTCTTAGGCATATTATTTTATAGCAGCTTCACTGACACTGAGAAGAATTTGGTAAATTCAGTGTAAACTATTTTTGAGGCTGTTTTCACCATTGGGTCCTACATAATTCTAGACCAATGAGAGATTTATAATGCTGATATTGCTTCAGGATAGGCCGAGCCTACTTCCATCACATACAGACTACATTTTATGAGGAAAATACTGGCAACTTTAGTATGAAGAAAAATCCACTGGGCTATATCATTCCCTGTAATAAAATAAACTCAGATAGAAGCAAAATAGAAACTTGGAACAAGTTATGTAATTGAACTGTATCACAGAAGCTATTTACAGGTTTGAAATAATCAGATCAATGTGCAAGTCAAAAAAATTTGCCATTAAAGGGACAGATTTCTAAACCAGGTCAAAACAGGAGTCAGAGAAGGGTTGGTAAATTAGCTCAGTCCCCATTTTTAAGCTTGTGTATCTTAATACTGGGGCCTTACAGTTCCTGGTGCTCATCATGGTGACTGATTGATGCTGAGCTCCTCTGAAGACACAAAGAGGTCTGAAATGGCAGTCTACTATTATTTTCCACTCTGTCCTTTGGGTACCGTATCATCCTGCACAGAAGGCAGAGAGGCAGTCATAATTTGCTTGTGTTGGAGCTAATAGGAAAGAATAAAGTTCTTCTTGAAGGCTGTCACCACTAATGTGACCCTGTCTCATTTGTGCCTCTAACCCAAATCTATGGAGTATTCCATCTGACCTTTCTAAGCCTGAAGCAGCAACTTCATTTGTTCCATCCAGCAAGAAATAAACTGCTACATCAGAAATGGACTTAATACCATCAACAGGAACCAGCTGAATAGCCAGCCCTTTGATTATTATTACTTGAACAAACATTCCTGATGCCAACATATTTCTGAGATGGAAGTGAGTAAATTTTTCCTACACCTCATACCGTGTAGAAGTAACGCTAAAAATATAGAAGTACTTTCAAGTACAAGACATAAAGGATCACCATATCTGGTTTTCTCATTGAAAGCTGTATTTTTTGAGAAGAGAGAAAGCACCAGGTATATGGTTTACAAGATGTATTACTTAGGGGGAAAAAATAGAAGTTGAGAATACTTTAATGCAATGTGTCATTTTCTACAAGGATTTATCGTAACTCTACTGAAATAAGCAGAGACTTTGACACTGACTTTAAGAGGGATAATATTTCACCCTGAGTTTTCAGACACTGATCTGACCAGGTTAAAGTTACAACATATCATTTTCCTATTTGTAAAGAGAGGGAAAAAAAAGGAAATACTCAAGCCATTTCATTCATACACAGCTAACTCACCAGGATAATTTTACGACTTTAAAGATTTTTCATTTTAATCCTTTTTCAGAAACTAATGGTTTCACTTGATGATATCCAAAAACTTATAAAAGAAGTTTCTGTGGTAGATTCTTAAATGTATGTATTTAAAAGTTGCATCACAATTTCTTCTCCCTACCTGTATTTGCTCCAGAGATATGGTCAAACATCCAAAAGCAGTAAAAGAGATTATGTGAAACATTTTTCTCCCAAGACAATCTGCAGAAAATGAAAGTTTAAAGAGAATAAGCATCTGCAGAAAATTAAACTGTCGGTGGTTTTCTCTGAAAATTTAAAGTTTAAAGCTATTCACTCCGTTTTTTAGCAGTAGTCCTTCCTGTCTCAGACAGTAATGCCGTGATAACAGTCTACAACAGGGGAGCAGGAGCCATGGACACTGCTAGCTGGGCTCTGTGCTCTGCTCCAAAGAATATCTCCCATGGAACTTTCGTAGGAAAAAAATCACCAAAATTACAGCATCAGAAAATATTCTGAGTTGGAAGGGACCCACAAGGATCATCGAGTCAAAATCTTACGTGAATAACCCATATGGGGATCAAATCTCTGACTTTCACATTCTAAACACCATGCTCCAAACTACTGAGATATCACTAATTTAAACATAAAAGGAAGTCTGAAAGATTGGGTCAGAAACTGATGAAAATCTTAGAAGAAAAGCTGACCAGAGGTACATAATGATTTACATATATCCTGTTAAGAAGATCTGCTATTACCTTTGCTTGCTTGTGATATGTCCAGATTTTAGAATCGTTACTGCAACCACAGAGAACATGAAGGGCTTTTCTGCACAATTTAATAATGGTGTTCAGTAGCCAGATGTCATAGACACATGGATTTGGAAAATCCCACCCAACACAACAGCAGTTACAAGTGCAGGCCCACAGCCACCAAACTTCTAGTGCCCAACATGCTGTGCAGATTTGCTTTCCTGATCTAATCGTGCTGTGGATTTGATAACCTTACCACAGGCAGGTCTTTCCTGTCCAGAGCAGAACCTGCTATAGTTAATTTCTAAGAGATATTCAGATACTGTTTCCTTGGAAATACTAGAATTTTTTATAAAAGTCCAGGGGATATGAATCTGAAATCTGTAATGGGCAGTAATTTGCATGCCTGTGCTTTTTTTGGTCTTATGGTCACATGCAGCATATTCATATTGTACTATTTTAGGTAAGGTATCATCTTTGTTGAGCACAAAAACAGCTTTGGGCAAAACAGCCACCTTTTCCCAGGTCGGTTTCATTCACAATTGTCAGAGATCACCATTAGGATAATAAAGTGGAGAAGCCCATAGAAAACCTGTAAATAGTCCCAAGAAATTCACCACGGCATTGTAGGGCAAAAAAAATCCCAGGTGAAAACGTGAGCTGAAGTTGGGACAGGAGTCTGATTGTGCCGTGTTTTGATTTTTTTTTCACCAGAGTGAAAGGAAGAACCTCATTAGGATAACAGGAGCAGAAATTACCCTTTTCAGAGAAGATCAAACTAGCGACTATTGGCAAAGCTGTATGTTACACTTGAAACACAATGCCATGTGCCTGCACCCACAGGAAAATTCCTTTTAGGACTAGAAATCTCAGGTCTTATTGTCCAAGCCACAACGTGAACACTTCCCAGCCTACTGAATGCATACTCCCTCAACCTGGGCATGCTAAAGCAGCCTCTCTTCCTGCAGTGACAGACCTGCCATACAAGTTACCACTGCTTGAAGTTTGAGCTTTTTCCAGCATGTCTTGTGAGCAAGCCTGGTTTGCACCATGCACCAGCTGGAAATAAACTTGCACATTCATTTAGTGAAAAAACACCATGGCTGTAAATTTGCTTTTGTGGCAGTTAAAAATAGAGGGTTCTTTCAAAAGATTTAATTACAAGATGTGAGGTAGAGCCCTCTGAGTGGGCACCAGTCTTCTAATTACAGTAATTTCATGACCATAAGGCGCACCGGACTATAGGGCGCACCCCCTGGGAGTCGGCAAATTTTGCAACTTTGTAGATCATATAAGGCGCACCGGACTATAAGGCGCACATTTTTTTTTTTGCAGTGAGGCTCCGCCCCCAGCTCCCCCTGCATGGTTGCTGGCCGAGGCCCCGCCCCAACCCGGCAGCCATGGGCCCCTGGACCCGCCTGTATCCGCTGCTTCGTGCAGCGTCCCCGGGGCCTCACTGCTCTGGGAGTTCCCTGGTGCTCCGGGTGCCCCGATGCCGGTGGGCCCGCCCCACGGAGTCCCTCTCCCCTCACATCCTGATGCTGCTGCGGGGGCACTCCCTCCTCACAGCCAGGCACAGCCCCGTGGGACATTCTCCCCTCACAGCCAGGCACAGCCCCGCAGGATACTCTCCCCTCACAGCCAGGCACAGCCCTGCGGGGGCACTCCCTCCTCACAGCCCGACACAGCCCTGCGGGGCCACTCCCCCTCACAGCCAGGCACAGCACCACAGGGGCACTCCCCCTCACAGCCAGGCACAACCCTGTGGGGGCACTCCCTCCTCACAGCCCGGCACAGCCCCGCAGAACACCTCTCCCCTCGCAGCCTGGCACAGCCCTGCAGGGCCTCTCCCCTTCACAGCCAGGTACAGCCCCGCGGGACACCTCTCCCCTCACAGCCCAGCAGAGCCCCGCTGCCGTTCCCCCCTCACAACCCAACCCTGCTGCGGGGCCACTCCCCCTCACGGCTCGCACTTCCGGGTTGGCAAATTTTGCCACTTTGTCCATCACATAAGGCGCACCAGACTATAAGGCGCACTTCCGGTTTCGGGGGAAAATTTTAGTCAAAAGGGTGCGCCTTATAGTCATGAAATAACTGTAATCGGTGCAAGGATTTTTGAAATAATGGCAGAAGTTCCTCCCTCTGCCTGACTTAATCCTAGAGGTTTTGATCTGGAAATGGAAAAAATCTGAATTCTGTTGATTCCCTCTTCAGTCAGGTGAACATGGAATAATAAAGCTTTTTTTAAAATATCTTTTAAAATGTTGCACAGCAAACCATGCATACAGATACACGATGTAGTTTCTATCTCAAAACCACCCAGACTAATTTTCAGGGTAGTGCTTTGGGGTTGAATCCTGTCAAATCAAGAAAGGAAAGAGAGAGAGAGGAAGAAAGCAGAAGAGATGGCTTATAAAGAAAGCATTTTCTGAGCAGGAAGTTGAGACTCCAACATGGGCATCCTATTTATTGGTCTCCTGTGTCTGGACAGCTGATGAAGAGTTCTCTGGAAGCAGAAAAGTCTTGAAACATCCCATGCACATGATGCTTTAATTTTGCTTTTTTTTTTTTTTTCCTTAATTTTACTACTTTCATAACATCTTTCTTGAAATCCACCACTGTTTATATCAAAATATTTTCTTTCAAATAGGAGTTTTCTTTCTGTTGGGTTTTTTTCAGGTTTTTTTGGGTTTTTAAAATTATTTTTCAAACCTGGCCCAAATATTTTCCTTTTCAAGATAAAGCCATGCTAAGGCAAAATTTTCTATATATCTGCCCATATAAATGTTCTCTGGAATTCAATTTAATTTCTGCTCTCACTTTTAATAACTCTCTAAATAACATAAAATTTCTCATTTCAACTTATTTTTGAAGTCACATTATTTCCTCCTGTCCATGGTACTGGTTTGTGTTTAATACACTGCTACTTTTCAGCTGCCTTTCTTGGCCTCAGGCTTTGGCAAACATTTGGTTGTGATTAACAACATGCTTTTTACTTGCTCTTGCTGTTCACCCCTTGATGTTTCAAGCTCGGATTTTTTCGTTTCCACTCTTCACTGTATTGTTGGGGGTTTTTTAAATTTTATTTTGTATCATTTAACTTTGCTCTGAATGCTACAATACTTTACAAACCTAGAAAGCATTTGGTTTATTTTTCACCATGAGGTATGCTTCAGCCTTTGAGATTGTGAAACATGGTGACTGTCATGTGTTTAGCTAGTGTTTTGATGTGCCAGTATTCAACAAAGTCAGAAGATTTTTCCAAGACAAACCAACATCATATTGGCCAGCTCTCATAAGCTTCTGGCACTTTTTGTGAAAATCAGCAATGGCAATCCTTACCATCTCCAACAAAACATGTTTTTATTCCCCTTTCTTTCCTTTCCAAAGGCAGATCCAAATAATGGCCTCATTGTTTCAGGGAGAAAAAAATTAATTGCAAGGAAGGGTCATGCAAACTAGGATGCTGGAATCATGGACACAGTCAGGGAAAATCTAGATTGCCAAAACCATTGTGGGGGCTGTCCTTAAAGGTATAGCATTTGGGAGAGGAGCAGCTCCCTTTGCACCTTCCCACCTGTATGCTGTGTGCCAGTAGGGAACTGCTGTGCTGCTCATTTTGCTTTTTGGCCAAGCAGAGCTCAGTTTTCAATAAACCCATCTGACTTCAAGGGACATGAGACCACACCTCTTTTTCTTCCTTTTTTTCCTCTCCCCTTTCTGCTTTGCCCATAAATCAAAAAAGGATCAAATGTACAAAACAACAAAATGGTAAAGTGCTCACTTCAGGGTTGCAGCCAATCTAATTAATTTTTCATTTAGGTCTGATATATTAAAGGTCAATCAATCAAGGATTATGTTTACAGAGTTGTAGAAAGAGAGGAGACCGATCCTCATTTGTTGTCTAGGCTGACCAATTTAGTCAGTTAAATGATCCTGGGGGACATCATAAAGGATATGAATAAGTTCTTGTAAGTACCTTTCTTTTAATTACAGACCAAATAGTCAACACTTCCCACAGTCCTTGACTTCCTGCCTGAAGGACAGAGCTGGCTTCATGGAAGCCAGAGGGACAGTGGTGACTTCTGCCACCCACTATTGGGGCAGTGTAGTTTCTTCATCTCTGAGAGCATCGGAGTAGACCATGGGGCTCAGGATACCTATCTAGCAGGAGTATGCAGTAGCAGGAGTCCAGCAAGTCCACCAGATTCAATAGGTTGAAGTATTTAATATTTCTAAGGGAGTAGAAAAAGGACTATAAAACTGCAATCCCATTTTCAGGTCCATCTATATTTCCAAAAATTTTAGGGAAATCATAGTCAAATCTACTTGCGCAGAATTTACACTTTTGACTTAAAAACCCTTTTTGAGCGTGACTTAGTAGACCATGCCCACAACAGCCACATGAGTGCTTTGTTACTGCATCTTCCAGTGCTTCACTTTAAATTACAGCTTCTACAGGGGCTTTCTGGTTTATTTCCTCCAGAGTGAATGGCTTGTGAGGTACCTGTTTTGTCTTTTATAATTTGCTGGGCTACACAGACAGTGCATGGCCCTTACAATATTAATGATCCTTAATAGCAAAGAGTCAATGTAGTGACAACGAAGTAGATAGATGATTTCAAATGACCGGATAAACACAGGAGAAAGATGAGATGAAAAGTCAGATGATATGGTCAGTCTGACATGACCTTTTCCTCTAATTGTTTGACATGGCAAGCTCCAAAAGGACATTTACAGAACCAAGATGACCAGCACTGAAAAGCCACTTGGTGGTCAAGAGCCAACAGGATGCAGGGCTCCTACTGATTCACACTGTTTGAAAGGGGGCGAGACAGAGTCAATCCAAAGGCAGTTCCTTCTGACTTACAAGACTGCTGAAACACAGACATAGTGTCTACGGGGTCCACTTTGCATGACAGTTGCCAGACACAGTAACTAGAGTTTTTGGTTGTAATTCCTCAGGAGAAAAGCAGTTTTGATGGCTCCAGATTCTTTATATCACTATTATGACTTTGAAATTTCAGCAATTTTCTCCATAAAAGTCTCAATTTAGTGAAAATCTTCTTATGATAATTCAACAATGACCCAAAATGCCATTCCTTAAGCTGCCTCCTCACCTGCTGTAGCAATGTACAGTAATTCCATGACTATAAGGCGCACCCTTTTGACTAAAATTTTCCCTCGAACCCGGAAGTGCGCCTTATACTCCTGTGTGCCTTATCTGATGTACAAGGTTGCAAAATTTGCCAAACCAGAAGTGTGAGCTGTGAGCCATGGGAGGAGGCAGCAGTGCCACAGCAGCCGGCTGGAGGCGGGCCCAGGGGCCGGTAGCACCGCCCCTGCCGGGTGAATGCAGGCCAGGGGGCCCATGGCCCTCCCCCATCTGGGTCCAGGCAGTCCCAGGGGCCCATGGCTGCCAGGTGAATGTGGGCCAGGGGGCCTGCAGCACCCCCCTTCCCGGGTCCAGGCAGTCCTGGGGGCCCATGGCTGCCGAGTGAAGGCAGGCCAGGGGGCCCATGGCCCTCCCCCATCTGGGTCCAGGCAGTCCCAGGGGCCCATGGCTGCCAGGTGAATGCGGGCCAGGGGGCCTGCAGCACCCCCCTTCCCGGGTCCAGGCAGTCCTGGGGGCCCATGGCTGCCAAGTGAAGGCAGGCCAGGGGGCCCACGGCACCTCCCCTCTTGGGTCCAGGCAGTCCCGGGGGCCCATGGCCACCGGGTGAAGGCGGACCCGGTGGCTCGTGGCACCACCCCTGCTGGGTGGAGGCGGGCCCGGGGGCCAATGGCTGCCGGGTTGAGGCAGGGCCTCGGCCAGCAACAGCTCGGGGGGAACTGGGGGCGGAGCCTCGCTGCAAAAAAAAGTGCGCCTTATAGTCTGGTGTGCCTTATCTGATCTACAAAGTTGTGAATTTTTCCCGACTCCCGGGGGGTGTGCGTTATAGTCCGGTGCGCCTTATGGTCGTGAAATTACTGTATTTTCTTGCTACACAATATGTTTCCATTTCTATTAGTTCACAGAAGGCTATGGTTTTGTGTATATTTTCAGTATCACAGGGAACTGAGGGCACAAGAAGAAACAAATAACAGAAACAGAGAGAGAACAGGGCCCTTTTTTAATAAGACATTTCTATGTTTGAGAACAGAGTTTCAGTGCACTCATATTCACTTTTATTTCAAACCCACTGATTTGGCCATATTAAAATCACAAAAAGAAGAAGGCAGTAGTAGCCCCAGATAACTGCATCCCCATGCCACCAATACCAGATGTATTTCAGATATACTGGTGCAGAGTGCCACTCTGTTAGCCATTCTGTCCCAGCCTTTTTGGACTGGAGCCCTGCCTCTTTTAGGAAGGCAGAGTCTCATCTGAATCAGTTCAAGTTGATGCAGAGCAGATTTCATGTAGATAAACTCTGGCTTCAGAGGGACTAAAGTTCTTCCAGTAATTTCTGGGTGCCTGATTGCATTAAGCAACACGTAAAAAAAGAAAACTGCTGAAATTTTCTCAAATGACCATTTCTATTGCATCCAAATCAGCTTTTCCAACAGAGTAATTTTACTTGCTGTAAAATAGATAATTTAAATTCCTTGAAAATATGGTCAAGTATAATCATTGAAGTAAAGCTGCCTTGAAAATCCAATACCTACAGACACACCAAAACCATAAAATTCTGAACAATGCAGTTAACAAAACCAGACTTAAACCAGAAAAATACATTTAAGAACACTCATACTCACACACTGCAATAATGTGCAGTATTGACAAAACACACATTTGAATTTTTTTTAAATCGCTTTGGATCAGTGAATTACATGCTCCTGTGTTTTGTGCAACTAGCTATTTCCATGTCTAGTAAATAAAAGCCAAGGTTAGTCAAAGCCTGCCTATTGCCCTTAGAGGGGACGTTGCCTGGTTTTAACTAATTAGCCCAGGAAGGCAGATGCAGAATAACTGTAATTAGTGCAGTAGGACAAAGGTAAGGAAGAGTTGGGGCCTGAGTCCACTCAGAAGGGAATAGGTAAAAATAACTTTTCTCGAAGGGAAAGTGATACAGTGGTGGAGTGCATTTACCAAGGGTTTGCCATTTTTGCTAGGTTTTTTTCTGTTTTGCTGTTCTATTTTTTTTTTCTTTTATACAAAGGTGCCTTGCTACTTTAGGTAGTAAACATAGCAGTGGATCCCAGTTCTTGGGGCCCATTCCTATTTTTGCCCTAAAACTGGACCCTGTATGATACAAGAGTGGTTGCTGATGGACTTTTATCAATACACAGGCATGCACAGTACATACCTAAAGTTTCTATTGTTTTAATATGAATATTATAATCTGGAGGTAGATGTGCCTCTGGTACTTGTATGTGCAAACGACAGGAGACCTGTCCTCACAAATCACAGCCAATGAACTCCCAAGGTCTTTAAACAAACAAATGGAAGGGAAGCAGGTTTTCCTTGACTCAGAGGCACTAGTCACCAGTCAGACCCCCTTGGCAATTAGGTTTCCTTGCTGGCCTGTTCTGGGAAATGAAGAGTAATTTGACCCCACTCCAGAGGTTGTCATGAGCCCTGGTATGATTTCTCCTCTAAATGCATATGCTGAATCTGAACTACAGACAGGAATAATGGCTCTGTGGCAGATGGGGATGTCTTTTGGGTCTATTGCAGGTGCATCCCCATAAACATTTGTCTGACAGTGGAAAAATGTGAATCCACAGATCCTCTGTGCAAAGTGGTGTCTGCATAAAACCTTGACAATGAAGAGTTGTAACACAATGCTTTATGGTTTGGTGTCTGCCCTGCAAGAGGATTCATGACAAGATGGATGGCTATCAGTGCCCAAATTCATAATTGAAATCTCTATGCAAGGGATTCAAGAGTAATTCTCTTCTAGTTGCATTACAGCTGTAATGCTATATATGGGATTTAGCCCTTTAATTATAAGTCTAGGGTAAAGCTTTAATCCAGCGTTTGTGTTCCTTAAAAGAAACTGGTTTTGAAGTGACAAATTCACAATGTGGGACTGAGAAGGTTGCTTTAATCCCTGATCATTTATACAACTTTTTTTCTTATTAAGACAAAAAAAAATTAAAAAAAAAAATTAAAGCATAAAGAAAAAGAAAGAAGAAGGCTAAATTGACAGAGTATCAATTTCCTCCCATTTGTGAAGCCATTGATCAAAAATGCTAAGGTGCCAGTAAAAACTCAATCCAGCCCTTCCTGGCAAGAACTGTCAGCAGTTTCTTATCTTTGCACTTGGGACTATGCAGAAGGGGAATGAAATGCAGTTGTCAAGCTAAGTGCTTCATTCTCCTTGCTTTAGTCAGTTCCACATACACCCTGTCTTCTGGAAGAACAGCTGGGTATTTCTCACCAATTCTTCCAGAAACTACCTTGATCCCTTCCTGCCTTCAGTCAGTTTTTCAGGGGTGGAGGAGCAAGGGAGGAACATCAGGGTAGAAGGAGGTTTCATCTACAGTATATTCTTATTTACTAAACATTTAAATAATTTGCTGCACAAAACGCAGGAACATGTCACCCACTGACCCAGAGAAAAGCTTTCTGTCTCACTCTCCTGCAAGTTTATTTCAAGCTGGCCTGCAAATCACAAAAATCTCTTACTCCTGGGGTGCCAAAAAGACCTGGAGCAAGCTTGGTGCAGAGAAGGACAGGCAGGAACAGTGCACCAGGTGGTCTCAAATATCAGGTGGTGTGCCACAAAGCCTAAATGTGTCAGTTGTCATGTGAAAGATGGCAAGGGGCCGATGGACGTGGATCATCCAGAAGATGAGTTTGAACCTATGGGGTTTAACTGACCTCCAATAAAGGTGGCAGGGCACAGAAGGTGAATATTGACACCATGGACCTGCACATGCCTCCTGGCCATCAACAGAAGAAGTGTAAAGTGTCAAGTGAAATTTGAATATTTCTTCCCGGCACTGGATCCTGCACTTCCTCCTTCCTAGCCCTGACACCTCCAGGGGTGGTTTTTAAAAGTTTTAAGATTTTTTAAATTAACTTTAAGGTATAATCCCCAACTCTGATCTCCAAGGGTCAGAGGAGGGGACTTGCTTTGAGAGACATCCTTTATTCTTGGGCCACATCCTAAAAGCATTCCTTGCAACCATGAGGCCCAGGAACTATTGTTCTTAAGAATACATTTATGTTGGTTAATTTCTGAAAAAATCTGAATTTTTCATGCTGGTCACATCAGTATGTGAAGCAGGCCATTTTTATCTGAGAGGACAGATGAATGACATTTCTGACAGAGGACCTTATGCAGCTGCTCACACTTGCCACACCAGAGCTCTTTGGTTATGATTTTAAGTAAATACCTGCAAAACTTTATTTCTTATAACAGTGTCTGACAACATAGAAAGCGAAATTGTTTCTGTATGCATTTGCCTACTGTTCTTTCATTGTGACTATTCAATCTTTATGAAATCACAACATGAAGAAAAAAATACCATGCAGATGAAAGGAAGAAAGAAATCTATTCCGCGGTGTGATAACCCACTTAAATATTCAATATAGAAAAGCAATTGCTGCACACTCAGACCAGATGCTCCTTACAGTTCATGAGCACCCATCAAATGTTAGGTCCCTGGTCATACATACACTTCCTTACAGCTTTGATCTCTAAGATTACCCGGGCGAGTAATTCCAGATACCTACAATGCAACCTATAATCAGACACCTGTTGTTACTTGAATTAAAACAGCACATACAGATGCCAGGTAGAGATTGGGGCTCACCTACCTGTACACATTAAAAAAAATGGATTTTCAAGAGTGTGAGCTACAGTGGTTTGTTCTTTTATTCCTTTAGTTTTCATAGCAAAATGGACTTCATCTCATATCTCACAGACTCACCCTAAACAAGTTCAGAGAACCTCATCTCCAACAAAATAGTCAAGTAAACTAAAAGGCCAAAAAATCTCATGAAACTCTGCATAGGATTTCCCAAAGCACCTGGTTCAGACACATCCTGCTGTGCCACCTGAATATGATTCTCTATTACTAATGGCTATTTGAAGACAAGTCCTGATTTTAATTATACTGGATATCACACAACATACATGGGTGCCAGCCACTGTATAGTTCCTGACTGAATGAGTAATCATTTAGTAAGGTAACAAAACAGCTGAGTTTTTGCAACTGCTCAACAGCAGCACTAACCCCAGAGAAGTCTAAAGAACCAGACAAATTGCAGCACTAATATCTGTGTCTAAATGAGACCTGAGCTCCCAAATGGCCAGATGCTGTCAGGACCATGAAATTTATCTAGAATTCTCACCCAGATTATATAAAGCAAGGTGAACTCCCTCAAGCAAAACAGATGTATTTCATAGACTTGTGCTTTTTAAATGTTTGAAAAAGCAGAACTCTCTGCCATTATAAATACTGTTCAAAGATAGCTTTTAAGGAACAAGAATCTGGACAAAGAAAGCACATTTCAATCAGTTCTCCATATGCAATCTGTCATCAAAAGAGATGGATTAACCAGAACATGCATTTTTTGACAGTTTAGAGGGCTTGGTGAACCCAAGTTCTTTTCCTCTCAATCTTGATGGTCTCCAGAAGAGATGTCTTTCTAATTCTCTCATCCACCTTCACAACTTGCCTCCCAAATTCCACTGCAACTCCCACCTACCAGATGAATGATTGTTGTCATCCTAATCCAAAATCCATCCACTCCCAATTGTCACACTGATCATGCCACACGCTTAAATGACACAAATAATTTAATTTGTGTTTCGTGGTACCAACATACTATTTTTCTGTCAGACATCTTAAAGGGTATCGTAGAAGATATCATTGTAAGACTACTTTTTATCCATACCCCACGTAAGGAAGCTTCCCTGCTGCTGAACAGCGAGAAAGTTTCAGAGATAATTAATCATCTGAGGCCATCCATTGTTTTAATGAGTCTGCTGAAGAGCACTCTTCCCTGATAAAAAGCACATGGAAGACAATAGCCCTCATTATCTTCCAAACAGGAACAAACTGAAAAAGGAGGGAAAAATCCTTGCACAAAAACCAGAGAGAAGATGTAGACAGCCTGTGATGTCATGTTTTAATTCTGTGAAGACAGAGGCAATGGTAATGTTGTCATTTTCCCAGCAATGACAGATGGTGGAAACTCATTTCACTTCCATATTAAAGATGGCATAGTACCTGAAGCTACCTGAGGTTTTGACAATCTCCATCCATTTGTAAAAGTCACCTTCAAAGAAGAGAAAGAATAGGGAGCACATGGACTCACTGTCAGCGGCAAAATTAATTGCCCTTAGTAAGGCTGACTCCCTCCTCTTTGCTCCTGCTCTGTATTAAAGACACATGTCCAGCTTCTACTCCAAAAGAGTGGAATTTTTGCAAAGAGCTGAGGGAATTGCTCTGAGTTAGGCCAGCACAAGAAGCAGGTCTTTAGGGAAAAGGGCCTAAACTACAGGCAGGCACAACACAGGGCACAGCAGCAATGCTTACCATCCCCAGCTGCCTAGCAAGGCTCCAACAAAACTTCTGCCACCCAAACATAGGGCAGGCAGTACTCTGCCAAAAATAACAAAACTGCCAGCTGCAGCTGTGTAACTTCAGATCCCCCTCTGCAGAAGAAGAAAAGATAGTGGAGTCTGTGAGAAACACATCCTTTGGAAGATACAGAAAGAAAGGAGTCAAGGGAGGAAAAACAAAGATGGGAGCAAACAGCAGCATTAGCAGACTCAAAGAGCTGGAAAGAGCGCAGATGGCGACCAGAAGAAAGGCCCCAGAAATCTGTTAACACATTGCATTTTTAAGCAAGTGGAGTCTGTGTAGACCTCTGAAGTTTTAACACCTCTGGCCTCCCAACACACCATCAAACATCTGGCCAGAAGATTAGAGAGATTACTGAGAAACATAAAGCTCAATATGAACACATAAGAATGCAGTAGAAGCAGCCTGTTAGCAACCAAAATAAATATAGGCCATCCTCCCCATATGTTCTGTGCTATGTAAAATCCCTCCAACAGCCCTTCTAAGGTGGTCTTAAATGCTTTGGCAGCCAAGAAGGCTCTCTATCAGCTTGCCTAGTGAGCTTTCAAATATCTTATGCTGCATCCTAAACAAGGCTGATGAGAAGGAACCCAGGAAGAGGGCTGAAGAAGGTTCTTGTTTGCTTTACTTCTTCATGGTGTCCAGGGGGCAAAAGAGGAAGTTTTCCAAGGACTGAGGTCTTTTCTAGGGTCAGGAAGGGGAGGAGGAATTGGCATCCTGCCAATAGCGTGAAGCAGAGGGGATAGGGTGAGTCCGTAGGTATTACAGGGGTCAAGAGTCGAGGGATATACCATCTCAATACATCTTGGATAGGGGGTTACAACACAACTACTGAAATATTTCTGATGCAAACTATTTGTTATGCAAACTGTCCTACTATAAAGACATGGAAACAAGCCTATCACAGACAGCCTATCCTCAGACTCTAGAGATTGCAGCCTGAGAACTTTATGAATCAGCTCTGGGGTTTATAACCACTTCTTGGAATAATCTGTTAATACTTAAGTTTGTACTTTGGGAATGTGTAGATTCCCATCTGCTCTTTTGGACTCGCCTGCTTCTATGAAAGTTACAGTATTTATTCTCTGTGCTGCCTGGAGGGGACATGCATGATGTCAGATGTTATGTTTTTTGTGGATGACCTCATAGGCATGCAGGAACTTGGGTCAGTAGCCAATAGATTACTTCATGCAGCTTGGTATACAAAGCAAATGCCATTTATATAATGCATTATATTAAGCAGATATTCCTTTAAATTAACTAAGACATACAACCTGGCTACAAATCCTATTCCATATGTGACAATAAATAACTGGTGAAACTAAGTTGGAGGGGAGCTCTAATAAAGGTGAGGACTATTTCAATGCTCCTGAAGTACATCCTATGTAAAATCTAAAAGCTGGGACATGTGCAAAACTGCAATGTAAAGTCCCCTCTTCCCTCCAAAATCACTTGTGGAAATTTCATTCCAGTAAGCAAATGAAGTGCTATTGATTGGGTTGGTGTGAGTTGTTTTGTTCCTGGGACTGTGTCAGGCATTTCTTACTCACAGGGACTGCTGAAGCATTACCAAACAACTGGGAGGATTTTTTATCAGAATATTCCTATGGCAGGAGTACAAATCTGCTCTTGGCTCTCTACTTGTTTAGACCTCTTTGCACAGGACAGACTGGTATAACAAAAGAAATAAAAAGATCTCCAGCAGACGGAGGCTACAAAGGTTTTCTCCTATATATTACAAAAAAAACCCCAACAACGTGAACCCCTCCCCCCACAAAAAAACAAAACTCCCAAACAAAAGCAACAAAAACCCACTAAAACTAAAAACAAAAACACACAAAAAAACCCAGAAAGCAAAAAAAACCACCAACCAAACAAAAAAAAAATCCCCAAAAAAACCAACTCCCAAAAATAAAAACAACAACAACAAAAAAAAAACAAAAACAAAAACAAACAGACAAAAGAAAACCAGTAAAAATTCCTACATGCCTGTGGATAACCCAGTGCAGCACAAGGTATGTCACCCTGAGAAAATAAGTGGACAGATACAGTAGGCATTCACTGTGTCCTGGCAAAAATCCCATTCTCCCGCAATTAGGTAGGACCTCAGTGTCATAAGGAGTTTTTGAGGTTTTCTTTTGTGCTGAAGTAAATGTGTTTTTTTACAGGGAGATACAAGAAACAGGAACAAGGAGGTCTCTCAATGCATCCAGCCTAATGATTCACCTGTCTGTTAGCCACCCAATTTCACAGTTCATAAACTTTAAAGGTTTCAGTTATGAATGGGCCCAGTGATTCTCGGATAAGAAAGCACTCATCTTCCATAAAGAACAGGAAAATACATTCATGTGATACTGCTCACAGCTGGTTTTCATTCTCAAATGCAGTATGTGTTAGAAGAGAGGAAACCCCAAGAAACCCATCAGCCCTAACAGTGTTATCCAAATGAGAAAGATTCCTGCCTTATAGTCTTGTTTGCTAAGAGACTCAATGTGTTCATTTTCATATACTCTCATGATTTATATAAATTTTATTTTCTTCTAGATAACAGACAAGTGTTGCAGTGTGAGCACCAGACCTGGTGTAATGTTGGACCTTTATGCCACCATTCCCATCATTATAGAAGTTTCTCCTTCACTGGAAAATTACTGTCTCCTCATTGTTTAGATATTCAGTTACAGGATTTGAGCTGTACATTTACAAGTTATGTTACAAGAGCAGTGAAACTGGAAAAATTAAACCCTAGCATTATCTGTAGACTGTGATTCATGCCACGGATGAGATGCCCATGGCAAAAGGCTTTCTGTAACTGCAGAAGCAGAAAAAAAGTCAGAATAAAAACTCAAGTTCACTATTCGCATTTCTCATGAGGATTCCAGCTCTTCTTTAATCAGTAGCTTTATGAAAGCAATGACTTCAATAGGAAAAGTTAAAAGAAATTTTATTACAGAAATGTTTTTTAAACTGCGGTAACAGCTCACTGCTAATTTCCCTGGGCACATGAACAAAATTGCTTTGAAAACATAAGAATCAGCTGGCAAATGTCAATGGCAGCGTAATGGATACATCCTGGAATTTGCTCTATAGGCAGAAATTCACTTGCTGTCACCTCTCAAGCAAAAGCCTGAGTAAGCAGGTGGATTAGTAAGGTAAAGGTCAACATCTGTGTTCTGCTTTGGGATAAACAGGTGAAAAATGAATACCCAGATGTCCCCAGACATTTTAGGTATATTCTTACCTTCAGCCTCATATCAGCTGACATAACTAGGGCTATTAAATAGTGCCTTTGGTTTGCATGACCTGCCACCAGTCATAACATAGCTAGGTGCAGAAAAGCACTAGAGAAACTTCAGCTTACAAAGGAAAAGGAGCAGTCAAACAGATCTTGTTCTGTAAAAGATGGAGAAGGGCAAGGGAGTATTAAAACCTGTGATGGCAAGTGATAGCCCTGGAAGAGTTTGGAGGCAGAATGAAACCAGTTGTGCTGAGAATCACAAAGAATGGAGAGAGTAGAATTATTTGTTAAATTGATTGAAATAACGGAGGCCTGAGGTATTTAAGTAAACCAAGTAGGAAGCACAAAGGGCACAGGACCTCCTACAGAGTTCAGTTCCCACTACTGTGTTCCCTGAGGACAGGGAACTCACGCCTTGAGCATTTGACAGAAGAGCCACTAAGAAAATAAATCACTGTAACCATAAACTTTCATCCTCAAAAAGTATCTTTCCCATGCTTGAAAGAGTAACATCCAGCAATAGAAGCATCTCAAAAGGCTACTTGGTGCACTGCTGGTGTTCAGCCCTTTAGATCTGGGATGTACAAAAGTCTGCCCTTTGGGAAGAGATTGCCTGATTTAGGGTAAATGACAAAAATCAGTCTTCCATGAATGAGTTCTGTGTCACCTGATAAGCAAATAGTGGTCCACAGATTTCCAGGCATTTTGATCCCTGTCACTTGAGACATTTCAGTGACATTATTAGAGATGCACCACTGCTGCTTGGAAAGGCAGGAAAATTGAGATTTCTTCTTTCTTTGCTAATGAATTATGAATATGCTTTGGTGAGTACTGTTCAGGAAAAGAATAATTGCTATTTAGAGGTTTAGTCGAAATGTAAGCCTTCAAAGCAAGCAACCTGATTTTTAAAAGCAGATAACCATTCAGTATGGAAGACAAGTCCTATTTTTCTAAATCAAACATGTTAGGTTGGACTCATAAAGTATTATTTTGATTTTTGAGGAACTTGGGAAATCCGATGGAAGATATATTTCCAGTCCACCAATAGCAGCTGAGCTCTGCTCATCTTCATAAATAGGCTAAGTCATTTAGCACTGAGATGGAAAACAAATCTTTTCAGAGTTGAGCCCTCAAAGGTTAAAGGAGATGCATCATTCAGTAATGTTGCAAGTGATTTCTTGAAAACTATGGTCGCTGCAGGCAGCCATAACAGGACTGGGCCAGCCAGGATATCTGTGGCACAATGTATAGAGAGACAGGAACGATGGAGTTGCCAAAAAACAAAGAACTTTTAATGTAAAAATAACAAACACAGAAACTGCATGGTAGAAGGGCAGCCTCCAAAGACCTTGAAACCTGGAAAGCACAGAGGTATATAGATGGGGTTGAGGACACAGGATCCAATCAATAACAAAGGTAAGGAACAGAATCTGTATGTAGCTGGCAGCCAGCCAACCATATATCTAAACCAAGAACAACAGTTTATTTGTCATAAACTGGTTAACATATTAGTTCCCATGAGACAACTCTTCTTTCTGTTCTCTCACCATGATGAAAAAGGATGTCCTTCCTCCTATCTAGTTGAAGCTCTCTGCATCTGCTGAAGCCAGGTCCCTGTCTACCCCAATTTCCACAGAAAACACGTGCAAAATATCAGAATAGATACCATTTCTGAGAAGAAAAATATTATAGGAAAAAATGCAAATTGACAAGTGTCATTATTTTTTCCTTGACCAGTCCTTGGTATCTCTCAATTGTCCTACTTTTTGTTTTTTTAAAGGATGTTGCCATAGTGATATTACAGAACCTACAAGACTGTCCCAGCTATTCATCAGAGATTAAAATATATTATGAAATGGGCTTTAATATGTTATGAATGATACACGCTGCAATACAAAATTCTTTTATAAAACAGGCTTTAAATAACATATTGTTGAACTAGACTAGCTGTGCTGAGTTCAGGTGGAAGATTGCTTTATATTATAAATCCTGATTTTTCAGTCTCACTAATGGCCCTGAAAAGAAGTCACCCACTATGAAATTTCATCTACAAGCTTTCATTCATTCCACAATCCTTCCAAGCAGCTGAGTCTGGAGAGAGACAGATTCTGTGCCAGTATCTGGGCACCCAGTGTCATTCAAGATGCTGTAGTGGAGCCAAAACCTTCCTCTGGAGCCAACAGAGACAAGAAAGGAGCTATGAAAGAGCTTTGCTTTATTGGACAGCATCTGGAGGCCAGGAGTGGTGCCCCAGTGCAACACTATTGGAACCGGAGGCTTATTTTAGACTGAATTGAGCCAAATAAATGTATTTTACATTACTCCAGGGAAAGTGAGGCTAGAAAGAAAACAACTGGATTTGCTTTAAAAATTAGCCTTGGCACAGCATTTCTGCTCCCTGTGTTTAGGAGGGACATGGGGAGGCACAAGGAAAGAAGTATGACATTACCCCATAATTTTCCTTCCGCCTCATATAACAGTAGCTCTATTAGCTACAAAGCCAGTTTCAGTTTCTGGGTTGGAGAGCCTGACAAGGAAGATCTCTTCAATTCAAGATCCCATCCAGAAACCACCCAAGCACTGGGAGTTCCTGTTATGCACTACATCACCCTGAAGACAGTGTTGCATCCCAGCTGTCCTGCTCCCAACTGGGAGTATTAGTTCCTCCAAAGGGATTTTATCCCTACAAGCAACGGGAAGAGCAAAGAGGTGTAGCAGCAAAATAACCTCCGCCAAATCCCATAGTAACAGGCTGTACTTGCAACAACAGCAAAGAATTCGGCTTGCACAGTGGCGATAAATGGCTCACTGGCCATGGTTTGCACACAATTGGCACAATGCTCAGACATGCAGGCTGCAGAGTGCCCCTGCTGCCTAACAGAAACAGTCTGGGAGCTCTGAGGGAGGCACCTCCCACTGCCATTTAGAGCAACATCCAGCTGCATGCACAGCTGCAGAGCCAACACCTCAGCGCTACCACAGAGCAAGTAACCCAACAAACAACAATCATTCTTAGCAAGAAATAGTTTCCTTTGTTAAGCACTGACATTGATATCCCTAGCCAATTTTGTACCCACCTTACATTAATATTTTGAGCTTAAAAAATACTGCTTGCAAGAGTTTGTGTTGTTACAGTGAAAACGTCCCAGAAAACCCAAACAGAGCCAACATGTTGTCTTATCAGTTCAATGCCAGCTTCAGGGTTTTCATGAGCAGCCAACTTTTCTGGGTGCTCCTCAGTGACCGGGTGCTTAGTGGTCAGCCTAACACACATGTAAGTGCTTGGTGCTGGGCCATTTTGCTGCTCCTCCATGTCAAATGCCGTTTTTCTGATTGTACTTCAGGACTGTGGGTTTGAACCTGGCAACCAATAAGGGCAAGAATGCAAAATGGATCATGTCAAGAAGCATGACTATCGTTATCTGTCACCTTGAGACATCAGGAGCTGTGTGCTTCACTAGATCCAAGCAGTGACTTCTTTTCCCCAGTATCTTACGTACAGATAGCTCACATGACTATGGAGCTACACCAAAGTTCTGCATAAATCTCTGGGGCACTTATTGTCTTTCCGAGTAGCAGACAAATTGCTTTTTTTCCCCTAACTTGCTACCGGAGTAACACATTTCATTAACCTGGCTTCTATTCATGCCAACTCAAAAGGTCAGAACCAGTAGCCTGAAACAGTGCCCTCATTTTAACAATGAGGTTTTCCTGCTGATGAGCGTCAGGCACTGATGAAACCTTAAAAAAATAACATTATGCTCAAGGGTCCGTTACGTATGATAAATTATCCATTTATCTTGCATCTGCCAGACACACAGTTTTCTAATTGCTGTTACAGGTACACCACTGTAGATCTAAGCTTTACCAACCTGGTCTTGAAATTCAATCACACATCTTGTGCACATGTCAAACAAGAGCCCAACATTATTTGAACTCATTCTAAATCTCTTCAGAAATACACATATTTGATTTGTGTGATCAGCAGGTTGTTTATGCCCATATCAGAAACCCATCCTGAATAAACTCTGAGCCTGAGGCCTTTATGCTCTCACACAATCCAAAGGTTCAAACAGACAATGACATCCCATTCAGAAGATCACACAGAGAACCAGCAGAGTCAATCAATTTGCTTGCTTCCTTGCCCTACCTCAAAAGCTAAATTTCATGCTTGCTTCCTTAGACTATGTGACATTGCACTTCAGCCTTGATTGCCTGAAGAGGTGTAAATAAAAATATAAACTTTAAAGGAGATCAATCTACTGGATAGACAAAAATCCAAAAGATTTCTCCCTAAACTGTGTTACGATTTAACCTATTCACCAGTCACCATTACGATTCACCAGTATTAACAGGGTCCACAGTCTATAACCATTATTTTTGGCATCTTTCATCTACTCAAAGTAACAAAAATTGTCTGGTTGACACCCAATTTCAGAAGCAGAATTCTAATTAATAAAGAAATGAATAATATAGCATCCTCAAATATGAATGCCAATTCAGAAGGCCCAAATTTAGCGGTATTTATGATAAGGATCAGGCCTCTCTTAGTGTGCTGATTCAGGCATCCAAAAATGAATTAACATTGAAAACTCAAGCTTATTCTACCAGTACTATCCAATGCAGGGATAAATCAATCCATAATTTTTCCTGGGTCTCCCCAGTTAAACTAAAAAATCCTCTTTACTTTGGATCAGAAGTCTTCTGAAGCATGAGGAAAAATAAAAACAAAGATAAATCAGCATTTTTGATCAAGAAATTTCTCTGACACAAAAGAAATAAAACACTAATTTGAACCAACACAGGCGAGATAAACCCTCAGCCAGAAGCACCATCTCTCTGGGGTGTCTGGGACAAGTTACTTGATATGTTGGCTTGATCACTATTTCATGCACACTAAATAAATCCACCTCAGTCTGATGATATTTAAGTTAAAGTAAGACCATTTAAATTGCAAACCAATTCTAGTCAAGCATGTTCCTTTTGAAAAATCTGAGATATTTAGCCAGAAGAGGTAAGTGATGAATAGAGCAGTAATTTATGGAGATACATGGTTGACAAGTCTTCCAAAAGAATGTTCTCCTCATGCTTGAACACTTTGAGACATAAGTGAATGAAACCATGTTTTTTTCAAGACAAAGAGAGAAATCACCATGGGAAAACCCCTCAAGGATCATCCACGTGTGCTGCTTGGCTTACAGACGTCATCTCATTTGACTATACAAAGGTGTAGCCTGGGCACCATGCTTGTGCTGTCCTGGGCTGTGATGATGGCAGGATGCAGCCTCACCACCTCCTGCACAATCAAGCTCACAGGTCAGCTGCAGGCATCTCCCTTGCAAGTTATGTGACTACAAAGACAAACCCCCAAAGCCATGAATAAACCTATGAGGAAGCCCAAGAGCTGTAGCAATCACAATGTACTAGGCTTGTTTCAGGTGGCTTTGCATGTACGGCCAACAGCAGCTTCACTGCTTAGTGTGGCTGGAGAAGGCACGTAAAGATTGGCTGCATGCTCAGAAACAAAACAGAAGTTTGGACACGAGCGTGAGTAGTGTATGATAGGGTCACAAAATACTGATATGGGGATCGGGATACTGATGGGGAGAAGAACGTGGCTTACACCAAGCTGCCCCACTTCAGATACACACCTCTGCCACTGCTTCTTGCTGTACTAAGGATATTTAATCCAGAAGGGCCCTTTCACATTGCTAGATGCTTTTCAGCTTCTTTCATGCAAGCCCTGAGCCCAAAACGGTTGCACAGAGACTGGTCCTGCATAATATGAAAAGAAAACCTGTTAATGACTATGAGAAACTTCTACTCTCACCTTAAGGCTGTCTCATCTTGCCAAGGAGAGACTAAATGACAGACAGGTAGAGGACAGAGTTTCTCTCTGCATTTGCCCTTTTTAAATGAAATTTTCTATAATGAATTTGGGTCCAAGAAAGGGGAGGAAAATAGATTTCATTTTTTCCTTAGCCATGATTAGAGAAAGGGTTGAATAGTTTTAATCTGTAACTTTTCCAAAGGATCAGCTTCAGGCAGAGAGCAAAACTGAAAATCACAGGACCAGAGGAAACCAGCTCTCAGTTTGAAGTCTCCTACAATGTCAAACACTAAGATTAATAACACTTCACAGCACTGCTAAATTTACTGCAATGATGTGTACCCTTCCTCATTGAGGTCCACTTCCTGGGGAAACCACTCTGAAGTCTTCATATCCTTTTCTCCCTATCTTCAGGTGCTGCTGGTACCTATCTACTGCCATTCCTCCATAGCAGCATAGAAGAAATTGCAACACAGATAAACCCCAAGCCTTGCTGAAAGCATCTATGCGCTCTGCAAGGCCAGAGAGCTCAGATAAATGGAGCTCAAAACTGTACAAAACACCCTTAGCAACTACATTTATGTCCTTCGGTTCCAGTTTGCCCCTGTGTAAGCAGCACATGTGTCTCACTTGACTGACCAAACCAAGTACCCGAACTCACCCAACAGCATTACCAGGCAGAAGGCTGTGTATTTGCGAAGCAGACACAGCCAGTGGTGCAGGGACTGGTTTCATCAAGACCCAGAAGAGCAGCACAAGCAAAAACAACTTGCTTTATGCAGTATTATTTTGTAATCTCTAAACTGCGTTACTGTGGAAATGAGACTGAAATCCCTGAATGACTGAAAAATTCCAGAAATCTGTGAGTTGTTAGAATATTTGTTGACTTTTTAAAAAAGGTTGTTTTAGAATCACAACATATGATGAACTGACCACAGTCCTCATTCCTGTTCCCTTGTGTCTGTGCAGGGAGAAGGTAGAGAAAAACCAGGAGTGAAATTGAGGCCAGGAAGAAGGGACAGGTGGGGGAAAGGTGTTTTAAAGTTTAATTTTTATTTCTCTGCATCCAACTTTGATTTGATTGGCAATCAATTTACAGTAATTTCACAAATACAAGCCGCAGAGTTTTGACCAAAATTTTGGTGGAAACCCGGAAGTGCCGCTAATACTCCGAGGCGGCTAATTTATTAACAAAAATGTGATATCTGCCCTTACCTGGTACCATACCGGTCCTGTCCTGAGCCGAAACAGTTTGAAATCCATGGTTTCCCGTTGTTCCGACAATGAACCAATCAGAGAACAGCTTATTGCCTGCCTGTGGATGACGGCTTTACTGAGGGGCAGGGGGTATTTTATCAGGGTGAGTTCACACGGCGTGTTCTCTTCTCAGTGCGTTCTCTTCTCGGCGAGTTCTTCTCTCGGCGCGTTCTCCCCTCGACGAGTTCTTCCCTCGGCATGGCTGCGGAGAAGAGACTAGCGTACGACGTGGAGTTTAAAGTGAAAGCGATTAACTATGCAAAAGAACATGGGAATAGACCTGCAGCTAGAGAATTCAGCATTAATGAATGCATGGTACGCAGATGGAGACAGCAGGAGGACGAACTTCATCTCACAAGAAAGACAAAGATAAGTTTCCGTGGTCGTAAAGCAAGATGGCCAGAGCTGGAAGACAGACTTTACCACTGGATTTCTGAGCGAAGGGCAGCTGGTCGAAGCTTATCAACTGTCGCCATTCGGATATAAGCCAAAGCAATTGCAAATCAATTGCATATCGAAGAATTTAAAGCAGGAGCGTCTTGGTGCTTCCATTTCATGAAGCGACGGCAGCTCTCCATTCGTACAAGGACCACGGTGTGTCAGCAGTTGCCAGCGGACTACAAGGAAAAGGTAGTCAGCTTCCGGAGTTACTGCAAAAACAAGATCTCTGAAAAAAATACACAGCGACATTGTATAATCAACATGGACGACGTCCCCCTCACATTCGATATGCCGTTGACGAGGACCGTGGAGCACACCAGAACACCGACGGTACCCATAAGAACCACAGGGAATGAAAAGACGCTATTTACGGACGTCCTCGGCGTTTTGTCAGCTGGGCAGAAATTACGCCCCATCGTAATTTTTAAAAGAAAAACCCTCCCTAAAGACAAATTTCCAAATGGAATAAAGGTTGCCATTAATTCAAAAGGCTGGATGGATGAAGACTTAATGCAGACTTGGCTAATGGAAGTTTATGGCGGCACACCGCATAGGTTCTTTAATCAGTTGCCGGGACTGCTAATTTTTTGATTCCATGCGTGCCCACATGACGGAAAGCATGAAAGAAATCGTGAGAAAGATGAAGTTGGAGCTTGCTGTAATACCGGGTGGTTTGACCAAAGAACTGCAGCCTCTGGACATAGGTATTATTCATTCCTTCAAGGCTAAAGTGTGATTTCTGTGAGAAAAGTGGATGGTGGAAGGCGAGCATTCCTACACCAACACTGGGAAGCTGCGCAGAGCAAGTTACGCTACAGTCTGCCAGTGGATACTGGATGCCTGGGGTGAAGTAACTGCCACAACTATCATCCAAGGGTTCGCCAAAGCTGACATCATTCCAGGACTGACCAGCAATGCCATCATGAGTACCGAAAGTGATAACTCTGATGGTGAAGGTACGGGCAATACTGGTTCAGGTTCGCTGGATCCCACCATTGCCCAACTGCTGGTTTCCGATACGGAGGACGAAGAGTTCGAAGGTTTCATGGAAGATGAAGCCGCTGATGAACGGCTGATGAATGAAAAATGAAGCTGTTTAAAAGTTTAATAAAAGTGTGTGATATTTTTCTGTATTTTTTAAGTGTTTTAAGTCTTGTGCGGCTGCGCAGCTGGCTGTCCTTGTGCGGCTGCGCAGCTAGCTGGGCTCACGTGGGGTGGGGGGGGCTGAGCTCGGTGGCGCAGAGCTCACACGTGGGGTGGGGGGAGTGCTGAGTTCGGCAGCATTGAGCTCACAAGGTGGGCAGGGCAGTGCTCGCTGAGCTCACAAGGGGGGGTGGGGCAGCACTCGCTGAGCTCACACAGGGGTGGGTGGCGCTGAGTTCACACGGGGGGCGGGGGGGGCTGAGCTCACGTGGGGGTGGGGCCCTGGGCTCACGCAGATGAGCGGGGGGAGATGCGGCTCCGCTTGGAGCTCAGCCGCTCACCCACGGGGCTGAGCGGGGTGGTTGTACCAGCACGGAGATGTGGCTTATACTCCGTGCGGCTTGTATTCGTGAAATTACTGTAATCAATTTTCCCCACACCAAGCCTGTTTTGCCCATGAAGATAATTGCTGAGCGATCTCTTCCTCAACCTTATGTCAACTTAGGAGCCTTTCAACATGATTTCTGTTCCCTGTCTACCTGACAAGAGGAGAGATAGATCAGGTTTGCTGGGCACCTAGCAGCCAGTCAGGGCCAGCCCACCCACAAATGAGTTGTCTAACGTGTACATTTGCATCTCAAGAATGTCAAATGAGGATTAATACTTTGAAGTAATTTTCTTTCCTAAAAGAAAATATGAGCTCCAACTGTCTTTACGTCTAAGGCATGTACTAATCTTTCCAGTACACACAAAAATATTTGCTAATTACTTACTAACTTTTCACACTCCTATAGAATTTCATTGAAAAAGAAAGTTTTTGTGGTTGAAACATGCCTGAAATATTAAGTGACTTAGGACAGTATATACATGATCAAGAATATTTTCTTAGTAGATGTTTCTATTTTGAAGAGGAGATTGTGAAATATTCCATACGATTAGTCTGATTTAATTGGATTTGTTTGGAAAACACATAGAGAAAAAAAATGCTAGTAATGTCTTACCAAATAATTCATTTCTCTTGTAATTTAAACATTCAAAACTGCATTGAAATTACAGAATCAAAAAAATGCCACAGAGCTTCAAAGTGAAATAATTAATCTGCTTCTATCAGATCCTTTCACACTAGCAGCATTTTACAGTGTAAAGAGGAGAACACCACAGAGAAATAAGTAATCTCATTTAAATTCATATTATTTTTGCTACGGGGAACTCAGTGGATAGCAGTTGGCACCACTGCTATCAGCATTGGGTAAACATCACAAAGGACAGTCATTGCCTCAACATCTTTTAGATTCAGGACAGGTAATGCATCCAGAAAATTACAGGAAAGGCTGTAAATACATATGCAGAAAAGCCTGGGAGGTTTTTCTGGCTCTCAGTTCAGCCCATGTGCTCATGTCTCCCCAGAACAAAGGGGAAGGCCACTTCCACAGAATTCAGGTGGTACTAAAGAAAAGTCAATTTTCTGAGGACTGGCACTTCAGTGATGGAAATGAGCAATTTGAGTTTGTCTTGGAAGGAGAATAAACACAATTTTTTACCCATATGGTAACCAAATAGCTGCTGTAGAGATTTCCCTGATCTCTGACTAATTTCTGGAGAACGCTGTATGTTGTCTGGAGGGGGAAAACACGTGGTGATTTCTCTTACCGTTTTTCATCAAATAACCAAATTTCACTTGCAGTTCTAGCTTATGTTGTGAAAATTGAAATCTCAGCCCAGAAGTGCTTCTGAAGCACACTTCAAAGTACAGTAAATTCACGAATACAAGCCGCACTGAGTATAAGCCGCATCTCTGGGTGTTGGCAAATATTTCGGTTTTTGTCCATAAATAAGCCGCACCCGAATATAAGCCACTCTGTCGTTCGCAGCGAGGACCCGCATGCAACAAAGTTGCCGAATAGTAACAGAATGGCGGCAGGGTGGGGTTTACTGGTTGAGCTAAGGCTGTGCAGGCTCGGCCCGCTAGGGGCTGCTGACGGGGCCAGGTGGCCCAGCCCGGTGCTGCCGCTTGGGGCCAGCCGCCGCTGCCACTGGGCTCGGTCACCCCGCGTCGGCGCTGCCCCGCGGTGGCAGGCAGGGACGGAGCTTCCCCCGCTCCTACGGCAGCGGCGGCAGGCGCGGACAAAGCACCCCGCCTCCTCCCTGAGCCGCGGCAATGGTTGCGCAGGGCTCCCATCGGCTCCCCGAGACGCGGCAATGGCGGCGCGCACTTCCTCCCCCCTCCCCGGGCTGCGGCAATGGCGGTGCAGGGCCCCCGTCGGTTCCCCGAGTCGCGGCAATGGCGGCGCGGCCCCCCCCGTCTCTCCCCTGGGCTGTGGCAGAGGAGGAAAGAGAGCTCTCCCGCCTCTCTCCCCGCCCCCCGTGCTGCCTGCAGGGAGCCAGGGCAACACAGTAACACTGTAACAATCGCGCAATGCCGGCTTTTACTGGCAGGTGCTTGGCTCGGCACCCTGGCTGGTACATCTGGGGTTGTAAATGTCAGAAAATTATTCATATATTAGCTGCCCCCGACTATTAGCCGCACTTCCGGGTTTCCACCAAAATTTTTGTCAAATTGCTGCGGCTTGTATTCATGAAATTACTGTACTTTGTCAATATGTTACTCCCTATATCAAAACTGTAACACTGCATCAAGACTAACACAGTGGGAACCATCTCCTGATTTTCTAGCAACAAAACAGACAAGAGACAGCTTTAATTGCTTACATTGCAGCCTGTTTTACAACTAGTCCAAAAAGCACACAGCATAAGTTCCTCTCTACATCATTTCACAACATCATTCATTTTAAAAAGTTCAATTTCTTTATTGAGATCACAGATAACGTAACTATTTAAATATGAGAGGTCAATTACTCCAACCTCTGTTCAAAACATAAAGTTTTTGTTCTATCATATGTATTCAGTGAATGACAGCCATAGCAGGAGAATGTGACCCTTGCAATGCTCTATGATGCTGCTATCATGATTATTGCAACAGATGTGGAAAAAACATGGACTATTAGCTGAGTAACTCCCAAAAGTAATGATTAAAGCAGTAAAACAAGCTATTTTCCCAGACCCTGTTAAGCATTCAAATTCCCAGTGCCCCATTGTTTATAGCAAAGAGAATAACAAGTGACACAAACACAAATCTGTCCAGCTGACTGTGATTGTCAATGAGCTGGTGAAGGATAGCCCTGAAAATGGATCTATGAAGAGATCACAAAACTAATTCCTTTTGTGATATAATCCTGGCTCTAAGATAGATAAATGTACAGTAATTTCACGACTATAAGGCGCACCCTTTTGACTAAAATCTCCCCCCAAAACCGGAAGTGCGCCTTATAGTCCGGTGCGCCTTATCTGATCTACAAAGTTGCGACATTTGCCACCCCGGAAGTGAGAGCCCGCCGGCTTCGGGGCCGCCCCCGCGCGGGGCGGACCCGCCGGCATCGGGGCCTCCCCGCCGGCATCGGGGCCGCCCCCGCGCGGGGCAGACCCGCCGGCATCGGGGCCTCCCCGCCGGCTTCGGGGCCGCCCCCGCGCGGGGCGGACCCGCCGGCATCGGGGCCTCCCCCGCGCGGGGCCGTCCCGCCGGCATCGGGGCCGCCCCCGTGCGGGGCGGACCCGCCGGCTTCGGGGCCGCCCCCGCGCGGGGCGGACCCGCCGGTATCGGGGCCTCCCCGCCGGCATCGGGGCCGCCCCTGCGCGGGGCGGACCCGCCGGCATCGGGGCTGCCCCCGCGCGGGGCGTACCCGCCGGCTTCAGGGCCGCCCCCGCGCGGGGCGGACCCGCCGGCATCGGGGCCGTCCCGCCGGCATCGGGGCCTCCCCCGCGCAGGGCCGTCCCGCCGGCATCGGGGCCGCCCCTGCGCGGGGCGGACCCGCCGGCTTCGGGGCCACCCCCGCGCGGGGCGGACCCGCCGGCTTCGGGGCCTCCCCACCGGCATCGGGGCCTCCCCCGCGCAGGGCCGTCCCGCCGGCTTCGGGGCCACCCCCGCGCGGGGCCGGCCCGCCGACATTGGGACGGCTCCCTTGCGGGGGGTGTTAAAGCCGCAGGAATCGGATCGGCTGCTGCGTGGGGGGGGCGAAAGCCGCAGGGATCGGATCGGCTGCTGCGCGGGGGGGGGCGAAAGCCGCAGGGATCAGATCAGCTGCTGCGCGGGGGGGGCGAAAGCCGCAGGGATCGGATCGGCTGCTGCGCGGGCGGGGCGAAAGCCCCCGGAATCACGGCGGCCGCCGCGCGGGGGGGACGAAAACCCCCAGAAGCACGGCGGCCGCCGCGCGGGGGGGGCGAAAGCCGCCGGAATCACGGCGGTCGCCGCGCGGGCGGGGCAAAAGCCCCCGGAATCACGGCGGCCGCCGCGCGGGGTGGGCGAAAGCCCCCGGAAGCACGGCGGCCGCCGCGCGGGGGGGGCGAAAGCCCCCGGAATCACGGCGGTCGCCGCGCGGGCGGGGCGAAAGCCGCCGGAAGCACCGCGGCCGCCGCACGGGGGGGGCGAAAACCGCCGGAAGCACGGCGGCCGCCATGCAGAGAGGGGGAAAGCCGCCAGAATCGGAGCGGCTGCCACGCGGGGAGGGGGCAAGCAGCTGGAATTGGGGCAGCGGCGGCACGGGGCAAGCCTGCCGGCATTGGGTCACCCGGAGTGCCAGGGAACTCCCGGAACAGCGGGGCCCTGGGGATGCTGCACGGAGCGGCGGTGGGCATAGCCCGGCCCTGCCGGGTACAGGCAGGCCCGGGAGCCAATGGCTGCTGGGTTGAGGCGGGGCCTCGGCCAGCAAGCGCGCGGGAGGAGTTGGGGGCGGAGCCTCGCTGCAAAAAAAAACCCGGTGCGCCTTATAGACCGGTGCGCCTTATCTGATCTACAAAGTTGCAAAATGTGCCGGCTCCCGGGGGGTGCGCCTTATAGTCCGGTGCGCCTTATGGTCGTGAAATTACTGTATTAGCATTTCTACTGTATGTCTCTAATGTTACTGTTCTAATTCAACATGCAACTAGGGAGATAAATCTCTGAATACATCCTGCATAAATAGTATGCATTGTTATGATTTTCTTAATAAACCATGGAAAATTAACATAGGCATTGATAGCAGCTTTATGTCCTAACTCAAATGCAAATTATTGTTTTGTGGGATGTAATGCTATACAGACAAGTTATATTACACTAATTTTTGTAGACAGCCTTGAGACAGTTGACAAAATAGAAGTATAATGTACTGTCTGATCCTGTCCCTTCCCAATGTAGCTTTTCAACATGAAATATAGCAAGGCTGACACTGCACCAGCAAAGGACATTTTTAGCTGAAGAAGCAGGGTGGAAGATGGCAATTTGCCTTTGAATTGCTGCAACTGCAGGATGGTGAATTTGGGAAGTAGGAGGCAGGAGCAAAGATGCAAGCTGCTCACTGTGTCCCGGGGAAATACCACTCAGGTCCTGATAGCAGGGACAGAAAAAGTAGCAGGACAAGTCATGTTTCTGTTCTATGCACTTAGAGCAGTTCTTTTCTCTAGTCAGTCCCCTGGTATAGCAGGAAATCACTGCTTGTCCTAATTTCACATGTGAAAAGTAGAGGAATGTTTTTTGCTGATTCCAAAACATGATGCCAAGAAATCTGCTGAACTCCCAGGTACTTCTGCCCCATGGTTGGGTATGCCAAAGTAGCAGGACTCTGATACAAGAAAACATACCTTCCAGCAGAGGACACTGAAAGTAACAGCCTGGGATTGGGGTCAGCTCATTAACATCCTGCAGCACCATTTTATTTAATCCCACAGTCCTCCCAGTTTGACAGTGCCAGAGAATGAAACAGGGGACATCCTGGTATTACCATACCATTACAATGGTGCCTTGAACACTGCAAGTAGAACCCACCACACTTGCCAAAAAATTACAGCAGATCTGGAGAAGGTATAAAGAAGGGAAATAAAAATCCTTAAGGGAATGAAATTGTTTTTATGTAGAGAGGGATGTAAAAAGAATAGGACTCCAGCATGGAAAATATAATATGGTAAAGCCTATAAAGTCACAAACAACATAGCAGAGTGTAGGGAATCACCGCTGATAATTTTTTGATGCAAAAAACTCCAGATTATCAAATGAAATTTAAAAAAAAAATTAAGCTCAAAGGCAGACCAAAAGAGATACTTTTTCACAAGATGTATGGTAGAGCTGTACAGCTGAGCCATGGCATACTCTAAATGCCAAAACCTTCCTGGGAATTTGAGAAATTAATTAATAGAAAAACCCTGCTCAAGTTAGGAAAGACAGCAATGCTACCTGTGACTTAGGAAATCCCTCGGCTACAGACCAGCAGAAGGTGAGGAGCTTCATGCCCCACCCAAGCACCCTGACTGCACCAATCTGACCCAGACAGCAGCTGTGCTCTGACAAGGGATGCTTTTCTGCCACCACACTGGGCAATATTTGACTCCCTGCACACGCCTGAGCCTCAGCTCGCATGGAAAATGGACAGTTTTCCTACAGAGCTGTAGAAAGTCAAGATCTTGCTGCATGTGATCCATTTGCAAGTGGAACAGCAAAACTCAGCTCAAGGGCAGTGCTGAGATGTCAGCATTTGTTTTACAGTGTAAATCACAGCACAGAGGATGCCTCCATTCCCCCAAAGGAGAAATGACCTCCAGCCCTACTACAAAGAAGGTTCACCTATCATTAATAGCACCTTATGGCATTTTCCAATAAAGGCACAGGAGTACAGTGATGGAAACAGGGAACATATTTTGGGAAGAAGCGGTCCTTGCTCTCTAAGCAGAAGGCACCTACAGTCATGCTACTTATTTGCCTCTTTTCTTTGAGGCTGAGCTCATGTCCCCAGAAAGGCATAGCAGGGAAGCTGTAGCAAGGACAGGCACCCCCAACACCTTTCTGCCCTGGCACCCCTGACCAATCCAAAGAAGAAAGCACGTCACTGCAACGCAACCCCAGACAAGGGGAAAGGCTCAGAGCAGAGCCTGGATTTGTATAAATCTCACGTTTATACAGTCACATCCATTGCACCATTTCTGCCTGTAAGTTACCAGTCTCAGAAGCTGCAGCGCTGGAGGGATTTGTCATTAAGTGTATGGTACAGGGCCACTGCACTCTTTCCCTTCATGTTTTCCCTCTGCACAGATACATAGCTCTTTCTATTGCAATAATTGTTACTTTTACAAAAGAAAAGTGGGCACATGGAAAATATGGAGATCATCCTGGAGAATGCAAATCTGCTACCTGCTACCTCTGTCTAACACAGCAATGAACTTTCTGGGGAAAACCCTACAGCCTTCCTAGAATGCCACTAGGTAGTACTGTAAATAGGTCAGGGATAGCAGCATCCCTCAAGCTGTACCATGTGTAGAGCAACCAAAATAAGGAGGAGAAGGGGGACAAGATGTGTGATACTGATGAACTGCCATTCCTCTGAGGTACTGGAGCATGGTATATTACCCAAGTTATTAATTATTTCAGAGCCAGGACACTATAAGACAAAATAGACATTTTTGTGTCTGCTTGTTTTGTCTTCTGTATATACCAGTGAGCTTAACTTGAAAACTCTCAGAGCAATGTATTGTAACAAAGGTGTCAGCCTTCAGCTGTCTGCAGTGTGTGCATTGAGTAGCCCCTTACATGTGATGCTGCTGGCTCTGCTCTGCTGCAACCTGATGACTGCTCTTCTCCAGGATGGAGATATTCAAATTGGTGTGGGACACTGGCAGTGCAGTTGCAGACTGATATTTCCTTTTACCAGGAATTGTGAAGAAATGCAGAAAGGATCCCTCTACTACAGTAAACCCACTACATTTGGATATCACAGGTCTGGCTTTGTGGATCCAAATTCTAGCAACAGCTGACTTTGGAAAATCAGCAGCAAGTCCAGACTTCCTCCCTTCCCTGCACAGAGGTGCAGCTGCCAAAGAACAAATGTGCACTTGTTATTGCTTTATTTGACCAAATGCTGTGCAACCATACTGCACAGAATTTAAGTCAGCAGGGCAGGCTTGACCTTTGCCAATACTATGGCAGGTTTGATTTATTTTCAACTATAACACACACACAGACTGTGGCTTCTGGCAGCTTGCTTTATTTCCAGATCAATGAGAAATCATTGTGGAGAAGCAGACTTGGGGAGTAGATGTCATTTGCCCTCGGGAATGGGAAGCCTGGATTTTTCAGATTATTCACAAACAGACAACTCTGAGTTGTGTTAGGAATGCAGTGGATGAGTTTTAGAAAAACTTCCTAAACCAATGCAGAAACTGAGCCTGTTGCAGGGGTTCCGTCAGATGAATCTCGCTCTCCCTGAGGATGATGGAGAAGAATTCTACCTGGATATACAAGTGCAATCAGATAGACGTTTAACTTACATAATGAAAAGCATTATATTTTGTTTCTCCTTTCTTCATCTAGATCCTTTCTGAAAGCATTTTTGAGACCTGTGGCTTGAAAGTTGCTTTCAAGGGCCGACAGAGTGCACAGTTCAGTGGAGTTTGTGAAGGTGACTGCAAAATAGTTGAGGGCTATCCAAAATTGACACTTAGGATTTCTCATGTAGGCTGATTTAATAAGTGTATAATTCAAAATCCCTGATTTTTCCACTGCCCTACAAGCTCCAAATTTTAAGAGAGAAAAAAGATATGGTAGCAGACATGTAGACAAAAGTAAATCTGTATTTCTGCATTGTGGAACACTCCTGTAATTTCAGCACTCTATTTATATTCAGAAGAAAGCATTGAGTGTTGAAGATTGGAATATAATATGAGCAAAAAGTCTGCAATATTTCATTTGGGGATGAAAAATTTAATCCAACTTCCAAGGGCTTATTTGCCAGCAAGGAAAAAAAGTAAAAAATGAAGGCAAGAAGAAGTGTCTAAATAGAAAAGCATCTCCTACGCTAAACAGTACTTAAAAAAATAAGATTTTACTTGCTAGCAATCTGTTAAGGGAAGATTTTTCTTTGGACAAATATGGGAAAAATAAGCTTCTCAGATAGCTTCTTTGCGAATCAGTTTTAGATAAACATTACAAAACCACAAGTGGCATGATAAACATGCATGCCATGTTTCTTCACCCAGCTTCACCTAGTTGCAGCTAGGAAACCAAGCAATGAATACTATTTATTTATATTAATAGTAGGCTTAGTGAAAGCATTGCAATATTTCCTAAGTTTAAAATCATCCATTAATGTATTTTATCATGAGGCTCAGCATTTTTATAGTAATTTACAACTTTAAAAGGGTAAACTCTATTGCTCTCTGTCAAACGAACAACTGGGTAAGTGCAGAATGTTACCATATGAATCATGGCGAAATTCATTGCTGCACTCATTAGTACATATTGATTTTGCTTATAACAACCCAAGGGGAATACTAAGCCGATTGTGCCTGTGCTGGGCTCTGTCTCACTCTCTGACAGGACACAGGCTTGGCAATGTGAGGTTGCAAGCACCAGTTCTGCTCCCTTTCCTCTGACAAGAAGTGTTTTTGAGATATCCGCATTGCTCCTTTGGTCAGCACGTCCTGCTTTGTTCCATTTTGTGGCTACCCCATGTCCAGCTTAATTTTGAAGAATTTGCAGTTCTCAGACTGCCTAGGCTACATATAAATAGTAACTTGCTATTAGTATCAACTCCTTGTTATGTCTGATTTCCCCATTTTGGGTAATTTCACTGTGTTAAAAGCCCAATGCTCAGTCTTGAATCAAAGGTACTAACAGAATAACTTATTAAGAGTTACAGTTTTCTAATAATTTCTACAAAACACAAGTAAAAATACTTTTGTTCAGGAAAATATGAAGCAAAATGTGTTTTCTGGGTTTGGTTTTTGTGGTAGAGTAGCATTTTAGACGAATGGTGATTTAATTTTTAGCTCATCAAAACTGTGACATTTCATACTTGTGTAGGAAAACAAAGTATGAAATTTGATTTAAAGAATCAGAAAGTTTCATTTCAATCTTTATTTGAAAAGTATTCAATTACAGTAATTTCACGAATACAAGCTGCACCATTTTGACTAAGATTTGGCTCCCAAACCGGAAATGCGGCTAATATTCAGGAGCGGCTAATATGTGAATAATTTTCTGACATTTACAACCTCAGAAGTGCCACGCAGAGTGTCGAGCCAAGCACCTGCAAAGTCGGCATTTCACAGCTGTTACAAAGTGTTACTCTGTTGCGCCGTGGGTGGAGCCTAGCTCCCTGCAGGCTGCACGGGGGGCGGGGAGAGGGGCGGGAGAGCTCCCTCCTTCAGTCCTCTGCCGCAGCCCGGGGGAGAGATGGGGGGCCCTGCGCCACCATTGTCGCGGCTCGGGGAGGAGGCAGGCTCTGTCCCCGCCCCCCGCCGCCGCCATGGGCGTGGGAAAGCTCCGTCCCTGCCCGCCACTGCTGCCGTAGAAGCGGGGGAAGCTCCGTCCCTGCCTGCCACCGTGGGGCAGCGCCGGGCTGGGGTGACCGAGCCCAGTGGCAGCCCCGAGCGGCCCCGCCGAGCGATCGCGCCAAGCGGTCGCGCCGAGCGGCGGCGCCAAGCGATCACGCCGAGCGGCCCCGCCGAGCGATCGCGCCGAGCGGCCCCGCCGGACTTGGCCACCTGGCCCCGTTGGCAGCCCCTAGCGGGCCGAGCCTGCACAGCCTTAGCTCAGCCAGTAAACCCCACCCTCCCGCTGTTCTGTTACTATTTGGCAACTTTGTTGCACGCAGGTCCTCGCTGCGAACGACAGAGCGGCTTATATTCGGGTGCGGCTTATTTATGGACAAAAAACGAAATGCTTGCCAACACCCAGAGATGCGGCTTATACTCAGTGCGGCTTGTATTCGTGAATTTACTTGTATTTTCAATCTGCAATTAGGGCAAAATACATGCTGAAACAGAGTTTCCTATATTCAGAAGATTTTAAACATTGCCTGTGACTCAGAAATTTCCCCTAATTAACAAGAAAAGACTGATACAGTTATTTCATTTTTTTTCTTCCTGCCATTTTTACTTAAAAGTTAGTTCTTTAATTGAACAGAAAAACAATGTCAGTATTAATCACAAGTCCAGGGAATGGAACACTATGGGAACAAAAAAAAAAAAAAGAAAAAAAAAAAAAAAAGAAGTTGATTTAGCATGCAAGAAAGGGAGAAATTGCCATGCTTGAGACTGCAGTGCCAACTTAGAAATCACCTTCCTCCAGCCAAGCTCAGCACTTGCGAGGCTACAGATGTGCTTCTCCAGCTTTGGCGTCACAATGAAAGTACCTCAGGGTGCACATTTGCCTTTTTCATCTTCTTGATGCTAGAAGAACAATGTTATGCAGCCACAGATATACCACCCTGTTAGTGGGGTAAAGCACTGGAGTACTATTAGCTCCAGCTGGCAATGCAAAAGTCACTAACAATGCCAAGCAGCACAAGCCCAAAGAGGAGAAAACACCTCTAGAAAAAAACCTTTTCCATTTAACATAGTCCCACTCACCCAGATAAAAGAACACTTGTTGTGGTTGGTTCTCTCCCTCCATCTGGCCTGACCCATGTGAGTTTCCCATCAGACTTGTGTTGCAATTACAGTAATTTCACGAATACAAGCCGCAGCAATTTGACCAAAATTTTGGTGGAAACCCAGAAGTGCGGCCAATATTCCGGGGCGGCTAATACATTAACAAAATTCTAAAAGCTGCCAACACGGAAGTGAGAGCCCGCGGCAGCCCCAAGCCAAGCTGGAGCCCGGCCGGCCCCGGCAGAGGTGGGAAAGCCTGGCAGAGGCGGGGCCAGCAGTGTGGGGGGCGGGCGGCAGAGCCTGAGCCAGCAGGGCGGGGCAGGGGGGCGGTAAAGCCGGGTCAGTAGGGCGGGGGAGCCCGGGAGAACTGGGGCTAGCAGTGCAGGGGAGCATGGCAGAAGCAGGAAGGTCGGCGGGTGGGGCTGCCTGGCAGCGGGGGAAGCCCAGCAGAATCGGGGCCAGCAGCATGGGGGAGCCCGGCGGTGCGGGGGCCTGCAGTGCCGGCCAGGGCGAGGAAACGCGGTGGCGGTGCAGACGGGAGGGGGCAGCCGGCGAGCCCAGCGGCAGCGGCGGCAGCCCGCCGGCAGGGCTAGGGAACGCGGCGCGGCACAGCCGGCGAGCCTGGCGGCGGCGGCGGCAGCCTGCCGGCAGGGCTAGGGAACGCAGCGCGGCGCAGCCGGCGAGCTGGGCGGCGACGGCGGCAGCCCGCCGGCAGGGCTAGGGAACGCGGTGCGGCCGGCGAGCCGGGCGGCGGCGGGCAGGGCTAGGGAACGCGGCGCGGCCGGCGAGCCGGGCGGCGGCGGGCAGGGCTAGGGAACGCGGCGCGGCGTGGCCGGCGAGCCGGGTGGCGGCGGGCAGGGCTAGGGAACGCGGCGCGGCGCGGCCGGTGAGTCGGGCGGTGGCGGGCAGGGCTAGGGAACGCGGTGTGGCTGGCGAGCCGGGCGGCGGCGGGCAGGGCTAGGGAACGCTGCGCGGCCGGCGAGCCGGGCGGTGGCGGGCAGGGCTAGGGAACGTGGCGCGGCGCGGCCGGCGAGCCAGGCGGCGGCGGGCAGGGCTAGGGAACGCGGCGCGGCCGGCGAGCCGGGCGGCGGCGGGCAGGGCTAGGGAACGCGGCGCGGCGCGGCCGGCGAGCCAGGCGGCGGCGGGCAGGGCTAGGGAACGTGGCGCGGCGCGGTCGGTGAGCCGGGCGGTGGCGGGCAGGGCTAGGGAACGCGGCGCGGCGCGGCCGGCGAGCCGGGCGGCGACGGCGGCAGCCCGCCGGCAGGGCTAGGGAACGCGGCGCGGCGCGGCCGGCGAGCCGGGCGGCGGCGGGCAGGGCTAGGGAACGCGGCGTGGCACGGCCGGCGAGCCAGGCGGCGGCGGGCAGGGCTAGGGAACGCGGTGCGGCCGGCGAGCCAGGCGGCAGCCCTGCCGGCAGGGCTAGGGAACGCGGCGCGGCGCGGCCGGCGAGCCGGGCGGCGGCGGGCAGGGCTAGGGAACGCGGCGCGGCGCGGCCGGCGAGCCGGGCGGCGGCGGGCAGGGCTAGGGAACGCGGCGCGGCTGGCGAGCCGGGCGGCAGCCCTGCCGGCAGGGCTAGGGAACGCGGCGCGGCGCGGCCGGCGAGCCGGGCGGCGGCGGCGGCAGCCCGCCGGCAGGGCTAGGGAATGCGGCAGCGGGGCGGTGCTGACGGGAGAGGGGGGCCAGCGAGCCCGGCGGCGGCAGCAGCACCACTCGGCCAGCCCCGCCGAGCCGTGGCGCTGAGCTGGGCCACCCGGCCCCGTCGGCAACCATGAGCGGGCCGAGCCTTCCTGGCCCCGCCCTGAGCCAGTAAAGCCCGCTATGCCGCGATCCTGTTACTAATTGGCCAATTTGTGAAAGCTGCGCACGGATTCTCGCGACGAACGAAAGTGCGGCTAATATTCGGGGTGCGGCTTATCTATTGACAAAGACAGCAACATTGTCGAGGCACTGGAAGTGCGGCTTATAATCTGTGCGACTTGTGTTCGTGAAACTACTGTACCTCCTTTCACACAGAGAAAACAGCTTATCAAAGTGACTAACAGTTGCTTGCAATAGATATTTCATAATGGGTGGCCTCCATGTGAAAAACCACCTATGCCTCAAATGGCCTCAAGGTACTTGTTTTACTCTGCTTCAAGCACTCCTTTTATTTCACCAAGTGCCAAGAGCATGTTATTAGTGTTCATTTGTTCAGTCTCTCATGCATCCCCACATTGTGGATATTGCAAGAGTTCATTAGAGGCCACTAGCACCAGAGAACACAGAAAAAAATCACAGCAGCTGCAGAATCACTTTTTATGGACTGCCTCTTCCCACTGCTCCTGTGTGCACAGAATTGGTACTCACCACATTTCTCTTGCAGCAGCCATAGGGGGGTAAGTCACACCAGCAGTCCAGGATGGTGCCTTTGGGCTGTTTCCCTCTCATGCCCTCACAATTTGCTTATCTCACTACTCAGAGCTATTTCTTACAGCTATTTCTATGGGGGTCACAGGAACCTCAACTCACAATGAAGAAAATCATTTTACACAACTTTAGAAAGCTGAAAAGACTCCCCACTGGCAGACAGTGGATGCAATTCTACTCTATTTTTTTTTCTTTTTTGGGGTGTTTCTTTTCTCCTCGTTGTGCTGCAGCACAAGCAAGGACTAGAGCCAACAGCTTCTAACAGGAATGATACAACAACCACAATATGATGCTTCTGCAGGGATCTAATCTGGCACCTACATACAAGTACAGTACTTTCACGACTATAAGGCGCACTGGATTATGAAGTGCACTTAGGGGTGCTGGCAAAGTTCCAAATGTTTTCCATATATAAGGCGCACCGGATTATAAGGTGCACTTTTTTTTTGCAGCGAGAAGCCGCACTCAACAAAGTAACCAATAAGAAACGGAATCATGCAAGCCGTGTTGAGTCACATGGGGCCACACTGAGCCCCGTCAAGCCGCACCAAGTCGCGTGGGGCCATGTGAGCCGCTCTGAGCCATGTAACCCCACTCGGCTCACTGCTTTCTGCTCAGCTAGTGGCTTGCATTTCCAGGTTGGCAAATTTCCGAACTTTGTCCATATATAAGGCGCATCAGATTATAAGGTGCACTTCCGGGTTTTGATCAAAATTTTAGGCTTTAAGGTGTACCTTATAGTCATGAAATTACTGTAATTATGTCCCTTTGAATACACCCTCCAGTGAGGATCAGATAGTGTAGCAGTGAACTTTCTCCTCCTCATTTTTTACCATAGTTGAACATTTTCCTGTACACTCCCAGGGAGCATCATACAGTAAGGAAATATAGCACTCAAAGTTGCAGGTATGAGAAGGTAGGCATCTGCTGGTGGAGCAAACAATCATTTTAAGTCCTGCTTTTAAAGACAGGATAATCTGTGTCCCCTGCTTCATACACATAACTTTTTTTATTATGGGTGCTCAGGACAGGCCATTTACATGGCAATGCTTCATATTAGGGCACACAGCTTCCCACAGAGCCCGCTTTCCTGGAGATTAACCAGCATCCTCAAGGAAATAACAAACATAGTACCACTAGGAAGTTATTTGACTCATTACATTTGTGACAGGATGTATATGGCTGCATTGTGTGCCACTGCTCGGAAAGTAATCACTTAAAATCAGGTTACAGTAATTTCACGAATACAAGCCGCAGCAATTTGACCAAAATTTTGGTGGAAACCCGGAAGTGCGGCCAATATTCCGGGGCGGCTAATACATTAACAAAATTCTAAAAGCTGCCAACACGGAAGTGAGAGCCCGCGGCAGCCCCAAGCCAAGCTGGAGCCCGGCCGGCCCCGGCTGAGGTGGGAAAGCCTGGCAGAGGCGGGGCCAGCAGTGTGGGGGGCGGGCGGCAGAGCCTGAGCCAGCAGGGCGGGGCAGGGGGGCGGCAGAGCCCGGGCCAGCAGGGCGCGGGAGCCGGGGAGAACTGGGGCTAGCAGTGCAGGGGAGCATGGCAGAAGCAGGAAGGCCGGTGGGTGGGGCTGCCTGGCAGCGGGGGAAGCCCAGCAGAATCGGGGCCAGCAGCGTAGGGGAGCCCGGCGGTGCGTGGGCATGCAGTGCCAGCCAGGGCGAGGAAACGCGGCGGCGGTGCAGATGGGAGGGGGCGGCCGGCGAGCCTGGCAGCAGCGGCAGTGCCTGGCCCGCCGGCAGGGCGACTACGTAAACAACGCAGCGGCGACGAGGCCGGCATGCCTGCCAGCGGCGGCAGTGCCTGGCCCGCCGGCAGGGCGACTACGTAAACAACGCAGCGGCGAGGCGGCCGGCATGCCTGCCAGCGGCGGCAGTGCCTGGCCCGCCGGCAGGGCGACTACGTAAACAACGCAGCGGCGAGGCGGCCGGCATGCCTGCCAGCGGCGGCAGTGCCTGGCCCGCCGGCAGGGCGACTACGTAAACAACGCAGCGGCGAGGCGGCCGGCATGCCTGCCAGCGGCGGCAGTGCCTGGCCCGCCGGCAGGGCGACTACGTAAACAACGCAGCGGCGACGCGGCCGGCATGCCTGCCAGCGGCGGAAGTGCCTGGCCCGCCGGCAGGGCGACTACGTAAACAACGCAGCGGCGACGCGGCCGGCATGCCTGCCAGCGGCGGCAGTGCCTGGCCCGCCGGCAGGGCGACTACGTAAACAACGCAGCGGCGACGCGGCCGGCATGCCTGCCAGCGGCGGCAGTGCCTGGCCCGCCGGCAGGGCGACTACGTAAACAACGCAGCGGCGAGGCGGCCGGCATGCCTGCCAGCGGCGGCAGTGCCTGGCCCACCGGCAGGGCGACTACGTAAACAACGCAGCGGCGAGGCGGCCGGCATGCCTGCCAGCGGCGGCAGTGCCTGGCCCGCCGGCAGGGCGACTACGTAAACAACGCAGCGGCGAGGCGGCCGGCATGCCTGCCAGCGGCGGCAGTGCCTGGCCCGCCGGCAGGGCGACTACGTAAACAACGCAGCGGCGACGCGGCCGGCATGCCTGCCAGCGGCGGCAGTGCCTGGCCCGCCGGCAGGGCGACTACGTAAACAACGCAGCGGCGAGGCGGCCGGCATGCCTGCCAGCGGCGGCAGTGCCTGGCCCGCCGGCAGGGCGACTACGTAAACAACGCAGCGGCGACGCGGCCGGCATGCCTGCCAGCGGCGGCAGTGCCTGGCCCGCCGGCAGGGCGACTACGTAAACAACGCAGCGGCGACGCGGCCGGCATGCCTGCCAGCGGCGGCAGTGCCTGGCCCGCCGGCAGGGCGACTACGTAAACAACGCAGCGGCGAGGCGGCCGGCATGCCTGCCAGCGGCGGCAGTGCCTGGCCCGCCGGCAGGGCGACTACGTAAACAACGCAGCGGCGACGCGGCCGGCATGCCTGCCAGCGGCGGCAGTGCCTGGCCCGCCGGCAGGGCAACTACGTAAACAACGCAGCGGCGAGGCGGCCGGCATGCCTGCCAGCGGCGGCAGTGCCTGGCCCGCCGGCAGGGCGACTACGTAAACAACACAGCGGCGAGGCGGCCGGCATGCCTGCCAGCGGCGGCAGTGCCTGGCCCGCCGGCAGGGCGACTACGTAAACAACGCAGCAGCGAGGCGGCCGGCATGCCTGCCAGCGGCGGCAGTGCCTGGCCCGCCGGCAGGGCGACTACGTGAACGCAGCGGCGACGCGGTCGGCATGCCTGCCAGCGGCGGCAGTGCCTGGCCCGCCGGCAGGGCGACTACGTGAACGCAGCGGCGAGGCGGTGCTGACGGGAGAGGGGGGCCAGTGAGCCCGGCGGCGGCTGCAGCACCACCCAGCCGGCCCCGTCGGCAACCATGAGCGGGCTGAGCCTGCCTGGCCCCGCCCCGAGCCAGTAAAGCCCGCTATGCCGCGATCCTGTTACTAATTGGCCAGTTTGTGAAAGCTGCGCACGGATTCTCGCGACGAACGAAAGTGCGGCTAATATTCGGGGTGCGGCTTATCTATTGACAAAGACAGCAACATTGTCGAGGCACCGGGGGTGTGGCTTATAATCCGTGCGGCTTGTATTCGTGAAACTACTGTATTTGTTACTCAAGTGATTTTAATTTTCCATCCGTCTTCCCAAATGTATTCCATTTGTGTGTATGTTTTGTTGTTGCTTGCCTTTTTCTTTTTTTATTTTAGGTTGCTGCTGTTTTGTTTTCCCTCGTTTGTTGTCATTCTTCCCTTACATGCAGCAGCCAACTGCTGGACATTCAAAATCCCTCATGAAGTCACTAAGTAATGTCACCACTTACTATTTTCCACCTGCAGTCCCATCATCGCTAATTACAGCTTCCATAAATTAGTTCATTGGTGACATCTAAATGAAGCCATTTACAAATAGCAGCAATGCTGAGCAGTCCAGCTCCCTGGTACCAGTAATGACTGCATACAAATTTCATCAGGCAGCACAGAAGGGATGATGAGCTGCATGTGCTGTTCTTATTGTCCAGCCAAGACAGCACAGATTTAATTTTATCTCGTCCATATAGGATTTGCTATGCTGCTCAAAGCAGAGAATGTGTGCTTATACTGCCAGTGCTCCCTGCACTTACAAACCAAGGAAAGCAGGGAAAAGAATCCTGGAATTGAAGAGCTTCAGTTCATTGAAAAAGCATTTACCGCCTCTGTTCATAAGCACAGAAACTGGGGTTTTACCAGCCTTACTTACACTCAATGCACCCCATTGCAACACCAAAATGCCTCAAAGAATAAAAGTACAACTCAGGATAAAAACTATCATCCTGTGATTAGAAAGAGCAGCAGGCAAAGAAAAACTATTTGTAGGCAACCTGTGAGATTTGCCACAGAACTGGGTGTCTTTGGGGATCTCAATCACTGCAGATTTCTTTAAGCAGCCATCAAGATGCAAGCAGAGATTCAAGTTGCCAAACAAATTGTATCCAGACACATTTCAAAGTACTTCCTTCTACAAGCTGCTCAATGAAGTCACTGTATTCCCTAACATTCCTTACATGACACATGCAAGAGAGGTGCCAACCCTGCACCATTTTGGGGCAAACATGCTCAGGCCATCCAACCCAACCTACTTCTAAGCAGCAACAGCCAGTGTCAGCCTGGGGAACAGAACTACCTGGCATCACAAAGGCCAGTTAATATTCAGCAGCCATTTGGGGAAGTTTTGCCTTAAGCCACCTGATGCTCTGTCTAGACTCTACTGCAGAAGTACACGCTTGCATTGCTGCTGGTAGGGCACCTGGGACCAGGGAGTCCTTGCACTCTGGTTGCAGAAGCCTCCAGGACCATATTCCCAGCCAGCAACTCTTTTGAAATGAAGCCATGCCTTTCACTGTAGGACTGGCAAGTACAAAACAATCCACTGCAGTTTTTCTCCTGAAAGCCACAGTTAATTTAATAAGCATTGAAACACTAATCTTAAAGAAATTAGGATTTTAGTTAAAAGTTAGAAGAAACTGGGCTTGAGATAGCTACCTGAAACTTAAATAATTGATTGCCTGTCAATTTATGTTTGCTTAGCTGTGCTTGCAATGGGAAAGGATGAAACTAGTAGTTAGGTCCAAAGAACACAAACAATTGCAACCAGAAACTCATTCTTTGCAAAATTGGAGTTGCCCCAAAAGTCATTTGTATTGTCATTAATAGAAAAGGTTGAGAGTTCAGGGGGAGGAAGACTTGCCTTACTTCCTCCTTTCAAGACCCCTCCCCACAAAAACGACCCCAGACTTAATTCAAGAAGCCAACCATGCATGCTTAATAGCCATTCAAGCTAATTACCATAGGAAGCGGGGGATGGAAGGAGCTGGTGTTATGAATATGTATTTGTTTGAACCTTTTGTCAATAAATAGACTCTGTGATCACCTGTAATTTCGCAGTGCATATTAGAGGGCTACCCCACGCTGCTGCCCAGCACTGAATAAACATTCACTTCCTAACTTTAAATTGTTAGAGAGTCTTTTGTCCGTCAGAGTTGAGTATCGGTATTAGACCAATACTCATATTTTGGTAAATCAGCATTTGCTGCTTTAAACCCACCCTCCACAATTCACAAAATAATATAATCAGCAGGTAATCCTTCTGGAAACACCAACACCACAGACCTTCAGTGAAAGTATGGTATAAAGAAAAAGAAAAGAAAATTTTAAAAACCACTAGTTTTTCCATGGATGCTGTTCCAAGAATTTGAAGTAAAGTGCTTTTTGAAAACAACCATTCCAAGCACATTGATTGTTTCTTGTTTGCAGAAAATCCCAAGTTAAGGTTCCCATTGATTTACATCACTTTTAAAAGCCTAGTTCTCGTTCTCTTGAGTTATTCCAGTGTATTTCAAGCTGAGCAATTAATTCTTGTTTTTTTAAAAAAACTTTCCAGTGCATGAAAACTTTTGGTACAACACACAGCATTATAGAAATGAGTGTCTCAGAAAGATGCTAAGCATTCATATGCCAACATATTTCACAGATTGAACTGCTCTGATATTAGCCGGCTTTGTGGCACATATGCACATAATTACAACATGTCTGGAACATTTTGTCACTTCAGTGGTGCTTGGATGTCTAGCACAAAAGACTAGTTGGCAGTCAATTTGAAAGCATATCCTAATCACCTGTTCCATAGGCACTTTGGCTGTAGAGGTAGCCCAGATAAGAGGGAGTTGTTCACATGGATACAGGAACATCATTCTTTCCCATTCCATTAAAATTTCATAGAAAAGAAAAAATAAAGGAAATATATTTTAGCAGGTGAAATACTGATGTTTGCATGTGCTGGTAGCCTGAAGGAAACCTGCAGCTCTCTGAAATGGTTTGGCTACCATTCTCCCCATCACCATCTGCAAAAGTTTTCCCTACTAAACATCTCAGTCTGTATTTTAATTTAAATACTACAATGAGCTATTTCCATTTCTTCAATCTGTGCTTGAAACACCACCAGTGGCACAAAGCAAAAGAACCCTCACCATGTTCAAAAGCATTCCTTAACTTTTTTTGCCAGGCACATTCTTCACAAGAGGTTTGAGGACTTGGCCGTAAAAGACAGCAGCATATTTTGTCAGAGTGGCCCACACTGGACTGGTACAAAGAAAGCAATGTTCTTCTGATGAGGTTTCACTCCAGCTATGCCATATGTTGCACGTTTGCTCGGGGTGCTGGAGCATTTTTTTGTGCTTACTTTGGAGTAAAGCCAAAAGCTACAGCAACCTACAGATTGCCAAAAAGGAGGAGGGGTCTATCTACACAGCCCTTCTGGACAAAGGCAGAACTCAAGGCATAGGGAGGTGTACAGTTCCACACCTGCACTGCACAGAAACTGTGGGTACAGGAGAAAATAACTCCCCAAATCTCTGCAATCTCTTCACAGCCACCCCAACTAAGCAATCCCCCATATCTCATGTCATTGGTAGTTCCCACAGCACTGCAGCATAGCTCCATACTTATTTGCAGAGCCTTCCGAAATGCCCAACCAAAAATTGAAGCAAGAGCAAGACAGGCTGCTGTGGCAGCTGTTGCTGCCCCATTTCACATCAAACACCACAAAACACAGTTTTTCCTGCAACCTACAATAACAAAGAATTCCTTTCCTAATGCAGCGAGCAACCCACAAGAAGCACATACTTGTTTCACTTCAAAGTGGAACATCCAGGTTATTCTTTTACAGCCAAAGCACCAATCCAATATTCTTTTTCCATAGGTCTTTGCAGCCTTTTCCCAAGCTCCTAGCCTCTGCTTGTGTGATCAAGGTCTGCACTTCACAGACAGAGCTCACTACACCTCATTACCCCAAGACCTTTGACACCAGTGGAGGTGATTTTATAGCCCTTACCAAGATCAAACCATCTTGGAACCCAAAGCTCACCAAGGCCTAAACTTTCAAACCAGATCTAAGTTTAAAATCCCAAAGCTTACAGTAATTTCACGAGTATAAGGCGCACCCTTTTTACTAAAATTTTGGACCGAACCCGGAAGTGCGCCTTATACCCCAGAGCACCTTATATATGGACAAAGTTCAGAAATTTGCCAACCCGGAAGTGTAAGCCCGCAGAAGCCCTGAGCTGAGCCCACCTGGCCCCAGCGGCAGCGCCGAGCTGAGTCCACCCGGCGGCAGCGGGGCAGCAGCGTCGGGTCAAGCCCAGTGGCGATGGGGCAACAGCGCTGGGTTGGGCTGGGCCGAGCCCAGCGGTGGTAGCAGCACCGGGCCAGGGCAAGCCCCCCCACCAGCGGGGCAGCATTGAGCTGAGTCAAGCCCCGCCCCAGCAGCAGCAGGGTAGCACCGAGCCCAGCCTGCCCGGCCCTGGCGGCGTCACTGAGCAGGGCCACCCAGCCCCAAGCCAAGCCAGTAAATCCCGCGATCACACAATTCTGTCACTAATTCGTTACTTTGTTGCACGTGGATCCTCACTGCAAAAAAAAAAAGTGTGCATTATACACCAGTGCGCCTTATATATGGACAAAATTTTGAAATTTTCTGACACCCAGAAGTGCGCCTTATGCTCTGGTGCACCTTATACTCGCGAAATTACTGTAATTTTTTCACTGACTATGTTATGATATGAGACGTGTCAAAAATCTCAGACCTACTAAGGCTTCTTCAGACCATGATTTTCATGTTTCCCAGTTGAATAGCTAAAAACCTCTAGCATTTTCTCATTGGGGGAGCTTTTTTACTTAAATAAAACCCCAAAACAACAAACTACCAAACCTAACAAATAAAAAGAAAAATAAAAAACAAATAAAAAACAAATAAAAAACTCTACCCTGGCTGAATATCATCTCTGTTTAAAAATTCTCAAGGATTCTCTAAAATTTGCTTTGTATGTTTATACTTTCAAAGCTTCCCTTTGCAGCTACAGTATATAGAAACATGTCTCCCGTTTATTTGCTTATTTTGAGCACTTTATTTATCTGCAGGGAGCCCTGCAGTTGTAGAACTCCACCAGTCTTTCAGCAATCAGCAAGCACCACGAATGTGAGAATGAGAACTGATAAGACTGCAGATTTGTCATAGCAATAACAGGCTTTCCCTCTCTGATTGTAATGAAATTCATGAAATTACACAAGGGGTGAACTTTATTGCTGTATTTTAAGTTGCTCATTAAAAATAAGTCTGGACGTTTGGTTGTATGTAGACATAGGGACTGGATATGTCTCTGGGACAAGGTTGTAGCTCTTTTCCATCAATGCTGCATGACCGGTGAGACCTCTTGAGCACAGGACAGCTCTTTCCACAAGAGAACTTCATCTGCCCCAGTTTTGTCTATTCCTTCAAGCCTCTTTGAGGGCTCCAATTAGTTTCTCTGGTGAATTTTGATTTAGTTGTTTAAATACCTTCACTCTTGGAGGCCTGTGCTAGGGGCAAACCCATGTACTCCTCAGGAGCAGAAAAAAATCTGCTCCAAGACTTCAGTCCCTGAGTATAAAAGCTCAGTCTTGCCAAACACTGGCAAACGCAACTCTTCACCTAGACATATGACTGTGACCTGTGGTAAATGATCCTTTTGCAACTGTATGCAAATATAAAAGGGCACAACTAATGCACTCTTCCTTCCAATCACACAAAATACATACATATTTGTTTTCCCCTTTGGATTTAGATTTTCATGCTGAGATGGGTGACAAAAGGATAGAGAGGTTTTGAGGCGATGGCCTCCTCTCTGTGAGCAAGGGGAAAGTCTTTTGCAAAGAAGAACAAATTCTGGCAGCAAAACTTCACTTTTAGCTATGCTGAGGTGCTTTTTATTGCCTTTTTTTCTTGAGCTCTTCAGCCAAGATGATGTCACCTCTGGGAAAACACATAAGCTTTCCCAGGTCAAGAATGTTTTGTCAGTGATGCTAGCTGTAAGTGGTCTTTCTCTCTTTATCTTGACTCATGAGCCTTTTTTTCACTTTATTTCCCTACCCGCTTCACCCCCATCCTTTTGGGGAGGGGAGTGATTGTCCAGGTGAGTACCTGGCAGCTGCCAACATGCCACACTGGCATCACAACAACAGTGCTGCAGAGAGAGGATTCAGAAGGAGCCCTCCTGTTTCGGGAAAACAAAAACAAAAAAAAACCCTCAAAACCAAAAAACACTCCCCTTCCCCCCCAAAAAAAAACCAAACAAAAAAACCCCCAAAAAAACCCCAACAACAACAAAACAAAAAAACACCCACAAACAAACAAACAAAATACCAAAAAAACCCCAAAAAAGTCTGTGACTAAATCTGGAGATTCACCAGTTGCAAGCATTTCTCGGGGACATTTATGCTTGTGACCCCACTGTAGCTGGGTATACTTGTAAGGAGACCAGAATCCTTTTCCTTTTACATCTGTTTGCTGGGGGTCTGGCGTGCAGCCTGGCTTACCACCTTATTCTAAATTCCAGGACTGCGGAATAAAAATAGTTTGCTGTTAGTCAGCAAAAGCTGTCTTTTCTCTCTCTCTCTATTGATTACTTCTGAATAATCAATTGACATTTGGCACAGTCTTATTTATAGTTATTCAAGCCAGCAGTAACATAATTTAGAAACTGGTTACTAGGCATTTCTTGGTAATGAATCGAATCCATGGATAATTCAAATTCATAGACTAAAAAATTACATTTAAATAATGTTAGGTTGTGAAAACCTGACAAAATTCCACTAATTCAATGTGAAAACTTTTCCTCTCTCCGTAGCTGAGGGGAAAATCTGGAGAAGACTTGAGAAGTAACTGGCACTTGCTGCCTTCCCCAGGATCCTGCACCTTTGAATTGACACCACCTTTGTGATCAGCTGAACTGAATCCCTGGTCCTTCTTCACACACTTCCGGTGCTGTCATTTTATCCTATGGGAGGGAACAGATGAGTGTGTTTACAAAACAGATTGCTTGGCCCAGTACAAAGCCAATAGAGTGTGGTCTACAAACTTCGCCTAGTTTTGTGGATTATGGAGATGTTGCATGGAAGCAGGAGAGACCTGAGCCATTCCCTGCTGGGCATTGAGCTTCCACTAACACCCACCTCCTGTCACAACTCCAAAAACTGCCTTTTTCTCTTTGTTGCATCCTGTAATGTATTTTACTGTGAATAGAACCTGAATGGAGGGTTGCCCTTAAACCTACAACCGAGACACTTGGAAATTAAAGGTAACTTCAAGCTGAATAAACAAATGGCTCCTTAAACAGCTAGTTAGCTTGCTCATTTTCACATAGGATTAATAAGCAACAGAAACCCACCTGGTTTGACCAGGAATGCCTGCAGGCAGTCCAAGAAGGACAGGCATTCCTGCGAAGCATGTGCTAAAGTGCATTTGTGCTTTGTGCAGAATGTTTTATTGGCATCCGGGCATCAGGCACATGAATTTTTAGAAGTGCACAGTTCACAAACATAACTTCTGTGAAATAACTGGATTTCCCTGAGGAATGTTGTCCCAGTAGTCTTTTAAAAGCTATTTCCCCTTGGAGAGTCAGAGTCAGAGACCTCAGGCTCAATGCTAATTCTCTCCCCACAGTAATGGAACTGACACTGGAGTTTCAAACTCACAGCACCTGCTGTGTGTTTCACCTCCCTACCTGCCCTATCAAGAGTGAACTACAGAAACAAACATGTTAAATGAATTACTAGAGAGCATATGCATTCAGCAGTAGGTTCATAAAGGCAGTCCTTCATGGTAACCTACTACATATAAATATATATATCTATATATATATAGCCAAATATACAGTAATTTCACGAATTTCACGGTGCGTCGACAATGTTTATGTCTTTGTCAATAAATAAGCCACACCTCAAATATTAGCCGCACTTTCGTTCGTAGCGAGGATCTGTGTGCAACTTTCACAAATTTGCCAATTAGTAACAGGATCGCGGTATAGCGGGGTTTACTGGATCAGGGCGGGGCCAGGCAGGCTCAGCCCACTCTTGGTTGCCGACGGGGCCGGGTGGCCCAGCTCGGCGCTATGGCTCGGCGGGGCCACTCGGGGCCGGCCGAGTGGTGCTGCCACCACCACCACCGGGCTCGCTCGCCCCCCCTGCCACCTGCACCGCCACCGCCGCGTTTGCTCGCCCTGGCCGGGTGGTGCTACCGCTGCCGCCACACTGCCGCTGGGCTCACTGGCCCCCCACTCCCGTCTGCACCGCCACCACCCGTTTGCTTGCCCTGGCTGGGTGGTCCTGCCGTCGCCAGGCTCACGAGCCCCCTCCTCCTGTCTGCACCACTGCCGCCGCGTTTGCTCACCCTGGACGGGCGGTGCAAGGAAAAACCATGCAGAAGGAACCTCTCAGAGAACAGCAATCAGGACTGGGGGCATGTAATAAGAAAAAAGAGGGTGGAGAAAAGTCACACTTTTTTCTCTTTCTTTAAGGAAAATGACAGACATACTGAAAAGAAGTATTGTCCTACAAACTCTGGGTTATAGTGACAGTATGGTGCATTAACAGATTACAGCATTTTATTGCAGAGTGCTGTTAAACAGTAGAAGACTTTTCAAGCACCAGTATCAATATAATGTAATCTTGCAAGTAATAAGCTATTAAAAGAATACAGGGCACATCATATTTCTTGACTTGCACAGTTTGCTCATTGGCTTTTATGAGTCTGCTTTTTAATTTCAGTCAGAATACATCAAGTTGCTTTTATTCCTTCCTTTGACAGGAGTGGCTTGTTGGGGTTTTTTGTTCAAAAGGCAACCAACTTCTTTTAAGTATATGGGTTCATATCCCTCAACAGCTTTCAAACAAATCCAAGTTTTTGGGGCTATTGGTACATCACTGGCCATCAGAGCTGCCTGCATTGTTTCTTCTTCCTTGTAGCTCTATGCATTGCTTCTCTGGCTTCAGCTGCAGTGAAGCCAAAATCTTTGTTCTCTTGTGATTTCCAAGTGCTCTCTCTGCTCTGTGAATGGGGTCCCTTTGAAAACACGTGTCTGAATTTTCAGCAAGGTTAAAGAAAGGACATTTGGCACTTTAAAACCATCTTGAAGGGCAAACTTGAGCAAACTGTTCTTTGAAGATGTGATTACTCATTAATGTCAAATTAAAGATGAGCTAAGATCCTTCACTTGATCAAGGTCTGAATTGCCTGTTCTGAGCTCTCCTGAGAAGTATCCCCAACATGAAGTCCCTGCCAGAGCTCTTACCTGTTTCACTAGTGGAAGGATTACTACAATTGACAGAGAAAACCATTAGCAAAACTCCTCTTGTAATTCAAAGGAGAACTTGTCTCAAATATCCCATTTGTCCCAATGTCACCAACTTCTTGTTTCCATAACCCTCTGCCCTCTTCAACCACTTACTTTGCATATGCTTAAACTCATCTATTTCAACAGTCTCTGTTGAAAAGACTGGGAGTAGCCCTTGCTTTTTATTCCCCCAAGCTTTTATTCCTTCTGCTGTGACAATTTTAAATCAAAAACTAGAACAGGCAGAATTTCAGAACAAGATGGTTTTCAAATTTGTTACAACTCAGAAATACATTACTCAAAGTAAATAAAAGTAAATACAAAATATTACCCTCCAGAAAGCCTTTCTATCCACAAACGGTGCTAATCCTATTCAGAAATCTAGAGAAGCATGCAAAACAAGACTTTCTTTTCAAAAAATTATTCTTCTCGAATGAATGCTCTCCTGACTGTTTCATGTTGAAACTTCTTTTTCTATTGCAGTCATTATTAACACATCTTGAACAGATTTTGCAAGAGTCTCAAAGTTGATTATGAAAAAAATCCTTTAGGAAGCATATTTGGTCATTTCTACTGGTCCCTCCAAGATTATTTTCTGCATGACCATAGCCCAACCTGACTCAAGACACTCCACAAGTATTTGTACTGATGAGTGAACTGAATGGGTAAAGGAAAGAAATCTTTCACCATTTATCTGCACTTTTCCCCAAAGGCTTTGAAAGAGAGAAATTCAGTAGGAGGTAATATATCAAGAAGAATAGCATCAGTTAGCAAGGTGTGAGGTCTGTGACCTCTCAAGGATCTGTGCACATGCAGGTGAGAGATTGCATGGTATCTGACGTGGCCAATCCTGGCAGAAATAAAAAATTTCCTTAAAATCTTTCCCAATAGTTCAGCAAGAGAGAGTTGATCTTATGCTGCTTATTTTAAAGACAAGCCTTTGAAAGTAAACAAAACAGACACTGGACAAACTGGTAGAGTGACAAGCACCTCTCCGAAAGTGAACATTTATCATCAATGTTGAGCAGATCCACTTTTACTCACTGCTAGGAAGAATGAACGGAGGCATAAAATGATCACACCTACTGTTGACTGCTGAGGTCCAGAGGCAGTTTGCCTGTGGGATGCTGTGTGTGTTTGACAAATTTTGTGTTCTGCATTTAGCCTTGTGTCATACTTCCCAATGATAAGGCAGGGTTCTTTCTCAGCTGGCAGTACCCACAGACCTTTGCATCTCTAGAAGGGATGGTTTCCCAGATTTCAGCACAACTGCTCTGCTTCCCACTAGGTGTGACCTTGGCCTGTCACTACTGGGAATGGTGTCTCATGAAAGGTCCTGTGGGGCAAGCACCAAATCCACAAATGCAGTGGTTGACTTATTCTACAATGTCACTTTGATTTCAAAAGTACTATTAACCTTCCACCTGGACATTTTGTTCTATTAACTTAGAGTATTCACACATACCCTTAAAAGTGGTAATGACTTGATGGCAGTGATTAATTATCTACAGGAGTTCTGTAATAGATGAACATATATATAATATCTCATTTATCAGGAAAATAACCACTTCTTTAAACTCCATGATCAATCAAGGAAAAAGACACAGGACTTGTTGACAATGCTAGATGTACATCTTTAGCTGATAAGGAGACTGCTGTTTTAAAGAAATTATTTGCTGAAAACATGAAGTTTCCACTTCCATTCTGTCCCTGTTTCTGCTCTAAATGCATTCAGTAAGCGCCTGATTATAATTAGCACATCAAACACTGAATTTGAAGGGTAGTATTTTTGCCACAAATGGGAGAATCATTTACTTATTTGCCATTTATATGAAGACTCCAGTGTCCAGTCAAAGTTTCAGGTTGTTTTGGTGGCTTCGGTAATTTAGGTATATGTACAAGGCATCACACTAAACTTCCAAAGGGTCCAGGGCTCTGATTAGGCAGTAGAGCAGTCTAGAGCCTACAAAGAACCTCTGAGTTCAAACTTGTTAAAACACCTGCCAAACAAAGTCACAAAAAAAACAGATTTAAATGTTTTCCCCCTAAAACTGGACTTGGTGTCCCTGTTGGTTTTGACAGGGGTAGAGTTAATTTTCTTCACAGTGACTAGTAGCGGCTGTGATTTGAATTTGTGCTGAAAATAACATAGATAATATGGAAATGGTTTTGTTATTGCTGAGTGGTGTTTGCACAATGTCAAGGTCTTCTCATTTCTTATACTCTCAAGAGGCTGGCAAGAAGTCTTGGGATGCATGGGAAACTGTGAGGAGACACAGTCGGGACAGCTGACCCCAAGTGTCCCAAGGGATATTGCAGACCACATGGCATCATGCTCAGTAGATTAGGAGGGAGGAAGAAGGAAGTGAAGGGCATTTGGAATTATGATCTTCCCAAGTCACTGGTATTGTGTGATGGAGTCCTGCTCTCCTGGAGATGGCTGAACACCTGCCATCCCATGGGAAGCTGTGAAATAATTCCTTCTTCTGCTTTGCTTGTGTGTTCGTGTGTGCATCTTTTGCTTTGCCTATTAAACTATCATAATCTCAACCCACAAGTTTCCTGAGTTTTACTCTTCTGATTCTCTCCCCAGTCCTTCTGGTGGGAGAGTGAGCAACCAGCTGCATGGCACCTATTTGCTGTCTTTGTTTAAACCAAGACACCTTTCAAGACTTGAGTCTTTTGTTACATTCCTTCCTTGAAAACTTGGTGAATAGGGTAACATTTGTTTTCTTCTTATTTTATTTAGAATGTGTTGTTTTCAGTGGTACATTTTAAAAGCAAAAATAGATTTGAAGCACCTATTCCGAAATACCCTATTTATTTTGTTTTTCAGGTATGAACTAAGAGTTGATGGAAAGCAGAGGATTTGTCTTTTGCCAGCTGAGTGAACTCAGGGATTGAGGTTTCATCTGAGTGATTCTTAAAAGTTACATTTTATTTTGCTTTGTATCTGTCCATGATGTATGAAACACTCTGTCTCATCAGTCCATTCCTCTTCTCTCTCCTTTGTTCACTGATGAAATATAGACAGATTAATTTAAAACAGCAAAATCCCTAGGGAAAAAAAAAAAAAAAAGAAGTTTAAAGTTTAACTGCTGGCTAATTGAGTGCATCAAGTAAAATGACCAATGAAGGAAAAGGACTGCTCAGCTATTCTCTGTAGAATACATTATACTTTGGGTGCTGACAATCCTTACAGAGCCTGAAAACATCAACAACCTGTATGGTAACCTCAGTGTCATGTCATCTTCCTTTATCTTGTGTCAGGGTGGCAGGACACCCCGCTCAGAGCAGCACTGGGGAAGGTCTAGCTCCTGCCTTTGTGACTTTGAAAAGGTTATCTATACCTTCAGCCAATACAGCTCTAACGTGTAAATTTTTAATTGTACTCAGGGGACTTAATTTTCAGGTGATCCAAGAGAAATTTGGATACCAAACTGCCTTAGCACATACCAAAACCAGCTCAGATCCGTAAGTAGTCCTGCTGAACAGATTCCCACAAGATTGAAAATGGGGTATCTGCACAAAGAGCTTTTTTTTCTGAGTTAGTTATTTTGTCTGAGAGTTCGTTGTTATAGAGAGCTGTGGTCTCTATATGGCTCAAGCCGCGTGGATGCTTCACCATCACCAGGTCCCTGCACCTCTGTCCTTCCCATGCCATGTGCTCACCCATGCTTGCTCTGTTGTCTCCACCCAGACAGGATGTTTGCTAGACCTTCCTCAAGTCAGTGCTACTTAGCAAAACTAAGCATGGAAAATACAGCTACTTTCATGGTAGGTCAGTGAGATGAGCTGGGTCAGTGTCATGTGTGATGGATGCCAAGGCAAGTAAAGAAATGAATGGATAAAAAAACTGGAATAGGAAGATCTTCTTGTTGAGAAAACCATCATGACCACCAACGCAATCACCTCACAGAAGGTTGCCCCTGGTCTGCAAACCTCTGTGATGGTTTTCTTCTCAACTTTGTTCACACTGGGTATAACTCAAAGGACCTTGTGGTAAGTCACTCTCAGCTGGGGTCTCCACCTGCACAGTCATACAAATAGACTCACCTGTAGAGGGGAGGAACAGCTCAGAGCAGAACCAAGGAAGGGGACAAAATGGATGTGTGTGTTTTGAAACCTCATTAATCCAGGGCATTTTATGACAGTGTAATTAACACTAGAGGCTAAGAGGAGTGGCAAAATGTATTTATCTCAACAAAGTTGGATAAAACCTGTAATTCCCACCTGAATCATGGTTTTCAAAGCCCTCTCTAAGGAGACAGATGTTATGCCAGACCTCACAATTATATATTTCATTCTTCTTGAAAATAACAAATAGCTAGTTAGTTATGGGTAGGTCTTCCATAACAAACAATTTTATTGCAGGGAAAGTTTTGATAATAAACACTTTCTTTGCTCTGAGGCTAACCTTTTGACCTCCTGGGTGCATTTCAAAATGCAGAGTGATCACAAATCACAGCTATGGCAGGGGTAAAGTCAGTGTAAAGCTGTCATTTGTTAAGAATGTATCATATATGAGAACCAGGGAGCACCTGCAGAACCAATGCAGAATTTGATTAAAACAGTAAACGAAGCAGGTTCCTAGAGGGATTAGACAAATTCACAGGCAACATGTGAATGGTGCACTCTCTGAGTATCATAGAGGAATGGGATCTTACCAATATGCAGGAACACCATGTTGTTAAATATGCCTAACGAAGGCTCTCTATCCTCTTCCCCATAAACACACACATGCACAAAGTCATGGCTACCAACAGTTAATGACAGATTTGTTAATTAACAGCAGGCAAAGCCAAGGTTGATGTTCTAATAAACAGGTCATTAACTTTGGTAATGACCAATTTGAGGAGACAATTGCTCTTACAAATTGTATTCCATGGCTTATGAAATGCAGCAGTGCGAGTCTGAAATACATCTGACAGCCAAGATATTTAACAGAGCAGTTGGTCTGAAGCACTAGCTGTTCCATGGAAAGTTATCATTCCCATTTTTCACCAGACACATCATGTCAGCAGGAATCAGACTAGATGCATTTCAAGCTACAGCAATTAAAATCCATACAGATGTAAAAATGAAATTAAAAAAGCTTTGAGACAACTAGCCATTTTTGCCAAAGTTGTAGAGAAAAGTTACCTGTTGTTTGTGACTGCTTTTGTCCTGACTGATCTTTTGACACTGCTCTGCTGCCATTTAATTCAGACTTTTCACTCTATTTTTCTATGATGCCAAAGGATATGCCTGTCCAAGGGACTCAGCTACTCCAAGGACAGAAGTCTTCATCTGTAGCCTGTCACTGTCAGGGATTTTTTTTCCTCCCTGCAGAGGAAGGCAGGGTAGTAACGTATGTAAGGACTGGGATGAATAGTCAAGTTATCTAAAACAGCCACAGGTTTCAAATATTTACCTGATTTCCCATGACACAAAAAAAAGGAAAGCACCTGCAGTTTCACCACACTGCAAAGCAAGCCCCAAAAGAGACCTATTTAGAATGTCTCAAGATCAGTGAACTACAAAAATGTTGTGTTTTGAAGCAGAAGTAGGCTGAGATCACATTGCAAAAAATTCCTCTGTTTGCAGGACCTGTGCTATGTTTTGGTGTTGCTGGAATGAGAATTAATAACAAAAGGAGCTGACAATGTGTCATAAGCCAGAGGATCCATTAGTAGCACTTTGGGGCCTTTTGAAGGATAATTAAACATCCTAAAGAACAGTTTCTTAATATCACAGCACTGAGTATTTACTAGAGAGTTAGTAACGAGATAGATACCAGATAGTTAGTACCCAGATAGTTGGCTACCAGAAGGAACTCTTTCTATAGTTTTCTATACTCTTTCTATAGTTTACCATCAAATGATTAGAAAAAAATAATTTCAAAGTTTTGTATGTTAAGAAGTTTGGTGAATAGGAATGGTAGCATGAGTTAAACTGTTGCAAACAGGAGTAGGATGGAAATGGATGGTGATAGAGGAGCAGAGTTCATAGAGAATACTTCAGAAAAGACAAAGTACTTGAAAACAGTTTAGGGAATTAGTCCTGAAAGTGATTGAAATTAGCCTGTGGATCTAGGATCTGGACTTGTGACACAGAGATAAGCAGTATATACACACGGCCTTAAAAATTCTGCAACTAGAAGTGCTGTCTACAGTAATGCCATTAAAACATGACATTTAAAATGTTAAAGTAAACTTTTCCAAAAGAGATAAAACTGAGCTAAAATGAAATCTGCCTGTGATACACAGAAGTGGCATTTGTTTGTGGCATGTGCTTTAGACTGAAAGTGAAACTACTGTGCTTTACCAATGAGAATATAGGTTGTATATTTTTCTTTTGTCATATTACCCTCTTGAACTTTAGACTGCCTATGCAGTGCCTTTAGGGTGAAAGCTATTTTGGAAGAAGTTACATAAGCAAAATTTAGCAAGACAGGAACAGCCCCACCATCAAGCATGGATCGCTCAGTCTCCATGATGTTCAGCCATATAATCATGAGCAATCCGAAGACCTGTGCCAGAATTCGTCCAGGTCTTGCAGCCTTGCACTATTATTTGAGTGCACAAGGACTGTTTTCTGCTGAATATACTCCTATGGATTCTTCATTCCTGGAGAGGAATGAAAAGACAAATGTAATCACAGATTCAGTCTTCTCACAGAAGCTCAGCATCATGAAAAGCTATACTTTACCGGAAGCAGCTATATGGATTTGGACTGGAGGATAAAAAGTACCCAAGAAGGTTGTTAGGATTGCTTTCATAGCTGAAAAAAAAGACCCAAAAATGCTATATAATTTTAATTAATAAAATTTAAAATATGGACTTCTGACTTGCAGGGAAATCCAACTGATTTTGCATCAAAACTTTTTTACTAACATTTTATTTCTTGAAGTACAGTAATTCCACAAATATAAGCCGCACCCTTTTGACTAAAATTTTGGCCCCAACCCAGAAGTACAACTTATATTTTGGAGTGGCCAGTATATGAACAAAGTTCGGAAATTTACCAACTTGGAAGTGCGAGCCACAGGCTGAGCCAAGCTCGTGAATTGAGCACCCACCAGTAAAATCCGTGATCATGCAATTGTTACAAATTGGTTACTCTGTTACATGGCAGGGGCAGCGGACTCCCGCTGGCACCACAGGGCAACGCCAGGCCAGGGCAAGCCTGGCGGCAGCGGCTCAGGTGGCGGGCCGGGGCGAGCGAGCCCAGTGGTCATGGCAGCACTGGGCAGCTCTGCCAAGCAGTGGCAGCAGTAGCAGCGCTGGCCGCATCTGTGCCAAGCAGCCCTGGCAGCACTGGTTGCCTCTGTGCCAAGCGGCGGCGGCAGTGGCGGCTGTGCCACCCAGCCCGCCAAGTCGCAGTGCCAAGCTGGGCCACCCAGCCCTGTTGGCAGTCCCGAGTGGACTGAGCCCACCCGGCCCCGAGCTGAGCCAGTAAACCCCACGATCGCATGATTCTGTTACTAATTAGTCTAATTAGTTACTTTGTTGCACATGCGTCCTTGCTGCAAACGAAAGTGCAACTTATAATCGAGTGCGGTTTATATATGGATGAAGACCTAAACGTTGCCGACACCCAGACGTGCAGCTTACAGTCAGGTGTGGCTTATAATTGTGAAATTACTGTACTTTAAAATGGGCTTTAAATGGCATTTTCTCTTTCTGCAAATATAACATCACTCTAGAAGCAAAAAATATTGATAAATTGACATGCAAAAAAATGACAACAGAAGGGTTTTTGTAAATAGACCCCTACTGTAATTTGTGATATGAAAGAATGTGGTGGCTGAGACAGATGAAGACTAAAGGGACAGAGGCTGACTACATCCATCCATTGATACAGCACTGAAAAGTAATTTTGAGTGCAGATGGGAATTTACCAACAGAAGAAAAATCATCCCATAAGGCAGAAGAGAATGTTACTGAAAGTAAAAGTTAGAGATGACAAAGCACCTTCTATCACCTGACATAGCAATCAGAGCCAACATGTTCCAATTGTCCATCCTAAAAAAATGTGTTTTTTAGGAAAAAAGAAGATCTCAATTCATTATTTCTTCATTGATGTTGTGTCAAATATGTAGGTTACATCATCAGCGTGCTATCTAAGAGTGAGAAAAAACTAGAAAACTCTGTTAAGGACATTGAATGAATAAAATTTACAGGGGTGAGGGAATTATTTTTAAAAGTCACAATCAAGTAGAAATAAAATACAGCAAGGGAAAAAAAGTAAGAAAACACTCCCTCTTTTTCTTATTATATTTCTGACTGTATAGATTGTCCTAATATTTCAAAGTGACTGACGTGTTTAGATCTTTTCATCTTAGTAGGCTGAACTTGAGAGATTAATATATAGGCCAAGCCTTTCTACAGTGCCCAAAACTGAGGCTGAGGTAGCTGAAGCTGGATATATTCAGAATAAAATAAGAGATGCAGCATGTAACAGAGAAGTGACTCTACCTTGGAGAACACCTGCTGAAGGACATAATAGCTTCAACTGCTTTGAGTGGATAGTGGGAGTTTTTGACATATAGACCTTTCCATTCTTAGAGCCTTTGATTTTGCTCCACAGGAATAATTTCTTGTCATTGAACCAGGGAAAGAATAACTGTAGAAGTTTAGCATTATCAAGGCCAAACTAGGACAGAATTTTCTTACTCCATGAAAGCCAATGCTGGATGGAATAAGATGAATAGTCCAGTATCTTGCACATCCTACAAAGCTCTTAGCAGTGGCTTATCTCTGTCCATATGGAAATTGGTATCGATTTCACTGGGAATGATTTAAGACACCACCATTCCCTAGCTGTCATGTGACTCACACTATATTTGTTGTCTTTCTTAAAACACTGGGTCCTGCACTCATATGATCACAGAGGAATCTCAAATGCAATCAGCACTATGGGCTATGCAGAAAAGCTTGCAAAATCAGTGCACTCAAAGGGAAGGGAAGTCAGCAGAAAGAGAAAAACACATGATTTAAAGAGCTTTTAACCCTCAGATATGCTCTCTCCTTGCAATCGCAATTCCTCCAAGTTACATAAAATAGCACAGGTCAGTTTGGCTAGTCAGGAAAGGGAGACAGGTGAACAGAGGGACATTTGTAGTGGTACCTGTCACCTGGACTCCACCTGCAGACAAATGAAACAGCAGAGAAAAAGGAGCAGGATTTACACTGTTAAAGGAGTAACATAAAGTGTACTTTAGTTTCCACCAAGTCTTGAAAAAGCTACATTCAACTCAGAAATTGAGTTGAGGCTCCCACTGGTAATCCGTGCAATTCACTCAAAGATATTCTTAGCAAAGATAACAGGGAAGAAGCCAACACTATTAAACACAAGCAGTGAGTGCAGACAACAAACAGGAACACACCACAAGGTTGCATCCATTCTTCGAAAGCAGGATACTGGGACAGTGATTTACGGCTCTGACAGATGTACAATACAGCATTTGACTCTGAGAGTGTATCTGTGGTCATTGGAAGAAACAATTTGATTGCGATTGTATCTCTAGTCATTGGAAGAAACAATTTGATTGCATCTGGGGGAATTGGTATTTTTTAAAGAGAGAATTAATCTTCAAAGGATTCAATGACCTTTGCTAACTTTTGAAAAAGAACTCATATGGATGTTTATATTTAATGTGCATTAGTTGCTCATTCTGTCTGAGGTGATTTGCTTTATTTTTTTTCAATTTTATTTGCATAGAACACAGTCTGCATGAAAAGACAAGCCAGCAAGCTTTGTATATGCTTATACAGGATTTTGCTGCAATATTTTTGGTAAATATGATGGGGTTTTTTTTCAATATTGGCAATCTCCCATCATTTCGGTTCCAGAGAAACTATTTTCAAACATAGTTGTACAGTGCCCTCTTGGACATGACCTGTTTCCCAGCTTTCCACTGCTGTTAAAGCCAAATCACATTTATATTTAACAGCCTAATTTTCCAAATTGGTTTTATCGATGACCCTGTTGGCCTGTGAAGGTGGTGCTGGGGGGAGCTATGGCCTGAGCTGTGTGCCGGGTTGCAATGCTGACCTGCTGGTTGACAGAACAGGGCATCCCTCTGCCTTTTTCTCCTCTAAGCTTTTGTCAATTAAAGATGGCAATTGCATCAGAACAGAAACTACCTTTTGCTGAAGAGCACACACAATGAAACTGTTTTGTGCCTGACATGGCAACAAGATGGCCAACAGTAGAGGAAGCTCAAGATAGAGGTGAGCTAACAAGTCCCCAGGAGAAAGGCACAAACTACCTGCAAAGGACAGTGTACAACAAACATCTGGTCTCTTGCATGGCTTGCGTGACTCTCTCAGATTGACTAGTCTCCCAGCTTTTCTTCTCATAGAAGGAACCGTGGTTCATTTTCTGCTCCTTGGCTGTCTGATATCCAGGTTATTTTGCCCTATTATCCTAAGAATAGTCACCAACTGCACTTTCTTTCTAGTCCTGCAGTTTCTTTTCCCAGCCTAGCTCCAGACATGTTAAGAATATCTCAGGCTTGTGAACAGTTTTTTGGATTTTTTTCATTTAAGCCAGAAAAATATAAAGAATTGTCAGAGGAAAAAAACAAAAAATCCAAATTGTGAAAGGAGGTATTTTTAAAATCGAATCCCATGACAAACAGGTTGAAGTCTTTTCCTCTCATTACAATGAAGAAAGCTCACATCTTCCTTGAGGAGGTTCAGGATTAAAATTGCTTTTGAGATGGAATTCAAGCAGTAAAGTGTAAAACAATAGGGCAAACGCTCCTTTGTGAAGCAGCAATGGCAGTAGAACAGTATCTGTGTATGGATATGGAGAGATGGACCCACTGATGAACCAGTCAGTGGCACACAGAAGCCACTCTAGTCACACCAATAAGTATGTGCCTATGCTCAAAAGTGTTATACCATAACACAGTAATTTAGAGAAATGCTAATGAGGTCTTGAATTGACAAAAGCACTACCATAGAAGGGAAATATTTTAATTTTGTGTGTGCCAGAATCCTGTCAGTTTTCAGAAATCTCTATTTCTCCTCTCACAAACCTTCTTAAAGTCTGTCCCCTGGGAATACTGCTCAACTGCATAGTGCCAACCAGGAACTGAGAAGAACAAACTGACTGAAAAACATGCACACCTTCAAAGGCAGAAGGAAATTATTCTTGCGTGAAAGGAGTTTGTGGCACTAACAAAAAAATATAGCTTATCTGTGCAGAAGAAGTCAGTCTGCCAATCTTTTCTCACCCTAATCAGAGACTAATTGCAGAAGTGCTGATGATTTCTGTGGCAGTGAGTTCTCAAAGATCAGTAGTTGACAGACTCAGTCTGTCAAGCCAGTTATTCCATTGCAGACTGTGGAATTACTCCTGCCCTTATTCTTCTTTGCAGCTGTAGCTTCAGAGCTCTTAGCGCCCCTTTGGGGTGAGACAGGAGGAAAGGCATCTGGTGGCAGGATGAGAATAAAATGTGTGTAAGAACAAAGGCCAGAGGCAAATTATAGGGACTTTGCCTGTACACATGCACAGGCAACATGACTCTATTGTGTTCTCAACAAGATTGCTGTAAACCTTAAACATCTGGGATAATATAGGGCATAGAGAAGGACAGATAGGGGAAACAGGGAGAGGGGCATTCAGGGAGTGTTTGACAGAAGTCAGGCATGACAGATGAGCTGGTGGGATGGCTACAGTAGGACAGTCTGCAACAGCATGAATATGCCATGTGATATAAGACATATGACATGTAACATATGACAGGGCTGTCTGAAGGAGGTATCTGTGAGCTGGGACTGCTTTCACATTAAAGGGGATTGGGCAAAACCAGCAGGGTTCACTTTGCTTTGAACGAAATAATCTGCCCAATATAATACACAATTAGAAAAAAGTGTTAAAGTTGCAAATGCAGCTGAAATTTTTAATGTAAAAAAGTATTAACAATCAGAAATTCTTTTTTATAATTTTTCCCCCAGAAACAGAAATAAAAAGCAAAAGAAATTAATACAGAAAACTTCTGTTTTGCTTAAAAGGAAAATGGGCATTTTGACATATCTTTTTTCAAAGGCTTTAAAAATTTTTTTCTTCACTATAGACGCATTCCAAAGCTGACCTGTTTGTCCTACACACTGTCCCATCTGCTGCTTCAATAGCTTTTTAATATATTCTCTATCTATAATCAATACTTACATTTCAGTACCTAGCAGCTTCAACCAACACTAAAGCCCCCATAATGTTAAAGGAAGCTGTTCCTCTCTAGTCAGATAAGAAAAACATATTGAGGAATGGGAAATACAAACAGGTTATAGAAATTGTTTACACAAGGTAATTCATCAGATCAGGCACAAACCTGGGATTAAAGCTGAAGTCCCTAGCTCTGATGGGGAGCTTTCAGGACTCTAAACACCGCTATCCAAGACCAAAGTTTTCCCCAAGGTCAAAGTTTCCTTCATGTCCACTGAGTTATGGTTTTTTTCTGAGCCCAACCACCTAATGGAAAGGTGGGTACAGTTCAGATTTAAGTCACTGTGCAGTTTTAGGCAAGTAAACTTATCCCTGTCTTTGTCTTCATGGTTAGAAATTACACACACACCAAAAAAAAGATTACAGGAAAGTTGGGAGCCCTAAATCCTCTGTCGACCTCCATGAGTGGGAAATATATGACACTGGTAGACTGATATGGACGGAATTGCAATGAACTTTAGATATTCACAGTACCGACAGCTGCAGATAGACTAAAGTCCATCTTCTTTCCTAATCAAGAGAACAAAACCAGCTGCTTTTACGATCTAATTCCTCTGAACTATTAAGAGGAACTATTAATTTGAAGCAAGATCATCTGAGAATAAGCAACAGGATTGATTAGAAAAATATTTACTAGACTGGTGTGTGGGTATGTACATGGGTATGTGACTTCACCCCATCCAATTTTTATGATGGATTTCATTATGTGGATAATGCACAGCAATCTATAAGGCATCCTTAGACCTCTGGTGGTCTCTGCCCTTGATGGGGCCATGTAAAGAGGTGCGGAGCTTTTCACCTCTGTTCCATGTTGGCTGCTACTCTAATAAAGCCATTGAAGCCCTCCTTGGGTGTGGGAAAGCCAAGGGAAAGCCAAAGGAAAACACTTTTGCACTTTTTGCCAGGTGGGAGATAGTTGAGGTCCAAGCCCAGTTGATTGATAGACTGAGCAGAGACTGGATGCTTGATGGAAACATTACTTTTGTCAAGATAACTTCTTAGTTGGTTCAATTGCAAGAAAAAATTTTAAGACATCATGAATCAATACCTTGGTAATTGTTACATTAATTATTGTCTGTCATCATCTTCTAAAGTCCTTTCTGGAGTACATATTTTATGAAAGTTATCTAGCTCCCTTGCTAGAAGCCTGTAGGCAATATTTTCCATTATTAATGTCACAAATGAGGGAGCAACCCTCCCTTTAAATAAAAGCACCCTTACTGTTTCCAAGAGAACTTTGTTTTCCATGGGACTTTTTTTCAAGTTTCACAACATGGTGACCTAAAAGATGGGGTGGAAGACAAACTATCAGGGTCTGATTTCTGTAGGCGAAGAAAGAGCCACTGTGCCTTTGTGAATAAAGTAGAGGGCAAAGACTCACAGGGAATATATGTTACATAAAGGGTCAGATATCAGGTTGGACTCTGGCCCAGCAGACTTTCAACGCGGCAACGCCCTACCATAGCACTGAAAGGGAAATGCGGACCAGCACTCAATATCATTATGTCTTAGTCAAGGTCAGATTACTATGAGGGTTTTGATTAATGCATAAAACGCAATGAAATTAGCTGAGTTGGCACCCGGTTCTGATGTTTGTTAAAGAATCTGCTATGCTCATTAGATGGAAGCAAGCCACCTAAAAGGTCAAAGATAATTCTGAAAGCCCTGCTAAGACCTAGGGTGGCAAAGCACGGTGAACCTGGCATGCCAAAGAAAGAGACAGATTCCTCGGCACTTGAGCACTTCTGCTGGACTCTGTCACCACAGTCTTCAATATGCAGCACTCATCATTGTCATTTATCTCACTGCCAGCCCTTAAAAAAGGATTCTTTCCTCACCAGGTGGAGACCTCAGCATCACTGATTTGCTCAAGGATACTTAGGCTATGACTGAGCTCAGAGCTAAACTCAGCTAAAAAAATAAAATTTGAGAAAATACACAGTAATTTCATGATTATAAGTCGCACCATTTTGACTAAAATTTTGGTTCCAAACCGGAAATGAGGCTTACACTCAGGAGTGGCCAATATATGAACAAAGTTCTGAAATTTCCCAACCCGGAAGTGTGAGCTGCGATGCCGGGCTGAGCACCTGCCAGTAAAACCCAGGATTGCGCGATTGTTACAAATTGGTTGCTCTGTTGCGCGGTGGGTGGAGGCAGGCTCCTGCAGGCAGCACGGGGGGGAGGCGGGGGGCTCTGTGCCTCCCTTCTGCCACCGCTGCAAGGGCGAGTGGCCTCCGTCCCTCCCTCCCACCACCGCCGAGGGTGCAAGCAGGCTCCGTCCCTCCCTCCTGCCGCTGCCATGGGTGCGAGCGGGCTCCCACTGGCACCGCGGGGCAGCACCAGGCCAGGGCGAGTGAGCCCGGCAGCAGCGGCGGCTGGCCCCGAGCGGCCCCGCTGAGCCACAGCGCCAAGCTGGGTCACCCAGCCCCTTCGGCAGCCCCGAGCGGGCTGAGCCTGCTCAGCCCTGAGCCGAGCCAGTAAACCCCGGGATCCCGTGATTCCATTACTAACTCATTACTTTGTTGCATGCGGGTCCTCGTTGCGAACGACAGTTCGGCTTATAATCCCGTGCAGTTTATATATGGACGAATACTTAAATGTTGCCAACACCCGGAGGTGCGGCTTATAATCAGGTGTAGCTTGTAATTCTGAAATTGCTGCAATTTGAAACGCTTGCAAAAGTAAAACATCCTCATAATCTGTTTGCCCTTCACTTTAAAAGTAAAAACAAGCAGGATATCAGCAGAGCTCTTTTGTTTTTAGCTTGACTACACTTATGCACAGCTGTAATTATGGACAGAGTAAATTAAGAAATTAGTCAAAACTGCTGTAAATACTAAACTCACACAGACAAGTGGGAAATCATACTTTGCAGGATTTCAATTAAGCATTGATCAGCAGACACCAGGCTTGGAACAATAAACTGTAAGGAACAAACGGATATTGTAAGGTTTTTACTGGAACAAAGGCAAGAAAATTGCTAAATTAATGCTGACCTTCATAAAATAATAAAACCACAAAATCATAGAACAAAGATTATAGCAATAATGTTTAATGACCACTGAGAAAGAAAACATCACCCTGTTTTATTGAAGAGTAAGATATACTATGACAGTATGGGTGAAGACATTTGCCAGCCAGACTCTCCGTTTGTGCTACCTGTGTCTGAAAGTGCTGGAAAATGTTGGGGTTTTAGCAAGCCTCTGCCCTATTCTGATGCAAATGTCACCACTTTTGACTATTTTGGCCAAAAGGGTCCAGGTGCTCCAATATTTTTTTAAATGTCTAAACATCATGTGAGAAAAAAAATTAGATGTGTATCCAAAAAAAAAAAAAATGGAATAACCCAACTAATGGAGAGACAGATGTGCAGGAATTTCTTACTTAAACCATATTTATCTGGTCTATCTGGAGACAGTTTATTCTATGAAAATGAAGTTATATCAGTTCTGAGTTTATAGAGCCAAATGACATTGTTTGGGAGACACAGATCGAAATAAGAAATCATTTTGAAGCAGTACATTGAAACACACCAGTCTAAAAAACTCATGCCAGTATATTCTGAAGTCACCTGTATTCCAAAACAAAGTTTTAAAATTCCTTTGAAATGCTTCCTTTTTCTTTCATCTTACTGTGAGTCCCCAGTGGAAAACAATAAGCACATAAACTTCTCCAACCCTGATATGAAGTACATTCCCACAAGCTCACTACAAAGACAGGAATGTACTGCAGTCCATAGGCTTCAGACCTAAAAGAAATTTCACTGTGGCAAAATTAACACAAAGCTGAAACTTTTCTGTCCCGAATAAAATCCTTAAGCTCAAACTTTTTTCACTGTATCTATTTTAACAAAACATCGAAACAAAGAAATGGAGTTTATTAAATAGAAAACAGTCCCTGCTCATTTTTCAGTTTGCAGTGGCTAAGGAGGATAGGTTTAGTATTACAGCATCCAGTTCCTTATACGTGTTCCTACTGCACTTCCACATGAACAGTGCAAGGGGAGGGGGACCATCCTCATTTTGTTATTAAAATGCTAATAATCTGGAAGTCTTTTTCTGATTCATCCAGTCCTCCCAAGATTGCTTTGCCTATATTGGAAAAATAGCCAATGTCACCAGCTGAGCCATTCACAAAAAAATAGCCTGCAGGTCTAGAAGCCTGTTGCTTTACTGGGTGACAAGTCACATATCCCTTTTTCCAAAGCAACTTTGTGTGCATAAATATGCGTGACTGGGTGCATATATATATGTTTCATATAAATATATACATATGTGAGCAAAAATCAGAGTTCTTCCTACCCTTTGTTCACCATAGCAATTCTCTCTCACACACACACACACACGGGAAGAGCAAGAGGAAAAAGAAAAGCTCCTACACAGTTTTCAACCAGGCCTTCTCCAACAGCAAAAGCAAAGTTTTTACCTTTAGGTGGGGATAAAATACTATTCTAGCAGTTATTGCATAGGTAATATGCCTACGTCAAAGCAGACACACATTTTCACTCCCCTGCCTAGAAATTTAGCGAAGCCTATTAGGAAATGCTTGGCTACTTCCAACACCAATATTTCTGTGTCTTATAATAGTTGTCCTGCTAACAGCTTCCTGCTTCCTAACTTCCTAGGAAAGTGCTAGGATGTTACTTAGCACAGAACTACATATACAGAGAGACATGTTACTTACCAATTCATACTTCAATTTTCCAGCAACACTAGAACTGAGGCAGAGGGTAACAGGAGAGGTTATCCTGTTTTACTAACCATTATACTTGTTTTGGCACTACCTAAAGAGCCCACATGGTAGCATCAGGATCACACTTTACAAGATGCTGTACAAACACATATAGGATGTACATAAGTCAATTATTCATTTCCAGTCCTCCCTGAAGACCCCAGAGCCTGAGGATATCAGCAATTCCTTACAAGGTCACATGAAAAAAACCCACTGGCATCATCAAGACCAAATTAAGCAAAAAATGTCTGCGGTTTACAAACAGGTCACTGCAACACAGGGAAGTTAAAGGACCTGCTCCCAGACATGCAAGAAGTTGCTTTCAGAGAAGCTTGAACATAAATCTCTCAAGTCCCCCTCAATGTCTTAAATGAGACCTATTTGCCCTCAGATAGGAACATACATTACTCTGTCTGCTATTTTCCTTTGTGTCTCTTTTTGTCTTTTTCTAGAGAGAGCACTTCCATTCTCTGAAATATGCTACTATTACTGTGGGAAAAAAAATGTAATATTCACCCTCAATCAAAGCCTGATGTCAGAGACATTCTTTTGCAACAGCTACACCTGTAATATTTTGAGTACCTGCAGACAGGTGTAGCTAGGCTATGACTGAAGTCGTAACACTTCTTCTGTAGAAGGGATCTGATTTGCCATAGTTTTTCCCCAGCTTTAAACAGAGACTCCACTGACTTCTGGATAATGTCAGACTGAATGTGCCAGTCATCAAATAAAGACATCAAGAAAAGCCACATCTAAATGGCCTTCTTGGACAACAAAAAAAGAATGTACAGTAATTTCACAAGTATAAGGTGCACCGGATTATAAGCCGCACTTCCGGGCGTCGGCAACTTTTCGTTCTTTGTCCATATATGAGCCGCACCGGATTATAAACTGCACTATTTTTGCAGCGAGAATCCGCGCGTAACAAAGTAACGAATTAATAACAGAATCGCTTGATCATGGGGTTTACTGGCTCAGTTTGGGGCCATGCGGGCTCAGCTTGGCGCTGCACTGCCACCAGAGCCGTGCAGGCTTGGCTCGGCGTTGCCCCGTCACCACCGGAGCCAGCTGGTTGCCACTTGGTGCTGCCCTGCTGCCGGGACAGCTCGGCTCAGCACTGCCCCGCTGCCGCTGGGGATCAGCACCACTGCCCCGCTGCCGCTGGGGAGCAACCCCACTGCCCAACCACCGGGGCCGGGCTCCAGCTCAGCTCAGGGCTGCTGCGGACTCGCATTTCCGGGTTGGCAAATTTCTGAACTTCATCCATATATTGACCTCTTCAGATTATAAGCCGCACTTCCGGGTTCGGACCAAAATTTTAGTCAAAAGGGTGCGGCTTATACTTGTGAAATTACTGTCATTTGCTTTCCCCCTTGTGTCAACTCCTTCCAGCCTACTTTCAGTGTGTGTGCCTGGTGGTCCAAGGAGACTTCAATGGTGAGGATGGAGCAAGATGACACTGAGCACATCTCATCACTTTAAAAAAAACCAGCTTTTTCTACAACCAGGGAGGCTGAACTTTTGGGAGAGACATAGATCCCTACTTAATGAGTCTCTTGTCTCCACAAGAAGAGCACTGGCAGCTCACTGCTGTGCAGCCAGTTACAAAGGGGCTTTATAGAGCCAGCACTGCTAAAGTACTTTCCTATTTTATATCACCTACTGTGGGCATCTTTGAGCTGCCAATCTACCTGTTATTTCTCCCTCACACACTTAGCATGCCAGATTGCTAAGCAAGGCAAGTCATTCTTACAGAATGGAGAATATTGACATCCTGCTGCTGTCCTAGCACCCAGTAGAACCTGCATGTGCAGAAGAATGATTGATGACAATAGAAACACATTTTCTTCGGGTTTCAAGGTCATGAGACAAGTCTAGCTGGCATGCAAATAGCTGAAGCCAAATAAGGACCATTTCTATTTTGATGCACACACAGTAAGTGCTGGTCTCTGTAGCTGCAGTTCTGTTACCATGAGTTCCCAAACTGTGCATGGAGTGGGATTTCAGGCACATCTACCCAAATTTCATTCCCACACTGGGCCTCAGAGAGAGAATCAACTGATGTTCTTCTCCACCAGCTGCATGTTGAATTTTTTGTTTTCTCTCTAAAAGAATATTTATAATTTTTTCTCCCCACACTCCCCCATATTTGATTTAACACCATATTAAATTGTCCTGGATGTTATCTCTTGCACTTTTTGAAAATGCATCTCTGCTCAGTAGAAGGCTGAAAGGGATTGGTAAATAAGAGACATGGTCGCCATGCCAGGAAAAGCGCTGCTGTACTCAATACCCTCACATGTATCACTTGTTTGCATGTTGTCACTCATGGTTTTACTTGTACAGCACAGTGATTGAGCATTTCCTCTAAGTAAATGTGCACATATCCTCTTTACTGAGCTGTACACAGATGCACAAAGTCTCCTTGAGGACGCAAATTCATTTTCCTGTCTTTTTAGCAGAGTGGTTGATTTTAGTGTCATTAGCTGATCCACACTGAAACTTCTTTGAGCCATTCATTGAGGCAAATGTCTAGGAAGGTAAAACTAATGTTACTCATGCCCATCTAGGCTGAATCAGTTATTTACTCAAGTCAGACTTATTAGGAGCAGTAGTCTACTTCATAGCCAAGATTTTTAGAAAGAGGTGGCTGAGGGGCACTCAGAAAAATCAGCATTGATTTTTCAGCTTGGAACACATCCAGATCTCATGGGGCCAGAATAAAAAAAAATACAGGAATCAGGTATAAAAATTGTTAAAGGGAATAGTATGTACAGGACTGTCAGTCAAAATTAGTTTGGGCAGGTGAGAGGAAATGTATTGGTAAGGAATAAAAGGCTGAAATAATTAACCTCACTTAACATGGGTTTATGAGGGCAAAAGACCCTGTCAGGTTAATGTACAGTAATTTCACGAATACAAGCTGCAGCAATTTGACAAAAATTTTGGTGGAAACCCAGAAGTGCGGCTAATAGTCGGGTGCGGCTAATATGTGAATAATTTTCTGACATTTACAACCCCAGACGTGCCAGCCAGAGTGCCGGGCCAAGCACCGGTCAGTAAAAGCCGGCATTTCGCAATTGTTACAGTGTTACCGTGTTGCCCTGGCTCCCTGCAGGCAGCACGGGGGGCGGGGAAAGAGGCGGGAGAACTCTCTTCTTCCCTCCTCTGCCGCAGCCCAGGGGAGGAGGGGAGGAGCGGGGGGGGTGACGCCATTGCCGCGGCCCGGGGAGGAGAGGCGGGGGCTGCGCCGCCATTGCCACGACTCTGGGAGCCGACGGGAGCCCCGCGGAAGCCATTGCTGTGGCCCGGGGAGCCGACGGGGGGGGGGCGCTGCCATTGCCGCGGCTCCGGGAGCCGACGGGAGCCCCGTGCAGCCATTGCCGCGGCCCGGGGAGCCGACGGGGGGGGGGCACCGCCATTGCCGCGGCTCCGGGAGCCGACGGGAGCCCTGCGCAGCCATTGCTGTGGCCCGGGGAGGCGGGTGGAAGTGCGCGCTGCCATTGCCGTGGCCCGGGGAGGAGGCGGGGTGCTTTGTCCGCGCCTGCTGCCGGCGCCACAGAGCGGGAAAGCTCCGTCCCCGCCCGCCGCTGCTGCAGTAAGAGAGGGGCAAGCTCCGTCCCTGCCTGCCACCACGGGGCAGCGCCGACCTGGGGTGACCGAGCCCAGTGGCAGCGGCGGCCGGCCCCGAGCGGCAGCACCGGGCTGGGCCACCTGGCCCCGTCAGCGGCCCCTAGCGGGCCGAGCCTGCACAGTCTTAGCTCAGCCAGTAAACCCCGCCCTCCCGCGGTTCTGTTACTAATTGCACGTGGGTCCTCGCTGCGAACGACAAAGCGGCTTATATTCGGGTGCGGCTTATCTATGGACAAAAACTGAAATATTTGCCAACACCCAGAGATGCGGCTTATACTCAGTGCGGCTTGTATTCGTGAATTTACTGTAATACTAATTTTGGAAAAGTCCTAAGGTTGCCGCCACAAAGATTGCATCCTGCTCCGACTTCTGTGCTTGGGACTATGAGGAGCTTAAAGTTTGGAACCAGATGAACAGATTGAATGGATTTAAAAGGAATTGATTGACAAGTCGTGATTTTGGGGAAAATCTCCAGCAGGCAGGAAGCTCACTGCTGCTTGTGGATACGCATACTGACTTGCATTCTTAGATACCCTGAATACAGGAGCAAAGCTGCAATGAGAAACTTCTTCCTGTTTTTGTCTCCAGCCAGGCTGGAGTGTCATTTTGTGCAACTAAATCTGCCAACCTGAAGCATCCAGCTTGTTTTCTCTGCCAAAGAGGTTATAGTAAACTTGAAAACAACTGGAATCCCTCCAGACTGCTGCTGTCTGAGCAGACCTCCCTCTGCTTTTCATTTCTGACCATTCTTAATAATTTATCTCTATGTCTTGGGCTTGATTAACACTAATTGACTGTCAAAAATGAAGCTGAGTGCCTGGTGCTCTCTATGTCGTCCTTAATGGGAACAGGATGTATAAAAAACCTGTGCCTTCACATAAAACATCTGTCCCTTATAGTCTCTGCTCCATGGGGTGGGCAGAGTCACTGTAGTCAGGATGCCAGGACCAGAGCATGACAGCTACTGGCAGCCATGCATACCTGCAATCTGAATTCATAGTGAGACGCAACATTTGTGTGCCTTATTCTCAAGCCTCTCGTTGCTCAACACCCTCAGTGCTCCCACAGTGACTTGGCATTTGCCACTGCTAAGTTATTTTCCACAGCCACCATCAATAAACAGTGATGTGAGGTCTCTAAAATGCCCTGAAGGTTCTGCTTTAGGTCAAATTCAACTGGGCTCAGTTGAAATTGCCATATCTGTGAAAAATGCTATTTTTTTGCTGCATATAGCTGGAACAAGTACAATTGAATTTATATAAGGACTGAGTTTGCTTCTGAGCTGATGACTCATGTTCTTGTCTATTTCTGATTAAATATTATCCTTGTAAATAGCATACACATTTTTTCGTATTTAATTGTCATGGCTGAAGGGGTTTAATCTATGCACCAATTTGATGAAATGTTATCATTGACCAGCCACACAAAATGCAATCAGATTGCCATTGCATGCATGGCTACGAGACATAGATGTGTACTCTTGCTTTCAGGGGAAGGCATTGAAGATGGGAGCTGTTTTACTCAAGAGAAAGAAGCAACTAAAAAAAAATCAAACTGATGCTGCATTCACAGAGCCAGATGTCTTATACGCAAGCAAAATTTACAAGCAGTGAAGGAGCAATGCCAGTACGCTATGATATTTAATTGATGCACGTTTGATGTTCAAAAAATCAGCAGGCAATTCCCACATATACGTGTTCACTGACAGGAGAAAAAGCAACTGGGGTGCTAATGGCATTATCCCAAACCTTCTGAAGGCAATGGAAGTTATTTTCAAGCCCATCTCTGGGAATTGCATCATGTGAAAAAAAAAAAAGGTTTTGAGGTGCTCGGGGCTGGATTTTTTTGGCTGTTTAATTCACACTAGTTAGACCAGGTTTCCAAAAGAGCTCAGCTCCTGCTAATGTTATGACAGATTTTTTTTAAATGCCTCTCTATTGGTATGCAACATACTAAGAGGTGCTGAAGATTAGGCAACGGTTTGCTGTTGAAGCCCTTAGGTTTAGAAGCAACACCATTACTGATTTCTTGCAGGAAGGGCATTTTCTTGGGCTGTGGTATCTGTTCAAGTCCCTGAGCAGGTTTTGAGATGACCAGGTTGCTTGTACCAAGGAATCCCACTGCCCTCCTGACTGCCTGGGGGCACATCAGCATATTTGCAACATGGGTTATAAATAAGTTGCCTACAGTCCATAGAAAAACCTCCCACCACTCATTTCCAGTGTTTGTGGGAAACTCTGCAAGCTGATAGAAAGAAGACAGGCCATTGCCTCTGCATGAAAACAAGTGAGAGTACATTCCTCCCCAAAACAGCGACCAAATGAGATCAGATTGTCAGACTCCTGTGTGGAGGGGCCCAGGATTTGCAATTGCAATGCATCAGGAGATAATGGTGAGTTAATATAGAACAATGGTAAATGAACAATAAAGGATGCTTTATATAGTTTTATAATCACCATATGACACCATTATTCCCAAATATGCACATAAATCTGCCAAAGGAAGCAGCTCTACAGCACAGACACGTTTATATGTATTTTAAAAATGGGATAAAAGTCATATCAATCCTTGGCAGAGTTAATTTAGCATCACACACTGGTAATTTAGCATTACCAGTACTGAAACAGCACCCTGTGCCTCGCCTGCTCCCCAATTACCTTGCAGAGCTGGCCTGGGATGCTGTTTCATGTAGAACAGAAAGATATTAGAGGCTCTTTCTCCCAGGGTTGGTATTCTGCTTTATTCTTAGGCTTCCATGTGGTCAGAGCGGGAGATGGGGATAAAGAGAGAGTTCCAGTGGAGGGCTCAGGTTTTTAAGGGTCAGGAAAGGGGAGGGGTCAGCCTTGGCTTCAGGTCAATCCCATCACAGGGGTCAGTCCATTGGTCTTGCAGGGGTTACAGGGTTAAAGGGACATACCATTCTTAAAACAGTAGGGTAGTGGGTTACAACATCTCACCCTTTTTTTGTTTAAAAGAAGAGAGAAGGGTATTAGGTTGTTAAAAGGAAAACAAACATTTTAAAACGTGTTAAAAGTCTCTGAGTCTGCTGGAAGGTTGTCTTCTGTGTCAGTTCTCTCTCCTCTCCGGCAGCATCTTCTTTTCGAAGCAACTGCGACTTGCTTCTCTTCCTCTTCAGCTGGAGTTGGCTGTTTGGGGACATAAGGCTTCACCCATTTCTGGGGAATCCATTGAGGGCCTGAGGGAGTGGATACGCACGCATAACCACGTCCCCAGGTAACAAGCTCATAGGGACCTTTGGTTTCCCATGTTTCTGGATCCCTAATCAAAACTGGTGGATGCTCAGACAGCTTGAACTGTTTACCACTGTTAAAATGACGAACCACAGGAGGATTCATGTTTTCAAATGAACAGTTCAAGAAATTGATAGTGAACAGGGCTTTGCACAGCTTCTGCTGTGGAGACATCCACACAGTTGAATTACTCTATCTAGCCAGAACATGCTTGAGCGTCTGGTGTGCACGCTCAATCACAGCTTGGCCTGTGGGGGAGTGGGGGATGCCTGTCTTATGTTCCACTCCTCACTGCTGGACAAATTCCAGGAACTCCTTGGACACATACGCTGGGCCATTATCTGTTTTGATTTCCTTAGGGATCCCCAATACTGAAAAAGCTTGCACTAGGTGTTGTTTGGCATGCACAGCTCTTTCTCCTGCATGGGCAGAGGCATAAACCGCACCTGAATATGTGTCAATGCTTACATGAACATATTTGAGGTGACCAAAAGTGGGAATGTGTGTGATGTCTGTCTGCCACACCTCACAGCTGCCAAGGCCTCGGGGGTTAACCCCTGCACCTAGCGATGGCATGGCCTGGAGCTGGCAGCTGGGACAGGTGGCCACAATGGCTCGAGCCTGACTCCGTGTTAGCTTGAACTGACGGATCAGACCTGGCACATTCTGATGGTATTGCTGGTGGCTCAGCTTTGCCTGTTGGAAGATGTCTGGGGGGCGTGCTTGTTCAGCTGGGGTGGCAAGGGAATCTGCCTGACGATTCCCTTCTGCGATCTCACCTGGCAAATCGGTGTGTGACCTCACACGCATCACATAGAACAGATGTTCTCTATGAGAAATCAGATAGATTAGTTTTGACAGCAACCTGAAAAGCTGCTCATTGTCAATCTCTTTGAGCACTGCCTGCTCCGCCCTGGACACTACTCCCGCTACATAAGCTGAGTCTGTTACCAAGTTGATTGGCTCTGAGAACTTCTCAAAAGCTCTTACCACTGCAGCCAGTTCAGCTACCTGAGGCAATCCCTCCACAAACTCAACATCAGCTTCCCAATGCTGAGTCTGAGGATTTCTCCAAGTCATCACCGACTTGTGGGAAGCCCCAGAAGCGTCTGTGAACACTGTGAGAGCTTTGAGTGGTCTCCGACTCCTCTTCTCACGAGGAATGAGGTGGAATTCCTCATTGAACAGCTTGTGAGATGGGGCATGGACTGATATTTGTCCACTGTAGCTGTCCAGAGACAACTGGAGACTGGCATTGCTCTGGAGCAAGTGCTCGAACATCTCCTTTGTCAGCCTCTCAGGAGAGTTCCTTCCCTCCTCAGAGAGTTTGACTGGAAGGTGAATACATGTGAAGTCACAACCTGCCAGCTCATACAGTCTCATCCTTGCCTTACAAATCAGCTGAGCTATGAGTTCTTGTGGCTTTGTGATGGTTTTGGATCTTTGGTGGGAGAGGAAGACCCACTCTATGATTAAGAGCGAATCTCTCTGCCCCTTGATCCACTGGAATATCAAACCGTGTAAGTGCGGTAGTTTTCCCAGAATTATGAATTTGAAAGGCAATTCAGGCTTGTAGCGATGAGCCTGTCTCTCTGCTAGAGCTTTCTGTACCTTTTCGATTGCAGCTTTTGCCTCTGGGGTCAGTTCCCTGGGAGAAACCAGCTCTCTCTCCCCCTTCAATAAATTGAAAAGGGGCTCTAGGTCCTCATTAGTGAGGCCTAGCCAGGGCCTAACCCAATTCAAAGACCCACACAAGGAATGGAGATCTGCTAAGGTCTTTGGGTTACAATTAATGTCCAATTTCTGAGGAACAATGGTCCTTGCAGTGATTTCCAGGCCCAGGTACTTCCAAGGTGGCATACTTTGGACTTTATCCTCCTGCAATTGAAATCCAGCAGAGGTTAAAACCTTAACCACTAGGTCAAGCGTGTGTTGGAGTATAGAGTCATCGGGGGCACACACAAGCAAATCATCTACATAATGTAGGATGATAGCTTCCTTTCTCTGAGCACGCACTGGGGACAGCAATGAGGCCACATACCACTGGCATATGAAAGGACTACACTTCATCCCTTGAGGGAGCACTTTCCACTGGTAGCGCTTCATTGGGGCTTCTCTGTTGATGGTAGGAACAGAGAAGGCAAACCGTGGAGCATCTGCTGGGTGTAAAGGGATTTGAAAGAAACAGTCCTTAATATCTAAAACTGCCAATTTCCAATTTTGAGGGAGCATCGTTGGAGAGGGCATCCCTGGTTGAAGTGATCCCTTGTCTGCTATAATTTTGTTTATTTCCTGGAGATCATGTAACAATCTCCATTTGTCCTTCCCTGGTTTCTTAATTACAAATACCGGGGAATTCCAAGGACTTGTAGTTTCTTCTATGTGTCCTTCTGCCAATTACTCTGCTACAAGTTCCTCCAGCGCCTTGAGTTTTTCTTTACTCATCGACCACTGAGCTGTCCAGATTGGAGAATCATCTAACCATGTCAATTTGTGGGCAGGGCGCTCCTCAGTGGCCACCTTTAAAAAATCCTGAGGACTTTTGGGGATTACCATTTTCATTCCCCACTGGGACATGGTATCTCTTCCCCACAGGGGGCACTTATAGTCTGTAACAAACGGACGGACACTAGCTATTTTTCCATCCGGCCCCTCAATTTGCATGATGCTTTTTGATATTTTAGCCAATTTGATTCCCCCTATACCTTGGATTTTGCCTGCCACGGGTTGCAATTCCCATTGTGACGGCCACATCCTTTCGGGTATGATCGTCACATCTGCCCCTGTGTCCAGCACCCCCTCCACATGGAGATGGTCTGAACCATGGGTCAGATTGCGTGCCACAGAGGGTTTTTCCTCACCCACCACCTCTGCCCAATAGACTTCAGGTGATTTTCCTTCTGCTGTGATTTCCTTTGGAACAGGAATGGCCTGGGCGAGGATTTGCCCCTCGTTCAGGTAATAAGGTGGTTGTGAGCAGCGTGCTAAGAGAACGAAACCTGAGACATTTTCCTTCTTGGATAATGGAAGTAATTCCATCTCCAAGGGTGTGTGTGCTGTGTCTCCCATAACTAAATACTCACAGCGCAGTTCCAAATGCAACAATGTCAGGTCCAGTGAAGTGCTAGACAGATCCACTGTAATTGCTGTCCACTCTGTTGACATAAAACAAACACCTTTAGTGGTCTTAAGATTGAGACGACCAAAAGGCGTCCAACCCTTGCTAATTGAATGTTTAACATTAATGCTATCATTAACCCCCACACCATTTGTCCCATCCTCCCCCTTGTTTTTAAAGAGAGAGGTTTTTTCCCGTGTGGAACCCGCAGTATTTATATCTTCGCGCGTAATGATATTTATGGTGGGTACGCGCTGTACACCTAGTTTTTTTGTTTGTTGGTCTTCTTCTGTTTCTGGCTGTGTGGGCAGTCCCTTGCATAGTGTCCTGTTTTCTTGCACTGGAAGCAGGTGATGTGCTGCAGCTGTTGTGGTGGTACCGGTTGCTTCCTTGGTCCTGGTGTCATAGCTGCTGCAGACCTTGATTGTGCTGGTCCTGGATTTCTCTCTGGTGCACTGAACAGTTCTGCTTTTCTGGTGCAGGCTTCTATCATCTGTGCTAAGCTAGGTGGTGGGTCGAGGGGAAGACTAAGTATGACCCTGCGACATGATTCATTAGCGTTTTTCTGAGCCATCTCCGTTAATATCTCTGCCTGCACCTTTGGGTCCAAGACTTGTCTCTCCACCTGTGCACGGAGGCGATCCAGAAACTGCAAGAAACTTTCTGAAGGAAACTGTTTAATATTAACATAACTACCTGTAACTTCAGCAGTAGGTAATTGATGGAAAGCTTTTTCTGCTGCTAGAGAGATCTTATCCAAAACAAATTTAGTTAATAAACGTGCCTGTTTATCAGGGTTATCAAATTCTCCCTCACCTAAGAGAAGTTCCTGTGTAATATCATTATTATCCTCATCTTTTGCACTTTCTGGGCTTTGTTGTAGTTCCTGCAAAAGTACTCTTAAAGATCTTTTCCAAATACTTTCCCATAAATCAAATTCAGAAGGGGATAACAAACATCTGAATAAATCCTTAATATCATTGGGTATCATCTCATTAGAACTAAATGTTGCTCTTAAAAATCCTTTAAACATTTCACTGTGTCTACCAAATTCTCTTTGAACCTTACAAATTTCCTTTTTATCTTGGTATGTCAGTGGCTGATGTATTCTCCTGCCATTTCTCCTACCCATATAAATGACAGGAGCCACAGACGGTATCTGGGTTTCCAGACCCAGGGTTTTAGGGATGGGCTCTATTCCTCCCTCTGTTCTGGGCTGTGTTATCTGTTGGTTATGTGCCTCTACAGAGACAGTGTCCTGAGGAATGGGCGGAGCCGAGGCCCTTATCTCAGAGGGAGGTTGTGTAGAACTTGTAAAACCAGTTCTTCCACACCCACCCCCACCCCCCTCTGTGCTAGCCTGATAGCTTGGGGGAGGGGATGGCAAAGCTCGGGTAGAGGGAGAACAGTCCTGAATACCCAGAGGCGAGGATGAGTTTGGAGAGGGGTCTGAGGGTGTTAGCAAGGGAGAAGGAGTATTATGGGAAGAAGAAGAGTTTAATGCCATGTGGCTGGAGCCATTTTGGGGTCTGCTTTCAGCAGGAGACACGTGGCTGATAGCCTGAGTTAGAGAGACAGAGGAGTCAGATTTCTTAGGTGAAGAGGGGATAACACATGCAGAGGGACAGATACAAGAACTGGTTGCCTCTGAAGCAGTTTGCTGTGGCTGCCTGTTATTTCCTGTTTGAAGTAACAGTTTTCTAATTTGCAAAAATATTGGGATGAACATTAAGGCTTTTTTATCTCCATTTTCGACTTTTAAAATTAATAAATCTCCAATTTCATTCCAAAATAAAACCGAATTCATATCTTCCAAATTAAGATCAGATCTTTCTACAGACAGCCACTTAGCAAAGCGTTCTAGTTTTCTGTTAGTAATATTCACATTTGCAATCTTTAAAAGTTCTCTAATTTGTGAAGCCACGCTCTTTTTCAAATTAGAATGCTGGGAGCCCATATTTCCACAGCAAGTTACAGTAAATTCACGAATACAAGCTGCACTGAGTATAAGCCGCATCTCTGGGTGTTGGCAAACATTTCGGTTTTTGTCCATAGATAAGCCGCACCCGAATATAAGCCACTTTGTCGTTCGCAGCGAGGACCCGCGTGCAATTAGTAACAGAACCGTGGGAGGGCGGGGTTTACTGGCTGAGCTAAGGCTGTGCAGGCTCGGCCCGCTAGGGGCCGCTGACGGGGCCAGGTGGCCCAGCCCGGTGCTGCCGCTCGGGGTTGGCCGCCGCAGCCACTGGGCTCGGTCACCCCGGGTCGGCGTTGCCCTGCGGTGGCAGGCAGGGACGGAGCTTCCCCCGTTCCTACGGCAGCGGCGGCGGGCGGGGACGGAGCTTTCCCGCGCCCGTGGCGCCGGCGGCGGGCAGGGACGGAGTTTCCCCGCTCCTGCCGCGGCGGCGGCGGGCGGGGACAAAGCACCCCGTCGGCTCCCCGAGCCGCGGCAATGGCTGCGCGGGGCTCCCGTCGGCTCCCCGAGCCGCAGCAATGGCGGCGCGCACTTCCCCCCCCTCCCCGGGCCACGGCAATGGTGGCGCGGGCTTCCCCCTCCCTCCCCGGGCCGCAGCAATGGCTGCGCGGGGCTCCCGTCGGCTCCCCGGGCCACAGCAATGGCTTCCGCGGAGCTCCTGTCGGCTCCCCGAGCCGCAGCAATGGCGGCGCGCGCTTCCCCCCCCCTCCTTGGGCCGCAGCAATGGCAGCGCGGGGCTCCCGTCGGCTCCCCGAGCCGCAGCAATGGCGGCGCCGGCTTCCCCCCCCCTCCCCGGGCCGCAGCAATGGTGGCGCGGGCTTCCCCCCCCCTCCCCGAGCCGCAGCAATGGCGGCGCCGGCTTCCCCCCCCCTCCCCGAGCCGCAGCAATGGCGGCGCGGGCTTCCCCCCCCCCTCCCCGGGCCGCGGTAGGGGCGACCCGGGTCCCCCCTCTCCTCCCCGGGCCGCGGCAATGGCGGCGCCGGGCCCCCCCCCGTCTCTCCCCTGGGCTGTGGCAGAGGAGGAAAGAGAGCTCTCCCGCCTCTCTCCCCGCCCCCCGTGCTGCCTACAGGGAGTCAGGCTCCACCCGCGGTGCAACAGAGTAGCGATTTGTAACAATCGCAAAATGCCGACTTTGCAGCTGCTCGGCTCAGCACTCTGGCAGGCACTTCTGAGGTTGTATTAGCCGCTCCTGATTATTAGCCGCATTTCCGGTTTAGGAGCAAAATCTTAGTCAAATTGGTGCGGCTTGTATTTGTGAAATTACTGTACTCTAATATCTCACTACAAAGCACAGTTAAAACACAGTAAGAGAAGGCTGCTAGCTGCTGGCAAAACTGGCACCTCCCCCCACAGAGAATCACAGGCTGCAGCAAAAACCGTGCCTCTCTTTGAAATCAGCTGTCTGGCGTGATACTGTACACACGGCAGAAACTGTTTCAAGGCGGCCTTGCTACCCCCACCAGCGTCTCCGGCTGTTCACAGCTCCAAAACCCCCAGGGAGGATGCTGTGCAGCCCAGCTCCCGGCACCTTGATGTAACAGAAAAAGCACCTCAAAATCCCCCTCCCCACGGAGGAAAATTTATACTTACCACTCTCTGTGAAGTACCAAGGAGCTGAAGAACTGTACTTTGTAACTGTTTCTGAAACCGACCACCCTATTGCTGGATGGTTTACCGGTTTCGTCCCCTTAAGCTAGACCTGCTAGAAAGCAAGTTTTGCCCGCAGGGTAGTTGGGCTTCCCGTCGGCTTTTTAACCCTCTAAGGGCACAGCCTCTCACGTGGATTTTAATTAAAAAAAGACCACGTTCCGGGCGCTAACACCATGGATGGCAGGTCTTCAGCACACTAAGTCCAGCAGAGTTTTGCAGTCCTTGAGGGATACAATGGGAAGCGGATTTTGCAGGGCCATGGTACAAGCCTTAAACATTTTACTCACAGAGTTATGCAATTTTTGAAAATTACTAACTCTTAGCAAAGAGTCAGTTTGCTTTTAAGGTGCCAGTTCTCCTTAGAGCAAAGCAATATTTGAAAATATTAAATTAATGACACCTGAAAGTTTAAAAATAAGGAGAAATATTTTTGAAAACCTAAAGTTTTTGAGTTTGCAGTTGTTGGGTTTTTCTGTGCTTTCTCATCGCCACACTTTGAGACAAGAACCTCCAAATTTTTCTGCTTAATGTGAAAACAGTGTATATTGGTGTGTATTTCCTTCAGCAGAACTCATTCTCTGCATAACTGTGTAACATTCCAGCTCTTTGGATCTCAACTGAGGAGCTAGCAGGGATATTTATGCAAGCTCATAGACCCATTTAATGGAAACAGATTTTATGGTTCCCCAGGTTGCCACACATTTGTGGGAAAAATCACTTTCAACTTGATTTGAACTAATTCCCAGGTGACTTCAAGAAGGAACTACAAGACCCTCAATGTTTTGTGGATTAATGTTTTCCCACCTCCGTAAAACAGGTTCCTGTCAATTTGGCAGGGTGGAAGGCTCAAATACAAGTGGAACAAGGAAGTGTATCAATACCTTAGAGCAAATCAGTCCCTCCTACACCTATTACTACTAACCCTAATAGCCCAGGCTAGCCCAAAAATTTTAACTCATGTTACAGGGAAAATTAATCAGTTCTAGTTCAATGTTGCCTTCTTCATTTGCATATGGGACAATCACAGTGCTAAGAAGCTGTAATAAGCCCAGCAATTAATCCTTATTTTTCTGTTCTGAGCTAGGTATACAAGGCAAGTAGGTAGGCAGTGAAGACATAGTGTCCATAATGAGTCAACAGGATAGACTGTTGTCTAAAGAGAATTATCAGGGGATGTTGAAAGTAGGAGACCTGGTACAGAGTTAAGCCTCATGCAAACTTTAAAGTTTCAATATATACTCCTCTTACTTTAATTCGTGCTGAAAATGATGCATTCAGAACATTTGTAATAATTGTATCAACATAGAAATTCCTTGTAAGTTGCAATTGCTGTTGCAAAGGTTAAAAAACATGGCGAGGGGGGGTTGCTGGTTATTACTGACATTTAAACCACTGTGTATTTTAAAGGGATGTATTTTTCCATAGACATTTGAGCAATGACTGAGTGGAAAATAATCTCAAAATACCCGTCCAAGCTGGCAACTTTCAGCTCTCCTTGCTTCAGGCAGCAAAATGTGAACAAGCAATTTGAAGAGCTCTTCCACTTGTCTTCCAGCACATTTTTCCAGGTGTCTAAGCATCTTCCATTATTACAGGTGGGAAATTATTCCATCTATGATAATTAGAATCTAATAATAATAACTTTTTATTATTATCATCAATTGCTACAATCAACACAAGTTGGAAGCTTTCCTTCCTGGTGCTCTGCCACAGTTTTGCTAAGGAAATGTGCAACATATTCAACATACACCAACTCATGCAGTAACTGAGCAACAAATGCAGTTTATTAAGGCCCCTGGCACAATGTTCTATTGCTGACCTGCTCACAGACATATAACAGGTATTTAGTGCTAAGGCTGAGCAGTGGTTAAAACGTTGTTGTTTTAAGTCTCTCCACACCAGACAATTTCAAGTGATCCATATATAATCAATGTAAAAAACTTGGAGATACACAAGGAGCTACACTTTCAGTTTCATCTTGGTGATATGAAAAGGAAGCTCATGGCATAAACAAAATGACCAAGGAAATTACATTCAGGAAGAATAAAAGTTGTTTGAAGCAAAGATTTAGTAGTATTTGGAGCATGAAGAATAAACTGAAAGAGGTAGATTAGGAGAACTATGACAGATAATGTTTATACACAGTTGTGAGGAGTTAGATGTGTTTATTCTTGTATTTATTTGCAACTCTCGTCTTCAATTGAAATAAAAGGATGCAGTAAAATCCACGAAACTTGAACTGATTTTGCAGAAATTAGATGAAAAAGACTAGAAAGCATAAATAGGTACTCATTTAAGACTACAAGAGATCCAGCAGATAAAGATTCAATACAAGACTCAAAAGACTGTAAATCCTTAACAGAAGGGTATATGCAGATATACATTTTATCTATATTCTAATATATTGTATTCTATATCTGTATTTATAGAGGTAAAATGGAGTCAAATGAGAACCAAACTTCATTAGGGTATTCTATGTAGCAAACCTCAAAAAGCTGGATCCTGAAAGACTCTTAACTGCTCTGTCTTTAGAAATCACACAGCAAAGGTAACCGAAATATCTGAGCCCTGAAATATTCCTCCTACATCCTTCTCCTTTAGCTCCTGAAAAGAAAAAAATTATTTTATGGGACTTCAGCCACAATAGTGTTGAAATTACTAAGACTCTTCCCAAATAATATCCCTCTCTCTCCCACACTTCTCCACTGAAAGCTATCCGTATCAGAAATAAAGACTCCCAGACATAGCCATTAGGAGAGCCATTTAAATTTTTAAAATTTTATATTTTAGCACTTCACTATCACCACTCAAATTTCGTTTATCCATCCATAATTTTGAGACTTCTCCACATAATGTATCTCATGTTTTGGCCCTGACAGACTGAGGAACATGCCTGAAAGTGAAATATCAGTGGTGCAGGTGGCCCTTTGTAGGTAGCGATAGCTGTGTCTTGACTGTTAATTTCAATTTTACAGTCTGCAACTGAATCCCAGAAGAGTCCTGTTTTCTTTTCTCTTTATTAAGAAGGAAAACCACACATGTTACTGCTAGAAGCAAACCAGGCAGTGCAGACTGTTCAATGGGTTGCCAGTGAAGCAACTGAGCAAACACCTGGGAGACAACTTTCATGCTCTTTTGGAGTGAGTGAGGATTGTGCCAAGCCCTAATGTTCCATACAAAGGAAATTAAATCACTCAACATATTTTACAGCTCAGGGAAAAATGCTGCTTTATTTTTCCTCAAATGAGGTGTTTAGCTCTGTTAACTGGACATTTTTAGAGTTATTACCATGTCAAGTCAAAGAGAGTAACCAGTTTAACTCTCAATACAGACAAAGCACTATTTGGAAGGACAGAGAGAAGCGCACACATTTGAAGTAGGCAAGAATTTTTAAAACTGCATTAACAACTCCAATACACTTGAGCCAGTAAGGCACATAAGCAGAATGCAATTGTCTTGATAGTTCAAAGGGAGACATTAGATTAGAAAATATCATAAAACATCATTCCATTACAAACCTACCTATAGTTATGTGTAGGAAGGCTAATATATGGAGAAGAGAATAATGCTACAGCTCCCGCTTCTTGCCTGACAGCAAGCAAAAGTGTTTAGGGCCCGATGCAACCTTGCCTTCCACATGGTGTTTTCAAGGTTGCTTGGAGTCTATATTTAATAGGATTTAAATCCCCAAGTGCAGTGCAATTCCTTAACTGTGCTAGGATCGGTTATGTTCTAAATGCTTCAACTTCAGAGTCCAATATCAGTAACTCCTTCTGAGCAGTCCCTTACACCACCATTTCTATGAATTTCACTGTAATCATTCACAGAGTAATACTTAATACCCAAAACTGCACCCTGCTTGCCTCCTCATCCATCTGAAGGGCAAGAAAAGAAGAAAAAGAGACTTTACTACAATCATAGAATCACTAGGGGTAAAAAACAGCTAATATTGAGCCCAGCCATTAACTCATCACTGCCATGGTCATGACTAAACCACTGCCCCAAGTGCCACATCTACATGTCTTTTAAATACCTCCAGAGATGGTGATTCTACTGCTTCCCTGGGCAGCCGATTCCAATGCCTGACCACCCTTTCCTTGAACAAATTTTTCCTAATATCCAATTTAAATGTACGTAGGTGCAACTGGAGGTAATTTCCTCTCATCTTGTCAGTTTTCATCTGCGAGAAGATATTGACCCCCATCTGGTTACATTCTCTTTTCAGGTGGTTGTAGAGAGCAACAAGATCACTCCTTTTCTCCAGGCTAAACAACCCCAGCTCCCTCAACCAGTCCTCATAGGAGTTGTGCCTGAAACACTTTACCAGTTCTGCTGCTTCTCTCTGGGCACACTGCAGCATCTCAATGTCTTTGGACAATGGCTGTGAGTAGCCCAGAACTAAACATAGGATTTGAGGTGTGGCCTCACCAGTGCCACATACGGAGGACAATCACTGCTCTGATCCTGCTGGCTACACTATTTTTGATCCAAGCCAGGAAACATTTGGCCATGGATGCATTGCCACATAGGCACACTGCTGGCTCATGTTCAGATGGCAGTCAAACACCACCTCCAAGTCCTTTTCCTCCAGGCAGCTTTCCAGCCATTATTTCCTTAGCCTGTAGCAATGCCTGGGGTTGTTGTGATCCAAGTGTAGGATGCAGCACTTTGCCTTGCTGAACCTTATGCAATTGGTCTTGGCCCATGGATCCAGCCTGTCCAGATCCCTCTGCAGGGTCTTCCTACAGTCCAACAGATCAACACTCCCAACCAACCTGGGGTTGTCTATGAATTGACTGAGAGTGCATTCAATTCCCTTGTCCCAATCACTGATGAAGATTTTAAGCAGGGCTGACCCCAATTATGAGCCCTGTGGAACCCCACCAGTGATTATCTGCCAGCTGGATGTAAATCCATTCACCAACACCCTCTAGGCCCAGCCACCCAGCCATTTTTTTTCCCCCCAGTGAACTATGCACCTGTCCAAGCTGTGACCAGACAGTTTATCCAGAAGAATGCTGGGGGAAACAGTGTCAAAACTTTACCGAAGTCTAGGCAGACAACATTCACAGCTTTTCCCTCATCCATCAAATCAATAACTTTGCCATAGAAGCAGATCAAGTTGGTCCAGCAGAACCTGTCTTTCCTAAATACAGGCTGGCTGGGCCTGATCCCCTGGTTGTCCTATACATGCTGTGTGGTGGCACTCCAGATGATCTTCTCCATAATACCAATACATTATGTAATATCTCTTGAGTGAAGTTAAGTGTCCCATAATACACTTTTACTATCCCTTATAGCATCAGTGTTTGCTGTCAAGCCACTCTATTACCATAGTAACAATGGGATACAGTAGGGGACTATACTGTACAAAAAAAAGCAAACTGAAGATTAGAATGTAGAGGGGCTGATTTAATGCTTAAGGGCACAAAAGGAGAAGTTGCTGTGCTGCTGGGTAAGCAGGAGCAAAGGAGCCAAAATAACCCAGAGCAGACAGCACAAAAGACAATCTCAATCCCATTTGGATCTGCAAGCCAATGTCTGCCTTAAGAAACAATAATCAGCAACAAAAATCTCCAGTGCTTTACAGCCCAGTGATACAAAACTCACAATAGCTCTTGTGCAGAGCATCAATGTGTTCTACACTTACTGGGCTAATATTTATTTGTGCATAAACAGATGTAAGGTCTGAAAGGTTCACGACATGGCATTCAATTCAAGAAGCAATGGGAATGATCCTGCTTTTATGAACAGCTGTAAAATCCTGCTGTTGTGGGACTCAGGTGTTTTGCACCCCCTGAAGTGTTTTGCAAAGGGCTCAGAGAGTAGATGCTGGGCTGTTAACCAACCCAAAAAGCAAATAATGCTGAGCATGGGGAGGGGGCAAACAGGACTAATGAAGCCCTACGAATGTGTTTGATGGTTTCCACAACTAAGGCATCCTTCTGAGGCACAAATAATTCATCTTTTACTAGCTCCTATTGCCTAAAGATCAGTTTCTTGGTTGTTTTCAGTAAAACCTAAATAAACCCAAGTATTTTCAAAGAGGAAACCAGATGTGATGGGGCATGCACCAGCCTGTGACAGGGACACAGGGGTTAATTATGATTGATGGCATAACACTCTTCATAAAGTACCCACTTGTCACATCAGGTGTTTTTATGGAGGGATGCTGGAGATGCCAGAAAGCAATGTCTGGGGTCAAGGAGAAAGGGACAGCAGTAAGAAACAGTCAATTAAGTTTCCCCTGCTTGCTGGAAGGAGGAAATAGAAATACACATTAAGCAAAAGTCACAGAGTGATATTTTTTGTTTTCATGCTGTCTGTGGTCCTATAGCACTGTCCTTATTGAAGAAGAACAAGATGAGGAGGTGGCTTCTTAAAGCATCTTTGGGAGGGAAAATTCTAGAAAGTTGAAATATATGGGAATTAGTGTGAAAACACACTTGGGCTCTTGGGATTTTTGTCACTTCTATCCAGTAATGGATATATGTGGCATACACACACACATGCAGAGAAACATAGATACCTTGTGTCCAAGTGTTGGCTTGTTTAAGGTGTAAGAAAGGCCTGGACTTAGTATTTCACAAAACAAAGAAAACAAGATGCAAGCCTCTCATGCTTAAAATATACTCATTGCCACATGGTTTGCTTTATGTCTTCTTTTGCATATTAATCCCTTATACAGTAGCTTTCATATTAGACAAATGTAAGACACTGACGCGAGCTAGTGCTGCTGTGCTGGAACCCGATAAAAATATGAGCAAGAAGTGAGCTGGAGAGCCAGGCAGGAAGGATGAGGCACTGTTCTTTGCTTTAACTGTTCATGGTCATGTAGCACTTCTGAACTGGGTATGACTTCGCAAATGACAGCCATAGCCATCGTCTTCTGTAAGTAACAAAAATGGTTCAATGTTACATGAACTATTGTCCTGCACTTTATCCATTTTATGGATTAGACCAACTTACTGTATTTTAATGAAAAATCAAGATAATAAAGCTCATAAATTCATAAAGAGAATAGGATCTGCTGAGCCTCATATTGAACGAGTTGCATAATTCCATGTGTGGGGTTTATTTATCCTCCTGTTCAAGTAATTTTTTTTATTTTTTTCTTTCTATTATTTAAACTAATCAGAGCCATTTCAGGGAAGGAACAAGGCAAAAAGTAGGAGTCCTAAATTCATTTGTCTAGAGCTCTGAGCTCAGTTCCAGGACAGAAGTAGCCATCAGACAGCCATCAGAAAGCTTTTGCACACTATTTTGAAGTTTTTTGCCTGCCATTAAGGATAGATAGAGCACAACTGGAGAGCACCTTTCTCTGTCTCCTACATGTCCTCAACTTGAATTAACCACCTCACCATAGCAAATTCTATGTCCAGCAGTATGCGTGTGCAGAGCTGCAAAGGAGGCGGATTTGAGAGTGTCAGATTTGAATGGCATGTGCATTTGCACATACAGGGTCCTCACAGGAGGTAGATCCTCAGAGCGTTCACCCAGATGAGAAGGGGGCTCTGGGGAGTGCCTGACAGCTGTGCTGCAGGGTAAGAGGATGTGCTGGGTGGGTCCCGTGTGTGTCTTGTCCAACTAACTTTTCAAGACCTTTTTATCCTGAGCTTGCAGCTCTGACATTTCTTCACAGAGAAAAAATCAATTTTGAAACATTTTTAGCAGATCATCTCTGTGTGTGTATGCATGCGTGTGTGTGTGTGTGTGTGTGTAAAATAAGCAACTTCCACATCAGTTGCAGAGAAATTAACAAATTAATTACCCGTTGCTTTCAGCCAGTCATGAATAATTCAAATTCCCCTGTGTCGGTGGATCTAATTAGTAATCATCCAAACTATTCTTAAATTATCTAGTTTGGAGTTACTTACATAGCAATGACATTAATTTCTGATAGTATTATTACTCCATTTGCCCGAGTGAGATTGCCAAGGCAGAGGCAGTTAATGTTATTAATGTTTCTTTAACAATTAACCTATTTGGTGTTCAGGGACAAACAGCATATGCCATGTAGAGATATTTTTAAAGTTCTATGGATATGGGCCCTATGTCCTGCCGTTGCAGCCACCCTGAAACACAAGGAGTTGTCAATATCAAAAGCTTGACCCGGAATGTGAAAATTGTATAGGAGCCAAGACAAAACATGAAATAATAGAGTTACCAAGATATCTCAGAAAGAGCTGAGGTGTGGCTCACTCCAAAAAGTGACTTTACAAATGCAAGGTTCATTGGAACACTTATCACTGTTTCCCACTTCAGTAATAAAAATCTGTAATTTGTTTTCCATGTTGCTAATTTTGAGATTCCCAAATGCAATCCATCTCTGAAGCCCACACAAGAGATCCTTTCCTACTCTGCTTATCCTGTGAGTCTATAGTCAGTTCTTTTGAAAAGGAAAATGACAGTTTAATATGCCTCAAAAGATGGGACAGCTGACAGTGGTCAGGAAGCTGTATATCTTTATAATTCAGCATATAATAAGTGCATTGTGAGCTTCCCCTGTCTGCCAGGTATTCATAGTACAGCACCTGCTCCAGGATTGATCTGTAACTCTGCAAGGTCAGGAGACCTTCGTTTAAGGCAAATAATCCCACAACTATTGCTGTGGGAGTTTCACATCTTACTTTGAAACATCTGGCCCTGGTGCTTCTTACAGATGGAATACTGGGTTAGAGGAAGCTTAGATCACATGAAAACATGTTCCCACATTTGATTATTTTTAATGGGCCCTCTAAATTTACTGATCCAACATTCCCTTCTAATATCCTACTAGAGAGGCTGTGCCAGCTTGTCAAAAGGTAACAGCTTGTTCCGCACAAGCAGCATATGAGTCCCTGGGCATCTATCATCTCAGCCCAATTCCCTGGATAAACCAATTAAATAGCAGGAGGATTGTGCTTGGGGCAGCTCCCAGCCCCACCTCTGTCCAGGATGCAGCATGGGGCACCTAAGGAAGCCGCTCTGACACACTGGCAGCCACGGCTGCAAATGAAAGCAAAATTTTCTATGTACAGTAATTTCACGACGATAAGGTGCACTTGACTATAAGGCGCACTCCCAGAAGCTGGCAAAATTCTCAACTTTGTAGATCACATAAGGCACACCGGACTATAAAGTGCACTTTTTTTTTTGCAGTGAGGCTCCGCCCCCAACTTCCCCCACACGGTTGCTGGCCAAGGCCCCATGTCAACCCGGCAGCCATTGGCCCCTGGGCCTGCCTGTACCCGTCAGGGGCGGTGCTGCAAGCCACCGGGCCCGCCTGGACCCGGGAGTGGTGGCGACGCAGGCCCCCTGGCCTGCCTTCACCTGGCAGCCATGGGCCCCCAGGACCGCCTGGACCCTGGAGGAGCAGTGCCATGGGCCCCCTGGCTTGCCTTCACCCGGCAGCCATGGGCCCCCAGGTGTGCCTGGACCCGGGAGGGGCGGCGCCGCAGGCCCCCAGGCCCACCTCTACCTGGCAGGGGTGGTGCCTCGGGCCCCCAGGCCCGCCTCCACCCAGTTGCCATGGCACTGCCAGCTCCCACCACGACTCGCTGCTCTCACTTCCGGGTAGACAAATTTCTGAATTTTGTCCATCAGATAAGGCGCACCGGACTATAAGGCGCACTTCCGGGTTCAGGACAAAATTTTAGTCAAAAGGGTGCACCTTATAGTCGTGAAATTACTGTAATGTTAAAAGGAGTTAGCTCATTTAGAAACAAAATCTTGCTTTCTCAATCACTTTGAGGGCTTCACTGGAAACTGATATTTGCAAGCATACTACATAAAATACTTTTAAACCCACTAAAACCTAATATTCAAAAGACAAAGGAGAATTGAATTTGTACCAGCCCAGGAAAATCAGACTTGTCATTATTTAGGATTGTTTTCTGATTAGCACAATATGTTGTGCTAGAGCTGGCCATGTGGAAAAGTTCTGGACAATAAAACAGTATGGGAGAGAGCACAACACATTTTTTATTAAATAAAAAAGTAAACACACTGATGCCACCAAAGGAAAAGAATAAAGTTGTAAACATATTTCCAAGACTTTAGCTAACAGCAGGAGTTTACAGTTTTTCTGCAGTGGTCAAGTATAATAAAATTGATCTGTTGACTATACAGTTTCATAAAATAGTTTACGCAGAGTTATATTATTGCCGGTTGGATCAGAAACAAAATTCTTCTGAAGGAAAGTGGCCTTATAAGCATCCTTTTTCCACTACACATCATGGAAACTGCAGGGTAAATGAGGTCCAGGTTTCCTCAGAATTTGGCACTTTGGGTCATTCTGCATTTAAACAGCACCCAAGGACCAAGTATAGGAAGATGGGTGAGCTGAAAAGGATTCATCCTTAGATGAAAAATCCTTAGACATTCTTCTCCTCACAATAAATGCAGATTGTAGCCCTTCTGTGGGCATTGTACTCGCCCTGGAAGAGGAAACTGGTTTGTAAAGCACTTTGAAGAGAAGTAGAATTTTTTTTGTCAGAAGAGGTGATGGGAGATGCTCTCTCCTAACCCCAGGAAGACAAAAGGGCAGAGAACTGCAGGTGGAAGTAGCTTAGTCCACCATTAGCACCAGTGTTCAAAGCTAGCAGTGGTGTTTAGCCTCCAAATCTTTGTCCTAAGTCTGAACCAAATGTTCTCTTCAGAATTGTGGTCCTCAGACGAACTCCCCAGACCAGACTTTCAGCATTGTTACTCCTTGTCATCAATTCAGGTTTTAATTAATTATTTTATTAATTATTATTAATAATAATTACTATTAATTAGTTATTTGATTAATAGTACTATTTAATAATAGTATTTAATCAATAGACAAATTAATTAAATCTCAAACAGAAATCTTTAAAAAGCTTCACTTAAAAAACTCATTACCATCCAAACTTTCATGATATATGGTTCATAATCTTGATTCAGGAATCTGGATATGCAGATGGAAACCTAGGTGAATGGAAAATCAAGGAGTTTTTCTTATAAAATCTGGATTAAAAGGATGTTGGGCACAGAAACAGAAGGCTACCTTCTCTCAGGACTACAAATCCATCCCTATGACAGATCATATCTCCATTGCATGTGTAAGGTAAAAAGACCTGCAGAAGGCAAGTACAGAACAAGAAACTGAACTCAAAGCTCCAAAATAGCTGGTTAATGCCCTAATCACTGGAGTAGCCAATACATTATTGCACATCTCTTTTCCCCAACATTAGTCTCAGTGTGACTAAAGAAAATCAGAGTATAAAATATGCAAAAACATAATTCATTCTTTCACAATGCAGTGTACACAAAATTCTCCCCAACATACCAGCATTTAGTTTGAAATATGTCAAGGTTAATAGCTATAATGTAAAATCGTTATCTGCAATAGAGTATTAATTAGAGGCCTCATGCACAATGCATTTACAATTTGCATGCAAAGAGAACTGCAGTGGTTCTCCGCAGGAGGCTGGGAGCACATTATAGCCCTCAAAGAGCTGGAAGACTTCAAGGAAAACCTCACGCTGAGACTTCATGCTTGAAGCCCAAAACAGGGCTCTAGAACAGTGTCAGACATTTCTCTCTTGCCCTTTGCAGTTTTTATGGTCCTCACTGCATTTCTGGTCACTCAAAATTAATTTGCTTGCACTCCTCTTGGTGCAGGGGAGCCCTGCAAGCACCAGGGGTGTATCTCAGCATGCACAACTTTCTTCCAAATTGTGCCAGACACCTTCCAAAGCTCCCTGATATGAAACTGTTTTGGCCTGCAAGTGCTGTATATTTTTTGGAAGAGTGCTATTTTGATGCAGAAATGGTCTGATTTGTTTAATGCTACCATTAAGTCAGCTAGTCCTAAAGCCCCTCAGGTCAGTAATTCAGCAGAAGACCTTTGACCTCATGGACTTACCATCAGACTATCAAAGAAACTTGGGAAAGGTGTTTCTTCAGGAGAAAAAATCCTTCCTTATTTTTCATCCTGGAGTAGGAATTGAGATTCCTTATCTCAGACAGCTTTCATCTGAAATGAGGAAGGTGCTGTCCTAGCAATTTTCACATATCCTTTGCTATCTTCCAGCTAAAATACTACAGCTGGGACTCATGATTTAGCTGCGTCATATCTGAGGCTTTTATTAGAGTGATGCGTCACTGTACCAGTAGTTACAATTATCAGTCTTTTTATGAAGACTGTTATCTTGTTGCTGAATTCCAGATATGGTTGTGTGGCTTGCAAATTTTTGGGTATAGTCCATGACACAAAATTCCTTTAAACATTCCTGTTCTAATCAGGCCTGGATTTGATACAATGAGGACAAAGCCATTTTCTTCTGGTATTTTTAGGCTGACTTGTGAGAGAGCCCACTCATGCTACAGCATGTACCAGGATGTTTGCAAATGGTACTGGCAAAGTTCAATGACTAAGGCTTCCACAATGCTAGAAGTGAGCTGTCAAGAGTTTTAAGATGGATCTTGATAGTCATATAAACAGGATTGGCAACAGGGTTGTAAGCAGCCAAGGAAGGTAAATCATGGCCACCCCTCAGACCTATTCACTAAATTGATTAAGTTTTTATTAGAACACTAGGAAGGTAATGTCAGGAGTATCCTGCTCCTGGCAGGCGCTAAAAGACTATGCTGGTTTTGCACATATGACATTTGGTGAGGAGGGAAGAGGACACCCACGGAAATTATTTTTTTCTGAGAGGAGCTACTGAGAGCTTCCTCTATGTATGACAAAAAACAATCAGTGATTAGTATTTAGAATTGACAACCTATTAAACTACTGAGAAGGCTGAACACACCTCTGTGAACACGTATTTTAAAACTAGCAAAGCCCAGGAAGCTCTCTTACTCCCATTCACTTTTCTTTCATATTTTTTCTCTTATTTTCAGCTTATTTAGCACCGGGAAAGCATTTGACATGTAACAAAGCCATCAGTCAATGGCCTTACATCTTTGAACCGCATGAAAAGGAAAGTGGTGACTCAGTGACAAAATCCATTCAGTGATAAAACCCTGCCTCTGTCCCTCTTTAGGTCATGGCTCCCTCCTGTACCCTTTTTCACCTTGCATTAGTCAGCATGGTATCTTTGATCCTCTCAACCTTTTCTTGCCATATACTTTTGTCACCATTCAAAAATGAGGCACAAGATGAAAGGTGTGGAGATGAAAGAGCAGGAGACAGAGTTTGGTCCCTAGGCAAAGGTGGGATGCAGCGGAAGACCAGACCACAGCCATTGGTAGAAAACACAACTTGCTCTCAGCAAGAAACCCCTTTGTTGCACACAGTTTTTTTAACGTGTAGGGAAGGGATGCAAGCACCAGAGCTCTGCCAGCTGATGCTGCCCTGCTCTGATCCAGGAAGCGAATCTGCAGGAGAAATAAAGCACAACACCCTCACAGCCACAAAGACAGATCCTAAAATCTACATACCCATGGGCCCTGTGAGTGCAAACACTCACACCATTTCTGGAGTCTCTAAAGAAAAGCTCCTTCCAAAATTCCCTAAACAGTAACAGGAAAAATGAAAAAAAAAAAAAAAAAAAGAAAGGCAATCAGAGGTCCCTGGAGCATAATACTTTTTCAGACAAAAACTGTCAGTAACCAGAGCCTCAAATGAAGTTTCACAACTAAATAACAGGCCTTCCTTTCAACAGCACAACTCACTGCTGGGAGCTGCGCATAATTTTGTGAAATCAGGCGTCATGATAAATTGCCTGAATATACTCATTTTTATACTAAGAATCTATTCACTATGCCAAATTCTGCTCTCCTTTCTACCAGGGTTACTTGAAATAAAGAAGTCACCTCTTTTATCTGGGTAAGTTCAGTGTTGTCTGGTAGATCTTTTTGAATAAGAGTATATTCAAGTCTTTATCCAGCATCTCTTTTTTCAGAAACAGGATTTTTCTTTAGCATTTAAATATCTGAAATAAAGATTTTTTTTTTTAATGACCTGGGATTTTCTTGCAAATCGTGTCTGTGGTGTCAGGTTTTCGCCTGCACAAAACTATTTTGGTAATTCCTTTAGGTCACAGAACTACTTTGATGACAAAAATATTTCGAAAAGTATTTTGAAATAATCATTTGAATGATGATACCAGCAAAAATAAAAAAACTCTTTCAAAATCTTACAATCTCCTGACAAATTTGGGCAAACTTGGGCACACTACCTAACTATTTGAAATGCTGCAGCTTGCTTTAAAGTACTTCCCCTCTCCAGTCTGTGATTAGGTGTCTTATTACATCCCTGACCTAAGATCATACCAAAGACAAAACTTCAAATTTTCCCTGCTTCAAAAGAAAAAAGAAATTGAGAGGGCAGCAACCCCGGCAAGTCTTGAAGGACAGAACAGTCGGATTCAATATTGTGACCCAAATGCTATTTAGTTCTGTGAATATCTGTGCTGCCAAAACCCACTGCAAAGGCATTCAGATTACATACTTATTTTGCAGGGGAGTGGGTTTGAGAGTATTACCTTGGACTCGTTTTTTATTTCTATGTGTGGATTCTTACATTAAACCTATTAAAAATACTCCAGCATGCTCAGAAAGGGACTGTGAAGTTGAAGAGTTGTGAGAAGAGCCTTTCTTGAAGGAGCTGATCGATAAGAGCAACCCTCTACACTCTATCCAAGCTTTGTAAAACTACTTGGGTCAGTAATACAATTAAACAGTACAGTAATTTCACGACTATAAGGCGCACCCTTTTGACTAAAATTTTCCCTCGAACCCGGAAGTGCGCCTTATAGTCCGGTGCGCCTTATATGATGTACAAAGTTGCGAAATTTGCCAAACCAGACGTGTGAGCTGTGAGCTGTGGGGGAAGCCAGAAGTGCCACGGCAGTTGGCTGGAGGCGGGCCCAGGGGTCCACGGCACTGCCCCTGCTGGGTGGAGGGGGGTCAGGGGGCCCATGGCTGCCGGGTGAAGGCAGGCAAGGGGGCCCGCGGCACCCCCCTTCCCAGGTCCAGGCAGTCCCGGGGGCCCGTGGCTGCCGGGTGAAGGCGGGCCTGGTGGCAAATAAATGCCCAGCAGTGTGTTATTCTGCTTTCTACCATAGCCCTTGTCTTCCTGCAACCTCACTATTATCACAGGCACCTCTGCCTTTCTCCTGGCAGTAGCCTCGTTTATCCACCTGTCCATCATTTCTCCAAGTGAGGGCACGGAGTAGGAGATACAGAATGCCTGTCTGCACTTGGACAAATCAAGAACCAGCAGATAAATGTATCCCTCATGGGTGTGCCCATCGGAATTAATGAGCAAAAGCTAGAGGGTGCCTCCCTGCCTCATTGCACTGCTACTTACACCTTACACAAAGTCTCTAAACACACCAGTTTTTATTCAGAGTATTCTTGTACCTTTCTCTACCTTGGCTGCCATATGTCTTCTGGAAAACAGAGCTGTTGACATCAAAATGTTTAGAATCAACCTATAGCACGACTTCCACCAACAGCCAGTCAGCCCAGAGTCATCTTTCCACTGCTCATAGACAACCTCAATGAGAGCAAAAGTAAATTCTCACAAATGCTAAATTTTATAAATACTTCTGATCATTACTGTGATATATAATTTGTGTTTATATAAAAGGATTGTATGAAATAAAATAAAATAAAAAGAGCCTCTTAAACACCAAGCACCCGGGGCCATAGACAACGACCGGGCCGTAATTAGCATATCAACAGACCTAGCCAGGTGATCACAACAGATGGGAAGAGATCATCAATAAAATGCCTGCCAAAGTACCAATCACCTCCCATAAGCGAGAAGACAGCACTTCATTACACATCAATATGGAGCAGACACAGCCTTCATCAGCATGCAGGAAGGACTTTGTCAAGGGTAGCACCAGAAAAAAGAATTTAATTTAAATATGAGAATTTGCAGCAGAAACAAAGGAAACTCTCGCCTCAGGCCAGAAAAAACTGTATAAAGTTGGACTGCCCGAAATAGCAGGGTGTGAACACAGGGGGGTCTGATGCGATAGAGGTCAGATCAGCGTGTGTGTCCACCCAGTGCCAACCCCGGGCTCAGCGCTGTCGTGTTTTCGTTTGTGTCTTCCTAGGACTGTATTTTTGGTTGCAAAAATAAAAATTGCTGTTTTGCTATTTATTTTGGCTTGATTCGGTTATTATCTATAACATTACTCACTGACCTCATAAATCTCTCACACATTAGACAGTCAGACTAAGAGGACACAGAAATTTTGCTCTTTGTGCCATAAATCTTTCCCATGTTCTTTCTGTGATTATAATAATAGAAATTTATTGTTGCTTTCGTTTCCTTCCAATGTGTGTAATTAATCTCGGTGTGTTGCCACGTACATCAAGAGACAGTACATTTTGTGCCTGCCCATTTGTAATTTTTTCAACAGCGAGTCCCATCTGAGTGAATATATTGTTTTATATTATATATAACCACTGACCATAACTCAGAACACAACATGTTTTCATTTTCTTGCCCCATTATTTTTGCAGTAAGTCAATATGAGGTGAAGCGTGCCTTGCTCAGCACTTATTGATCTGTCTGTTTGCCCATTGCTTACATCAAAACACCACTCATCAGCTCTGCTCTGTTATGATTATCTTATCACACAGGAAGTGACAGCCTCAAAGAATAAATGCTAGACAACATCCAAGGTCAGGTGACAACAAAAACCAGCCCAGATCTTTGCCCTTTTGAGTAAGGCAAAGATCAGCATCTAGTGCTGTACGATCAAGTCTCCTGTTTATGCAGGGCACCTCTTCATTGCAATCAGGAAAAGCAGCTAGTTTAGCTAGGGGAGTACCTCAACCAGCTCTTACAGCACTGAGACTCAATGTAGGCATGGTGGCAGAGTCACAGTACTCCAAAATGAGAGGGACAAGTTGTCTTAATTTTTTGGTCAAAAAAGGAATTTGGAGGAATGCTGACCTCAACAGAGATTCCATGAGTGGAGCAGAAATGTTGTGCATTGGTTTGGACTTTTTACTTCCTCAGCAAGTGCTTTGCACACTAGAAAAGCACAACCCTGCTTGTTGAGGACACTTCGACATTTGTGTGACAATGTAGCACATCGATAACGCTTTGGACCAGGATCAAATGCCCAACATGTCACGTCTCTGCATATTCAATGAACCAGAATAGTGCATGATGTCCATCCATCTTGCCCTGACATTATGTGATGACACTTATGAGCAACAAAAATCACTGCCCCCTCTTTCCTGCATGTTTCTCTGTCCCCTTCAGACTTCAGCTCTTAGGAGTTTTGAATTATGGATTTGGCAAGGCAAGTCTTTCATAACATGCAGCAGGGCAGTGCCTGAACAAATGAATATGATTAGTGAACCCTTGCTTAAAGGATTGATCACTTTGCCTATGTAAAAAAGAGCTGTGAGAGTGTTGGGGGTTGGGGGAGTTTTTACTCTTTCCCTCGGCGAAGAAATTTTTCCCATTACCACGTTAAAGAAACCTGGCCGGGCAACTCCCTTGGCTTCTAATTACTCAAGAAAAAAAGAGAGGGATGGGGATGGTTAGCGGTGAGTTGCTTTGTCCTTCCAAGGGAACACTCGCTCTCGCCGACCCGAATGTGGAGGAGAGAGGTTCTTTCTCTCTGCGGTGCAACCGGGCCCTGCACTCCGGCACTGCTACAGCTTTCTGCTTCTGAGAACAGTGCTGAGAACCAGGACACAAACAGTGAGCGGAGTTTTTTCCTTCACCCTTCTCCCACCTGGGACCGCCCTGCTTCCTCGCCTGCCTGCTCCTGCAGCTACTGCGACCGAGAGAAGGCTGCCCTGCTCTACCGGGACTGTGCGGAGGAGGAGGGCATCTGTGACTAGGAAAAAAGACTGACACTGAGTTTTGTTCTGTTTTGTCGCTGATTTTCATAGTTGATGTTGTTCTTGATTTTCTTGTAGATATATCAGTAAAGAACTGTTATTCCTAAACCCATACTTTTTTGCCTGAGAGCCCCTTAATATCCAAATTCTAGTAAACTGGGAGGGAGGGGATTATCACTTTCCATTTTGGGAAAAACTCTTGCCTTTTTTTCCTGGCAATACTGTCCTCTAAACAAGAACAGAGAGACAGATGCCAACTGCCAGTCTGTTGAAGCATTTTGGAGTTTGTCAGCAGGAGGGGAAAAGTAGGGCTGTGAGCGACAGGAGAGCTTTTTGAGGTTTCTTGAGTCATGTTGTTTTAAAATTCCAGGCAGGAAAGATTAAAATTTATGGCTAGATTATTGATTGACTGAAATAATGTACCCTTCTATCTGGAAAATGGCAAAGGCTCAGCAGCAACCTCCACTGTACAGTTGTCCTTCTACATGAGGGTCACAATCTTAAGCAAACAGATTTCCTGTACTTGGGTTTCTGCAGAGGAGTGAGCCTTTTCAGAGAGAGAAACTTACTACAAGATTGTTCAGAGGAAAGAGAACCCAAAGTATCCCCTGACACAGAGACAATCTAGGGCACTCTGAAATGGCAAGGTGCAGAAAAGATGAGAACCCCTATATAGACTGTGGAGGCACTAGGCAAGATCAAGAGATACTGCCAACCACTATAAGCACCCAAGAACCACAACATAGGGGTCACAAACCCTTGCACACTCTACTAAACACCTTCTCTTTTTTTTGCCATCTCTTCTCTGAGGAAAAACACATAGAGAACTTGCTGGAATGACAGCCAGGGTTCACATTCAATGGCGGGAAGCACAAGGAGAGTTCATTTATCACGTGAGGTTCCATGCACTGTGTCAGAGAGCGATGTGGAGCACATAACTTCTGCTTCTCTGCACAAGGTTGCAAAACAGGTTTAGAGTAACTCATTTACACTGTACAACACCAGCACCCTGGAGCTCAACAGTTCACATAAATACAGACCCAAATTATTTCTTGTAACATGGTTATAAAGGGGAACTGAAGAGCATTTCCATGCTCTGCATGGTTTGCATTACTGTGTGGGGTTGTAAATAATGTACAGTGATTTCACGAATACAAGCCGCACCATTTTGACTTAGATTTTGCTCTCAAACCGGAAATGCGGCCAATATACAGGAGCGGCTAATATGTGAATAATTTTCTGACATTTCTACCCCCAGAAGTGGAAACCGAGGTGCCAAGTCAAGCACCTTGCCAGTAAAAGCTGGCATTTCGCGATTGTTACAAACTGTTACTTTGTTGCTCCACGGGTGGAGCTGGCTCCCTGCAGGCAGCACGGGGGACAGGGAGAGAGGCGGGAGAGGTCTCTCCTTCCTTCCTCTGCCACAACCCGGGGGGCCCCGTGCTGCCATCCCCGCGGTCTGGGGGGAAGGCAGGGGTTACGTGCTGCCATCCCCGTGGCCTGGGGGGAAGGCAGGGGCTACGTGCTGCCATCCCCGCAGCCCGTGGGGTAAGCGGGGGGCTCCTGCCCCTGCCCGCTGCAGCAGGAGCGGGGAAACTCTGTCCCCACCCGCCACGGCAGGAGCAGGAGTGGGGAAACTCCGTCCCCGCCCGCCACGGCAGGAGCAGGAGCGGGGAAACACCGTCCCCGCCCGCCACGGCAGGAGCAGGAGCGGGGAAACTCTGTCCCCGCCCGCCGCCGCTGCCGTGGGAGCAGGGGGGGCTCCGTCCCTGCTTGTCACCGCAGGGCAGCGCCGGGCCGGGGTGATCGAGGCCAGTGGCAGCGGCGGCCGGCCCCGAGCAGCCCCGCTGAGCGGCAGCACCAGGCTGGGCCACCTGACCCTGTCAGCAGCCCCGAGCGGGCCGAGCCTGCACAGCCTTAACTCAGCCAGTAAACCCCGCCCTGCCACGGTTCTGTTACTAATTGGCAACTTTGTTGCACGCGGGTCCTCGCTGCGAACGACAGAGCGGCTTATATTCAGGTGCAGCTTATTTATGGACAAAAACCGAAATGTTTGCCAACACCCATAGATGCAGCTTTTACTCAGTGCAGTTTGTATTCATGATTTTACTGTAATCCAATACATTACAGCTAAATCTGATGAGGAAACAGTTGACTAGAGCTGACTTGTGTTCCCTGATTTACAAATATTTGATTTTCCTTTTATGTGTTGGATTTCTAATTGCAACCTATCCTATCCAAGTTGCAGCCTACATGCCGCTCACTGCTGGTTACAGAGGAAGAGGGATTCCCATCCCTTCCCTCACCTGCTCTGCAGCCTGATCTCGCTGTTACAGCAAAGCCTACTTGTGGCCTATACAACACCATCCTTTTCCCTTTAATGCACACAGTTTTTCTACCATGTCTCTCCCTTAAACTTTCCAGCTTCAACTTTTGAGTTTCTCATTTTTGAGAGTCATTCTTTATCAGATGGTCTTTGACTTCAAGGCTGTCAATAGCTGCCAGCAGCAATCCCCTACTGCAGTTTGCAGAAAACATGGACAGCATGCTTCAAACACATTTCTCTACTAGAGAAATGAAGGGCTGATGGCACTACACTACTTGCATTGTCTGGTGTTTCCATCCCCTAGGACGATGGAAGAAAAAGGTGCTAATGATACAATGTCAATTTTGCAGTTGCAATGTACTTCCAGAGGGAGGTAATCTAATTGGTACCACATTACTTTACCAGCAGTGACAGGAACATGCACACTGAAGTGCTTGGTCATTCGGGAAGAGTTCACATGAACTGTGGTGGCTAGGTTCATTGCAGTGAGCTCTGAGAAAATTAGATAGAGGTGAGCTAAGAAAGAGGAAATCCTGAACTAAACTGAAACCTGCATGGATCCCAGAAAAGCCCAGTAAATTTTCTCTCTTATTCTTAATCTATTGGGATGATTTTTTTCAAAACCTGCAGCTCAGGATCTCTGATCTAAACACTTCGTAAGTCCTGAGGAAGCTGGTGTACGGTTTGGGGAGTCTCCAGTAAAATTGATCTTGCATATAAATCAGTGCAAGGCATGCCAGAGTGCAACAGACATTGTGGTCCTGCAGATGTCCTTTGGGTCTTTAGCCCTTGGCATCATCTGTGTAATGGAAGCACCTCCAGCCTCCTGGCTCTGATGACACTGAAATGGCCAGAAACTAACAGCCTGGCTGACAGAATGCAGCTGAGACTTCATCTGAATACTCACAAGGGGAAAAAAAAACATGATGGGGATGGGGGAGAAGCTCTTCTATTCAGTTTGTTCCTTCTATTATTCTTCTTTGCACATGTTGCATTTGTTTTTGTCATTAGGTTTCCAGTGTCCCTAATAAGGTATTAATGAATGCTAATTCAACATGCAAATTACAGGAGACTGGCATGGCAAGATTGCTATATTTAGAACTAGAACAGGATTTTAATGGCTGTCTTCACCCATCTTGTGCCTTTTGTCAATTGCTTTCTCACTCCAGTGAGCAGTCGAACATAGCTGAAGTGTGTAGGTGACCTTGGAGGGTAGGAAAGAGACAAAAAATCTGGACTATATTTCCCAAGTAGTAATGAGAAAATCTCACTATGTTTCAAAGACAGTCAAAAGGAAGCCCTCTTCTTCGAAAAAAAAAAAATTAAAAAGAAAGACCTTAGAGCTTTGTCCATTCAGGAGCAATAGCAAGGGGAAGGGAGAAATGAGATGCTTGTTGCTACATTGCAGAGTTCAGGAGTGATGCTATGATTCAGGTCTGACTTAGTCGCACGGCCTGGTCTGGAGGAGTGAAGCAGAGGAGAGGGTTTTATGTACATGCTGTGGTCCAGAAGACAGTGTAACCTGTCCCATAGCCTGAGGAACAGGCCGGGGCTCTGCTCCTCCATCCATAGACACAGCAGGGCTGTGAGATGGCTGCCTTGAGCTCACAGCAAGCACACCAGTAGTTTGCACTCCTAAGACGAATGCTGCTGTTCCCTTAAGAAAGCAAGCAAGCTTAGTGCTCAGGTATTGAAGGATGCTAAATATTCAGGATGACACCATCCATTACTACCATCTTTGCATTCCCATGGCATGCATCTCTCCCGATTGGTGTGGAAGAGCATGTTCTCTCACACTGAACTTGAAGGACAGCTCTGCAAATCACACCAGAACTTGAGGCTTCTATTTTGTCATCTATAAATTGAGAATAAGGATAAAGTCTTCTATTTACAAATGTTGTAGCACCACAGACTACAAGAACAGATTTTTAAACACAGTAGCTTTAAAGGTGCTTAAGCCTGAGAGAAGACCTAGGTAGTAAAAACAATATACAGTAATTTCACGACTATAAGGCGCACCCTTTTGACTAAAATTTTGTCCCAAACCCAGAAGTGCGCCTTATAGTCTGGTGCGCCTTATATAATGTACAAAGTTCAGAAATTCGCCAACACGGAAGTGTGAGCTGCAAGCCGTAGGGGGAGCCAGCAGGGCCGTGGCAGCCAGGTGAAGGCGGGGATGAGGTTCTGTGGCAGCCAGGTGGAGGCGGGGCCAGGGGCCCAGTGCCCCATGGCTGCCGGGTGGAGGCGGGGCCGGGGACCCATGGCGCCCCTCCTGCCAGATACAGGCGGACCCGGGGGCCCAGGGAGGCAGGGCCGAGCAGCGGTAGGCATGACCCGGCCCCAGGGACACTGCACGGAGCGGCGGCAGGCATAGCCTGGCCCCGGGGAGGCTGAACGGAGCGATGGCAGGCATAGTCCGGCCCCAGGGAGGTGGGGCCAAGCAGTGGCAGGCATAGCCCAGCCCCTGCCAGGTACAGGCGAGCCCAGGGGCCCATGTCTGCCAGGTTGAGGCGGGGCCTCAGCCAGCAACCGCATGGGGGGAGCTGGGGCCGGAGCCTCGCCGCAAATAAAAAGTGCTCCTTATAGTCTGGTGCACCTTATATGATCTACAAAGTTGCGAATTTTGCCGACTCCCGGGGGATGCGCCTTATAGTCCGGTGCACCTTATGGTCGTGAAATTACTGTACCCTTTCTTGTCAGAAACTGTTACTAAGTACCTCACTTCAGAGGTTATTTGTTGGGAGCTGGGTATATTTCCTTTTTACTTACAGAATTTTTTCCCATAAATTGCTAGCAAACTAACTATTGGGTACTTATGGGTGTTTAAGAAAAACAAAAGAAGGGGCCAAGGTCAGGAGAGAAGTATAGCATCTGGCTACACATTTTTTTCCTCTGGGAGTTTTCTCTCTGAAGGGAGAGATACCAAGGGATTTGGGCAGGCAAAGGGGTGGTAGCAGCTGTGAGTTTCTCTCCCTGGGCTTTGGAGCAGGACAGTCAGACCTGCAGCTTGAAGGAAAGGAATTTGCTGCCATCACAATAACCCAGCTGGGACATCCCACAATTCCAGCTACTGCCACAGAGCTTCTGATACATCTCGTCCACCACCAATGATTTTTGCTCATTCCTGCCATTCCAGTTTGGTGCTCCTCAGAGTCCTGCTGGAGCACCGGGATCAACGCTGCCCCAGGGTTCATGAAGCAAAGCCTCTCTTTTCCATCCATTCCCATCTCAGACACAGCCGCCATTACTGCGTGCTCCCCAAGCTCCCGCCACAGTGCCCCCTGCAGCCATGGGGGAATCATTGCACCTGCCCCAGAGCCACCAGTGCTCCCTGCTGGCTGCAATGGGAACTGCACCAAAAGGGAAAGTGTCCGCAGCTGAAAAGGCTATCACTGAGTTCCTCGTTCTGTTTGTTGTTGATGCTGTAGTTGTTGTTGTTTGTTTGCTTTATTATACACAGTAGTAAAGAAATGTTATTCCTATTCTCATATCTTATTTGCCTGAGAGCCCCTTAATTTCAAAATTATAATAATTTGGAGAAAAAGGGTTTACATTTTCCATTCCAAAAGAGGCCACTACCTTCCTTAACAGACATCTGTCATTCAAACCAAGACATTTTCATGAGAGGCTTGCCTCTTCAGAAGCTAAATAACCATGTCCCACTGCAGTTTAGGGTCAGTTTTCAGAGTGCTGGGACACCCTGTCCTGAAGCAACTGAACTCTGTTTTGAAGGACCAAGTCCTTCAAACTAACAACTTTGGAATACTTTTAAGAGGAAACTGATTCTTTAATTATTATTCTTATTACTGAAAGATGCCAGCAGCAAGCTCCTTATCTCATTTGCTGCCACTATGTTATCATGTGCATATCAGATGCCCCCAGCTTCATGGCAAGTGCACACCCAATCCCTGTCAACATCTGTCCCACTCACAGAGAGGCTTTTGTGTGCTTCTCAAAAGCCTAAAACATCTTTTTCCAGTCTATAGGGACACATGTAAAGGGACACTCAAAGAAACTAGCTTAAAAAGTTACCAAATCCCCAAAACAACACTCTCAGGTTGTGGAAACCAGTCACAAGCCCTGAACCAACCACATGTCTGCTTGGGCCGACATTGCTTCATTCAGTATTTGCAGCTTCACGTACCAGGCTTCTGGCTTACAGTTTTTAGTTTTAGTTTTAGATATTACCCTAAATTTCTGTCTGGGCCTTTGCTTGCAGACAGCCCCATGGCTCTGATGCTTCTTGCAGGTTTTGATCATTTGAATCAGCTGACAAACTGGCTCCTATTTTATGAATTTTTTTTCCCCTCTGAATCACGGTCTCCAGACTAAAATGGTACCAAAATCTCTGCAGATTTCCCCTTCCCCCAGTGGTTTCAGCTGTTTTTATTGCTTTGAGGCATCAGACAGTTTTGTTAATAACAGTAAATCATTTTAGCCCATGGTTAGTGCAGGTAGTGCTGTGATTGACAAGGTAATAAAAGTGTTAATGAGAGAAACTGGCACAGCCAGAGATCAATAGTTGCCAATATGAAAAACAATTCTGATACTTAATTTTGTAAAATTCCCCCAAAGCGGTTGAAAATACATCACAATCAGTCTATTTTATTGTTTAATAGATGTACTCTCCCTGGTGGTCTCAGATAGAGATCAAATTAGCTACAGATTGGGTGAAATGGCAAAGAAGAGAGGAGGATTCTTGTTCCTCCTGAGTTTGCAGGACTTTTGGGACATGGGACTCTAAGGCAAAGCTATTTCTGAAATAAATGTTTTTGGGGCTACCTTTCCCATCCAGCTGATTTCCCAAATCACTCCTTTCTGGACGTTTTTCCTGCAGTACAAATACGAAAGGCGGGGGGGGATGGGGCAGGGGGATGGGATGGTGGGGAAATAGCACACAATGACAGCTGCAGTGCCAGTGGTCACATTAAGTTTATAGCCAGAAGATCAACCATAATCAAAATACTGATTCAACATATGGTGCTGCCCCGAAAGGCAAAGATACAGGTATGCTGAAGGAGTCAGGGAAAATGCCCTTTGAAAAGGAAACAATTTTAAGATTAGTGCCAACCTGGGTTTCTGAGATCTAATCAGAGTGGTAAAAGCAGATGAAGTGTATACACAGATTAACACCAGTTTCTTGCTAACAGGCTCCCCTAGACAGTGCACCCTGTGTGGCTCTAAACACCCTGTAACACCCTAAACCTCCTCTAACAAATCTGTCTGGTTCCAGAAGCATATAAAAGCCTAATCTCATTTCAAGGGCAGCTGTTAAATTTAGGAGAATGTACACTGGCGGTAGGAAGCACTGACAAACTGGAAATGCAGTGAAGGGAAACACTTTCAAGAGGGGCACAGACAGGCTGTAAGTCAAATGGAAGAGAAACTGCTCTGCATTTGTGAAATTATGGAGAAGGACCATTCTTTAACTATGCAAAAATGTGAATACATTATCCAGAGGCTGGTTGGATTATGCATGGATGGTGAGGCTCTTTGGGCAGCTTAATGACAGCAGCTTGTGTGGTCCCACAGGTTGTGCACAGGGAGTACCAGCAAAGACAAAGACGAAGGGAGGCCTCTTCACGTGGGCTGTGCTCATGAGGGACACTACTGTGAAACCCCTTCTCAGGCAGGACAAAGAAATCACCAGTCCAGTTCTGATGGCAATTATTTGTTCTATATAGACATCATTATTTGACACAAAATTTCAATTTCTAGCCCCGTATTATGAGGGGTTCAAAGCATTTTGCTGACCTGTGGTACAGAGAGGAGCAGTAGAGGACACTGGTACAGGGCTTTCTTTGGATTCTAAGCCTACCAGTCAGAAAAATTGGTGGCAAAACTTCACCTATCTTTACAAACAGCAGAGCCTGGGCAAAGTTGAAGGCTTTTTGAAATAACTTCAACTTTTTTTTGTGCAGGAATGATATACAGGCTCTAACGTAGACTCTTCTAGCATTACATCTCATAGGTGTATGTGGGCTTTAGGGCAGAGACAGGGAGGTTGGCAAATGCAGATGCTCTCGCTTTTCATCTGGAAAGTTCTGCACAGTGGTAAACCCAGGCGAATTCAGTTATACAGGTATGCAGACGGCAGCATAACAGAGAAGTGCTCTTTCCTGAAAAATTTAGTCTGAGCTCAAAGGTGCTGTGAGTCACACTTTCACCTGGCAGGAAAGGAGTCATGACTGAATTTTCCAGCATGGGCCCTTAAGCTTCTGACTAAAACTACAGGGAGCCAATCAGCAGGTCCAGTTGTGTATGCAAGGTCTCCAAATGCAGGCTCTGACATGACAAGTATGAATTTCTGTGGGGCAAATACAACTATTTTAGCTCTACTATAGTAAAGCCAAAAAGGGCAGGTAGATCCAAATCTGTTCTTCCTTGCTCCTCCCAACCCATAGCATAATTAAACAAATATTCCTACTTGTAAAGAGAGGGGAATAATTGGAATCAAAGAGCGTGAAGGGAAAGATCAGCATGAAGGGAAAGATCAGCATGAAAGGATACCCAGATAAAACCAAGGGGTTTGGTTTATCCCTTTGGCTTTATCGCCCTTTTCTCATTCTGTCTGTATTAATGCAGTGCTAAAACCTTGTTGTCTGACTGCATTATTATTAATGACAACTGTTATCCCAGGGGTCAGGGTGGTGATACCGAAAATAACAAGAAAAGAGCTAATGTAGATATAGCAATAGCAGTAGTTATGCTAAGGCTTAGAAAGCAGCAGTTCACAAGCAGGCCCTGGGAATGTACTAAGAACCACAAACTGATAATTAAAGGATCTAGTAGGGCATGCAGAACACAGCAAAATAAATAATTAAAGGATCTAGCAGGGCATGTAGAACACAGTAAAATAAATAAATGATAAAGGTTAATGTATAATCAATGATAAAGGGTTCTGGTGGTGGGATGACAAGCAAGGGGGATTAAAGGGGGGTAACCTATAGTTTTGAGTAGACAAGCGTGTAGAATTTATGACTTTATAGAAATAATATCTATGAGATTTACGTAACTGTATTGTCTTGAAGAATATATGCTATTGTACTATTGTATGTAAATCACTTTGTAAAGGATATAAAAACCTGTCGAAAAAGGGGTATGGTGGGCTCTGACTTTGGACACTAGTCCTCAGACCCCAGGGCCCTCAATAAAGCACCGCACTAAACAACCTAGTTGTTTCGTGTCTCTCTGTCGGGCAACAGTTTTCTGGCGACCGCGGCAGGACTCCGAGGGCTGCTGGGGCGGTTCGCGTCCTGATCCACTCCACGCCGGCACCGAGTGATTCTCGGGGAGTCATCGGTTCGTGCCCGACCCCGCGCCTGTCGGACAACTGCAGGAGGTAAGCCCGAAGGTGCTTTATTTTTTGTGGTATTGGGTGCCTGCCCGTAAGACGAAGCATCGGCTCCGCTGGGTTGGGCTAAAGACGTCTTGGGTAATTGGGTAAAGCCTAGGCGCCGGCTGTAAGACGCGGCGAAAGCTGCGCTGGTCCGGCACTTGTTCCCCCGCGGCGTCGGAGGGTGACAAGTTGGTTGGTTGGTTGGTCTATCCTTCTATCTGTATAGATTTTCTTTCTTTTCCTGTCTATTCTGTTTAGGAATGATGCCTTTGAAAACGTTTAAAACTCTAGCAAGTTCCGGGATAGAAATCCCGGATGATTCGCCTTGGGCTGCTTACTACAACATTGGAATGCGGGGAATTTTGGTCAAGAACTAAGTAAAAGGAAATTGATTGATTTTTGTAATAATGTGTGGCCTTTATATGAACCCGATGGTATGCAATGGCCTAGAAATGGTACACTGAATCCTGACATTATTACACCTTTGATGCATTTCCTACAAAGTAATGAAAAATGGGATGAAATACCGTATTTAGACCTCTTCTATTATTTGAAAGACAAACCAGAGTGGCAAAAGGAGTGCGGGATCATGGTTTTGAAAACATTAAAGGTGAATTGTGAAGGATGTAAGGGATGGCAGAAAGAGAAGGAATGCTCGGTTAGGTTTTCGGAACCTGAGGAGGATGTTTCTTTGTTGGTAGCCCCTAGTGCCCCTCCAATGGAGGAACGTGACTCTGGAGAAAGTATGCCAGAGGTAGAAAGGGAGGATCGGGAAGCAAAAGTAGAAACCGCAGATATACCACGAACCCCCTTAAGTGAAAGAACTCGGAGAGGGCGGTGGGAGGTAGAAAGAAAGAAAAAGGAAGAGGGATGGCAAAGGGGGGGAAGCTGATGGGTACGGGAGGACTTATGGGTCAATTGAATATGGGAAGAGGAAGAATGCAGCTAGGGATAGATCAATGTGCTATATGTAAAAACAGAGGGCACTGGAAAAATGAGTGTCCTCTCAACCAAGGAATGGATTTTGGGGGAGGAATTATAGCTAGTGGGGATGGAAATCAGGGAATGATGAATAATACAGGTGTTTTCCCGGGAAATCCACAAGGTGTTGCCCAAGTCTTTATGATGGGGAATTATCAGAATTCAAGTTGACTAGATGAGGACCTGAAAGTAGTAATGGAAGTAGATGGGGAACAGTTAGAATTTAGAGTAGATACGGGGGCATCACACTCAGCTGTTAACACTAAGCTAGGACCTTTGAGTGATTCTACTATCCAAGTAGTGGGGGTTACGGGACAAGTTGAGGAACGAACATTTTTGCGTCCATTAGATATAAAATTTGGGGGGAAAGAATTTGACCATCAATTTTTATATATGCCAAATAGCCCAGAATCGCTATTTGGGAGGGATCTATTGTCAATGTTACAGGCAAGGATAATATTTGAAAAGGGTAGAGTAAGATTGGAATTTCCCGAGGAGAATATTGCTAAGTTGTTTGTAATAAAAGAAGTTGAGGCAGCAGAAATACCACAAGAAATAGAGCAAGCTGTAGTACCATGGGTATGGGAAACAGGAGTACCTGGAAAATCAAAGGCGGCACAACCAGCCGTAATAGAACTAAAGGAAGGAGCCTCCCCAGTAAGGGTAAGACAATACCCTTTGAAATTGGAAGCACGAATAGGAATAGCACCCATGATTGAACAATTTCTTAGCTTGGGAATTTTACAGGAATGTGAGTCAGAATTCAATACTCCGATATTCCCAGTCAGAAAGCCAAATGGTAAGTATAGATTAGTTCAAGATTTAAGAGCAATTAATAACATCACTAAAGATATACACCCAGTTGTAGCTAATCCGTATACATTGTTGACAGCTGTGTCGGAAAAGTTTAAGTGGTTCACAGTGATTGATTTGAAAGATGCATTTTTCTGTATCCCTTTGGCACTTGAAAGTAGGAAATACTTTGCCTTTGAGTGGGAGAGCCCAGACACAGGACGCAAGAAGCAGCTCACCTGGACGCGTCTACCACAGGGATTCAAAAACTCACCAACTATTTTTGGAAATCAATTGGCTCGAGAGTTAGAAGAATGGAAGACGACTCAGGTAAAAGAACCACCTTTCTCATTTGCTCTCCTACAATATGTTGATGACATCTTTATAGCTTCCACAGAAAAGGATGTTTGCCTCAGACTCACTATTGGATTACTTAATATGCTGGGACAAGCTGGATACCGAGTATCGAAAGAAAAAGCTCAGCTGGTAAGGACTCAGGTAGTTTACCTAGGCTGCGAAATTTCACAAGGGGTGCGAAAGTTGGGAGTTAATCGAATACAAGCAATTTGCACCATACCCACACCACGAAATCCACAAGAGTTAAGATCCTTTTTGGGCATGGTGGGGTGGTGCCGCTTGTGGATCCCGGAATTTGGACTAAAAGCAAAACCCCTGTATGAGGCAGCCAAAAGTCCTGTGTTTCAGTGGGGACAAACGCAAGAAAAGGCATTCCAGAGCTTGAAACAAGCCTTAAAGGAAGCCCCAGCACTAGGATTGCCAGATCTTACAAAACCTTTTCAACTATATGTGAATGAGAGACAGAGACTGGCAATAGGGGTTCTCACCCAAAAACTGGGCTCATGGAAACGCCCGGTAGGGTACTTCTCAAAACAGCTAGACACTGTAAGTGCCGGATGGCCGGGTTGTCTTAGAGCTGTGGCAGCAACAGTGCTCCTGATTCGGGAAGCCAGAAAATTGACTCTGGGAAAAAGGATGGAAGTATTTGTTCCCCACATGGTCATTGCAGTTTTGGAACAAAAAGGGGGGCATTGGCTCTCGTCAAGCCGCATGTTACAATACCAGGCACTTCTCCGAGAACAGGACGATATTGAATTAAAAACAACTAATCATCTTAACCCAGCAGAATTTCTTAGGAGCAGCAGCCAGGAAGAAGGAGGCGAATTGACGCATGATTGCGTGGAAATCATTGAACAGGTGTATGCCAGCCGGAAAGACCTGAAAGACGAGCCTTTGGAAAATCCGGAATGGGAACTGTTTACAGATGGATCCAGCTTTGTGGAAAACGGAACCAGGTATGCGGGATACGCAGTAGTGACTTTGACACAAATAATAGAAGCTCGAGCCTTAACCCCAGGAACTTCAGCCCAGAAGGCCGAGATACAAGCTCTGGTAAGAGCCTTAGAATTGAGCCAAGGGAAAAGAGTAAATATTTGGACTGATTCAAAATATGCCTTTGGAGTAATACATGTACATGGAGCTCTGTGGAAAGAAAGAGGACTGTTAAATTCTCAAGGATCAGAAATTAAGCACAAAGAACAAATATTAGCACTATTGGAAGCAGTGCATAAACCTCAGGCAGTAGCAGTGATGCATGTAAGAGGACATCAAAATGAAGAAGGAAAAGCGTTCCAAGGAAACCAGTTGGCTGACAGAGTTGCCAAACAGGTTGCCCGAGAGGTATGGACACAATTAGCTTTATTACCAGCACGATTTAACCCTGCCACTTCCTTTCTTGAGCAGAAACCATGCTATACACCTGAAGATGAGAAACTTGCTCAATTTCTCCAGGCCCAGAAGAATGAAAAAGGATGGTATGTCACAGCTGTAGGTCAAGTTGTGTTGCCAACAAAGGTAATGAAAACAATTTTAGAAATCGAACATAACAAGTGCCATTGGGGGGCAGACGCATTAGTACAATTCTTAAAACATGAGGTGATTTCCAACCAGATGTTAACAATGGCAAAACGGATTAATGCCACATGTCCAGTCTGTATTAAAAACAATCCAGTGACACGAAGGCAAATACAATTAGGAAAGCTACGAGTTGGGCCGCAACCGGGAGACTATTGGCAAATAGATTTCTCAGAGCTACCAAAAGCACAAGGGTACCGTTATTTACTGGTGTATGTGTGTACCTTTTCAGGATAGCCAGAAGCTTTCCCATGCAGGACTAACCAGGCAAAGGAAGTAATTAAAACTTTACTATGGGAGATTATCCCTAGATTTGGGATCCCATTAGGAATGTCCTCAGATAGGGGACCTCACTTTGTAGCTAGAGTAGTCCAAGAGGTAGCCAGAGTATTAGAGATAGCTTGGGATCTCCATATGCCCTGGAGACCACAATCCAGCGGCCAGGTAGAACGGATGAATCAGACATTAAAAGGGCAGATTAAGAAAATTTGTCAGGAAGCGAAGATACAGTGGCCTCAGGCACTACCTCTAGCCTTGCTAAGAATCAGGATTAAACCCAGAGAAAGGATAGGAGTAAGTCCATACGAAATTTTGTATGGCAAGCCATATCATGCTGCAACCTACAAAGGGGACCCTCACTTAGTAGGAGATCAAGTATTGCTAAGTTATGTTTTGTCTCTAAATAAAGTCCTTACAGCACTGCGAGGAGCATTGCAGTGGAACCGGCCTCTGCCCTTGGAAAATCCTGTCCATGACATCCAGCCAGGAGATCAAGTATATGTGAAGAACTGGAATACGGAACCCTTGAAAGAAGTATGGGACGGTCCTCACCAGGTGATCATGACTACCTACACGGCAGTGAAAGTCCAAGGGATCGAGAATTGGATTCACTACACTCGAATCAAGAAGGTCCAGCCAAGATGGGAAGTACAGCCTCTGTCAGCAACAAAAATGGTGTTCAGGGCAAGGCCTTAGTTCTTTTAACATTAGTCTGTATAATGCAGGTGGGAGAAGCGTTTGTTAAAATCATAGTTCCGGAGCCAGATGTAATAGTGCCGGAAGGTGCGGGAGTAAATTTAACCTGTCTGTTTTCTAGCAACCAGAGAGCTGGATTAAAAGAAGTAAATACAGCTTGGAGACAAATCACCACAGACGAAGTATTTACAGAAGGGATCGTGACACTTTGGGATATGAAACAGCAAAGAGGTAGCACCACATTGATGATATCTCATATGCAAGCTGACCAGGTAGGACAATTCTCATGTGTTGTGTGGATTAGAGAAAGCTTTGACTACGGAGAAATAAATGTAGATATTCTAAAAAGAATAGGAGAGTACGACAGGTGACAGAAGTTGGAAAAACACAACAAGAATTGGGACAAGAAAACTTAATAGTGGGATTAGTTAGAGATTTTGGGCAAGTACAAAATATTACGTCCATCACTGCCTGTTTACCTTTACCTAAAGCAGCGGGAGATCCAATACCATGGGGCATTATTCCCGTTGGGGAAATGCCTCCAGAAACCATAAATGGGACAAAAAGATGTAATAAAGTAATGCAGAACCATACTAAGATGGTAGAGGAAACCTATACAGTTCGAGGGCAATGGTCATCACCAGGACAAAGGAGTGAATGCCAAAATTACCAAATGCAGTTTTTTCAAAAATTGGGCGGTTCAAGGATGTAGGATGGTGTTCTTATGACATAAAGAAAAAAGACAAAAACCAGTCACTGAATATTCTTATGAGATAGTATGTCAAGAAGGGAAGGAAGAATGGGAACAGTGGAAAACGATTTGGGGTCCCAGCTTGTTAGAATCTTATAGCTACATAGGACCAGTACATTGGTGTATCGAATGGTCAGGCCAAAGGGAACAAAAACATTTAAGAATGCTAGGGACCGAAGCAGTAAGACGGGATCGAATGACCCCTACACCTAGCTGGAATTGTAGCAAAATCATCACATGTGATACCCCTGAATCCCAAATTGGTTTAGTGCCAGTCCGGATACTACTAAAATGGGGCTGTGAATGTCAAAGATATAATCATACAATAACAGGAGAAATAAAGGGGGCTTGGAAAGATTGTCAGGCGACTACCGTCAGGAGTCCAGGGCATTCGGTGTGGGTAATGGGGCACGGACAATGGACTACCCATATGCCCATTAACGGCCCAGTCACGCAGATTACGTTAGGGGTCCCTACGCTCTGCCCTCTCTGGAAACAGTCTAAATTAACACAAAGAGAGATACAGCCACGAACAAAGAGAGAAACAAATGAGGTGGCAGAAGAACTAGGATTGGGAGATGAAGATGAGTGGCATGAACCCTCATCAGGAGTTAAATTTGGATGGGTACTGGAATCCCTGTTTGCACAAATTTCTACATATAGAAACCGGGAGATGCTGTATAAATTATTGGGACAAACTGAGAGGTTAGCCGCAGTTACAAAGAAAGGATTTAGGGATCTAAACTTACAGTTGCAAGCAACAACAAGAATGACAGTCCAAAATAGAATGGCATTAGATTTGCTCTTATTAAAAGAGCACGGAGTCTGTGGATACCTCCAAGGAAAGGTTGATCATTGCTGTGTACATATCCCAAATGTCACAGAAGAAGTAGAAAAGGATATAAGTCAATTGGAACAAATTGAAATAAAAGTGCATGAAGTCCAGGAAGAAGCTCAACATAATTGGGTAGGAGCACTATTTAGCTCCCTAGGAATCCAGGTCTCTGGTTGGATATCATCAATTGTACAATATGTAATAATGATTGTATTGATTATTGTAGTCTGCATGATTATGTATAGATGTCTTTTAGGAATGATTGCTAGAGAAGGAACTCATACTCGACGTGTCATGAGAGCACTAACCCGGAAAGAAGTAATCCTACCAAGTCAAAGAGAAGACTCACCATCCTACTTAGAAACCATTACTTGAAGAATTGAGCATCCTTGCAGAAAATCTGAAGAATGCTCAAAAGGGGGGAGTTGATACCGAAAATAACAAGAAAAGAGCTAATGTAGATATAGCAATAGCAGTAGTTATGCTAAGGCTTAGAAAGCAGCAGTTCACAAGCAGGCCCTGGGAATGTACTAAGAACCACAAACTGATAATTAAAGGATCTAGTAGGGCATGCAGAACACAGCAAAATAAATAATTAAAGGATCTAGCAGGGCATGTAGAACACAGTAAAATAAATAAATGATAAAGGTTAATGTATAATCAATGATAAAGGGTTCTGGTGGTGGGATGACAAGCAAGGGGGATTAAAGGGGGGTAACCTATAGTTTTGAGTAGACAAGCGTGTAGAATTTATGACTTTATAGAAATAATATCTATGAGATTTACGTAACTGTATTGTCTTGAAGAATATATGCTATTGTACTATTGTATGTAAATCACTTTGTAAAGGATATAAAAACCTGTCGAAAAAGGGGTATGGTGGGCTCTGACTTTGGACACTAGTCCTCAGACCCCAGGGCCCTCAATAAAGCACCGCACTAAACAACCTAGTTGTTTCGTGTCTCTCTGTCGGGCAACAGTGGCACTGTAGCTTGCCATTCACTTTTATTATCGATGCACATCACCAGTTTCAGAAATAAGAAGCAAGATGAGGATTAGTGAATCCCATCTTATGATGTGCGTTATTGTACACTCTATCCTGATCAGTTCCTATCAGCTTTTCTCAGTTCACTGCAGGAAGGGAGGCAAAAATCAAGAAGGTTCTCCCTTTATGCTTTCATTTTGCCCACATCTTTATAAATTTGGCCAAAACAAATTCTGACCATCGCATTAATGGCTACATCTACCCCATGACTTGGCTTGTGACAACAATATGTAGGTATTTTGCTCTTGAGATATCCAAATAGAATGGTCTTTAGTTCTTTAGAAACAGAAATATTTAGATGTGTCTATAGTAGTTGTTGCTGTACTTTGGGACTGTCACTGAGACAGATACAGGTACATGGCTTAGCCTCGTTTTGTGGGAACTGATCAGACTAAAGAGGACTTAAAGATGTAGGTAAAATTCACCATTCTCTGATAAAACACACCAGTCACTGTCATTTTACCCATATTCAACACTGAACTAAGCAAGCTGAATCAAAATAGGGGATGGAATGGGTTTTTCAGACAACAAAAAAAATTAATAATATCTCAAGTGTATGAAGTATTTTCCCAGCAGAGTCCTTCCAACCCAAAGAGCCATCTCTTACATGGCATATTAAAAGGGAGAGAATTGCTGGGTGAAAAAAAAAAAATTAACAGATTCTCTGCATCTCCAGAGAATCCATTCCACATATTGGGCATTCCACCAAAATAATAATAATGTATTTTTCATGGAAATGTATTCAAAAGCCAAACAAGAGGAGCTATCCATATGCACTACATACCCATGCTAGTTTTGAAAGGCAGCTCAGAAGGAATAGTAGCCTTGTATCTACTCTGTTGTTTACAAGCCAGGTAACTCAGCTCCCAAGTTCCAACAGATTGCATGTTCCCAAACATAACTCATCATGTTTGTTGGTGATAAAACAAGATTAGAAGAAAGGGAATTGGAATAAAGTTTCTTGTGGGGAACACTGCTGTCACGGTCCGCACAACCTGAGCGGGGGTTGTGATGGTTCATTTGACCGCGGGGTGCAAAGGACAACAGCAAGAGACTAAGGTTTTGTTCAGCAACAAGCAGCAAAGCAATTTATTGAGGGGTAACAATTCAGTTTTGGGGTAATGGTGAGAAGGAGAGTGATAAAAAGATGACGAAGTAGGGAGGGAGAGGGAAACAGAGAGAGACAGAGAAAGAGAAAGAGAAAGAGAAAGAGAAAGAGAAAGAGAAAGAGAAAGAGAAAGAGAAAGAGAAAGAGAAAGAGAAAGAGAAAGAGAAAGAGAAAGAGAAAAAGAGAAAGAGAAAGAGGGACAGAGACAGAGAGACAGAGAGACAGAGGGACAGAGGGACAGAGGGACAGAGAGAAAAACAGAGAGAGAGAGAAAGAGAGAATAGAGGGGAATAGCTACCAACAGATGGGACATCCTCGGGTCATCCGGCGATGTCTTCCATCCGTGGGGAGAAAGAAGTCTCAAAGGTCTCTTCTGAGAGTGATAATTTTATAGTCCATCTTAAGGCGAGGGGCCACTGGCCAAAAGATGGGGAGATTTGTGGACTATTGTGTTCAGAGGACCATGGCTTCAAGAATCAGGTGCAGAAAGTATGGCTGTTCTAGCCCCGTACCTGCCCGAGTCCATTGTACCATGACAGTACAGCACACACCCGAACACAGTCCTTGGCAAGCATCCATCCTAGCCAGGTCCAGCAGCTCCTGCCCGGAGTAAGTGGTGGAGGTCTTAGGGTCTCAGTCTCTGACAATGATTGTGAGGCAGATCAGGCAATCTCTGGACCGACTCTTACACCACCCCGTGACTCACGATCATTGTCAGGAGCACTTCATTGTGGTGTTGTTCCAATGTCTTCAGGACTTGTCCGAGTTGGTAGCACATCCCAGAAAAACAGAGATAGGAAAATGGACAGGATAGAAGAGTAGGAAAAAGATAAAGGAAAGAAAAAGAGGAAAAGAAAACAAACCAATAATCAATTTTCACTTATTCAATAGTTTTTCATTACATAGAAACCATTTCTGATTACAGAGAAAATAATCAATTTCAATCAATATTCAAAATACAGGACAAACAAAAAATAAACAATTTTAATCAATAACAGGTTCTACAAAAGCAAAATTCACATCCTGCAATTTTAGTAAAGTTATAGACACAAAAATTTGAATAATTTTCTGTACTCACTACTAAAAACAAAAAACAAAAAAACCCAAAAAATTATTGCAAGCAGTTTTTAAGTGTGCACACATATTGCCTAAATATATATATACCAGTACTGTTTCAAGGAATTTCATTTGGATGATTTTCATTCTTCTGTGTCTAAGTAAATATCTTGAGCTCTGATTGCATTACTTTCACTGATAAACTCTCGTTGTTCCTGGACAATGCAAGTTTCCAAATTAACAGTTTGCCACTTCCCACTAATTTGACAGGCCCATTCTCTATGCTCAAAGGATAGAGAACAGCTCCATCGTGATTCAGCCCTAATGCAATAGGGAATATTGAATGCACTGAAGCACTGCGTAAAGTCAGTACAAAGGCTGTGGCTGTGTTTGTGCTGGGATCGTAGGTAAAATTTAGCACGTTCCACCAGGATTGGAATTCTCTTTCAGAGTTAGTGGCACTATCCCAGATTATTCTCCAAATTTCAGTAGGAAAAGGGCTTTCCTCACCTCCTCTTATAATAGAGGCAACAACTGATTGCATCCATAATTGAGCCTGGATACAACTAAGAGCTAAAGAAATGTTATAGCCAATTTATCTATCAACATTTCTGAATCAATGCTATTCAAAATTCCCAGTCCTGTTTCCACAACACTGGTTATGTCTCTTATTATTAATTTCTTAAAAGAATTATTGACAATTTGTCTTGTTTGAAAAGCTATGGCAAATTAAACAATTTTAATTACATATGGTCCAATTTCAAAAAATTTTCAGGTTCAGTATAACCAGTGGTTGAGTGTTAGGTGTTACAACAGTAACATCAAGTTGTCCCCAGTATTTTGTATTATTTTTACCACATATGATTTTACGGGAAAAATTGTACAACAATTAAGTTAAATCAACAATTCTGATTTTAGATTTCAGAGTATAGAACACAGCTGAGGAGGTCGAAGAGGTCTTGTGCCATAGCTGTATACAGGTTCAATGAGGGATTCAGCAATTAATTCAGCTATTAATCTTGATGTCCTGCAGCGTTCTTCTGTGAAAAGTAAATGCAACAGAATCCACCACAAAGAGGCAGGAGGTTAAAATGATTAAACTATTCAGCATGTAACGTGGACTGGAATTCTGGTGGCCAGAGGCCACTCTGTACCTCCTTTAAACGCAGCACAAGAGTCAGTGTAGATGCAAATAAGACAGGCAATCTGTACCTTAGGTTGGAAAACACCCCAAACAGCTATCAGCACGCTCCAAACTACTATTAACACCCTGTCTCTTATAATTCTTTTCTTAAACCAAGAATTTGCTGTTTGTTCGGGGGAGAAGGGAGAGGCTACTGTGATTACCGAGGCAGGTTTGTTTTGGCTGCCAGCCAAGCTCTCAGTTTCTTGAATTGTCAGATTTTTTACAGCTCCTTCTGTCCCTGAGAAGGTGTTACAGTAATGCTCTATCTGGTCATACCACTTCCTTACTGAGGAGCTCTGGGCCACCCCGTCAGTAGGGAGGGTCCCAATGGTGGTTGTCTTCAATGCCTTCAGTTTCTGAGAAGATTTTTGAGTTTTTTCTGGGGTAATTTGCAAATTAAAGCTTTCCAAATGGGAGATTATTTTTTGTTCAGTATCCCCCACTACTTCTATTTCGCCTCCTCCCACAGGAAAACCATTAATAAATTGATAAAGAGCCACGTTGTCAGGTTTGGGTTTCTGGACTGGCCATATAGGACAATCAAAAGAAGAATTAGTATTAATTATTGTTTCTTGGTCTTGCAAATCCTGTATAACTGGTTTGATCCCTTCTTTGGCACCAGAGGGAAGAGGGCATTGTTTTACATTTACAGGTAATTACACAGGTGATTTATAGCCAGCAGTGAATTTTATTTCAAGCATAATTTGCAAGCAGACAGCTTTATGGAAGTTTTCTATGAGTTGGTTGGGGGTATCAATTAAAGCTACAGGGTCTCCCCTTTCCAAGGGGTTGAGCCCCCATGCCCAATAAGCTGCGTGCTGAGTTAGGGACCATGAGCTATGTTTGTCTCCCGTTGTTAAGAAAACCTCATGTCCCCAGTACCCACTAGTTACTTGTTCTAACAAGTCAATAGCAGTGAACAGGATTTCTTTAGTGGTTACTTGTGGGTCAAAATCCTCATCATTGATACAGTTGAATTCTGGTTTAATTACGGGTTTCAAGCTAGGGCAGCAATGTTCCCCACAATTTCTCATCAGAGTTAGTTCTTTTTGAGGATTTATTTGATTAATTTCCTTCTCCTCTGTTTCTATTGGTGAGTTAGTGTGTTTTAATGTTTGGGGATGTTCTCGTCTTAGGGAGGCTTTTAAAAAATTAATTTAATCCCTTAAAACTTGATTCTTATTCCTTTCTTCATCTAATTGTTTTTACAAAATTTCCACTAAATTTTGTAGAGAGTCAATAATTGTTTTTTCTTCAATTCTTTGCCTAGATTGAGTTTCTATAGCTGCCGTAAGGCAGGCTCCTAAAACTGAGCAGAGAATGGTCTTATTTTGGCCCGGTTTGAATTTTGTTTGATGTTGCAAAGATTGTATTCTATCAATCACATTTTCTAAATTGAACCAGTTATTGTATGCCCATTCTTCCCCCCTTTTAGAAGGTTTGGAATTGTATTTAGCTAGCAAAGCATAAAATGCAGCTTTATCTTCTGTACTATGGTTTTCACTCATTTTATGAGTTAGGGAAATAGAACTACTATAGAGTAACTAGTAACTTAAGTCACACGCACAGCCTTAACTGTGTTAAGCCCCTTATTTCCCGGAGAAAAAGAAAAGAAGCAGAAATTACACACACATACAAGCAATGCACCCTTTCTTCAAGCAAAGTCGATACAACACATATAACAAGAGGAAAAACTTGCACCATTTAAACCCTCACCCTGAGTGGAATAGTTAGTGCAGCACCCTTCCTGACTTCAAGGAAGGCTCAAAGACAATACAAACACAGCTAAACGCTCACCCTGAGTCAAATAGCCTGCACAGCACCCTTCCTAACTTCATGGAAGGTCAAAATCACAAAAGACTGGCACTACCAAACCCTCACCCTGAGTGGAATGGTTAGTGCATCAAGGAAGGTCAAAGGACAACACAAACATTCATACACATCCTGCGTAGTACCCTCCCCACTAACATTTAGCAAGAGGGTTAATATTACTTTCAAACAAGAATAGAGAGGGAGAATGACACAGTCATGCCGTTTGCACCAAGAGGTCTTTTGTGAATTTCTGAAGACAGAGCCCTCAAATGAGTGTAGGGATGCTTTGATCACTTAGGTGTGTGCAATCTGTGGGAAATCTGAAATGCCCCCCTTGCTTTCTAGACAAGTTCACCCCTTTCTAGGTGACCAGTTAGGTGTGGCTGGAGCAAGACGTCTTTCTCCAGTTACAGACTACACACAACCAGCAGGTCTTCTATCTGTCAGAAAACCTGTCCAACTATGCCAATTAATGTCACGGTCCGCACAACCTGAGTGGGGGTCGTGATGGTTCATTCAATTGCGGGGTGCAAAGGACAACAGCAAGAGACTAAGGTTTTGTTCAGCAACAAGCAGCAAAGCAATTTATTGAGGGGCAACAATTCAGTTTTGGGGTAATGGTGAGAAGGAGAGTGATAAAAAGATGACGAAGTACAGAGGGAGAGGGAAACAGAGAGAGAGACAGAAGGACAGAGACAGAGAGACAGAGAGACAGAGAGACAGAGAGACAGAGACAGAGAGACAGAGAGACAGAGAGACAGAGGGACAGAGGGACAGAGAGAAAAACAGAGAGAGAGAGAGAAAGAGAGAGAATAGAGGAGAATAGCTACCAACAGATGGGACATCCTCGGGTCATCCGGTGATGTCTTCCATCCGTGGGGAGAAAGAAGTCTCAAAGGTCTCTTCTGAGAGTGATAATTTTATAGTCCATCTTAAGGCGAGGGGCCACTGGCCAAAAGATGGGGAGATTTATGGACTATTGTGTTCAGAGGACCATGGCTTCAAGAATCAGGTGCAGAAAGTATGGCTGTTCTAGCCCCGTACCTGCCCGAGTCCATTGTACCATGACAGTACAGCACACACCCGAACACAGTCCTTGGCAAGCATCCACCCTAGCCAGGCCCAGCAGCTCCTGCCCGGAGTAAGTGGTGGAGGTCTCAGGGTCTCAGTCTCTGACGATGATTGTGAGGTAGATCAGGCAATCTTCGGACTGACTCCTACAACTGCCCACACCGGTATATGGTTTTCTCCCTTTTTTATGCAAGGGTAACCTTGTTTGCTTTTCTTTATATACCCCCAATTACGATCAAGAGGAAGGTAGGCCTGCCACGAGTTAAAGAAAACATCTTTGGCAACCCCCTTTCAAAACTGAAGCAATGAAATATACCTATATATACATATATATATTTATACACACCGGCTCAGCTTTGTTCCCTTTTAAAGCATGATGACTACCTCTCACACATGCAATGAACAAGAGGCACCTTTCGCAATCCCACAGTCCCCTTCGCCATCTGAGAACTGGCAGAATGAAGGGGAAGAAAAGCCCAGAAGCCTTTTTTAGCCTCCTTATTTTTCTTTGTCCCATCATTAAGGGTTCAATGAAACTCCAATTAAATTTCCTTGACTGTCATCACCATTTTGATTGATAGGTGTCCTTGGATCAACCTCAGTAGGGCATACTGTTGCACCGAACTCCCCCTTTCCACTCACCATTCATTATCAGCCCCTTGTCATCATTACCTTCACATGTCAGTTCATTTACCAGAGAAGCGGTGTCACCAACCGATAGGGGAAATAGAAAAACATTTGTTACAAATAGGAAAAAATGTTAATAAATCAGGCTGGGCTTCAGCCTGAAACTCATGGAGAAATAGTTTATCTCCATTGTGCTTGTTCACCAGTTGACCTTATATAAAAACACTAAACAAAACACACACACAAATACTTATTCTCAGAAGGAACAAACAAACAGGGCAGAGCCGTGTGCAGATAAAGTGAAAACAGGTTTTACAGCTTTGGACTTTCTTCATTTTGAACCCCCAAAAAATCTGGATTCTTTAGTTAACTTCAAAACCCTAACAATATTTAAGTTATAGACCCTAAGAGTCTTTACTACAGACACTACATCTGGAGATTTTCTACCAAAACACTTTTTCACCAGAAAGCAAACACTTTGTCAAAATTAAAGTCATTTTTATAAAAGGGTCATTTGTGATGAACTCCTGATTGCAAAAAAAAAACCCAAAAAAACCCCCAAAAAAACCAAAAACAAAAAAAAAACCAAATAAAAAATCACAAAGAAGGGAACAGGGTATTTTAGTCTTCTAAAAATTGTTATCTCTGTTTTTCAGTTCATCTGTTTAGAAACCTTATAATTAAAAAGGTCTCTTTAAAAAATTAGATGTATAATGTACAATATAAAATTTCAAATTTGTGAAAAAAGTATTTAAATTTAGTTTAAATCTGATTCAAAAGTTACATAAAAATTTTCTTCTGACTTTTGCAGCTTTGAGTCAGAATTTGGCTCTATTTGGGAAGTCCTCTGAAACTCAGAATATCTTCATAGGGTGGGAGCACCATTCTGTGTTTGGTACCAATGCAAGGAGCTAAGTAGATTTCAGGTTACATATGAACTCTCCCACTGACCTAGCTAGGCTAATAGCCAGGTTTTTGTTCCCATTTGTTCAGCATCTTGTAGAGTAGGAACCTGTGACAGACATACCTGTCCCTGCTGTGATTTATCGTATAAAAGGTCTGTGTGCATTTCACACCAAGGACTGTATCCCCAAGGACTGACACAGAACCACTCCTGCAATCCCTCTTCTTTTTTTCTCTGATCACCATTAAAGGATGGAAACACTCCTAGATGCCTGGCAATTGACAACTCAGCAGGGAAGGTCTACCCTTCAAAAACAAATACAGTAAATTCATGAATACAAGCCGCACTGAGTATAAGCCGCATCTCTGGGTGTTGGCAAATATTTCGTTCTTTGTCCATAAATAAGCCGCACCTGAATATAAGCCGCTCTGTCGTTCGCAGCGAGGACCCGCGTGCAACAAAGTTGCCAAATAGTAACAGAACCGCGGCATGGCAGGGTTTACTGGCTCAACTAAGGCTGTGCAGGCTCGGCCCGCTAGGGGCTGCTGACGGGGCCAGGTGGCCCAGCTCAGTGGTGCCGCTCGGGGCTGGCCGCCGCCTCTGGGTTCGCTCTCCCCGGCCCCACTCCCGCTGTGGCGCCGGCCGGGCACAGACAGCGCGCCCCGCTCACGCCGCGGCGGCAGAGGGCGGGGGTAGAGCCCCCCCCCCCCCCGAGCTGCGGCAATGGCGGCGTGGGCCCCCCCGCCTCCTCCCCGAGCCACGGCAATGGCGGTGTGGGCCCCCCCCCTCCCCGAGCCACGGCAATGGTGGCGCGGGGCCCCCCCGTCTCTCCCCCGGGCTGCGGCAGAGGAGGGGAGAGCTCTGTTGCCTCTCTCCCCGACCCCCGTGCTGCCTGCAGGGAGCCAGGGCTACAGAGTAACAATTTGTAACAATCGTGAAATGCCGGCTTTTACTGGCGGGTGCTTGGCTCGGCGCCCTGGCTGGCACGTCTGGGGTTGTAAATGTCAGAAAATTATTCACATATTAGCCGCCCCCGAGTATTAGCCGCACTTCCAGGTTTCCACCAAAATTTTTGTCAAATTGCTGCGGCTTGTATTCGTGAAATTACTGTAAGTAAAAACAGAACAGCCTTACTAAATTATTTTTAAATGAAACCTAACTTCAAGTGTGCTGTAACACACCATCATCCCAATTGCAGCAACTGCTCCTGGTATGGGAAACAGCCAGCACACATTGCCCTGAAACCCTTAGGGCTTGAGGAGCCACAGCTGCCTCTCATTTGCATGAGTTTCATCCTTTGCTAGAGGTTTATCCACCATGGTAAGAGAAAGATGTGTCCCTGCAACATACTGGTCAGTTTTGCCCAAGAGCCAGTCCAGTCCTTACTTGTAGTTCCTATGAGCTCCACCTATTCCCAGGAAGACAGCCAACCTCACAACAGAGGAAGACCAGCTTTTCCCTTAGGAAATGTTTGGAAGATCATCTCAGCAATTAAAAAGCTTCACTGCTATTGAAATTTAGAGGATTAATGCTTTTAAGCCCTGGAGATCTCTGGTTCATCAATCCACCAGAACACACTATTCTCTATCTGGTTATACCTAATTTTAACCTATGCATCCAGGAGCAGCAGGACAATGAGCTGACATGGGGCAAGGGCTGCTTGGTGAGCAGAGGCTGTAGGTTTGCAAAGGCTGCTCCAGAGCACCACAGCACCTTGCAATTTGCCCTAATTTATTATACAATTAGTAGTGAGTGCATCTCAGTGCACTACAAGAGACAACACTGGCAGAGCTAGCTGAGTGTTTAAGGCTGACTTGGTACTCAGGCACCTAAATAAAAGCCCTGGTTTTCTCCACCGATTTCAATAAGAATTTTGTCTGAAAATTGAGTTAACTTCTACAGATTCTCAATGCAGAAAATCTCAAAGACCACAAAACTATAAGCCATGATTTTAAATGGAGGCTTCTTTCATGTAGCCTCATCAAACTGAAAGCTACAGACAGGGAAGAAACTTAGTCTACTGTAGGGTCACAGTGCATAGACAGACCAGAGATGAAGAATTCCTGTGGGAAATCAAGTTGTATGGTAGATATAAAATCCAGATACACCTATTTTATATATTTTATATATTTTTGTATTTTATATTTTTTCCTTTTTAAACAGGTATGCATTGACCATGAGAAACACTAGGCACACAAGGGTGGGATGGACCACATATGGCTGCTCCCCATACCCACACCATACCACCAGGCAGCAAAAGATGGGGTAAACATAACCTTGCAAAGGTCAATGTGGTTTCAATTGCCCAATTTCCTCTGTACTTGCTTTTGGTCAGCTGAAATCCTCTGGTTATGGCAAGACTCAACTCCTGGGCCCCTCACAAGATGGAACAGAAAAATTACAAAGTCATCCACTTCATTTGTGTTGAATATTTATTCCAGTGGTTGCTGCTTGCTTGGTGGAAAAGGGGAGATAGGGCAAGATAATTAAGTTGGGGCTTTTTTGGATGGGTATTCTGAAGTCTCCAAGCATGCCCCAGCTCCCATAGCCAATTGAATGTGCCCTCAAGGCAGCTTCCCTTCCCTTTGGCACTCACAGCAGCATCTCTGTTTTAATTCTTCTGTGCATTATTGAATGCCTCTAACCTAGCAAACAATTTTGTAGGGTACAATCACTCATCTTTGACTAAAAAAGAACTTCTAGCTCTTACAGGAACATGGGCAAAACAAAAGCACAGAGAAAGGAAAACAATAAGTTAATCCTGCGGGAGAGTCTCCAGAGGTGAACTAGAGCCTTTCAACAGCAGGAAAAAAGATGTGATGATGCTATTGCTATCACAGGAGAAAATCCTGCTGCCATAATGTGCTTTTTTCTGGTATTTGTACATTTCTTTTGCTTCTTACTTGAAAACTGAGAAGATTAAGATACAGAAATGCCAGGCTGCTAAAAGATGGAGACCAGACTTCAGAGAAACAAAAATGAAATAAAACCCAACTGCACACACCTTTTAGTGCTACTGTTTGTAGGAGATGTCTGAATTGCAGTCATAAAACTAGGGAAAAGCACCAAAGGGATGGGGGAGCTCTCCCCAGAACTGCATGTCTTGACCAATCTCTAGGCTGTCCTTGGGCATTGGGTGCTGCACACATTTACCTCTGGCTTTTTCTAAAGTCACCAGCTTGACCATATGAAGAAGAGTTTACTTAAAAATAAGCCAAGCAATGATTCATCCTAAAAAAAAAAAAAATTAAGAATCAACTATCATTCACAGTCTTAAGACCAGATTTGTTAAGAAAGATCTGCAATTTCTTCCCTCCTGTAAAGCCAGGCTGCTGCCTCAGGTGAGCCGGCCCTGGGTCTCCACACAACAGCTGCACCTGGGCCCCAGGGCAATGTGACCTGAAACAAGGCCTGAAGGAGCAGCTCAGCTGGAGGACATTTGTAGCCAACACTGCATGGAGAAGCAACATTTTTGCACTGCCCTCCATGCCTGTGGCTCTGTGTTGATGGCAGGTGCCAGCCTGCAATGTGGAGTTCCCTACAAGTTCTCACAGGCTCTGCAGCAGCCCCACACCTGGGCACTGCACAGCCCTTTCACAGTGCCTCAGGGGAAAAATGCATTCAAGGGAGGGAAAAAAACAGTGAGGAGTCGGGGAGAAAAATGTGGAAAAAAGACCTGAAAGCACTGAAAGGAGAGCAAAAAGAGGAAGGGGATAAGGTGATCCTCCTGCAGCCAGTGGAGCATAAGCCCTATGTGCCTCCAGCTCTGATTTATTTAAGTTAATCATCATTAAATTATCATTTTTGAGAGATGGAAAACAATTAAAAGACTATTCCTGATGACTAAGCAAGCCTAAGTGCCATGAAAATGAGTTGTTCAGCACCATCACTATCAAAAATGAAGTTCACTTTGGATGTGAAATATGTCTGATAAGCATGATGAAAAAAAATGCAGTGTTGATTTAGGCAAGTGAATAAGAATTTTCCTACTATCTATCCGCTGTTTAACAGGGTATCTGCTATCAAATTAAGAAGTGCAAAAGGAAGTGACTCCACAGAGAGTTGGTCTTGTCAAGTTCAGCAAAGTTCAGCTTTCTTGGACCTCACTCAGCTCAGCACAGTTCAAATCTCAAAGAGAAACATCAGGAACTACTAAAAAAATAATTGATTGCAAAGATCTTCTGAAACTATTTCTCAGTGTAAGAATGAAAGGAGATTTTATATTTTTTCCTCACACACACACCAAACTAAAGCTCGGACAGGAAGATTATTAAGGGTCTGAAAAACTACAAACAATGAACAGGGAACAGTAATTTCACGATTATAAGCCGCACCATTTTGACTAAAGTTTTTCTCTGTACCTGGAAGTGCAGCTTGTATTCCGGAGCGGCTAATATATGAAAAAAGTGCAGAAATTTGCCAACTGGAAATGCGAGCACACAGCAGCCCAAGCCGAGCTGAGCCTGCACGGCCCCGAGCAGGGCCAGGGCCGCCCCCGGCAGCTGCGGGGGAATGGGGCTGGGGCCGGGGTCGGGGCCGGGGGGGAGGGGGGAGCCGTGCCAGGCCGGGGCAGCTCTGCGGCGGGGGAGGCAGGAGCCATGCTGTACTGGGGGCAGCTCCGCAGCGGGGGAGGGGGAGCCGTGCCAGGCTGGGGCCATTCCCCGACAAGGGAGGGGGAGCCGTGCCGAGCCGGGGCAGCTCCACAGCGGGGGAGGGGGAGCCATGCCAGGCCAGGGCGGCTCCGCAGCAGGGGAGGGGGAGCCGTGCCGGGCCGGGGCTGTTCTCCGGCGGAGGAGGGGGAGCCAAGCTGGTCCGGGCCGGGACCGTTCCCCAGTGGGGGAAGGGGGAGCTGAGCCAGGCCGGGGCAGCTCCGCGGCGGTGGCGGGAGGGCCGGGCCGAGCCTGCACGGCCCCGAGCCGAGCCAGTAAACCCCACGTTCCTGCAACTCTGTTACTGATTGGCAACTTGGTGAAAGTTGCACACGGATCCTCACTGCGAATGAAAGTGCGGCTTACAATCCAGCGTGGCTTGTATATGGAGGAAAAACGAAACGTTGCCAACACCCCGGAAGCGCGGCTTATAATCAGTGCGGCTTGTAATTGTGAAATTACAGAAATTTCACGATTATAAGCTGCACCATTTTGACTAAAATTTTGGTCCGAACCCAAAGTTTGGCTTATAATCAGGTGCGGCTTATATATGGACAAAGAACAAAAAGTTGCTGTTTTAGTTTGGAGGACAGGTGTCTGCTGAGAAAGGCAGGAACCTCTCTTTGAAATGGAGAATGTAAACCCCCTCCCTCCAAATTATTATAATTTTGAAATCAAGGGGCTCTCAGGCAAAGATATGGGAATTAGGAATAACAGTTATTTTCTAGGGAAATTAAAATAAAAATACAGTACTACAAAGAAACAAACTCCAAACCCTGACAGGGGTTTTGGTAGCAGGCAGGGTGTTGGTAGCAGTCCCATTAAATGGTGGCTGCATCCTCCTGCAGTGACAGATGTGATTCAGTTGGAGCAGTGCTCCTGTAGAAGGTGCAGTTTCCCTCCACAGGTCCAGTGGTGATGTGGAGAAATCCGGTTTTCCTCTGGAGTCCAGTGGAGAAAGGGGCTCCCTTAGTGTTCCAAAACCTCTGTTTTTATCTTGGTGAGAAATGTTGGGCTCTTTCCCCGTGGCTGGAGCAACTTCCAATGGGATGAAGTAATTGTATCAGTCACACAGTGGGGCTCAATGGGCCATTAGCAGAAAATGACTCGCTGGAGGAAGGATGGGTTGTGAAAAGATAAAGAACAATGCCCCACCTGGTTTCAATGGATGGCCCATTAGCAGCATATCTGCCGTTGAGATAAGGATCACTGCCCCCACCCTCAACAGATGGTGATAGAATAGATACCTTTTATCACACTCTGTATTGTAACGTGCGGCCTATAATCAGGTGCAGCTTATGTATGGACAAAGAACAAAAAGTTGCTGACATCCAGAGATGCGGCTAATAGTCAGTGTGGTTTATAATTGTGGAATTACTGTACTGTAACTTTTTACCCAGCTATGCCTGCAACTGGGCTGGAAACTTTTACTCTGAGTCCTACCACACATTTCAGAGACCATAGAGCTTTGCTATGAAGACTTAAGGAAAAAGGACACATACCACATTTCAGTGAGCTTCTTCCAGAGTTAGTTCCCTCATTGTTAAAATCTGCCTTTTGTTTTGTAGCCCTCAGCTTTCAGCCTTCAGATCTCAACGCACCTTTGTGTGCTCAACTGAAGAGCTCTTTATCTAAAGAAAACAGGGCTATATTCATTCTTTGGTCAAATCACTTTTTGGTTTTTTCTTTATCAAACAGAATGGGCAGAGCTTCTGGGAAGCTCCTACATCTTTCATTGTGAAGTGCAATCATGGGAAATGCAAAGTGTAATTCCAGAAACGTCTTCATAGGGGTTTGATACAGACTTTTGTAGGAGACTGTAGGAGGCTGTAGGCAGCGGGCTGTACGGTTGGGACAGACGGAGAGATCTCTAAAGCCAGGTCTTGGAACTTATGGTTTATTACAAAAGGGTGTGGGTGAAAAGGCCCTGCTCGGAGCTGCTAGCTGCAGCTCAAAGCAGGACAGTAAGAGAGTGCGGGGTAAAAGAAAGAGGTAGGAGGGTGGTAAAAGAGAGAGTGCTAAGAGAGCTAAGAGAGCTAAGAGTACAGAGAGTAAGAGAGTAAGAGAGTGAGGTTCTCGTTACAATACAATGAATCTTCTTCTGTGCTGAATATTGTAATTTCCACTAACCAATCTAATACAAGATACAAATCCTATAGCATCTACATACAGTCTATGAGAATCATTACGTTACCACACTGTGTTACACTTTAAACCCTAAACACTACTCTTTGGACCCCTTCTGCCAAGCTAGCAGGATCTTCTCTGACCTTTGGACCTGTTCGCCAGCAGAAGGAATTGTTCAATCAAGGAGGGGCTACTTTCGGCCGGCCATTCTATTGTCTTCTAGTTATTTAACAACTAAGGTTTGGTATCTCAATGATGGCTTTCATATCAATCTCCCCTATGGTTTCCATATTCTCAAATATGCTAGACAATCATATTTATAAGGTTTTCCTGATTCATCCTTCCCAAGAGACCTTACTTACCCTGTTAAGTTTACGTCTTTTAAAAGACTGTCATTCAGCAGTACCTTCTTTGAGGACTTAATCACGGTAAAAACAGAAGCTGGGCACTCCCCCATATTGGCACAAGGGCCAACTATTTCCCAGTTCTGCATCTTACACACTTCAGGGAATCTCACACACTGGTCAGAAGGAGGTTAATACAGACCAAACAATTAAAAATATTCAAATACACAACGCAGAGAATTCTACTAACTTTTAAGCACTGTTTCTATTAACATCTGATTGTTTTGGTCTTTTCCCCCTTAACCTAATTCACTAATATTTTCTTTTCAGCAATAACTAAAACTAAGGGTTCCCCCCAGCTGTTTGTATGAAGGAAGGCACAGACAAGAACAGTTTGATGTCCATTTAACTGCAATAGTGAGTAAAAATACAGACAAAAGAAAATGATGCATAATTATTATCACCATTAACACCATCTTTCATCACCCAAATGTGTTGGTGGGTATACTGTTTATATTTTTTCATATACGTACACACACACATAAACACACACACACATAAACACACACACACACACACACAAACAAAGCTGGATATAACCATCCCCAGGGCAGAAATTATTCAGGACAGTGCATCTCTCTTTGCTCTGCTACTGCAGCACCACAGTCCGAACTCTCTTGGAGCTGCTGGCTGCTCTTGTAACAAACCCACCAGCACTCAAGGAGACAACAGATGCAAAGCAACCTATGGCTCCCAACCCTTCCGGTCATCTGAGGAGGCAGAAGGTCCATAAGGTGACACCAGACTCAGATTTCTCCTTGTAAGCACAAAAATAATGGTTAAAATACTGATGTCCAGCTCCTGAAGGGGAAGACCTGTTTTATTCTTCTCCCATGATGTCTGAACTAGAACTCTTTGAATTAGACTTTTTTCCGCCATTGTTAAAGAGTCATGACATTTCCTTTATTTAGCACTTGAGGTTTTGTTTAAAAATATGAACCACCTAATTTGTAAATCTTAACTTACAACACAAGTCATATTTATTAGGTACACTGGATGAAGATAGGTTAATGTTGGAATATGGCACACTTGCATATTCCTGCTGGGATACAATTTTTAAATGCTCTTTTTCTTCAGAGGAGGCAAATGACTAATTGCTTCTGTTGTTTAGGTGCTTGCAGTGGAAAGTGGGCATTTCTGCTGTTCTGCCTTCATTTCCAGGTCCACACATGTACAATAAACTTAAAGTAATCCACAAATGTTCAGACCTTGGCAAAAACTCCCTCTCTGCCCTCTTGCCCTTAGGCTAAGACTAATTGCTGCCTGCATGTGTATATCAAACTGTCCCAGATGTTTTATGATTTACTCTTGCAAAATAAAAATCGATCTGAAAACATGTGAACGAATCCGAGGTTACAGTAATTTCACGACCATAAGGCGCACCGGACTATAAGGTGCACCCCCCGGGAGTCGGCAAAATTCACAACTTTGTAGATCAGATAAGGCGCACCAGACTATAAGGCGCACTTTTTATTTGCAGCGAGGCTCCGCCCCCAGCTCCCCCCATGCGGTTGCTGGCTGAGGCCCCACCTCAACCCAGCAGCCATGGGCCCCCAGGCCCGCCTCCACCCGGCAGGGGCGGTGCCACGAGCAACCGGACCTGCCTTCACCCGGCGTCCCCAGGGCCCCCGGAACTGCCGGGACCTGAGAGGGGGGGTGCCGCGGGCCCCCAGGCCCGCCTTCACCCGGTAGCCATGGGCCCCCTGGCCTGCCTTCTCCCAGCAGGGGTGGTGCCGCGGGCCCCTGAGCCCGCCTCCACCCGGCTGCCGTGGCACTGCCGGCTGCCCCCACAACTCACAGCTCACACTTCCGGTTTGGCAAATTTCGCAACTATGTACATCAGATAAGGTGCACTGGACTATAAGGTGCACTTCTGGGTTCAAGGGAAAATTTTAGTCAAAAGGGTGCGCCTTATAGTCATGAAATTACTGTAATCACACTTCTGCTCTGACTCTAACTTCCCTGCTGCATACCTTCCAAAATAGGGGTACTGCCCATGTTTTATCCTCATCAAAAAACAAATTTAGGTTCCTAAAGCATTATCTATTTGGAATTTAAATGATCAAAGACTAACCATGATGCTGAAAAAATATCATACTATGCTAAAGTGCCATAAAGTTTCCGGGTGCTCCAGTCCTGCTCTGCATACTAGAAAAATCAAGGCCAAGCCACTGGACTTCTGCTCACATACAATCCTAATAACAACCTCACCCAAATCCATTTCCCCTGGGCTTGCTCCAAGGCCTCCTGTATCCTGGGAATTCATGCCAATACCAATGGGAGATGTTGCTGAGAGAGATGTGGTCACAGTTCTCATCTTTATGTGGTGAATCTGGACTACTTCACTGGGCAATCCCAACATCAGGAAAAAGCATTTCTGACTCTCCTTCCAAACATTATGTCAGTGCTTGAAGAAACTAAAAATGCATTTGACCAGGCAGGTAAACAGGAGACTTTTGTGTTCCTCCTTCTATTCCATAAATAAATGTATGCATTGAAAAATAATCCATGGTTGGACTGATGCTTTCCAGCTCATTGGCTGCAGAAAAGTATTCTGAAAATTACTTTAATACATATTTATTCAATGGACCAGAATGACTCACTTCAGCACATGAATATGCCTTATTAAAAACTGCTTACACACAGGTTACCCAAACCAGCCCTTTTTTCAGCTCTCCAAGGCATGTATGAAATACCATGTTCATTACATGTAAGTCTGGGAAAACATTTCACTATTTTCTCCTAGAGAAAAGGACATGCCTTAAAAAGAACAGAATAAAAATGATTGCAGTGAGTGCTGCAGAAGCTATGAACTGGCTGGAGAAAGTCTGTCTGTAACTGAAGTTGAGCAGTGAGCCAGCCTGGGGTGGCAAGTTTTTGGCAGGGCCTGTTGTGATAGGACAAGAGGGAATTGCTTTAAACTGAAAGAGAGTAGATTCAGAATAGATACCAGGAAGAAATATTTTACTATGAGGACAGTTAAACACTGGAACAGGTTGCCCAGTCAGGTCATAAGTGCCCCATGCCTGGGTCAGGCTGGATGGGGTTTTGAGTAATCTGATCTAGTTGAAAATGTCCCTGCTCATTGCAGGGAAGTTGGACTGTAATGGTCCCTTTCAAATTAAAGCATTCTATGAATCTGTGTTTCTTTCCACACTCCATATAAAGCTTCCTGCAGAAGTGCAGAGACACTTTTGTAAAATGGTCCAAAAAGGCTCATTTTTCAGTGTGATAAGAAAATCTTTCTGTTATGCTCATCCTCTGCAACAGGTCAGCCCACCTGTTATGTGAACCTGCGTCGCTTGATGTGTTGGGGCCAAGCAGCACCTGAGCAACCTTGGGGAAAAGTGCTTTAATTGCTGGCAATGCAATAGGTCCACTTAGCACTGACAAAGTAATTCAAAAATGGAATCAAACATTTTCTGGATACACATTTAAGGAACACCCAGCTGTGTTTGCATGTTGCTCCATTACTTAACCACTGGGTCATGTATTTGTGACCGCAGATGGCTTTTACATCTGCACGTCTTCTTAATCAGCATCTGATACCCTGACTTTGGCTGACCCAAATGGAGGGATGCAGTCATTCTGACCAGAAACACTTTTTCCTTTAAATTACAGTAATTTCATGACCATAAGGTGCACCGGACTATAAGGCGCACCCCTGGAGAGTCGGCAAAATTCGCAACTTTGTAGATCATATAAGGCGCACTGGACTAGAGGGCGCACTGTTTTTTTGCACCGAGGTTCCGCCCCCAGCTCCCCCTGCACGGTTGCTGGCTGAGGCCTTGCCTCAACCTGGCAACCATTGGCCCCCGGGCCTGCCTGTACCCGGCGGGGCCTGGGCATACCCGCCGCTGCTCCGTGCTGCCTCTCCAGGGCCGGGGCATGCCCGCCACCCCTCCATGCCCCCGCCACGGGGCCGGGGTGTGCCTGTGGAAGGGTCGTCCCGCCTGCACAAGGCCAGGGTGTGCCTCTGGAGGGACCGTCCTGCCTGCATGGGGCCGGGGGGTGCCCACTGCTGCTCCGCCCCACCTCCACCTGGCAGCCGTGGCCCTGCCGGCTCCCCCCGTGGCTCGCAGCTCTCACTTCCGGGTAGGCAAATTTCTGAACTTTGTTCATCAGATAAGGCGCACTGGACCATAAAGCGCACTTCTGGGTTTGGGGGAAAATTTTAGTCAAAAGGGTGCACCTTATAGTCGTGAAATCACTGTAAACACCGTCTCCAGCAAGGTATCGGAAGGTTTTTCTGTGTTTCCCATTAGACCCAATGGAAACAGCCTTCCTCAGCTCCAATGCTGAAAGCACTACCCATCTGCAATTCAGATGCAGTTCTGCCTTGCAATGTCCAAGGATGGACAAATAAAATTACAGTAATTTCACAATTATAAGCTGCATCCTTTTGACTAAAATTTTGGTCCCAACCAGGAAGTGCGGCTTACACTCCGGAATGGCCAATATATGAACAAAGTCCTGAAATTTCCCAACCCGGAAGTGCAAGCCGTGGGCCCAGCTGAGCTCACGAATTGAGCACCTGCCAGTAAAACCCGCGATTGTGCAATTGTGCGATTACAAATTGGCTACACTATTGTGCAGCGGGGGAAGGTGGGCTGGGGTCCCTCCCACCACCAGTGCGGGTGTAAGCGGGCTCCATCCCTCCCTGCCGCTGCCACCACGGGTGAAAGTGGGCTCCCACCGGCACCATGGAGCAGTGCTGGGCCAGGGCGAGGGAGTCCGGCGGCGGCGGTGCAGGTGGTGGGTGGGGGCGAGCGAGCCCGGCAGCGGCAGCAGTGGCGGCTGGCCGGCCAACCCCACTGAGTGACAGCAACGGTGGCGGTGGAGGCCAGCCCCGAGCAGCCCCGCTGAGCCGCAGAACAGAGCTGGGCCACCTGGTCCCATCGGCAGCCCCGAGCAGGCCGAGTCCACCCAGGCCCGAGCCAAACCAGTAAACCCCGCGATCCCATGATTCCATTACTAATTTGTTACTTTGTTGCATGTGGGTCCTCGCTGCAAGCAAAAGTACGGCTTATAATCTGGTGCAGCTTTTATATGGCCAAAGAATGAAAAGCTGCTGACAACCGAAGTGGGGCTTATAATCAGGTGCAGCTTATAATCATGAAATTACTGTACCTTTCTCCATCCATCTCTCACCAGCACCCCAGGAAACCAACACTGCTTCCCATGGAGTGCTTCTAGTGATGTTTCTTGAAGACATTTTTCTCCAACTCACCTTCATCTCAGTTTTTTGCCTTCACAGCATCTCTAAGGAATCCACAGCCACCAGGGGCAACTGCAAAAACACCACTATGCTGCTGGGCTTTATGCTGACATAGCTACAGCTTCTTAGCTGTTGGCTGCATAGGGAAAGCAACACAGAAGATCAGAAAAAAGTACTTTGATCTTCCTAAGCCAACATTCCAGCAAAATCAGTGGCAGCACAAAATATGAAAGCAGAATGGTCTTACAAACAAACCCTTGGGACATCAACTTACGAAGTATCAATGCAAAAGTGTACAAGCTACTGATCCTGCTCTAGGCCAGGCATTCTGTAGCACAGAGAAATGGTGCAGACCACAAACTCATGGTCCCTGGCTCATTGTACTTACACAGGCTTTGACAAAGGCCTTGGTGAACACCTGTGGTCTCTCATCCCCATCCTCAACCACAGCTAAGTGTCCAAATGCCCCAACTTTATCAGAACTACTTACTTGCTTGAATATTTTGATGCTTAGGGTTATATAGTGAAGAATTGTTTTGTTCAAGGAGAAAAATTATGGTGAAAATTGCATAAAGCTCCTCAGAATTAATTTCCTTATTTTCATGCTTCTCATGCAAGGGAAGTCACATATTTACAACATCTATTCCATTTGTAGAATAATCATCCAAATGATTTCATGTTATTAAGGACCCATGGTGTATAAAATGTGAACAGTACCGTATGATACACTTTAGGTTAATCAAAATAATTTGTTTGTCTCAAAATGAAACCTCTCACTCCACATTTGAAGACAGGTTTTTTATATTGCAGAAAGCAATTGCTCCCAGAATTAAATTTCTTTTTATTTTCTTGGGGAATTTGTTTTTTATTTCCAGATTTCACCATGTTTCCATGTACTACTTGAAAAAAATCTTTCATGCAAAACTGCTTCCAGGACACACTTGGAAATAGAGCATCAGCCCAAGCAACACTCTTATAACACAACCCTCGCTCCAGCACAGGTGATACATACATGAGGAGAGTTTTGCTTTCTTCCCATATAAATATTTAACTGGTTGAAACCAAATTTGCCTGAAGCATGAAGCCTTCTCATTGATAGCTCAGCTGACTTCTTGTTAGTACTGGAGATCATATTTTTTAAAAGGAAGTTGGAAGAACCTTGAAAATGAAGAAATACTTAGTGGGGAGAAAGAGGAACAAGGCTTCATTGTTGAGAAGAAAATCTGTTTGAAATCTTCAGTCTTAAAGCAGGATGGGAAATAGGGAAGTTTCTGGGGTTTTTTAAGAGTTCCCAACCAAACAATTTTTTTCTTACATTTTTTTGAAGCTATGAAGTGGGCTACCTCCCACTTCACTAACAGGTCCACCAAAAAAAGAGAAGAGGTTTAAGAGGATGCAATTTTGCTTCAGAGTAAGAAACAGACCAGCAGTTAGCTTTTGAAGAGAACTATTGCTGGATGCTACACAAACCTGTCCATTAAGTAATGTCATGTACTGAGAATGTTGTCCTTTGCAAATTCCTTTGAGTGCTATGCCCATGGGATTATACATTGTATGATTGCTTGCTGGGATTTTGCAAAAACATGGAGAGGATATGGTGTCCCAAATCTGGATAAATACAAGTGCAGAGAAATTTTCAGAATCAGCTCTGGTTTGGAATGTTTGTCCAAAAACAAGTAATTTTAGCTCAGCACTATGTGCTGATCCTCCCCCATGATCCAGGTCAAAGCTGTGACAGTACACCACTTGAACATGGACATAGGGGAGTATATACTCTCAGCATGAATCTAAGGGCTCAGAGAGGCAAGGTAGGATGGACACAGCTCCAAACTGCTGCTGGAAACAGGAATTGGCTCCTCACTGCATTCACCTCCATCCTTAAACAGGTGTTTTTCTCCAATGCATCAAATTTTTCATCTTACAACCTTGTGGAGACAAAGTTTGGCACTTGGTATATTTTTTTGGTTCTTAAATCTGGCAAAATCCATCATAATTTGCAAGAACTGTAGAGAAAAGATAGGGAGACATCTTTTCCCAAAGACCATATTTAAGATAGTTTGGCTCAAAATAACACATTGCTGTTCTCAGAACATGCTGTGTGCAGGTAGCAAAATCTAAAACAAACAATTTAATTTCTAAAATCTGGGGAAAAAAAAGCCTTCTGTGATAAGATTAAGAAGCAGGCAATAAAGAAATTTTCCAGGAGGAAAAAACCACAGCTGTGAAACAACCCTTAGAGGCTTCAGAAGGAAGGCTTGATCTTAGCTGGTACATGTGGTCTCCCTGAAGAGATGATGCTGGATGACTTATCAGGGCTCATACAAAAATCCTTGGTTACCAGTATCCTCAGTGCCAGCAAACATGTGTGGGAGGCAGGCTTTAATCGAGAGCTGAGATAAAGAGCTTGTTTTCCCCTGGGGAATTTGGGTGGCATAAATCTGTACACTAATGGGTTTGAGTCTTGAGAGTAGGCTTGTGCCCATTGTGAGTGCTTTTCTTACGGCTAGATAAAAGCCTCCGATAAATAAAGATTTGAAATCTTGCAGAAGTTAGCTATACAAATTTGGGTACATGAAGCTCAGTGTAAGCAATAATTCCACAGATTTTTATTAGAAAGTAGATATACGGTAGCAGCAATGCATGATAAATCGACATATGTGCCTCCTTACTGTCTTTTATGATAGGCATTAGCAGTAGTGACTGTCACAGAGATCATAACAGCTTTATTTCCACCATCTCTGTAAGATAAAATCAAATATAAGCAGTTAATATTATTTGTTAAGTATAAACTCTTGTCCCTTGCTTTCAAGTGGTGACAATTTCATTCCTAGTAAACATCAAATTTGCAGGGAGGAAGAAAGTGGGGAAGAGATGAAGAAAGGAAGGGAAGGAAGGGAAGGAAGGGAAGGAACGGAAGGAAGGGAGGAAGTGAGGAACTGTCTCGTTTGGGTTTTTTTTGTACGATTTTCTTGGAGCCTTGGAAGCAGCTGACATGACTTGTCCAGTGCACAGCCATTACAGTGTCTCCCTGGCAAATTGGGAGTTTTGGGGTTATTGATGGTAGCACAGGGACTGCGACCTCTCCTATGGGGCTCTGGCATGAGTTCTACTGTTTCAATGTGGCTATGACCAGCAAAAAAGTGTTTAATCTTTTTCAGTTGTCTCCTTGAATAAATCAGCTTATATACAATAAACTATATAATAATTTACATTTTTATAATTTATATATATTACATAAATAATTTTATATATTATATATTATATATATTGTATATATTATATAATAATATATACAATATATAAACATATAAATTAAGTAGATAATTGGTAAACAGGTCTTTGGCAACAAAATTATTTTAATAAAGGGTTAGAGAGGCTAGACTGTCTTAAAAAAATATTTCTCTCTTTCTAGGGTAGGATTTAAAAGACAGTTACAGTAGTTTTCCACTTAAACCTAAATCAGTAAAAAGTCTAGGCACTCAGCTCTGACTGGGAACTCCCTGGAGCTCTCTACAAGTTTCAGGAAGAGGAGGCTGTTTTGTTGGTATCAAAGTAATGTGGCCTTGCACCCTTCTTTATCTGCTCACTCAACATGTACCATGCAGTGAACAACTTGGTGAGTTAAATGCCAAATGGATGTTTTATTTTGCAGCTGCTCTTTTTGAATTCCCATCATAGACAAGACTGGAAGCAGTGTCATGTAAGACAGTAGCACTACACAAGCTGAAAGGTAATTTTATCCACTGTTACATATTCCATGGCCAGACTCATCATAATCCCAACTCTCTCAGACTCTCTTGCCTTCCATAAAACAACTTGTACCTACTCTGGAGAATCATCAGACACATAATTGCAGTTTTCCTCCCTTGTGGTTAGTCCTGCAAAATAGTGCTTGGTCCATATGTTGCTGCTAGCACAGAAATGATGCTATGGAGTAATTACAGGAGGGGACACTTGGAGTGGGAAGTTTGCATGTGCTGCTCTCCCACAAGGTGCACAGTTGCGAAGCAACCTAACACATCTGCCAGGGCTGTCTAAGAAGCTATTAATCACTTGCTACCTCCTGTGCTCAAGAACTGTAGGCAATTTCACAGAAATAATTTCTTGGCTTCTTTCATGCAGGCAACCATGGTGCCGGGATACTGACTTAAATATGTATCATGGAATGGCATCCTTAATAGAGGCTTTAGAGGAACAAAATGTATATGGGTAATCTGCAAAGGCTGGTTGCAACTGATAGCTTCGTTATTGCTCTGAGGATGCAATGGGCCAGGAGCATAGAACAACCATGGGAATGGACAGCTTTGATTTGCAGGAATGATTCTGTAGTCCACCTACATGGGCTCAGGGATAAAATCAGAAGCACTGTACAGGGCCAGGTTGAGCAGCATACATACAGTAGAAGGGTGTGCTAAGAGGTGGCTTTTGTTTGAAGCTGCCTGAAGCTTCCCCCATGTCTGATAGAGTCTGTCCCTGCCAGCTCCAACACAGACCCACTGCTGGCCAAGGTTGAACCCATCAGTGGTGACAGTAGCACCTCAGGGATGACAGATTTAAGAAAGGGCAAAAATTACCTCAAGAGCAGCTGCAACCAGAGAGTGGAGCAATAATATATAAGAAGAAGAAGAACACTGCAGATACCCAGGTCAGTGCAGAAAGAGGGGCAGGAAGTGTCCCAGGCACCAGAGTTGAGATTACCTTGCAGCCCATGGTGCAGCCCATGGCGAGGCAGCTGCATCCATGAAGCCCATAGGAGGCTCATGAGTGAGAAGCGATCCCATGAAGGAGTCCATGCCTAGACAGGGTGGATGCACAAAGGAGTCTGACTCTGTGGGAAGCTCACACTGGAGCAGGCTCCTGGCAGGACCTGTGGCCCTGTGGAGAGAGGAGCACATATTGGAGTAGGTTTTCTGGCAGGACTTGCCACCCTACAGGGAACCCACACTGGAGCAGTCTGTGTCTGAAGGATTGCACCCCATCAACGGGACCTAAACTGGAGCAGTTTGTGAAGAACTCCAGCCCATGGGAAAGATTCATGCTGCCGAAAGGTCATGAAAGATTGTCTCCTGTAGGAAGGACCCCATTCTGTAGCAGAGGAAGAATGGGAAGATTCCTCCCCATGAAGAGGAAGGAGCAGCAGAGAGAATGGGATGACCTGACCACAGCCCCATCCCTCTGCATGGTTGGAGGTAGAAAACTTGGGAGTAAAGGCCAGGAAGAATAGAAGATGGGGGAAGGTTTTTCAAGATTTAGTTTTCATTTTCATTACCTACTCTGATCTGATTGGTAATATTAACTTTTTCTCCAAGCAACATTTGTTTTGCTTGTGATGGTAATTGTTGAGTGAACACCTCACTGTTCTTGTCTCAACTTATCAGGCTTTTGATACATTTCTTCTCTGCTGTCCAGCTGAGGAGAGATAGAATGGCTTTGGTGAGCACCTGAATTCCAACTGTAGAGAAGCAGAGGTGAGTTTTTGGGAGCCTAGTGCTCTGGATTGTAGAAAGGACCATGAGCCAAGTTCCTCAACAAACATAAAAGGAAGGGAAACTTCTATGCAGTAAAGCTAGGCTGAGTAGGGAAGTCCCCGACTGTGGTCTGACATTGAAGTGAATAATTTGCGTTTTTATTTTTTTAGTAAGAGGAAAACTGAACGTGAAAGCAAAGGTAGTTCAGGTATATGCATGTGCAGAATTAGGTTTAAGACTCATTGCAGGTGAATGAGGTAGTTCATGCTGGTACATGTTGGGAAGTTGGTTTAAAATATCTGAAAGCTTAAATAGCATTTAGTACCTTCACTACCTGAATCCTCAGAGCAAGGGCAAGGTCTAAATTTTGACAAGATGTATATCCAGTACTCAGAGACATCTTTTCCTGATGCACAGCTTCACCTTGACAGTGTTCCCTGCCCAAATGGAGGTAAAAAAAAAAATCCACTAAAGGATTGGGCCCCAGAGGGGATGCATTAGCTGGCATTATTTGCTTGGTTGTCGAGTTTCAGCAATTCAGAACAAGTAGCGATGCCTCTCTCTACAGCTTTAATGACGCTTGCTGTCAGAGACACAAGCCACAGGAAAGGACAGGGCTGTAACTTTATTTTAAGCCAGATAGGGTATAGCTAAATCTCTAAATGCCTTTCAGCTTTGGAAATGGTTTTCTCCTATCTCTGCCTTCTACCTGGTGCCTTCACATTGTTTGTGCTAAAAGGGGAATGATACTTTTAATCTCAAAAATGCCTTTGGAGCTTTGGAGTGCATTGTTTTAAAGTCAACAGTGTTTAAAGCACATTAATGAGGGTATTCACCATAAAACAGTTTTATTTCTGTGTGTAACTGATAAACATGAATATGAGAGAATAAGGGAAAAGAGGTGGGGAAACAGTCCTGCTTGGAAAAGTAAACAAATCACGGATCCATGGTAAAAAGGATATCAAATTATTATAACACTAAATCCGGCTGTGAATCTTCTGGTGGAATATTTTTTTTTTTTCTTCCTCTCTGTGGGTGTAAGTTCATGGTCCAGTACTTTGTCAGACTGCATTGTGAGAATAGTATTCTCTTATCAGTTTTTTAAAACAACAATGGTAGCTGATGCTCATCATACTGGCTTATTCCTGTGCAGACACAGGATAGTAAAAAAATAGATGAGGGTGGTAGAAAACAGAACTGCTGCCTCCTAGCAGGTAGCAAAATAAAAGAAAGTAATTTTAAGATAGCTTAAAAATTATGAGAAAAGAAACTCGGGTTGGTTCTGAGGCCCTAGGTGTCCTGTTTTCATAGCTCTCCAGATCAATATATGGTTTTGATGAAATAGCCACAAAGAGGTGAACTGGGTGAAGGTGCCATCTTTGTTTCTTTACATGGAAAAAGCAAAACTTGCAATCGACCTCACACAAAAAATGTACAAAAAAAATATATCAAATAAATCTTGAAGGCATCAGGAATGAGATGTACTTAATAACTGTCAGCCTAGGAACCAAGAAAGCAGCCAGGATTCTTTCCCAGGCTGGATGAGCTTGGCTCTCAGGCTCTTCAAGGACACAAACCCAAACCAAAGATATAACACCTGTGGTGTACGCGACTAGCCTCACGGACTGGGTTTCTAGGGGTGTCTTCTCCTCTGTTCAATGAAATGTCTGTAAGTTGTTTTCCACAATGTACACTATTTAAATCCATTATTTCCTTCAATAAGTGCTCTTTCATGCTCTGTCTTGCTCATATAAGAAAGTTGCCTTGTTACTGTGACTATCACTGTTTCAGGAACCGCGCACGGTAACAAATAACCCCAGCAGCATGATGTCCTGGTGTCACTGAACCCAACACTCCTTTTGCTATTGACAGCGACACAATCCTGAGCTCTCTTGTTATCATTTTAACCACACTTTGGTGGGGTTGACTTTGGAGAATCACTGAAGAGGTGAGGTGAAGAGTGAATTCTTGTCTGTATCCCCTGGAGAAAAAAATTAAAAAGAAAAGGTAAAGATTTTGAAAAAGAATAACTATTCTATGTCAGCTCTCCAAACTAAAATGAAAAACAGTTTAAATTCAGGGAGGGGTGGTTGCATATTTATCAAAACCATTTTATATGGGGAAAAACAAAAACACACAAAGAAAAAGACTCATGAACTGTTTCTCCCAGACAAATTCTCATTTTTGATTAAAACTATTTCCAACACGCAAGAGGATGAATATATCAAGTCTAGGAAATAAATGTGTGAGCAACTTTCAAGAGTAATCAGGATTTACAATGGCCTTTTATTCTAGGCAAGCAATAGCAAGCACTATGATGGATACAGAGAAAAGATTACTGAGAAACAAGGAAATCTGCATCCAGGACCAGAAGGAGCAAAAAGAACATTGAATTGTGCTTGCTTTACACAGAGGGTTACAGTGCCATGTTATTGCAGACAAATGAAGGGCTTGCATTAAAAATGCATAATTTAATCAAAAGAAAAGCTACTAATCAGATAGAAATATGCAAACCTGATATTGGTTTTTTAATATTAGTGTTACTAAATTCAGCTATAGTTTCTCATAGAATCACCCAAATGTAAATTATTATAAAAAGAAACAATTAACAAAATTAAAGGCCCAGATCAAACATTCCTGCTCATTCACAAGCATCCTGATGACTTATAATGTTGGTGTGATACATGTTATAATTCGTGTTTATATAAAAGGTTGTACGAAATAAAATAAAATAAAAGGAACCTCTTAAACACCAAGCACCCGAGGCTATAGACAACGGCTGGGCCGTAATTAGCATATCAACAGACCTAGCCCGGTGATCTCCACAATGGACAGGAAGAGATCATCGATAAAATACCTGCCTAAGTACCAATCACCTCCGATGGCTCCCATAAGGGAGAAGACAGCACTTCATTACACATCAATATGGAGCAGACACAACCTTCATCAGCATGCAGGAAAGACTTTTGTCCAGGGCAGCTCCAGAAAAGGATTTAATTTAAATATGAGAATTTGCAGCAAAAACAAAAGAAACTCTCGCCTCAGGCCAGAAAAAAAACTGTATAAAGCTGGACTCTCTGAGATGGCAGTGTGTGAACACAGGGGAGTCTGATGCGATAGAGGTCAGATCAGCGTGTGTGTCCACCCAGTGCCGACCCCGGGCTTGGCACTGTCGTGTTTTCGCTTGTGGCTTCCCAGGACTGTATTTTCAGTCGCAAAAATAAAAATTGCTGTTTTGCTATTTAATTCGACTTGATTTGGTTATCATCTACAACAATCTGACCCCGACGTGATCCTGATTTGGGGTTTGGGTGGGACCCGCTTTCCATCCAGGAGGCGCCTCACTGAGTTCAGCGACCTGGCAGGAGTGGAGAACTCCCCAGAACCAGTCAAGAACCCAAACTGAAACCAGAAACCACAAACAAAAAGGGGGGAAAAGGGCCCAGAGCTCTCGGATAACCGCGGCAACTTTTCACTCATAAAACTCGACGTGCACGAAGAATCCACGCAGGAAAAGGAGCCGTAAGTATTGCGTGGTTGAGTGAGGTGTGACTGAGCATGTGGGTGAGACATGATTTTGATCACGAAGCGATAGTGGACCCCGAAATCGCAGTTCCACCATCCCGCGAGGGACGTGGTCGGTTGAGGGGGAAGCGAACGTTACGTGTAAAAACTCTTTCTCGTGTGCCAAGCCTAAAACTAAGGGTATTTTGGGGGTCGGTCACGGGGGGATCGGGAGGGAGGTACGTTTCCTAGGATTTGGAAAACTGGTAAACCTCTCGGTCCAGGGGCTAGTTCAAGCCCAGGAAAAGAGAACTCGTCTCCTTTCGAAAAACTCCACGGAACGGTTCTCTGTGTGAGGTGAGTAGATTGGAAAAATTGAAATAAATAAAGTTTAAACTGCAGTTCAATACTCCTCAGATTCAGAAAGTCCCGACATGAAACACAGTAAGAAGGTATGCTAAGGTAGCTTGGGATTTTTTTATTTGTAAAAGAAATGGGACAGAAAAAGAGCAAACCCCAGGGAAAATCTCCGGAAAAACTGAAGGAAAAAAAAAAAGAAAAAGGTAAGTTGCCCGAAATAACACGGGACAGCCCGCTGGGTTGGATGATAGAACACTGGGAGGGGAGTCCTGATAAGAAAAATAAGTTTAAAGAAAACTTAATCCATTATTGCATAAAGATTTAGAGAACGGAGGGAGCAGCTGCGGGTCCCCTGTGTCCTCCACTTCCAAAGCGAGTGCGGGTGGGCAGTAAAGGCGATTGGGAGCGTGTATTGATGGCGGCGGGGGGGCGAGTGGTGTCTGTGTGTTACGGCAGAGTGTGCAAAGATATGAGTGCAAAAAATAAGCAGCCAGACCGAGCGCGGAGTTGCGGGTCTGGGAGCGTGGCCTGTGGGGGGTGGGGGGGGCTGAAAGGCCCCGGGGACTCAGCGTCCGAGCAGGAGCAGCATGGTCGCTGGTCCCTGTGGGGCTGCGGGATGCCCTGGCCCTGTGCTGCTGCCCGTGCTGCTGCCGGGGACGTGCCGTTGGGAGCACTGGTGGGGGAGGAGCGGTGTTTAAACTGTAACAGGACAGTGATGGGCCCTCAGATACAGTGTCTGATAGAGAGAGAACAAGGGTAGAGAAATATCTGGGAAATGCAAATTGTATGTAAAAAAATTAAGCTTCTGTTTTCTTGTGAATTCTGCTAGAAAATGAGAGTAATACAGAAAAAGCCGTGAAAGTTTGCTGAATGTATGAAATGAGTTTGAAAAACATGAGTTTCTGATTGTGTTTGTAATTTACCGGAAAAGTATTTAACAGAACATTGAAGAGTGTGGTGAGGAGGTGGAAGAAAGGGGGAAGAGAAAGATTCCTTTATTCCAAGTTGGGATTTTGAGTGCTTGGGAGAGCGGTTGAGGCAATCTGGGGAGATGATGTGGAGTTCGCGCTTCTCATGTGTACTGTTCTCTGTGAATCAATCCTGCTCCCTGGCACGCGTAAAGAGAAATGCCTGAAAGAAAAGAGAGAGAGACCTGGCCCTTCCCAGGAATGTGTGCTGGTGCTTTAGCTGTTGCTAGAAGATGCTCAGGGACAGCGTTGATGTGATTTAAGGTTGTGAGCAGAGCAGCTGGAAAAGGGCGTTACTGTTTTATTTTGCTCCTCTCAGAAAAACTCAGCCCCTTTTGAGGAGAGGGGCGTCCTCACAGATGGTGCTCGGAAATGTCCTGGTATTTAAAGTGAAAACCAATGGTGCTGCTTCACTGTGGCCAAGTGTGGGGATGAAACCTCATTCCCAGGTGCTGTGTGTGCAATGCTGGTAGTGACACTAGTGTCCCTGTACTCCCCAGGACTGTCAGAGCTAGTGGGACATTTGGATTTCTAATATGGTCTAGTTAAATTAACCTTGTTCATTAACAAAAGCTGAATTAAGATGTTCTTAGGAGTGTTTCACATGTGTAGCTATTCCTAAACCAATGAAGTTGCAGTTGTTTTTGATATGTGTGAAAAGGATGTAGAAAAGAGAATTCTGCTCTGTGTCTACTTCCTCCCACCATCCTGAAGGAATTTCATCTTAAATCCAGAACTGTCTGGATGTGATGTGTAGCAGGTGCAAAGCAAGTTGTAGAGCTAAAGTTTTTGCAGGAGCTGTTGGTGTGTGAATTTTCCCTTCTCAAAAGTCTGTGTTTTGGTTTTTCCTTTTCTTTAACCTGTTTAAGTTAAGCAGAGATGTATGTTTCAGTAAAGTAAGATGGTCCAGGAAAAGATCTGGGGGGGCAGAGGTCAGAAATACAATGTTTGGGCCTGGGAGAGGATGTAGTGTCTGTGTAAAAGTAGAGAAGTTTCATCGAGATATGCAAACATAGATGGGAAAACAAGAGAAGTAATTAAATCAAGACCCTTAAATGCGAGTTAGTCAGTTCAAGCATGTGAATTGTATGCAGTTTTACGAGCATTAAAAGGATTAAAAGGAAAGAGAGGAACAATATTTACAGATTCAAAATATGCCTTTGGGGTGGTTCATACTTTTGGGAAAATTTGAGAAGAAAGAAGACTAATAAATAATCGGGGACGGGGACTAGTCCATAGAGAAATAATAAAACAAATCCTAGAGGCTGTCCGAAAGCCAGGAGCAATCGCGGTCGTGCATGCGAAGGGACATCAAACAGGAATACAATTTCAAATTTGAAGAAACAATTTAACAGATAAGAAAGCAAAAAGTGCAGCACTACTAACGGTAAGTACCCCAGAATTCGGAACTCGGGATATCCCCCTTGTCCCTCCCAAAAAGAGATTGAAGAATACAAAAAGATAGGAAGTATATTAGAAGAAGGTAAGTGGAAATTACCAGATAGAAGGGAATTAATATCTAAAGATTATACCAAAAAAATTCTAAAGAGACTACATTTGCAAACACATTGGGGATCACAGGCTCTGGCAGAACAATTTCTGAGATTCTACGGGTGTAAGGGGATTTATGAATTAGCTAAACAGGAAGTGCAGGGGTGCCTGATATGCAAAAGGTTAACAAAGCCAGGACACGATAGGTAATTTGGAGTAGTTGCCCTAATGCCTATCGTCCATTTAAAAGAATCCAAGTGGATTTCACTGAATTACCAAAGGATGGGAGCTATAAATTCTTGCTAGTACTAGTAGACAAATTAACTCATTGGGTAAAAGCTTACCCAAGCTCGAGGGCTACAGCCCAAACAGTATCTAAATTTCTTCTGGAAGAAATCATCCCCCGGTATGGTATAATCAACTATATAGACTCAGACCAAGGAACACTTTTTACCTCAAAGGTTACTAAACAACTGGCTGAAGCCCTAAGAATTCGGTGGAAATATCATACACCATGGCATCCCCAGAATTCTAGACAGAGAATTGTCACACAAAATGCTCCTTTGGGGTTCGCCATACACAAAATACGGCCAAAGAAAAAAAAAAAAAAAACAAAACAAAACAAAACAAAACAAATCCTCCTTAAAACCTGGAAAGAAGTTTCTCTCTCTTTTCTCTGGGAAGGTCTTTTTTTTTTGTCCTTTTAACCACAGACACAGCAGTCCGGACAGCAGAAAAAGGCAGGACACATGCCTCCAGAGTGAAAAGATAAAGACAATCAAAGAAACACCCAAGTGGAAAGTGGCTTCCTCCCCTGGAGACCTCAAGATAAAATTGCGCCAAACAAGCCAATGAACAACCTAAATCAAATACGGTGTATAGCTTCCGGGTGCTTGTGTTTTCCTTTTGTTCATTTCAAGTGCCAGATCTGTTGTGGGGTTTGGGTTACACATTGTGTAGGGGGGGTCCAACCTGGAGGGCTCTGTACTAAGTGTTTTAAAAAAGAGCTGTCTCTGGCTGACCGAATTCTAGTACTTGCCACTGAATTGAATATCGTTGAACTAAATTCTGTAGAGCGGTTTCTCTTATACCAATACAGGATTAGTGGGAAACTAAATTGCAGAACTGAAATTTTAAGAGTGCCGGAGAACAAATAAGGTACCTTGTTAGACGGACATGATAAAATTATCAAGGTGGGATGTCTTTAAGAGGCAACATGCACCTCGGACATTGCGTTAGTCCCCTGAAGAATACCTCTGCTGCCAAGAAGATGGTTTCCCTCGCCGCTAGCAGCAAACTAGTGGGCGTAGGCAGAGGCAGAGAGGTATGCCTGTGGGGAATCCTGGTGAGTCTGAGTCTAATCATGTTCCCACCAATTAACATATACCCAAGGAACTCTGCAAGCCCTGCGGCACAAAGCCGTAACAATGAGTGTGGGAGATGCCCACTAATCAGCACCCCAACTCGCTCTGTCCTGGCCAACTGCACCCATAAAGGAAAGAAAGAGTACTGTACCTTTAACAGCACTCAGTATGTGAAGTGTAAATGAGGAAAGAAAATGATATGCTATGATCTCAAGGCAAGACATGGGAAAGGGCAGTCAGAGACATTTGCTCACAATATCCAGAAGAGAAATGCCAATCAAACACCTCTTCTTACTTGTAGACAATGCAATCGCTCAGGGTGGGTAAAGAGAAAACAAAAGTCGGTAGCTGTGGCTTATTTTCAAGTGAATAAATTATGCTATGACAATACCCAATTAGCTATGTGTGTCATGGAAGACAAAACATACTGGGTGAGCAAAAATCTTAAATTTGAGAATAGATTGATCTCGGATGGTAAACCAATCATCATTGACCTACTTAAAAAAATGATGAACAGGTTTGTGCCCAATTCAATAACACTTTTTGTTTCTCCAGAAACAAGGAAAACATAGACCCTACAAGCAAAATAAATCAAATAACCTTAGAACAAAATGTTGTATTAAAATTGATTATGAAGAAACTATAAGACATCTTGCTACAAAAATAAAAAGGGTGGCACATGTCCCTGTCCAAAAGTGGAATTTCATTCTCCAGGCATCTTAGTAGGAACAGTTATTCTCGGGAGCATGGTGGAAAAAGATTGTGTTCTTTATCCTGTGCTCAGTAGCTGGAGTCATCTTCCTACCATGCTTGATACCTTGTTTCATCAGATTAATACACTCAGTAGTGCAGGGCATGCAAATAGCTGCTATGCCCATGGACCCAGAAATTGCATCTGGGAGAGCGAATGGCAAGGCATCCAAATTGCTGAAATTGGGAGAACAGGAGGTAAATACTAGTGCAGTAAAGGCACTTGCAAAATTTGAAGAGCAAATGAGGAAAAATAAACGCCCTTACATAGATTATCGAGAAGAGTCAATAGAAGAATGGGATAGCAGTGATGAGTCTGAAAAAAGCTGAGAAGGGAACACAAACTAATTTGGTTATATAGAAGGGGAGGGATTGTGATACATGTTATAATTCGTGTTTATATAAAAGGTTGTATGAAATAAAATAAAATAAAAGGAACCTCTTAAACACCAAGCACCCGAGGCGGGGCCGTAATTAGCATATCAACAGACCTAGCCCGGTGATCTCCACAATGGACGGGAAGAGATCATCGATAAAATACCTGCCTAAGTACCAATCACCTCCGATGGCTCCCATAAGGGAGAAGACAGCACTTCATTACACATCAATATGGAGCAGACACAGCCTTCATCAGCATGCAGGAAAGACTTTTGTCCAGGGCAGCTCCAGAAAAGGATTTAATTTAAATATGAGAATTTGCAGCAAAAACAAAAGAAACTCTCGCCTCAGGCCAGAAAAAAAACTGTATAAAGCTGGACCCTCTGAGATGGCAGTGTGTGAACACAGGGGAGTCTGATGCAATAGAGGTCAGATCAGCGTGTGTGTCCACCCAGTGCCGACCCCGGGCTCGGCACTGTCGTGTTTTCGCTTGTGGCTTCCCAGGACTGTATTTTCAGTCGCAAAAATAAAAATTGCTGTTTTGCTATTTAATTCAACTTGATTCGGTTATTATCTATAACATTGGGGATGGATAAAATGCTTAGGATAAAATACTTCATGCATTGATCTAATAATACTTTCCCCAGTCAGAGCAGCTTGAAGTGCACCCTGATGCAGTTGTTGGCTTGAGTTGAATGGCAGCTAAGGATCAATGCCAGCATCTATGCCTTGGCCACCTCCATGTGCCATGGCCTGAGCACAGTTTTGGGTGGGCTGCCAGCTCCACCCAAAGTCAGACTGTGCTGTAAGGAGCAGGAATTTATTCCCTGGACATAACCAACCTCTAGAATTAATACCTGCACCAAGAAAACAGGGCTGAACATTCCTTTAATTTTACATATTAAGAAGCATTAAAAATATCTCCCAGTTGTGCATCCAGATGATGCAAGAGCCACTGCCTCTGCTCAGCATCTGTCAGACTTGTACTTATCCCAGTCTCTTCCTCCACTGCTGCTAAAGTGCAAGTTTCCAAATTGCCCATTTTATATGAGAGTGAAACATCTGGGCAGGAAGGCACTGTGGGCTTGCCAAGGGAAATAGCACCCTGGAGTTAATGCTAGGAAAACATCCCAAGCACCTTTTCACGTTGGAACATTTCTGAGGTGGTAAACCTCAGCAGAGATATGTGCTTGTCTTGAAACTCCACCAAGAAACAGGGGGCTCATATTTTTGTCTACATACCTGTTTTACAATGCTTCAGTTACAGCAAGGCAGTCACCCTGTAACACCATTCTTCAGAAAATAAGGAATTATTAATATTAACTTGGTTTATAAGGGTGGCCTCACTGTTTTAAGGAGTGTACAAACACCAGGAAAATTACACTTATAATTATTTTCCCCTTGTCAGTTAGAATATAAACACTATAGAATAGAGATTCTGGGGTTTTTGTTTGCACAGCACCTTGTATCATAAGGACTTAAACTTTCAAGTACATCTGAGCACAAAATGACTCACCAAGCCAGTTCCCATCTCTTACCGGCTGTCCTGGTTACTTGGAGAGGCCCCAGCTGACAGAAGATGAACAAATAAGACACTGAGCTAAAAGAAGGACAAGAAGGAGAATTCCAGAAACTACAGGTTTGTCAGCCTGTCCTCAGTGCTGGGTCACAGACATCATCTTGAGTGCCATCACGCAGCACAGACAGGACAGCCAGGAGATCCGGCCCAGCCAGCACAGGGTTGCGAGAGACAGGTCCTGCTTGACGAGGTCTCCTCTTGTGACGAGGCAACCTGACCTGTGGATGAGGGGAAAAGCTGTGGATGTTGTCTACCTGGACTTCAAGTAAAACCTTGGACACTGCAGCCCACAGCATTCTCCTAGTGGTCATGGCTTGGACAGGTGCTCTGCTTGCTAGGTTTATGATCATCAGTGATTCTGGAGGTCTTTTCCAAACTTATTGATTCTGTAATTCTATTCGAAAACAGATACTGAGCATTTAACATTGATTCCCAGTGACACTTTATTTGACATCCACCTATGAGAGAAAGAGAAGACACACAGCAGGAAAACAAGGGAAATGAAACAGCATGTGTGACCAGTAATACACTGATACAATACCCTGGTCTTGCCCCACTCCTCAAATACTCTGCAGAGCTGGCCTGGGGTGCTATCATGTAGAACAGATGAGATATTAGAGGCTCTTAATCTCAGGCATAATTATTCAGTTTAATTCTTGGCTTCCATGAGGGGCAGAGCAGGAGAAAAAGAGATAAGGGGGGTCAGGGTTTTTCAAGGGTCAGGAAAAGGGGAGAGGAAACTTGGCTTCTTGCCAATCCCGTTCAGAGGGTCAGTCCATAGGTTTTACAGGGGTTACAGGGACATACCATTCTTAAAGCATCTGGGTACAGGGTTACAACATCTCACCCTTTTTTTGTTTAAAAGAAGAAAGAAGGATATTAGGTTATTCTGGATACAAATTATGATCTTTCCCACCATTTGGAGTTAGTAGGAGCCTTAGATTGTTTCAGGGTTTTCATCTCTATGAGATTTACCACTGTGACAGAAGGCGTGAGACCACTAACGGCCTTGAGAACTAAGAGTCGAAGGATTCTGAATGCCAGTATTACAAGGAAAAGAATAACAAAGAACAACAAAATAGTTTTAACTATAGAAGTCCACCACCCCGTGAATCCCCAGCCCTTGAACAGTTTGTTGAACCAATCTTCAGATTCTTGCTTCACTTGTCCGATCAAGTGGTTCATGTCTCGGAGGGCAGCATGGATGTTAGGAGCTTTCGAGGTCAGGTTCATACAGCAAAGTCCTTCAAATTCCTGGCACTCATGTCCATGTAGCAGCAGGAAAAAATGTATGGCAGCACGATTTTGGAGTGTGGCCTGCCTGGTAATTTGTTCGTCTTCTAGGAGGGAGTTGATGGCAGTGGATGTCAAATTTGCCTGTTTGACTACCCAACACTCTAGGTGGCCCAATTCACCCAGAGCCTTGGCTGCTGCTACCCGTGGAAGAAACACGGATACAGCAATTCTTTTTGACTTGGCCCAATGGAAAATTTCAGAGTCACAATCTTTGTCCAAATTGTCTGCACTTCTCTTTTGGATTTTATTCACTGATGTGTTTTTATGAGTCCAATCCTTAATTAAGGTTTTGTTGGGTGCCAACAGGGACAACCGCCCAAAGGTGCATGGTCGTCCTAAAAGCTTAGAGGGAATCCCTGCCCATGCCCGATCTCCACAAATCAAGAACAACTCCTTAGGGAGGTTCTTGGGACTTGTTAGAGACGGGGAGTCTGCTGCAAGGTGACTCAAAACCTTGCACCACTTTTTGGCCGTGAATTCCTCTCTATATTGTATTACATTGTGGAATTCTTTGGTGTCAGAAGGTTTTGCATAAATTACAAGATGAATGCAGTATTGTGCCGATAGGAACCTAACAGCTCTAATTCCTGAGGTTCCTGAGCTGCTTTTGGCAAATTGGGCAGCAGTTCCTCAATAGGATTTTCTGTTTGCTGCCTACGAGTTTCGTATACTGAAATTGTGTGTGTCTCAGGAAGTTCATTTTGCATCTCTATTGCAAAACTGGCTGAATATTCTCTAGCCTCCAAGGGAACTCCTATCAGGCAGGTGGACATAGGATTTTCTGCTGCTGCCGAGGACAGGCATATGTTTTCCTGTTGGAGTGTCTTTGCCAGGGTCACCCAGACGTTTTGATGTGGCTGAGGGACGATCCATGCAGCTGCCTGACTGTTCAGTGTTAACAGGATGATAACTCGGATGGGGTTCATCACGGGTTGAGTGGAAGGAAGGTATTCTCTAAAAAGAAAACAAACATTTTAAAACATGTTAAGAGTCTCTGAATCTGCCGGAAGGTTGTCTTCTGTGTAGGTTCTCTTTCCTCTCCGACGGTGTCTTCTTTTTGAAGCAACTGCAACTTGCTTCTCTTCCCCTTCAGTTGGAGCTGGTTGTTTGGGGGCAAAGGCTTCACCCATTTCTGGGGAATCCATTGAGGGCCTGAGGGAGTGGATACGCACACATAACCATGTCCCTAGGTAACAAGCTCATAAGGACATGGTTTCCCATGTTTCTGGATCCTTAATCAAAACTGGTGGATGCTGAGACAACTTGAACTGTTTACCACTGTTAAAATGACAAACCACAGGTGGATTCATGTTTTCAAATGAACAGTTCAAGAAATTGATAGTGAACAGGGCTTTACAGAGCTTCTGCTGTGGAGACATCCACACAGTTGAATTGCTCTGTCTAGCCAGAACCTGCTTGAGCATCTGGTGTGCATGCTCAATCACAGCTTGGCCTGTGGAGGAGTGGGGGATGGCAGTCTTGTGTTCCACTCCCCGCTGCTAGACAAATTCCAGGAACTCCTTGGACACATACGCTGGGCCATTATCTGTTTTGATTTCCTTAGGGATCCCGAATACTGAAAAGGTTTGCACTAAGTGTTGTTTGGCATGCACAGCTCTTTCTCCTGCATGGGCAGAGGCATAAACCGCACCTGAATATGTGTCAATGCTTACATGAATGCATTTGAGGCGACCGAAACTGGGAATGTATGTGATGTCTGTCTGCCACACCTCACAGCTGCCAAGGCCTCGGGGGCTAACGCCTGTACCTAGCGATGGCATGGCCTGGAGCTGGCAGCTCGGACAGGTGGTCACAATGGCTTGAGCCTGACTCCGTGTTAGCTTGAACTGACAGATCAGACCTGGCACATTCTGATGGTATTGCTGGTGGCTCAGCTTTGCCTGTTGGAAGATGTCTGGGAGGCGTGCTTGTTCAGCTGGGGTGGCAAGTGAGTCTGCCTGATGATTCCCTTCTGCGATCTCACCTGGCAAATTGGTGTGTGACCTCACATGCATCACATAGAACGGATGTTCTCTATGAGAAATTAGATAGGTTAGTTTTGACAGTAACCTGAAAAGCTGCTCATTGTCGACCTCCTTGAGCACTGCCTGCTCTGTCCTGGACACTACTCCCGCTACATAAGCTGAGTCTGTTACCAAGTTGATTGGCTCTGAGAACTTCTCAAAGGCTCTTACCATTGCAGCCAGTTCAGCTACCTGAGGCAATCCCTCCACAAACTCAACATCAGCTTCCCAATGCTGAGTCTGAGGATTTCTCCAAGTCATCACCGACTTGTGGGAAGCCCCAGAAGCGTCTGTGAACACTGTGAGAGCTTTGAGTGGTCTCTGACTCCTCTTCTCACGAGGAATGAGGTGGAACTCCTCATTGAACAGCTTGTGAGATGGGGCATGGACTGATATTTGTCCACTGTAGCTGTCCAGAGACAACTGGAGACTGGCAGTGCTCTGGAGCAAATGTTTGAACATCTCCTTTGTCAGCCTCTCAGGAGAGTTCCTTCCCTCCTCAGAGAGTTTGACTGGAAGGTGGATACATATAAAGTCACAACCTGCCAGCTCATACAGTCTCATCCTTGCCTTACAAATCAGCTGAGCTATGAGTTCTTGTGGCTTTGTGATGGTTTTGGATCTTTGGTGGGAGAGAAAAACCCACTCTACGATTAAGAGCGAATCTCTCTGCCCCTTGATCCACTGGAATATCAAACCGTGTAAGTGTGGTAGTTTTCCCAGAATTATGAATTTGAAAGGCAGTTCAGGCTTGTAGCGATGAGCCTGCCTCTCTGCTAGAGCCTTCTGTACCTTTTTGATTGCAGCTTTTGCCTCTGGGGTCAGTTCCCTGGGAGAAATCAGCTCTCTCTCCCCCTTCAATAAATTGAAAAGGGGCTCTAGGTCCTCATTAGTTAGGCCTAGCCAGGGCCTAACCCAATTCAAAGACCAACACAAGGAATGGAGATCTGCTAAGGTCTTTGGATTACAATTAATGTCCAATTTCTGAGGAACAATGGTCCTTGCAGTGATTTCCAGGCCCAGGTACTTCCAAGGTGGCATACTTTGGACTTTATCCTCCTGCAATTGAAATCCAGCAGAGGTTAAAACCTTAACCACTAGATCAAGTGTGTGTTGGAGTACAGAGTCATCAGGGGCACACACACAAGCAAGTCATCTACATAATGTAGGATGATAGCTTCCTTTCTCTGAGCACGCACTGGGGACAGCAATGAGGCCACGTACCACCGGCATATGAAAGGACTACACTTCATCCCTTGAGGGAGCACCTTCCAGTGGTAGTGCTTCATTGGGGCTTCAATGTTGATAGTAGGAACAGAGAAGGCAAACCGTGGAGTATCTTCTGGGTGTAAAGGGATTTGAAAGAAAGTCTTTAATATCTAAAACTGCCAATTTCCAATTTTGAGGAAGCATCGTTGGAGAGGGCATCCCTGGTTGAAGTGATCCCATGTCTGTTATAATTTTGTTTATTTCCTGGAAATCATGTAACAACCTCCATTTATCTTTCCCAGGTTTCTTAATTACAAACACTGGGGAATTCCAAGGGCTTGTAGTTTCTTCTGTGTATCCTTTTGCCAATTGCTCTGGTACAAGCTCCTCCAGCGCCTTAAGTTTTTCTTTACTCATATTGGAGAATCATCTAACCATGTCAATTTGTGGGCAGGGCGCTCCTCAGTGGCTGCCTTCAAAAATCCTGGGGACTTTTGGGGATTACCGTAATTTCACGATTATAAGCCACACTGAGTATAAACCGCACTTCCAGGTGCCAGTAACTTTTTGTTCTTTGTCCATACATAAGGTGCACCAGATTATAAGCCGCACATTATAATACAGAGTGTGATAAAAGGTATCTATTCTATCACCATCTGTAGAGGGTGGGGGCAGTGATCCTTATCTCAACGGCAGATATTCTGCTAATGGGCCATCCATTGAAACCAGGCAGGGCAGTGTTCTTTATCTTTTCACAACCCATCCTTCCTCCAGCCAGTCATTTTCTGCTAATGGCCCATTGAGTCCCACTGTGTGACTGATAAAATTACTTCATCCCATTGGAAGTTGCTCCAACCACGGGGAAGAGCCCAACATTTCTTACCAAGATAAAAACAGAGGCTTTGGAACACTAAGGGAGCCCCTTTCTCCACTGGACTCCAGAGGAAAACTGATTTCTCCACATCACCCTGGACCTGTGGAGGGAAACTGCACCTCCTACAGGAGCACTGCTTCTACTGAATCACATCTGTCACTGCAGGAGGATGCAGCCACCATTTAATGGGACTGCTACCAACACCCTGCCTGATGGGGTGTCAGGTTGTACTCTTTGTCAGGGTTTGGAGTTTGTTTCTTTGTAGTACCGTATTTCTATTTTAATTTCCCTAGAAAAGAACTGTTATTCCTAATTCCTATATTTTTGCCTGAAAGCCCCTTGATTTCAAAATTATAATAATTTGGAGGGAGGGGGTTTACATTCTCCATTTCAAAGAGAAGTTCCTACCTTTCTCAGCAGACACCTGTCCGCCAAACTAAAACAGTAACTTTTTGTTCTTTGTCCATATATAAGCTGCACGTGATTATAAGCCACACTTTGGGTTCAGACCAAAATTTTAGTCAAAATGGTGTGGCTTATAATCCTGAAATTACTGTACTATTTTCATCCCCCACTGGGACATGGTATCTCTTCCCCACAGGGGGCACTTATAGTCTGTAACAAACGGAGGGACACTAGTTATTTTTCCATCTGGCCCCTCAATTTGCACGATGCTTTTTGATATTTTTGCCAATTTGATTCCTCCTATACCTTGGATTTTGCCAGCCATGGGTTGCAATTCCCATTGTGATGGCCACATCATTTTGGTTATGATCGTCACATCTGCCCCTGTGTCCAGCTCCCCCTCCACATGGAGATGGTCTGAACCATGGGTCAGATTGCATACCAGAGAGGGTTCTTCCTCATCCACCACCTCTGCCCAATAGACTTCAGGTGATTTTCCTTCTGCTGCAATTTCCTTTGGAACAGGAATGGCCTGGGCGACAATTTGTCCCTTGTTCAGGTAATAAGGTGGTTGAGAGCAGCGTGCTAAGAGAACGAAACCTGAAACATTTTCCTTCTTGGATATGGGAAGTAACTCCATCTCCAAGGGTGTGTGTGCTGTGTTCCCCATAACTAAATACAGCGCAGTTCAGAATGCAACAACGTCAGGTCCAGTGAAGTGCTAGACAGGTCCACGGTAATCACTGTCCACTCTGTTGACATAAAATAAACACCTTTTGTAGTCTTAAGGTTGAGATGACCAAAAGGCATCCAACCCTTGCTAATTGAATATTTAACACTTACGCTATCTTGAATCCCCACACCATTTGTCCCGTCCTCCCCCTTAGTTTTCAAGAGAGAGGCTTTTTTCCGTGTGGAACCTACTGTATTTATATCTTTGCGCGTTATGATATTTATGACGGGTACGTGCTGTACATCTATTTTTTTTGTTTGTTGGTCTTCTTCTGTTTCTGGTTGTGTGGGCAGTCCCTTGCATAGTGCCCTGTCTTCTTGCACTGGAAGCAGGTGATATGCTGCAGCTGTTGTGGTAGCACCAGTTGCTTCCTTGATCCTGGTGTTACAGCTGCTGCAGACTCTGCTTGTGCTGGTCCTGGATTCCTCTCTGGTGCACTGAACAGTTCTGCTTTTCTGGTGCAGGCTTCTATCATCTGTGCTAAGCTAGGTGGTGGCTCGAGGGGAAGACTAAGAATGACCCTGCAGCAGGCTTCATTAGCATTCCTCTGAGCCATCTCCTCTATTAACTCAGCTTGCACCATTGGGTCAGAGACTTGTCTCTCCACCTGCACACGGAGGCGATCCAGAAACTGCAAGAAATTTTCTGAAGGAAACTGTTCAATATTAACATAACTACCTTTAACTTCAACAGTAGGTAATTGATTGAAGGCTTTTTCTGCTACTAGGCAGCTCTTAGCCAAAACAAACTTAGTTAATAAGCGTGTCTGTTTCCCAGGGCATTGATATTCCCCTTCACCTGTGAGGTGTTCCTGTGTAATATCATTATTATCCTCATCTTTTGCACTATCTGGGCTTTGTTGAAGTTCCTGCAAAAGCACTCTTAATGATCTTTTCCAAATGCTTTCCCATAATTCAAATTCTGATGGACTTAATAAACATCTGAATAAATCCTTAATATCATTGGGTACCATCTCATTTGAACTAAGTGTTGCTTTTAAAAATCCTTTAAATATTTCACTGTTTCTGCCAAATTCTCTTTGAACCTTACAAATTTCCTTTTTATCTTGATATGTTAGTGGCTGATACGTTCTTCTGCCATTTCTCCTACCCATATAAATGACAGGAGCCACAGACGGGATCTGAGTTTCCAGATTCAAAGTTTTAGGGATGGGCACTGCCCCTCCCTCTTCTTTGGACTCTGTTATCTGTTGATTCTGTCCCTCTGCAGAGACAGTGTCCTGAGGGGTAAGGGGTGCGGTCAGCCCTATCTTACAGGCAGGTCCTGCAGAGCTACCGCCCCCTCCTCCCTCCGTTCCGCCCTGATACCTTGGGAGAAGGGATTGTGAAACCTGAACCGGGGTGGGGGGTAACCATGAAAACCTAGGGGCCAGGATGGGGGTGGGAATGGATTCAAGGGTGGTCCCAGAGGGAAAAGGGAATTATGGGTAGAAGAAGGGTTGAAGAATGCCATGTGGCCAGAGCCATGCTGGACTTTGCCTCCAGCCTCAGTAGTAGGAGACACGTGGCCTGTAGTCAGAGTCGTAGGGTTAGAGGGATCAGAACTTTGCTCTGAAGAAAGGATAGTAGATAAAGAGGAATAGATAGAAGTTCTGCTGACTCTTTTTGAAGAATTCTCATCCCCTAGATACAGGGGAGGTTTTTGAAAGTCCTGCAGTCCCTGGTTAGTGGATTTTACAGAAAGGGACAAATACTCTGAGGTAGTTTGCTGTGGCTGGCTATTGTTTTCTGTGTGAAGTAAAAGTTTTCTAATTTGCAAAAATATTGGGAGGAATATAGAGGCTTTTTCATCTCCATTTTCCACTTTTAAAGTTAATAAGTCTCCGATTTCATTCCAAAATAGAACTGAATTCATATCTTCCAAATTAAGATCTGATTTTTCCACAGACAGCCACTTAGCAAACTGTTCTAGTTTTCTGTTAGAAATATTCACATGTGCAATTTTTAAAAGTTCTCTAATTTGTGAAGTCACACTCTGTTTTAAACTAGATTGCCATGTGCCCATTTTTAAATTTTATCCACAGCAATCTACTCTAATATCTACCCACAGTGCACAGTTCAAACACAGTAAAATGCGGTCATAGTTTGTATCTCCCACGCGTTGGTAGGAGAGCAAATACAGTTGCCGGCTTTGCTGATCCCTCCCCCAACGGAGACTGCGCTGGCTGCAGCGCATCCCGCCTTGTTTGAAACAGATTCTGGCGTGCTTAACTTCTCACAAGGCAGAACAGTTTCAAGGCTTACACCACCACCCCCACCACACGTCTCTGGCTCTACACAGTTCCAACCCCCCCCAGGGCAGACGCTGTGTTGAGCCTCCCCCGGCCACTTCGCTACCACAGAAACCTCCCGAACCCTCCCCCACGGAGGGAACTTTATACACTTACGAGTCTCTAGCAAATGCCTGGAGCCCTGGAACGCTCTGCAGTGTAGTCTGCTCCCGGGGTCGCTCAATGTCGGGCTTTGAGTTCTCAACCCCCTCCCTGTAAGCTAAAACCGCTACAAAAGCAGTCTTGCCTGCAGGGTAGCTGGTTTACCTGTCAGTTTTCTTTAACCCTTTAAGGGTCACAGCCTCTCATGTGGATTTTAATTAAAAAAGACCACGTGGGCACCAACTGATACATCACCCTGGCCTTGTCCCACTCCTCAAATACTCTGCAGAGCTGGCCTGGGGTGCTATCATGTAGAACAGAATGAGATATTAGAGGCTCTTAATCTCAGGGATAATTATTCAGTTTAATTCTTGGTTTCCATGAGGGACAGAGCAGGAGAAAAAGAGAAAGAGATAAGGGGGGTCAGGGTTTTTCAAGGGTCAGGAAAAGGGGAGGGGAAACTTGGCTTCTTGCCAATCCCGTTCAGAGGGTCAGTCCATAGGTTTTACAGGGGTTACAGGGTTACAGGGACATACCATTCTTAAAGCATCTGGGTACAGGGTTACAACAATACACAAAACTGCTCATTTTCCAAATAGCTGTAGACTCGTGTAGAGTGAAAGCTGATGTGTCAGTCTCACTTCCTACTTATTTTTCAATTTATGTTATGTACCACGTAAGTGTTTCTAACACTACTTGCACCAGAGAATAAATAAAGTTAAGCTAGATTCCCTTTTCTTCTTTTTTCCCCCCCATTTTTGTGAGCTGCTACCTCTCCCTGATCTCAGGTCCTGCACAAATGTAACACCATAGCACGGCGCACACACACATGGCCATCAGCAGCATCAGATAGCAGCCAGCAAGTTGCTGCTGCTCTTGATTCCCTGCTGTGTTACATCAGTGCTAATGAGGAGTAAATAATAGTAATAAATCAGCTTTCTGCAGTTGACAGTAAGGTGTTCAATATTCACTGAAGTCACTGGCAACTTGGAGGCAGTTTCCAGAGGCCCTTGCCTAGCAAACAGTGCAATACTGCAAACACCATTTATTATGGAACAGCCAGCTACCATATTCTGTGGTATAAACTTCAAAACAGCCCATCCTGCCACATTAGGAAATCCTTTGCAGACAGCAGATGAAGGAAGTTGGAGGAGACACCTCATGGGTTATAGCCTGTCTCATGCAGCATTTGCCTGCAGCATTTGACCTCCCCTCTCTAACCACAGAAGGGCTGCAGCAGAGCCCTTCTGGCTCATAGGTTGGGTAAGGGGCTTGCAGATGCTCATAAATCTCGGGGGACCATGGGTGTGCCCTAGCTCAAAGGGCTACATTAAGTCATGCCACCACGTGATTAGAGCTGGTTCAGGCAACCCTCTGAGTGGCAACCCCACTTTAGTTTTGCTTCCTACCATAGCAGCATATTCACAGCAGTATATCCTTCCAAAGGAGAAGCCCAATTCCTGCTTAAGTCAGGTTTCCTACAACCCCCAGAGAAATTTGACAGGTTTAGGATAAGCAACCAAAGCACAGTGCTCTTACCATGCCCAGCAGTGTGGCATCCAGAGGGGCTCACAAATATGTGCCACCCACATGACCACCCCTGCCAGGCAGCAACAAAAACCTAAACCATCTTCCCAGCTAATGCCCCAAGCATTGCCTTTGTCTTACTGTAAATATTTCTGGCTTTAACCAACATATCAGGCAGCATTATTCTTCACTTACTTGAGACAGAAAACGTGGGGTAGTTCCCAGGCAAAGAAACATTATCCCAGATATCGTCTTCTGTCTGTGACACAGAGCTGGCTGGCACCATGTCTTGGGTTACAATACAAGGTGTGATAAAAGGTATCAATTCTATCACCATCTATTGAGGGTGGGAGCAGAGCTTGTTATCTCCACGGGAGATATTCTGCTAATAGGCCATCCATTGAAACCAGGCAGGGCAGTGTTCTTTATCTTTTCACAACCCATCCATTGAGTCCCACTGTGTGACTGATAAAATTACTTCATCCCATTGGAAGTTGCTCCAGCCACGGGGAAGAGCCCAACATTTCTTACCAAGATAAAACAGAGGTTTTGTGATACTAAGGAAGCCCCTTTTTCCACTGGACTCCAGAGGGAAACGGGACTCCTCCACATCACTGTTGGACCTGCGGAGGGAAACTGCACCTTCTACAGGACCACTGCTTCAACTGAATCACATCTGTCACTGCAAGAGGACTGCAGCCACCATTTAATGGGACCGCTACCAACACCCTGACTGACAAGGTGTCAGGTTGTACTCTGAACTTTGTCAGGGTTTGGGGTTTGTTCCTTTGTAGTACTGTATTTCTATTTTAATTTCCCTAGTAAAGAACTGTTATTCCTAATTCCCATATCTTTGCCTGAGAGCAGCTTGATTTCAAAATTATAATAATTTGGAAGGAGGCGGTTTACATTCTCCATTTCAAAGAGAAGCTCCTGCCTTTCTTAGCAGACACCTGTCCTCTGAACCAGAACACATCACCAGCCTCATATTTGAGGACTTTTGCTGTTCTGGACCTCTTAAAAATTCTGTAAAAGACCAGAGTTATTATTTCAGACTGAGATATGACCTGAGGATTCAGGAGGCAAAGGCATTCGGGCAGAATGATGTCAGAGTAGGGACAGGACCCTGTGCCTTAGGTGGAATGGGATATCATTGGCTCAATCACTTGTAAGCACAAAATTTAGGAAGCTCCCCAGTAAAATGTAATAGTTCAAGATGTACCATTTCCTGAAACTCTCAAAAGTCCCAAGCACTGGCTTTACTCACTGTTTCCATAGCATTTTTTATGTGCCCTTTATTCCATAGAGGCTGCTACATAGTTAAGAGCTAGGAATTGAAAACCTGGAAGGAACACATATCAGCAAATCAAGATGCCAATTCTTTAACTTTCTGAAGGTTTTTGGAACAAAATGCTGAGAGGAAGACAGCAACTGAATTCCACTTCATTAGAGGGAGAACCATTTCCATAAGAAGAAATAATCATCAAGATGGAGATACTACTCTTCAGCAACAGGTCTGGAAGGGATAAAAAGATGGTGTTTTCCCTGAAAGCCCGGCAGCAGTCTTGTCCTATGCTTCATTGGCCTCTAGTGGATAACAGAAGCTATGTCTTGTGATCACAAAACTTCATTTACAGAGCACAGACAAATATACCACTGCCCATGCAGAGCTTGAATACATACCTGATGAAGGAATGCAAGGCATATGATGAAAAAGGATGACTATTCTGCATCAGGTTCATACAGAGTCTCGGCTTTGCTATCATTCAGGGAAGAGATTGAGTTAAATATTAGTTTTTTCCTACATGTTCCCATTCTAGTTAGCTCCTAAGTTGTCTGCCATAAAAGAAATAAAATTTCACCTGCAGAGGCACGAAGTTTGTTACATTTGGGTTGGAAACTTGATACCCACTGTATGTGCTCAACTGAAAGTTAACTCTTGCAGCTTTCAGACCATAGCAGTTTGGCTGTAAAGAACAATCTAAACCAGGATTTCAGCTGCTGTTTTCTGTAAACACAGGCTCTCAAAATGAAAACATATACAGTAATTTCACGATTATAAGCCGCACCATTTTGACTAAAATTTTGGTCCGAACCCAAAGTGCGGCTTATATATGGACAAAGAACAAAAAGTTGCTGTTTTAGTTTGGTGGACAGGTGTCTGCTGAGAAAGGTAGGAACTTCTCTTTGAAATGGAGATTGTAAACCCCCTCCCTACAAATTACTATAATTTTGAAATCAAGGGGCTTTCAGGCAAAAATATAGGAATTAGGAATAACAGTTCTTTTCTAGGGAAATTAAAATAGAAATACGGTACTACAAAGAAACAAACTCCAAACCCTGACAGAGTACAACCTGACACCCCGTCAGGCAGGGTGTGGTAGCAGCTCCATTAAATGGTGGCTGCATCCTCCTGCAGTGACAGATGTGATTCAGTTGAAGCAGTGCTCCTGTAGAGGGTGCAGTTTCCCTCCACAGGTCCAGGGTGATGTGGAGAAATCAGTTTTCCTCTGGAGTCCAGTGGAGAAAGGGGCTCCCTTAGTGTTCCAAAGCCTCTGTTTTTATCTTGGTAAGAAATGTTGGGCTCTTCCCCGTGGTTGGAGCAACTTCCAATGGGATGAAGTAATTTTATCAGTCACACAGTGGGACTCAATGGGCCATTAGCAGAAAATGACTGGCTGGAGGAAGGATGGGTTGTGAAAAGATAAAGAACACTGCCCTGCCTGGTTTCAATGGATGGCCCACTAGCTGAATATCTGCCGTTGAGATAAGGATCACTGCCCCCACCCTCTACAGATGGTGATAGAATAGATACCTTTTATCACACTCTGTATTGTAATGTGCAGTTTATAATCTGGTGCAGCTTATACATGGACAAAGAACGAAAAGTTGCTGGCACGTGGAAGTGCGGTTTATACTCAGTGCGGCTTATAATCATGAAATTACTGTACCTGTGTGCAGCAGCCAGTGACTGCAACAGCAGTCCTGCCTAGGTATATATTTAATGACCCATGGCTCAAATTTCCATGGATATAAACAAGATGACCCCTCTCCTCAACTTATTAAAAATACAAACAATAACCAAAAAAAGCACTATGCAGGATCACAGGAAGTTGAGTGAATGGAGGGCAGAAGGCTCAGTGCAGAGGTACCGGACAACAGGAACAAGACATCTTATTAGGCAGTGCAGAAACCTCAAAATCAGGGCCAGCAGAAAAAGCAAACAGTACCCCCAGCAGAACTGTGCACACCAGCAATGAGCAGATATCTCCTGAGCAGGGCAGGAGTGCTGGTGCTGGCAGGTGCCATCCTCCTCTGGCTGAGTACAATCTCTCTGCATCCCTCCAATAACCTCTAAGCTTGGCTTGATTTCCTTACTCCTCCAATGTCTGCCTTCTGGACGCAGGGCAACACAGCAAGATTTGCTCCCTGGGAAACAGCATCTGCCACAACAGTCTGGAGATGGTGGAAGGCAGATGGAACCTCTACCCTCCACGTGGAGCAGGCTGCTCCACTGGCCTTCAGCAGAGGCACGGTCCTGCTGCTAGGATGTGTCTTCAATTCTCTGCAGACGCTTAGCCCATGGGAGCACACATGAAAAATGAAAAGAGCGACAGGCATTCTCAAACACGAGAAAAAACTTCAAAACTTACTTTCAGTGTATTTTGACTGGGTTTTGTGTCTGCTTGCTCCTGCATTCATTTTAGTGTTTAGTTTCTGTGCTTGCCAAGGTTACAGGGGGTTGCTATTAGAAGTTTCTTTGGAGGCTGAGCTGCCAAAAGTGCAAACAAACCCCATGCCAAAACAACATAGCATTCATTCATTCACAGCAAGGCGATGTGAGCTGCATAAAAAATCTGAAAAAAAACCCCCAGCATTTTTGAAAGTCACATACAATCTTCTGCCTCATTTGTTTTGGTCAAATTGGCTGCATTTGCTTCAAGGAGAGATGAGAAAAGACCAATATCAAAACACCACCACTTTTTTTTGTGTCTTCAGAAGTGTTCATACCCACTGCCTTGTGTGCCTGTGAGGGAGAAGTGCAACCAGCAGCAGGGAATCTACCAGACTACCTTCTGTTTAAGTATTCTTAGCTCAGTGCTGGTCCAAGTGCCTTTTTTTCTGCAACATTTATCAGAGTAACCTAAAGCAGATTGATTTTAATGGCATAAATGTAAAATAATCAAGCACAGGACTTCAAGACCATGAATCCTCAGGGCTGGTTGAAGTCCCATTTGTAAATTCTGCAGATCAGTTCTATTTAATTCCTTCATGAGGAAAGAAAAGATAAAGAAAAAAGATTACAGTAATTTCATGATTATAAGCCGCACCATTTTGACTAAAATTTTGCTCCCACCCCGGAAAAGCGGTTTTCACTCAGGACTGGCTAATATGTGAAAAATTTTCTGAAATTTCCAACCCCAGAAGTGCTAGCCAGGGTGCCGAGCCGAGCACCTGCCAGTAAAACCCGGCATTTCGTGATTGTTACAAATTGGTTACTGTGTTGTGCGGCGGGTGCAGGTGGGCTCCGTGCCAGCAGTGCAGGGGGGAGGGAGGCAGGGGGTTCCGTGTTGCCATCCCCGTGGCCTGGGGGGGAAGCAGGGGGCTCTGTGCTGCCATCCCCGCGGCCCAGGGGGGAAGCGGGGGGCTCCCACCCCCGCCTGCCACTGCCGCCGCGGGTGTCGGAGGGGTCCATCCCCGCCTGCCACTGCGGGGCAGCACCGGGCCAGAGCGAGCGAGCGAGCTCAGCGGCAGCGGCAGCCAGCCCTGAGAAGCCCCACCAAGCTGGGCCACCCAGTCCCGTCAGCAGCGCAGAGCAGGCCAAGCCCACACGGCCCGAGTCGAGCCCGTAAACCCTACCATCCCGTGATTCTGTTACTAATTGGCAACTTTGTTGCACGTGGGTCCTCGCTGTGAATGACAGAGCGGCTTATAATCAGGTGCGGTTTATTTATGGACAAAGAACAAAATGTTGCCGACACCCGGAGATGCGGCTTATAGTCCGTGTGGCTTGTAATCATGAAATTACTGTAAATTAAATCAGCGTGAGCTGGAAATGGGCTTCTCTCTGCCTCTTGCACAGACTGGGATCTCAGAACAGTAGAAAGCAGACACGATGGCAGCAGGACTGGTGCATGGCAGGGCTTTACCAGGCTGGGGGCAGCACCTGAAGAAAAGCAAGGCTATTGCGGCACAGGAAAGTTCTCCTCACTGTGAAGAGAGGCAGTCAGGAGAGCTGTTTGCACCTCACTCACTTTTATCTTAATTCCTTAGGCTGCAAAACATTTGGCACTGGTTTGATACATAGTCTTTCAGCTAAGCATGCGTATGGATAACACTCAGCTGAAAACAGAAAAGAACCAAAAATAAAAATAAAAATCACACTATCCCTAACAGACAAGTTAAATCTGCTTATCTGCAGAGGAATGAAAACATTTTTTTAGTAACAGCCAAATCTCATGAGAAAGCAGCCACAGATGTGCACTAGCAGACCACATACCAGCGTGACCGAGTGGCTTCCTACGGGAGAGAAATTGTTTAATTCAAGATACTGAAAATACACAAGAGACTCAAATGGTAAAACCAACATTGAGCTGCCAAAGACGTGTAATAAATGTGACTTCTAATAATCTCTTCCACCACCACTGAACAATGTGAAGCTTCCATGGCTGCTCCCAAGTCCTGAGTACAGGTATGTGCTTTATGCCCACCATGTGTCACAGCACAAGTGAACACATGAACTCAGAACTGGTTTGGCAATCCGCAGGCAGTGACTCTGTAGCTTGTGGCACATATCATTCCCAAAACTGGGCTACTGTATAAACACCAGCACCTTTGTTTGGTATGAGCCACAGGATATCCTACCTCTTCCTGCTGTTCAGTGGGGAAAGATGGATGACTGGAGTAATTTTTAAGACCCACTCTTTGCTTCCTAGCCTCTAACAAAAACAAACAGTAATTTCACGACCATAAGGTACACCGGACTATAAGGTGCACTTTTTTTTTTTGCAGCGAGGATCCGTGACGTGCGCAACAAAGTAATTAATTAGTAACAGAATCCTGTGATTGTGGAGTTTACTGGCATGTGCTCAAATTGGAAACATTTTAACAGATTGGTGTAGCCTTTAAACGCAGTCCCAAGTGCCCTCCCCGTGCGCGGGGCCTGGCACTCCCACCCGCCCCAGGCGCCGGTTTTTTGCAGTGAGGATCCGCCCCCAGCTCCCCCTGCGTGGTTGCTGGCCGAGGCCCTGCCTCAACCCAGCAGCCATGGACCCCCGGGTTCGCCTGTACCCGGCGTGGCCGGGCTATGCCCACCGCTGCTCCGTGCCGCCACCCCAGGGCCGGGCCATGCCCGTCGCCGCTCCATGCAGCATCCCCGGGACCGGGCTATGCCCGCCGTTGCTCTGTGCAGCGTCCCCGGGACCGGGCTATGTCCGCCGCCACTCCGTGCAGCGTCCCCAGGGCCGGGGCATGCCCGCCACTGCTCTGCAGAGCATCCCTGGGGCTGGGCTATGCCCGCTGTCGCTGCGTGCAGCATCCCTGGGGCCGGGCTATGCCCACCGCCGCTGTGTGCAGCATCCCTGGGGCCGGGATATGTCCGCCACTGCTCCGTGGAGCGTCCCCGGGGCCAGGCTACGCCTGCCACCACACGTGCAGCGTCCCCAGGGCTGGGGCATGCCTGCTGCTGCTCCGTGCAGCGTCCCCGGGGCCCTGCTGCTCCGGGAGTTCCCTAGCACCCCGGGTGTCCTGCACCCCTCTGGTGCTCCGGGAACCCCGCGCTGCACAGGTGCTTCAGGAGTCCCCTGGCGCTCCGGGAACCCCAATGCCAGCGGGCTCACCCCGTGCCGCCGCTGCCCCGATTCCGGTGGTTTTCCCCCCTCCGCGCGGGGCCACCTCCCCGATGCCAGCAGGCAAGCACCGGGCCGCCGCTGCCCCGATGCCAGTGGGCTCACCCTGGCCCGGCGCTGGCCCGATGCCGCCGCCTGGTGGGCTCTGCTCGGCTGGGGACTATCGTGGGCTCGCACTTCCGGGGTGGGCAATGTTGCAACTTTGTACATCACATAAGGTGCACTGGACTATAAGGCGCACTTCCGGGTTCGGGCCAAAATTTTAGTCAAAAAGGGTGTGCCTTGTAGTCGTGAAATTACTGTATTCCTCATTCCTGACCATGAGCAAAAGAGCCCTGCCTGAGTCAGGGTGAGAAAAGACTCCGGATCCAGATCCTGCCCTGGAGGAATCCTACAGTGACGTATACAGCTGCTGAGCAGAACAATGCTCAGGTCACACAAGGTCAAGGTTCTCTGGAAACAACAGCACCACCCTCCCCTTCCCAACCTGGCACATCTCAGTGACACACTGTTCATGTATGTGGGCTTACCCAGGTGCACAGAAGAGGCCACAGGAAGCTGAGCTCTAGAGCCAGGTTCTCTGCTGCTACAATGGAAATGAGACAGGGCTTCAAGAACCACAAGAAGTGCAGATGGAAATGCTGCCCTACAGCAAGGCAAAATGGCAAAATCTTGCCAGTAAAATGCTCACTAGTGCTCCTGGGGCATGGTTGACAGGAATGAACATTATGAACAGAGCTTCCAGAATCTTCCAAGAGTGGAAAAATCCCTCATTCCCTTCTCTGCAATGCTTATACAATACACTATCATTCATAGCATAGTATGCTGCTATTCAAGAGGATTTTTCCTCACCCTTTCACCTCCAAAAATTGTTTCGGTTCCAGAATTATTTTTAATACTCATCCAGAATCCCAAGTTTTAAGTGCTGGACAACCCTTCAACACTCACCTTATAGAAAACAGTGACTTCAGATGAGGCAAAAATGCTTTAGGAAAAAACAACCAACCACCACTACCAAAAAGAAACCCAACAACAGCGACCCAGCACTATGCATAGGACACTTGAATTCAATTTAGATATTAAATAATTGCTGGGGAGACCTACTTTTACTACCCACTGTAAAGATTTTTCAGAAAATGAGCTCATTGCTGTGGAATTAATAAAGGGAAAGAGAAAAACATTAAAAACTGATGCTCCTGGCAAATGAAAAATTAATGGAACTGTATTTTCCTTGAAGGGATGGGATGTGTTCTTTTAATTCACTCTGATGACTAGGCAAGATTTGTTCTCAGGGAGCACCATCTCTAGTTAAATGGAAATACCTTGAAAATTTTGTAGAAAATGTGAAGGAGAGCATAAATCATCACATACTAAATATGAAGAGTCCTGAATGACCACATGCTGCAGAATGTAGTCTGCACAATTCCAATCAGAAGTTTCTGTATAAGTTGGCAGGAACACTAGGGATTTAAACTGCAACCAAAGCCACTATCAACTAGGAACGCTGTTTTTCAAATCTCACCTCCATTGGCATCTGAGGTTCAACAAGGCCAAGTGCTCAGAGGTGACCTTCTCACTCTCTACAACCACCTGGAAGGAGGTTGTAGCCAGGTAAGGGTTGGTGTCTTCTCCCAAGTAATAATATGAGAGCAAATGACCTCAAGTTACACTAGGGGAGGTTTATACTGGGTATTAGGAAAAGTTTCTTCACTGAAAGGGTAGTCAGGCACTGAAACAGGCTGCCCAGAGAAGTGGTATCATTGTCCCTGGTAGTATTTAAAAGACGTGGCACCTAGGGACATGGTTTAGTGATAGACTTTAAGGGGTGGGTTAGTGGTTGAACTGGAATTTCTTAAAGGTCTTTTCCAACCTTAATGATTCTGACCCTATTATTTGAAAACTATTTTATTTTTAAACTCCCTTTGAATGTTTCAACAACTCCAAAGAAACTGTGAAGCATTTCAGTTCATGACATCTTTGAAGCCACTCAAAATAACTCACATTTTTATTCATCAATATTTACAAGTCTAACTCATGCAATTACCTGCATTTTCAAAACCACATGGAATGCTAAAAAACTGATTCTAAAATTATTTCAAATCAAAGAAACCAAAATTGATTTGCATTACTTAATATTTATTGTTACAAAAGAAAAGATCATTCACAACCTATGTATTTACCATTCACACTGAAGAAAGATCTTTAAGATCAATGGAACAACACACCACTAAAACTGGGGTGTCAGATGAAAATGTTCAGCATTCTTTAGAACTCTTCTGCATTAGATATCTTCAATTTGCTGTTAAAGTTATGGGGAAGAGGTATCCAACAACACATTTCCTGCTTTTATTCTAAATTATATAAAACCCTCATCAATTATTTCAAATTAACACAGTTAAAAATAGGCCTATCTGTGCTATAATATTGGGGAGTTACTAGACAGTAAAGTGGAACAACTGCAAATTGTACTCAAAGCAGCAAGGACATCAGAGCATTCACTTACTCCAGTGACATATCAATAAAAACATTAGCATCATTTAAATTATACTCAAAAGAGCAAATTAGCCTAATTTAATTTAACTAATAGTGGTCTCTGACAAATGTGTTCATCTGCAAAATCTGGAGCTGTCAAAGTCACACCTGCTTGTGGCACTGACGCTTGCTCTCTGGATATTTTCTTAAGCTATTTTGAGCATGAGATACATCTTGTGAAGGACCAAGAGACCTCAGTAGTTAATATACATGTGAGTTTCATGTTACTTTTATAAAAATCTCACATGCATTTTAATTCCCTTTTACAATCTCTGGTCTACAATTCCAAAGGTCACAAAAAGCTGCTGACAGTAATCAGGTGCTGAGAAAATAATATCTGATGCAATTCCCCACTTCAAGTGACAGCTGAGGACTGCTACTCCAGATGAAGAGTTATTTGGGAAAAGCAGACACTTGATAGCCTAGACTTCACATTTCAACTAATTTAAAGTCCATGCACAGAATAAAGATTGCTGTTAAGACTTGCAGGTGAAAATAGTAAGCCACTATCCAAATACAGTAAAATGTTTTGGGGTATACATGCAGAAAATCGTTAGGTAATTCACCCAAACTGAGCAGTGGGCTTTTCATCAAACCCAGGTATGTGTCTGCCCTAGAGGACTCCTCAGAGCCAAGACTAGAAAAGTGAGGTTAAAGCTGACACTTGTGACTCCACTTAATGTGCATATTTTGTCCTTTACTGTGGAGAAAGGGATGGCAGTGGTTGGGGCTCAGGCACACCCCACACTCTGGTGGCAATACTGGTGGGCTGCTGTGTGACATGGAAAAGACTGCTCTCCACTTGAGGGGTACAGAAATAAGGGTCTTCCCAACAAAAGCATGAATTAAAGTCATAGAAAAGCAGCTTCCATAGCACAGGTTGCAACTTCCTAAGCTGTCAGAGGTCAGAAGGGAACTCTGCAAGTCATTAGATCCAACACTTCTGGTTCAAGCCAGAGAGCCAGCTGTCCTGGATTCAGATAAGCTCCTTCCCCTCATATGAGCTTCTGTTTCCTGATCTCTTCAGTACTTCTTGACCTCTTTGCAGTAACCACAGCAATAAAAATGAGGATGCCAAGTGTGTACACCAACACTCTGACTTGCTTTGCAATTACACACTCCCACCCATGGCACTAAGAATGGTAAAACGGAGATGACAGGATCTGAAATTGTGGACAGAATTGTTCAACACAGAAAAGAGTCACATGTACTTGGCCAGGTCTCAGCTCCATCTCCAAGAGAAATGTATGAAGCTGATCCTGAGGGGCCACCCAACCTTCACAGCTCTTTCATTCTATACTCCTTAGACACCACAGAAATACTAAAAACCAGGAAGATTACTTTCTCCTGGAATTTACCAGAAAAGTCAAGCAGTAACAGGGCGTGAGAGGGCACATGAGAGATCTACACCCACATATGCAGCAGTGAGCACGCATCTGTGTCAAAACCAGCTGGTGCCAGGCAGCATTCCCACTGGCAAGAGGAATGAAGATGTAAGAGCAGGTGAATGCCTGAACTAGCCTGCCAATACAAAATCAGGATATGGCGTGGTGCCTAAGTGAAAGCAGACACACATCAAGACTGTGCCAAGGAAGTCACCAGCACACTGAATTAGTGCTCTAAGAGGAGCAAATGTTGCAGTGCTCCAGGATAAGTCTGGCCACAGGGAATGGTGCTAGGATGGATTCTTCCAGCACTGTGGAGCCAGCCTCAAGTCACGGACGAGGTTCAAGGGCAACCAAGTGGGCCTGTAACAGTCTCAGTTCTGCTTCTGCAGCCAGGAAAATGGCAGATGATGACAATAACAAACACCTTGCCAGTGACATCCTAAGCCAACCTTCTTGGGATTAAAACTACACAAAAGTCTTCCAAAGAACAGAGGCCAAAGAAAGTTTTGCATCACTTCTCTGAGGGTGAAAACCAGGAGCTATGCCAGGGTCTGTACAAAACTTGCAGGAGAGATAGCAAAGGAACCTTTAGGCACAAGAATACCTCTGAAATAATTCAAACACTTGGAATTGAACTAAAAAATTATTCAATCCTTGAAAGTGGTAAAAAGATAAAAAAGAAACCTTTGGTAAGGAAAATGCATCCAAATAGGGCAGGAAATCAGTAAAAACAATACTAGTGTTGTAGGTTCCTCCTTTTTTCTCCAACAAAACCCACAAATATATCATGCAGCAAGAGTGCAGGGCTGTGTGCTTAGCCCTAGCTGGATGCCAAATGCCCACTGAAGTTGCTTTATCACTCTGCTTGTTCAGCTGTACAGGCGAGAGGAAATATAAGAGAAGGCTCCTGGGTTGAAAAAACGACAGAGAGATATCACTCACCCATCACTGTCACAAGTTGCAGGGGAACTTCAGCTCCAGTGCCCAGAGGACCTTGTCCCTGCTCCTTCTGCACTGGTCTGGGTTTGGGCAGGGCTGTTTCTCTCACATATCCTCATTCTTGTCTCTGGCAATAATTACTGTAGCAGTATCCTTTTTTCATTCTTAAATGTTACCACGAAGTCATTACCACCACCTTTGGTGGGCTGGGCCTTGGCCAGTGGCAGGTTGGCACTGGAGCTGTCTGGCATTGGCTCTGTCAGACACAGGGAAGCCGCTACTGGCTTCTCACAGAAGGCATCCCAGTAACCACTCCTCATCACTATCAAAACATGGCCATGCAAACCCAATATAAGGACATAAGCAGCAGAAGCAATTTCATGACACAGTAATGATTCTGTGAACTTCAGTGGGGCAATTGAACAAAATGGAGCTATTCAAAATTCTGATCGTTCACTCAGTGTAATTTGTTTGAAAGGTTAAATAGGATGCTAACATGGACTCAGTATGCCACAAAATGAAGAGGGAAATAAAGCAAACATTTAAAGTGCTTTTTCACTATCTGAAATATTACTATTCAAGTCTGGGAGTTGTGTTCTAATTTTTAGCTGTAGCAACCTGTGATTTACCTTAAGAGTGTGTAGTAAAGCTTGGTTGCTCATCAGGCAAATGACTGCTTCTACTAAGAAAATCAGCCCTAATAAAAGGCAGACAGCATTTGCTGGATGCAAAAAGGCCTCTGCAATTACCACTTAATTGTCCTTCATGGGCCAGTACTGGGAGTCTTGTACTTACCCCTTAAGGTTGCCCCCCTTTTTCAGCACTTTTCTTAACTGTCTACTTAATTAGTCTTGCTTTCTGGCTTAATTGTGAATTCGTTTTGATTAATTAGCCTCAGAGCTCACTTGGCACTAACTGAAATATAGGAGAAGTGCTCAGTTTCTTCAGTGTATATAAGCTACTGCATCCTAGGGGAGTCCCCTCTTTGTCAGCAATAACATTTCAAGTTCAGACAGTGGTTGTAAAAACATTTTTGTAATTAACTTTCTATTCTTGTAATTACCACCACTGTACTACAACATGAAAGTGTTGCTAACACAAAGAAAAAGTAAAATCCATTAAATTCAGGCCTCTTCCTCAGTGGATTATGCATCATGCTCATTAGCTGAACCCTGTAGTTTTAGATAGGATGACATAATGCTCTTAAATGCAAGTGATCAGATCACTCACTACTAGAATTCCAAACCAGGAGTGTGAGTTACCAGCAGACACAGCGTGTCCTTGTGGCACCAACACCAGAAAACCTTTCCCATATCAATCTTTTCAAAGTTATTGAGCTTCACTGAAAATGCTTTACATAACCAAGGCCAGTCAGCCTGTAACATCTTTGAGCACTAACATAGAGCTCTTCATTATGTTTATACCTCTCATACCACTCCTTTCCCCTCCCTCTTTATGACATGTTGGCTCCAGAAGACACTCTCACAGCATTACCATGCATCTTTTTACCACTGATCTTGATCAATTCTCATTTCAGATATTGTTACTGAAAATACAGAAAAAGGCATCTTTAAACATTACAGTGAAACATTTAATAAGCTAAATGAACAAATGGGTGTTAACAGTAATCATACCCATTTAATAAACTTCCTAAATATTTGTCAAGAGTACTGAAATTCTTCAGTTTTAAAATTTAAAAGTCCATACCTATCAAGCTGCAAAGAGAAATCAAAAATTTTATTCTGGACATTAATATTTTTTTCTGTGAACACTTTTAGACTTGTATCTCAACAGTCAAGCTGACAAAGTAAAAGCTTTGACCCTTCTAGCTCATTGTTTCAAACACTGCTGCTCTAATGCTCCAAACAGAACTGCAGAAGGAGTGCAAAATACCTGTATACTTACAAACTTTTATGTTGTACCTTTACTTGGTCAGAGAACCTCAAATGAAGCAGATCAGAACAGCAACTTTGTGAGTGGGCTTAAAAACACAGAGCAGCTCTGCAGGCAAACCTTTAAACATATTCATTTCCTAATAATCTGCAGCCTAATGTTCTGACTGATGACCAACGTTTTCATCTTAGAACTGGACCACAGGACTCACTTTGGTTGTCAAATCCTAACTGAAGCTCATCCGTGCAACCCTAAATGTTTGCCTTTGAGATCTCTTCTGACTATTTGTGAACATCTGTGAAACGACAGGATTCTGCCAAGGAAATGTACTAGCTTAGAAAAACTAAGATATTCAGTAACAACAGCTGTCAATACCAGTAAATGGGCATGGTCCATGCTCTTCAATGTATCACCTGCAATCAATCACCACTTAAAGTAAATCCTGATTACAAAAGACATCATGCAGAGTCTATACAGCAGTAGAAATACAAGAAATATTCCTTCACACTAAAATGCCTTTTAAGCTATTATGAAATGAGGAAATAGCTCTTTAGGTTTATTGCATTCCCCAAATGTCAATTTAAAATTATCTGCAGATGACCAATTTAGTTGTGCACCTGAAAAATAAAAGAAGCTGTATCTGTGCCTCAACAGTTTGTTTTATTGGTCCTGTTTATTTTGTCTGTAATTACTCAGCTCACAATCTCCTATTTTATGTTTACAAAGTTGTACAAATATGGATGTGCACAACATCTGACTGTTTTGCAATCATTCTTCTGCTAATTTAAGTTTCAAAAAGCTTTGTTTAGTAACACAGGAACAGCTTTCTAACCAAATGAAACTACAAAAAGATAGATTTGCAAAAGAATTTCCTAACCCGTAATTTTCTGAAGGGAGGCAAAGCCTTCAAAACTCTGACTTTTTATCGTGGCATGACTTCTCAGTTAAGCCTCCTAAAACAAGCCCCTGATGTTTCCACTGTACCTGCTATAGAACACATGAACCTATTAACATGAAGATGAAATATGTGAATTGGCTTTTGTTTCCAGCTCTCTGAATTACTGTTGATAAAAGCAATTAATTAAAATATTGAAACAGGGATATCCACTAGGATATCAGTATGTATCTTCCACGAACAGTAAGTGTATCTCACAGACAACAGAAAAGGCCGTGTCTCTTTCAAGAGAGAGATCCCAACTTCACAACAGGTAACACTGGTTAACCAACTTCAGCCTAGCTCCACAAACACCTGGCTAAACCACAGTAGCCAGTGGAACTGATATTACCCAGCAGAGTGAAAAATAGGCTGGCAAAAACAATAACACATATGCAGGAAGAACACTAATTTCTCACATTTCAGAAAAGGCTTATTTCTTTGCAATATCCTATTTGGCCTGCTGTATACAAAAATGTAGGAGGCAGGAACCAAAACAAGACCAGGCAGATGTGAAACATCAGCTACTGCTTCTGACTAACAACTGCTTATGGACTGACACACTGCACAACTCAGCTGCCATAGGAGTCCTGGCATTCAGAACATTCTCCTGCACCTCCTCACTCTGTATTTAGGCTAATGACACAGCAGAAAATTTCTAACAAGTGTCAAGTTGAAGAAAAAAATTTGAAATGCAATCCAGACTAACAGCGAACAACCCAGGTCCTGCCATGCACTGTTTTAAAGAACAATTTTGTGCAAGTGGCTGCAACAAGTACAACATTCATGTAACCGAATGAACTTAGCAACGTTCAGTAATTAAGTCCTATGGTGAACAGAACTGATTTACATCTCCTTGCAAGAGAATTCAACTAAATTTAACTTCACCTGTAACATATTGCTCTTCCTGCCTTTCAAAAACCAGACCCTAATGAGCGCAGAGGCCAGCAAATTACTAAGAGCTGTGCTTGAAGCCCCATCTACTGACAAATAATAGAACTGTTGCTAAACCAGAGCAATATTCCAGAGAAAATCCCTTGGCAAACCTGATATTGCTTCTTAAAAAAAAAGTAAATCACAAACATATTCAGATGTAGCCCAGCTGCAAAATGTTCTCTGCAAACTAACTACACAGGACATTTCTCTCAAGAAAACAACCAGCCACAGAGCAACAAAACCAGCCAGCCTAAAAAGGGACATACTTCATTAAATCTGCCCTCTTCTCTTGACACTCCCAGCCACAGAATCAGGGAAATACAAACAGGCATGCTGACCTGAAACCTGCACTTGAACATCTGCACTTTCCAGCCTGTGTCAGGAAAAGGTCTGCACACATTAATTGTGCTTAAGAAGGCATCCTGAAGGACTTAGTTTTCTTGACTCAAAAGAAAACCACCTCACAACCTTGCTGCCAAGCTGCAGTGGGAAAAGACACATCAGTGCCTGATATGACATGGGTAATATCATCACTACTAATCCCAGCCCACCAAATGAAAACACATGCATCCCTGGCAAGCAGCAGCCTGCAGAGCTCTGCCACAGCATCCACCCACACTCTCCTTTAGGACCATGAGCCTTGTAGTCCATCCACATAAATTTCCTGCACTAATCCCTTAAGTATCCATCCTTTTCGTGCCTAATCTGCAGACAGGTAACACAGAAAAGAATTTGCAGGGTATTTTTGTTCAGAACTCCCTGGCCATTGACACAACTGAAAAGTTTTCTTGTTCTGATTTTCAACTGGAACCAATTTGCTGCTGGGATCAGAGACCATCAATCACATCCATGGCCTGCTGGGAGACTTCCTTGGGTTAGAAGCAGAGTCTTTGGTTTTAATCTTAGCCCTGTGCTTTTTCCAAGTGACGAAGTTCCAGATCTCTGTAGGCCTGAGGAGTTGAAAGACTTAAAAACTAAACATTTTAGTGGGTGGGATTCCCTCAAGCAGTGAGACAACACATGGGCCTATCTGGTAGCTGGTATGGTTCCAGCAGGACTTTCTGCATAGTCTGAAAGACAGAACTGAATGGCAATAGGCATGTTCCTGTTTCACCTTCTCAGAGTTTACGTGTGACTTAGCCATGAATGAAAAGAGAGCACACAACTTCTACGAAGTATTTCCACTGTCAGTCTATATATGCACTAACCATAGGAATCACTGCTTGAAAGAGAATGACAGTATTTGAGTATCAGTTCAAATTCCCCAATCCAAAGGATCTTTCACAAAGGCATGGTAATCTTGGTGTCCAAACCCTTTCACAGACACAGGAAGTTAGTTGATAGCTGAAAGCCAATTCCTCTTTCCTACTTTAATGTATAATCTAGATATACCATAAAGATCATGGCCAAGACTGTTTACAAGGTTAGTGTTCAACCCTCACATCCTTAGTAGTTCACAATTCCAATTCAATTTTCCTTTTCTCCTTCTCTTCAAGGATAGCAATGACCAGAGAGAGAAAGCAGCATATGAGAATGCAGTTTATCCTTATCTTCAGCCAGAAGGAATCTTGAAGAGCTTGGGAGACAAATGCTGTGTATACCATCTGCTGTCTAGACTTGGCTTCTGGAGTACAGAGTATAATTACAGTTTTCCCAAAGGTCCTCATTATTATCCAGAAACACAGCAAGCAAATCAAAAGGAGATATTAAAGTAATACATTTGGCCATGACCTATCAATGTTACACAAAGCAAAGTTATCAACAATGTTCAGAGCTAATCAGGCCATAACTTCCACACAAAAGACACAACTGATAAGCTCCTGCTTGAGAGCTCCTATATTCCTATTCAGATTGGAGGTACTTATCATCCAGCTGCCAGACAAGTAAGGGATGCCTGCTGTTAACATATGAGAAGGCAGCTGGACTCCAGCACAGCAGCCTTACAGCAGCCCATCTCCTACACAACAATTACTGGAATGCAAACAGCAGGTTTAAACATTTAAACAGTGATTATTCTAAGCAGGTTGTACCAGGCAGTCGTTAAGACTACCTATCAGATGTTAGCTGAAGATGCCAGCATTTTTTTCAAGTGCTAAGCATCTTTAGGGAGATTAAGTATATCGATACAATTTGGAACAACAAATATACCCATATATTTTCATACTCATATCTCGCCATGATGAGATGGCACAAGAACAGTAACTGATGCAAAGCAAGGTCCTTCAGTATGTCATTTCAGTTTGACAGCAAACTACCAACATTCTTCTGGTTTTTCTTCCCTCAACTCTCCTTATGTTGATTTCAGCTGCTCTGTATTTATTTGTAACATTAGGGTGGGCGCACTCAAACATTTTTGTAAATAAAAAGAACTTCAGAACATACAAAACTTTGCCAGATGTTTAAGCAAACTTCTTCGCAGTTCTTCGTCTGCTTTTGACTTGTGTGAAGAGAATAACACTTTCTTCATTCAGAAGATTATGTATGTTATATTCATTTCCTACAAAGAAAAACAGAGTAAGTTTTCCTTAGGAGCCGCTGGCAATTTTTTAAGTCCTCTCCTGTCTTCAGTCAAGTATAATTTTATTTTATATATATTTAACAGAAGGAATATTAGCTCTTCATCTAGGATGCCACTCTTACAGGCAGATCAGTGCATTTCAAAGAGATAAGGAATACAGCTAGTGTCATTTACTTCGGTTTTTGCTTAGATTTTTACTGAAAATAATGTAACAGACATGAGCTCTCAGCTCTCAAACCCCACAATAAAACTTTAAGCTGACTGAATTTACTTTAGTTTATTCCTACAGAAACTATCAATAAAAACTGCACATGGAAACTTATCAGCAGATCTTCACTTGAGATTTGCACACTAACATGACCACAAAATAGAATTATCTAATAAGGTCCAAACACTGGGAATGAGCAACAGCCTCACACTCATCTACAGCCACATGTTGAATTACAAGGGATCACCTGGTACAAACATTGCACTGCCCATCCAGTCATACTGAGACCTGCCATCAGGAAGCAGGAAAGAATGAAGCGTACATCCTTATGGTCATAAAAAACTTTTTGCATTTTATACAATCTGCTTTCCCAAAAAGCAAATGACAAAATTGTCTCTGCAGACCGACTAGACTTTTAAGATTGAAACACCAAAAAACAGCTGCAAAGCACCAAGCATTAACTGAGCAACGATTGTCCAGTCAGGACACTGTGATGAAAAGTTAATAGGGAAAAAATGGGCTAATTCCTCATTTTCTAAAGATAAGAAAACTCTTCACAAGAAAACTGTACAAAAGCTCTCTACAGCTTCATGAACAGCATGCTTTAACACCACTACACAATCTCCGGACTAGTGTCTTAACCCACTGATTAACAGCCTTATGGAATTCATGCCACTTTTATATCAGAAGGACAAAATCAGGTCTTTAAATTCTCAAAAAAAACATATGAAGTTACAACTTATTCAACAAGATAGTTTGAACCTTCTATACACAAGCACAAAATATGGTAAACTGATCCAAATGGATTTTCATAATTTTACGCAGGAAAAAAGCAGCAAGTATATGGTGATAGAAATAATTATATTAATTACTAGTAACATTAGGCTGTCTGTGATGCTTCCTCAACATTCCAGCTAGTGACAGAACCAGAACACCAAGAGAAACTTACTCTTAGAACTTGGTAGTGTCATCAAAACTTTGAGGCCAACTCACATAAACAAGTGGTATGCGTATCCCTGCATTCAACCATTAGATCATCAACGCATGTCCAGTGTTTCTTCCCATTCCATTCTTCATCCACCTGTACTGGCCTATTCTCTATTCAACCATTCTGTTTGGTTTTGATTCCTAGCATGCTAGTTTAGTCTCCTGCACCTTCCAACAAATGGGTTTCAGACACATGCACTCACCTGCTGGAACATAGAAGGAGTCCCCTGCCCTCATGCAATATGATGTCTTATGTAACGTTACAATAACTTTGCCACGGATAATACGGAAAACCTTAATGGAAACCAAAGGGTACTAAGGTCAGCAACATTTAAGAAAGATATCCAAGAAAACATTTGACTACACATAACAAAGATAAAAACCCACATCAGCCAGCAGAGTTGCAATCCTTTTTCCCCATATTGATCAAAAATAAGATGCACAGCTCAAAAAGGGATGGGGTCCAGCTTTATTTTTCTGATATTTCTATCTTGCCTGCAAGATCCAGAAGTAGGAGCACATGGACATACTGATTTAATACAAAGCAAAGCAAGGTACATGCAAAGTACCTTCAGCAAACCTTTCATTAATGTTACTTTTGTTTTGGCAGGTGGGGGGGGACCTCTCAACTTCTTATGTTATTTCCAGCTGCCCCAACAGATCCTCTGTTTACAAAGCCCATTTTATTAAAAATTTTAAAAAGTACACTTACCACTGTACTCATGTGGACAAACTGGCGCCCTTTTTCTTTATACGGTTTCAGAATCAATATACCAGTTGCAAAAAGAGATGTATTCAAATCTTTGTATACTTCCATTGTTTCATCTTTGAGGAGGTAAGTGCAAATGCCTGCAGGGTTTATACAATCTACAAAAAGTATCCAGGAGATTAACATTAATGCTACCACATAATTAGTCTTGTTACATGCTCAAGGCAACAACACATGTAATTTCAGTGCAACACTTCCAAAATCTAGACTTAATATTTAGCTGAAAAATCAGGACACTTCCTGTGTCTCCCCCAGAACTTTCTCCAGAAGAGCAATGAATATTTCAAAACCTCATCTTTTTATGCCCAATGTGGCGTGAAATTTTTCTTGTAAGTCTAAATAATTCAGGAAATCCCTTGTTCACATCCATCCAACTCACCTAGAGGCACTTCCGTATTTGTTACTGGGTCCACTACAATGACTGGCTTAGACATATCAGCTAGGTTGTGGTCCAAATTTGCAGGCATCTCTTTTCTATCTGAGGACACAAAGAAACCAAAACAGAACCAGAAAAGTAATCAATATAGATTTTAAAAGGTTAATCATTTAACCATAACTTTTCCTACAATCCTAATGTCTCACATTAAGTGCTTAAATTTCCTTTACTAAGTGACTAAATAGACTGAATACTCTGAAACCATTCACAACAATTCTTTGAAAATGTCTTTTTAATTTAAATAATTTCTGTGTGTAGTAGCCAAACACTCTCTAAATTCTAAGGAATTTCCTAGGGAAATGCCAACTATTTATCCTATGCTATTAACAACAGTATTTACTCAAAATTAAACTCTATGTTTTGAGAGAAAAACAGATCTTCCAACAGATAACAACATCTACCAACAGATGCTGAGAGAATATAAAATACATGATGAAGTGTAAGAACAAGTGTTTTTGCTCAGCCTGTTGTTGATAGGCATCAGGACACTTAAGAGAAAGCATTCAAAAAATAAGCAAGCATGTGTCCAATTTTCCTTTTCTCCAGAAGTAACATTACAGGAATCTCACTAAGTTGCAATTCTGAGAACTATTGCTCTAATTGAAAGGATTTTTGCAGAGAAAGAAATATCCTAAGAATTGATAACAACACTATGTTTTTCAAACAGAAAAGAAATGCTTTAGAATATTCATGGCAGAATAAATACCCCTAAGCTCTCTTGCAGAATTCTCTTAAGCAGACAATTTTAGCTCTACAGTGCACAGGAAATTTCTTTAAACACAGATAGAAGAAGCATGCAAAAGGCAAGCTATAGCACTCTGTAGGCACTCATGGCAGCTTAAATAGTCCTCCGGCAATACAGTCAGGGGGAGGAAGATAGTTACAGTGTTTGAACAGCTTTGTTTCAACATTACTATCTCTGTAAAAAGAAGCATCAACAGGTGTAACTCTATAGCTATAAGAAGAGAATTTTTATTGTATCAATAACATTTAAGAATTTGTGCTAGAAATTTTACTTGGCTGACAGGCCTTATGTGCATCACTAAGATTCAAGGATGTAAGCAAAAGACCATCTCTGAGCATGAATGTCTGTCTCAGAGGAAATCAATCACTTCTGGAAGACAGTTCAAAGGCACTTGAAGCAACCAATAGTTCTTTTAAGCTACACTATGAACAGTCACTACTGGTTCTGGTTCTGATGGGCTGCAAATGATTTATATTACAATATAAACTGTACTTTGAAGAAATATTGATCTAGACCAGGGTCCTGTCTCCCATCAGTTGCCCAAAGCAGGTACTCCTTCCATTCCCCGAAATGCCATAATAGTATGCTGATATTTAAATGGAATACTTTCCACCTCTAACCTGGAGCTCTTTATTTAGAACTATTAACTCTCCTGTTACATCTCCTGTTAATGTATCTGGTTCTTGCCCTTGAAACTACATAAATGTTTTTATGCACAATATTCTGGGCAAGAAGTGAGAATGACCACCTTATTCTGCTGAATAACCCAGTTCTCACTGTCTTGCCTCCATATCTTCTAGTTCTTGTGTTTAAAAAACCACAAGCAAAAAACCCCAACAAGACCATTTACAGTAATTTCACAAGTATAAGGCGCACCGGAGTATAAGGCACACCTCTGGGTGCCGGCAAATTTCCAAACTTTGTCCATAGATAAGGCGCACCGGTGTATAATGTGCACTTTTTTTTGCAGCGAGAATCAGCGTGCAACAAAGTAATGGAATAGTAACGGAATTGCGCAATCGCGGGGTTTAGTGGCTCGGCCTGGGGCTGGGCGGCCCCACTTGGCAATGCCGCTGGGGCCGGGCAGGCTGGGCTCAGCGCTGCCCCGCCACTGCCAGGCAGGCTCGCCCCGGCCCTGCATCGCTGCCCCGCCAGGGCCGGGCGGGCTCAGCTTGGCACTGCCCCGCCAGGGTCGGGTACGCTCGCACTTCCAGTTTGGCAAATTTCTGAACTTTGTCCATATAGAGGGCGCTCCAAGGTACAGGGCGCACTTCTGGGTTCAGACCAACATTTTAGTCAAAAGGGAGCGCCATATACTCGTGAAATTACTGTACTTCTATTTCCCTTTTCCATGTCACTCATGATATCAGAGGTGTTTTCAGACCTCTTCCTTAGAGCCTTCCATAGCATTCTCTTCAGGGCTGAGAAGCCTTCACTACAGTTTGATGAGCTTTCCCTAAACCTTTTCTAGTCCTTCCACCTTCTTTTTGAGGTAAGGAATAAAATTTACATGAAATACATGTAAAATCAGAAATTGGTACCAACAGTGATTGTTTTCTTTCTTATTTCTCTGATGATTATGTCAGTCCTGATAAGTTTAGTGCTAGAACCATATGGCATTTTCTATCTTTGTTAGCACTTATTTTACTAGTTCTATAACTTCACAGAGAAATGTTTCAGCTTCAAACAAAAGCTCTAGACAGTCCCCATAAAGAAAGGCTCTTTAGTATTAAAACAAATTCCAGAGAGGACATCAAAAATATTTTGGCTTTTGGACTTTGATTCTCTTTTCTGAGTACTACTTACATATTTATTATTTACTGCCCAGAGAGTCTCTGTTGAAACATAGATTTATTGCCCACTTTTAACCATTTTATGCACTGTTCTTAAAGCTCTCTCTTCACCTACCACATTGTGGTTTTGTACTGAAACTACAACAGCATGAAGCCTATTAACACTCTCTGCTGAGTTTTTAGATGCATTATTACAGGTATCAGTAAAATGGCTACAAGTTTTTATACCTTAACTGTGCACACTAGCATAATGATCTGAACACAAAATAAGTACAGTTATGTTTCTTCAGCCCCTGCTTTAAAGGAACAACACTTCTGGGTATGTCCAGCATTTCTTCCTTTCTTATACTGAAAAGTGATTAATTTTACAACAAGAACGTACAACATTGCTATATATCCAGTAGGAGCAGGCTTTTCCTCATCAGATCATATTAATAACTTATGTTATAAAATTATTTTCATCCAGACAGAGAACTGAGTGTTTATGGGAGGAAAATCTTAGAGCAGTAGAGCATTTGATAAATGATACTTTTATACATACTCAGAGGAAAAAAGTCTGTGTTCCTACTTGTTTCATCTCTGCTCTGCTTGGAATGATCCTTCTTCCTCTTTTCACTCTTCCTGGGAGATTGTGTTTCTGGATGCACTAGTCCACTAATCACAAGCTCTCCTGAAACAAAAGGAAGTTAAATGAAGTCTACTAACTCATAGTAAATTTAAAAGAATGTAAACTTGCACAACCAACCAGTCTTTCAATTGAGAATACATTTTCTTGTTGTTGAAACTTTGCAGATTGCTTTGGAAACCCTGAACAAACAAAAAAGTTTTTCAATATGAAGTACTTTGGAGTGCAATGTAACTTGAGACATTTTAAAAATTATTTCATCAAATTACAGTCAAAACATTTCAGAAAGCCATGACATGCAAATTATTTTTAAGACAAAATATCACTTTTAAGGACACAAATAAATACTATTTTTGAGTGAACTAATTAATTAGGAAAGGACCAAACTGGGCTGAACTGTCAGTAAAAAAAATTCCTGAGAACAAGATTTATTTTCTCACTTAGGGTATTTAGCACTGAAACTATAAAATGTTACAGTATCTGCTCTGAAAAACAATCCTCACACAAGGAGAAATGCTCCAATGAATGATCCAGAAGATTGTCTGTTTTCCAGTATGATACAAAAATCTCTGACATAAAAAAATACACTAGTACAGAGAAACTCTTCTGTTTTTCCCTCAACAGCGAAGGCAAAAATATTTAACATGCTCTGCTGATATTATTTTCAGCTGACACACGACTGTCAGAAGAGAACTACATGGAGAGATGACTAAGTAATTGGAGACCACAAATAATATTTTTTTAAAAAACTTATCCAACAGTAAGCATCTCAAAGCTTGCACAGCACAAGATCAACTCACAGTTTTATTTTCTGCTCTATCTGAATGAAGCAAATAGTTATTTTGGAACTAATACCTGAAGGATCCACAGCATAATTTACACGCTCTCCTCTCCAATATTCCAGAGGTCTCAGCCGTATCCTTTTAGTCCGACGAACATTAGGTGTGTTGGAAGGCATTACTGATTTAAAGAATGAAGTCATTCACATTAAGCATGAAAGAAAAATTCAGAGACAGAAAATATTAAATACTCTTTCCTCTTATTCTGTACCACAAGAGGGTCAGGTCAGCACTTCCCAGCTGATACTTTTATCACACTGCTATCATGACAAGAAAATAGGATTCAAGTATTGCCAAATGCCTTCTTTTGCATACATCAGTATTTCACCCTTCTTTTTCTTAAATAATCATCACCCTGACTTGACATTAGATTTTATTCTATCTGTCTTAGTGAACCACCAATACACATACATTAGGAACTCAAGGACAGCAAACACGCTACACCTGTGAAAACAAAGCCCTCAACAAAGACTAAGAACCCTGCCTGAACCTGCGGGATTTCACTAGCAACCATGAAAAGGCACCGCCTTAGTTATGGGAAGGGGAGGGTAATAGAAACTGCTGAAGTGCATCCTTCTCTTCCAGATTCCGAAATCCTGTTTCCAAAGTCCAGAAGAGCAGCGCTTCTGCAAAAAGAAACTCCACACATTTCCATGATTTCTCAGATATTTATCTTCAAATATACTAAATCACATAGTCTCAACTTTCAAGTTGTGTAGGCTGACATATATGAATACAGTATGACATTTTAGTGTTTGTAAGAAATGGTAAAAGCCCCTTAAGACCTCAAAGCAAATTAATCAAGAATATTTAAACGTTAAAAATGGTAAATACAAAACAGTTGCTGAAAGTTTTTGAAGATAGACAACTAAAATGTGCATAAAATAATAATGAAGCCAATAAAAAACACCCACAACATAAAACAAACAAGCATGGGACTACAACTGCCCATTGTTTCCTCCTATCCAGACTCAGAGCACCACAGAAGGCAGGTTATTTGCACCCCCAGTTTTACTGCGTAAAACCAGTTCAAACTCTTACTGTTCTCACTGAACAGTAAGTTTGTCCTGCCTCAGTTTTTTAGTAATATATTCAGTGCACGTAGCTGGGTGTGCAGCTGCAGTGCCAGCCAGAGACTGAGCTCTGCATGGGAGCCTCAGGCAAAAGGTCATGAACGGGTGCTGACCCTTCGAACAACGGGCACAGGGACCTGTGGCCCAGCCCAGTGACCAGACACTCACGGACAAAGCAGGAGCCAAGAACTCAGCTGGAAGGATCAGCAGTACCCCAGACCATCAAGTACATGGAATGTGAGAGTACAAAAGCCCAGAGAGTGCTTTGTTCCAGTTTAAGCTGTTATTCAGTTGCTACACCATAACATTACTTAAAGGAACCAGAGGTCTGAGACCCTGCTATGGGAAACACAGGGTAAAGCCAGCAAGGAAACCTTGTCTGGCTGTGTAGGGAATCAAATGGGGCACCTGTTAGGGCACTGGAGCCACCCACTGTAAAGGGGTTTAAGTCCCAGGACTTAAAAGTCTGTGGTGGTGGAGGGAGTGTGACTGCCAGAGTGACTCCTGGAGGTCAGACCAGTTTCCTTAACACTATCATGAAAAATGGAAATGTGGCAGTTAAAAACATAATTGTTGAAAAGAGCAATAAAAAGAGAAACACTGTAAGTTTTAAAAATTAACTTTAAAATTAAGAAAAGGGCTATACTTGAAGAAATAACAAAACCTGTCCGTAAATACTTATGAACAGATGAAATCATTTGCCCGTCTCTCCTTCAGAAACGTTTACATCAAGTTGAAAATGCATTTGCATTTATATGTTTACACTACATTTTAAAGTACTCTTACCTATTTTATGCCTTGCTATTTCATCTGACAATAGACATCTTAATTTGCAATTCAAATCTTCAGGATCATCTGAAAACACATTCAAAAATCCCACCAAAGGTATTTATTATTCCTGACTTTTATTCAATATGCCAACTAGAAGCAACCAAAATTAACACAAATAGAAGTCCTGAGGATAATTCTTCCACTAACACCTTTTGCTATAAACATATGAAATATATGAAAAACATACGAAATATATGAAAAACATAAAAAATATATGAAAAACATAAAAAATATATGAAAAACAAAAAATATATGAAAAACATAAAAAATATATGAAAAACATAAAAAATATATGAAAAACATGAAATCCAGTGTAGATAAACAGTATCTGTAATTCAATTTAAACAGAGCAAACTTTAAAATTACTTGAAAAACTATATATTCAAGAAAATACTCCCACGACCTATCACTCTTGATAAAATGAACATTGACAAACTACAAATTATACACATAATTTTATTGATGAAGTTGCAAGGTCATTCAGATTTATATCATTCAAATCTAATTTTAGAACAAATTTTTTACCAGAACACACAAAACTAGGTATCTGAAGAAAGTATTGCATGGACTAGGTAACATTCACGTCTGGCTCTGAAACTCTAATGAAAAGACTTCATATCTCCATGGCTCACGTTCATTACAACAACATGTGGAACTTGTATAGCGAAATTTAAAACCAAAGAGAAATTCGAAACCAAACAAGTAATAATAACCCTCCCCACACAGAAATCCCCAAACACAAAACCAAAGCAAACAACTAACAAAAAAACTCCCTAACATAACAAAGCAAACAAAACAAACAAACAACACTCCCCCCCCAAAAAAAAACCAAACCCCAAACCCAAGTATTCTTGGTGAACAGGCCAAAATCATGCTGTAATTTGGCTCAGGTTTGCCTGAAGTGACTGCATACTGGACCATCACACAGCAACACATCAAACTGGTACAAATTGAGCCTGAAAATTTTGTTCAAAGTATTTTGGAAAGAATAACTTTATCCTGGTAGGCATGATGCCAACCCATGGAGGGCTGTGTTGTCCCAAAGCTAGCAACATAAAGCTGGCATGCTGTACCACACACTCAGATAGAAATGTAACCACAGCCAATAAAATCCACATTTCTTGTTCTGGACAAGCTGTATACAACATAAATTATTGAACTGTCAGGTACATTTATAAAAAATTTATACATAAAATGCAAGGAAATACTAAGCTTGAACATTACCTGAAGATGTATCATCCTGCTCAGATGAATCAGTGCTGGTAGTAAATTTATCACAATCTTCTAGAACAGGCCCACTGCAAAGGAAAAAAAAAATACACCTGCTTGAACACATTAAGTGTCAAAGGAACATTACAGCACTACCAAGAATAGTGGATTGAAGTTTTTTTTCAGATCATGTGGGTTGGGTTTTATTTTGCTTTTAAACAAATCTATACCAATTAGAAACTGAATCAAATGACCACTCTTTAGAAATCACAGGTCAGAAGTTAATGAACTACTCCTCTACCCAGTCATCATGCAGACAATTAGTGTTTACACCTCCTCTCTAAAGAGGTTTTGTAAACTTTTTCTTTTTTCTCCATTCCTGAACAGACCTTCTCCTCACCTCTGTAGCATTACCCTACAAACAATTTTCCATATACCATAATTATAGGAGTGCTTCAAAGAGTTGTTTTGCATACTCTAAAAGGAGAGTAAAATAGTTTATAATATGTAGTCTGTCATGAAATCTCCCCCATAAAATAGCAACAATTTACAAATATAACTCCAAAAGAGATTCTCTGGCAATCAAGCCACTTTTAACAGAACTTCTCCTACAGCCTTAGCATCAGTACTCTTGACCTTCCTTCTTCCCCTATCTGAGGCTGTGCTTACTGTGCCAGGGAAGTTCATTTGTTATCCACCTTAACTCCAAAAGATGCCTTTCAATTACCAAGGTTAGCAAACCTACACTACAATTTTGTCCAAGTCAGTCTGCAGTAGGTTTCCTTAGAATTAAAGCCACCAACATTTTCAGCAGAACAATTGCATAAGAATTTAATAAATGCAGACTGCTGCTCCTGTTTTGTTTTGTTATTAAGTCACCACCTCATGAAAGGGGAAGATACATGCCTATGTACATACACAAAGTTGAGATTGCAGATAGAATGCTATACCCCTACTTGACATCAATTTTATTAGTGCAGCTGTCATTAGTTCTAGGAGTACTGGTCTTTTTGTTCAAAAAGTACACTAACTAAAAGTAAACTAATGTGGAAGCAAGCCCCAAAGGAAAGAAATCCCCAGAGGCAAGAAGCTTATTATGACAGGAAGAAAAATTGTATCACTTTATTAACTGTATTAGCACAGTATTTAAAGCCCTCAAGCACGAATCACAATCCTGTTATTCTTGGTGTTCCACCAGTAGGGCACAGAACACAGCAGCTGTACCAGCTGCCCAGTCTCACTCAGGGGGGGCTCAGTGGGGCAGAAGTAGGATTAAGCTAACATTTTTCAACCAACTCAGGCAATTACCTTTGGCAGCTCTCAACATTCTCAGCTAGCAATGAATCCCTAGAAAATAAAAAAAAATTATTATTACATTTGGTGATAAGTAAACTTAATGAAAGGAACCTGTAGGTCAATAATTTTACATCCTGAACTAGAAAAAAGACATTAAAAAAATTAAAAAGCAATGCAAAGACCAATGATTATAAACCAGGTTTTAGACCACTTGAACTTAGTCTTTAGATTGACAAAAATAAATATAACTGAAGAATTACATGCCGTATTTTCTAAATTTATTTTTAAAAAGGAACAAACTTGACAGTGACAAAGTTATTCTGTGGGTAGTGGGTTGTGCTAAACTGGATCTACTATGCAAGTCTCACAAAAACACTCTAATTAGAACAAGTTTCCTCATTTAGGAGATACTAAATATGGCACCCAGCTTTGAGAAAATAATATTCATCAAACTGCTTGGTTTCTCTATTAACTATTCAACCAGCCTCAAACTATCACATACTTCAACTGCTTAGAAGTTGACAAGATGTATTTAATTATCTACAAAGTTATACACATTTGTAAGGAATCACACAAAAAGCTTACAGTGGTGCATGCTGCCTGTTATGTTTTCTTTTGTTACTTTTTATTTTCACATCTGGTAACTTGCGTTTTTTCCTTGCCATGTCCTGGACAGAAGAGCTGTCAGAATCTGTTTGAAACTCAGTGTCTTCAGAGCTTGAGGAAAGAGCTTTATTGGTTCTATGTGGAATCTTATTGGGTATCTTCCCTGAAGACTTGGCAGACAACCATTTATTTTCAGGATTCTTCACACTCTCCATGGGATGCTGGAGTGCTTTTAGAGGAGTTCTGTTATTTGCACCACTAAGTGACTCTGGTGTGCGTAATACACTTCTAGGCTTTTTGGACTTAGTCAACTTCTGAATCACGGGAGTCTCTAATTTCTGATGCAAGGGTGTGGTGCACACTTCATTCAATTCTATAGGCTCTCTTTCAAGCTCTTCTTCGCCAGGTTCACTGTCAGAACATCCCTCTCTTTGTAACTGAGCCTTTTTACTGCTACTACTTTGCTGGACAGATTTTTTAGACTTCTTCCTTGGACTTACTGTCCCTCTCTCAGCTACTTTGACTTCTGGAAGTTTCTGTTTGGCAGTTTGTTTCTTCTTAACTAAATCCTGAGAAGCTTTAGAAGCCAACTGCAGATTCCTGGAAGACCTGAGAGACTTTTTTAGTGACACAGTCTGCTCTTCCTGATGCCCAGATGAGGGCGTAGGCAAATCCTCACTTGGCAGCACCCTTGTTTTACACCGCTCTTCATCAGATGGTTCTGTTTCCAATCCAGACCATGACAACATCAGTTCTTCAGCTTGTGGTCTCCTGGATGTGTTCTTTTTCTGGTTTGGAGAGTCTAGTCTAAGTGCACCCTTTTTAGTCTTTTCTGTCAATACACAAAATATTTGGACATTAATACCTTTTCTCATTAAGCCTGAAGATATATGTTGACATCTGAGTGCACAAAAACAAACCAAATGAATCAAAATGGGGAAGGAAAAGAAATTTTTAAAAAAGGTATTACAAAACCAGTTTTATCACTGCTGTCTAGAAGAAGGCTCTCACTACAGTCTACAAAAAACTTTGGTATTCTTCCAGTATTTCCTAATAAAAAAAAGGGGGGCAGAAATGTTACATTCAGTCTGATTTGCAGTTTACAGTGTTTTGTGCTACAAAATTCTTCACAAACAATTCCTAACTCAATCCCCTTTCTGTTCAACGTACAGAACAAAAGCTAGTTGGGTACCTACCTTCTATGAGTCCTCATAAAAATAAGGCAACACTGCCTTTTTAAATTTTTCACGTCCTAACAGGAAAGGCAAAAGGTATGGTGAAAAAAGTAAATACACTGTCTCACCCAAAACTAACTGTGCAACTGAAACACCAAAAAGGAATCCACTGATGTCTATCACCTCCTTCATTATAACTTCCCTTATAAACCACCAGAAAAGAATCCAGTAATGGGACCTGGAAGAAAATGTCTGAAGAGCTGTTACATAATTTACCCGTATGAGCACTCTTTTGGCTTTGAGACGTAAGGACATTTTCTTCACTATTAGAGATTGGATCTGACTCTGACATTTCTTCGAAGTCAAAAGTTCCAACATCCAGATGATCCAGTTTCTGTTTAGTAAATGCTTTAGCCTGTACTTTTCTGTTCTTGACTTTCTTATTCTGCGACTTCTCCTTTTCAGAGGGCTGAAGTTTAGAAATGGGAGTTGCAGAGCCATCACTTTTTGATTTTTTGTTCTTAGCAGGTATCGAAATCCAAGAAGTAGAAGATGCACTTAATTCATCAATTAAAAATTCACATTCGTCTTCTATTTCTATATCCTGATGTTTCACAGGACGAGGTGATGGAGGTGATAGCGAGGTTGAATATCTAAAAAATGGAGGGAAAAAACCATTCACATCATTCAAGGAGTGGGGGAGTGGTAACTCCCAAGACCTTGACACAGTACAGAACATTCTTTGGAAAAATTATTACAAAATTCATCCCTCATACATTCCATATTAAGCCTTCAAACAAACCTCTGTCTTGTTGCTACAGCTGCTAAGACAGCTGAAGAGAAAGTCTTCTCAGTCCAGGTAGATGACGCAGTAACACGTTCTGTTCCATGCACAGGAAGAACCTGTTCATCTCTCCCAGGCTGAGGTCCTTCCAAATTTTTAACTTCTCCATAGCTCTCTGCTGCAGCTGGCGTACTCCAGTTATCAAAACATAACCTAGGAATGAGAAACGGCATTCAAACATGTTGCTATACATCCTGAGTGCACAATAAAGTATTTTGAGGATGAACAGATGCTCCTGTTGACAGCATCTCACTTCTTATGAATAAGCTTCCTTCTGGAAACTTGCTGGAACACAGGTCAGCAGTACTACTTTCCAGCAAGTGTCCACAGGCAACATGGAGTCAGCATGTGATTCTTGATCAAAGGTTGTTCAACAAGACAAATTCCTAATCCTAGGAGAATGCACTTCAGAAATAGTCAGTTTTCCTAGACTGTAGTGCACAGGTTTTCCAATCTCATTCCATTAATGGGATAAGTGTCAGTCCATCTTTATGATCTACCCCAAAGATTCTACCCTTTAGGAAAGCAGAACTGTGGCCAAGACACTGGCCATGTAGCAGCTCAGCTTCAAATCTTTCAGTGAAGAGATAATAATCACCACTGAAACTGTTTTACTTTGTATAAAATACTTGTATATTCAGAGCAAGGAGATTCATTTCTGCTTTAACAAATTCTTAACTTTTAAAATCAACACTTTCAGTAGGAATCACTGAAGAAGTCTAGACAATCTGAGAAGCTGATATTTTGGTGCACTTTCCTGGAAAAAAGTTTAAATCTATTCTGGCAGGCTTCTTTCATGTGGGTACTGCACTTACCACCACAGTAACAAATAAAAAATAATTCTAACCTTTCTAAACCCAGATATGGAAATTTTCTAAAAAGCCTGGAATTATTTTTTATGAGTTCACAATCCAAACCTGATTTACCCTGAAGTGGGGGGCACACATGGAGTACGACACCACATGGTTCTACTTACTTAACTACAGGAGAACTTTCCACTTCCTCCACAGGAAAAGGTGATCGAGCAGACCCACGATTATCCTCAGAGCCCAAAAGCACAGCAGGACACTGGCACGGTGCTTCGACATATTTTATTGTACTTTTTTCACTTTTAGACTCTGGAGACTCCGCTTTTTCAGAAGCAGCTACGTAATTGTGTGTTGTAGGCTTCACGTGTGATTCACAAGACTGTCCTGCCACACACACAGAACAGGTTTAATTCTTTTACTTAAAACCTTACAAAATCACAAGAAATAGTTACTCTAAAGACCTTAATTCAGTAATAGTGTGACCAACCTCTGCTGCTGACAGGTTTTAGCAGTGACGCAGGTGAGGGATCTACAGACTTACAGGCTCTTTCCACAGAGCTGGTTGACTCTGGCTTGGGCTGTCATAGTTGGCAATACATAATGAGATGAAGTAAAATATTTGATAAAGCAACAGTATTTAACAGGAATATACATTTATATACGTGATATAATCTCCTTCCCTTAATTCATACTCATTTGAATCACAGTTCTATGTTACCTAAACACTTCAATTTCCTATTGTGTAAAACTTTCTAAAATTAACTGTAAATTTTAAACAACAGATAAAACAGTGTGTACAGTAAAAATCTATATGCAGCTTTAAACAGACATCCTGCTCATCTTGAGGTAAACTATTTATTAATGTCATTAGAATTAATTAGTTTAAACTATTTAGTTATTAATCTTTATTAAGACAGGCTGAGGTTTAGCAAGAATTGCTTTGAGATTATATTGTATTCTAACATCAGGTTAAAGTAAAAAAACACCATTGTAAGGCTGCCTGTTCTAAACTCCACCATTAATAGAATATCCTGCTTAAAAAAGTAAAATCAAAACATTAAAATTAATTATAAAAACTAGATTACTGGCATCATACTCCCAGACAGCACACTAGCAAGGCCTTCAACTTGTTTCCAGTCTTCAAAGTCACAGATACTTGAAGTTATTGTACAGATAACTATCAGAAATTAACCAGCTGTTTTTCTACATGAATCACCTTTAAATTTTCCTGTCTGATAGCTAAGAACTATGTCCACACATCTGTCAAAGTGACCACAATCAACTCCAATGGAGTCCAAGACAGCCATACCCACTACTAGTAAAAAGGCAGTTTGCTTCAGCCTGAGACCATGAGAAATTTAATTACCCTGGACAAAAAGCTGAAGAAGCTTTCATTAGTTAGCTTGGGTTATAAAAAACCCAGAAAAAAAGCTATTAAATAATTCTAATTCCAGAATATTTACTATTAAAGCACAACAAACTAAGAAAAAAACCCACATTTTCAACAACTATTACAGATCATTAAATTACAACCTAAATACTTTTACAAGTGCTCATACAGAACTAAATGCTACAGCATTGAATCTGTACCCACATGAACCTGTACCCAGTGCTACACTATGACACTGACATAACTTACCCTTTGGCTCTGCACTGACGTCCTTTCCTCATTTTTCAAAATAAAGGTTGAGCAATTTGGAGAGTTTATTCTAAGATCACTGCTGCAACCTAAAAGAAAAATAACCTGTAAATATAGGAATCGTGGAATTGTCCAGGTTTCATTTATTTTAACAAGTTCTAAGGCTTATTAAGGTCATGTAAATCCAAACAAGAAAGCAATCAGCTGCTTGAGAAAGATTATAAAACAGTTGAGACACAGTTTTAAAAAGTTGGTAAGGGGTTGTTTGTAAAATCCCTGAGAAATACTATTTTCATCCATTTCATCCCTATTTTTTATTTCTATCTACTTACCACTAAATATAACACAAGTAAGAAAGCACAGTAATTTCACGACTATAAGGTGCACCAGATTATAAGGTGCACTTACAGGTGTTGGCAAATTTACAAACTTTTTCCATACATAAGGTGCACTGGATTATAAGGCGCACTTTTTTTTGGCAGTGAGGATCCACGCGCAACAAAGTAACGGAATTGCTCGAGCCCCGAGGCCCCGCAAGGCTAGGCTTGCACTTCCGGGTTGTCGGCAAATTTCCGAACTTCGTCCATATATAAGGCGCACCAGATTATAAGGCACACTTCCGGGTTTCGATCAAAATTTTAGGCTTTCAGGTGCGCCTTATGGTCGTGAAATTACTGCACTTTTTTCTTTTATCAGCAAATCAAGCAAAACACCAAATAAGAGCTTACTTTCAAAACAATCTTGTATGAGTTTCACTAAATCTTGACCTTGCCGTAGATCAATCTTATTTCTAGAAACAAGAGAGAAAAAATATTTTCAATTAAAAAAGCCAAATGCTCTTATCCCAAATATTAAAATAGCAATGTTTTATTTCTTAATATTTTAGGTTATTATTTCCCCTAGTTCCAACTTTAATATATTTTTACCTAATATTTTCATGCATAGATATCCACAAAGAAAATTGTCTAAGTAAGAACTCCAGGGGAAAAAAAGCCTCACTGCCACAGATTATAATAGGAATGAAGAATTCTCTCTACATAAAACAAAACATGCAACTACTGCAACAGCCCTGACGTAAATGAGTTGACTAGAGTCTCACTTGAAATAAATAATTGTTTTATAAATCAGACCTCGAGTTATGTTGCTTGCATAGTGATGCTGTCATAGCAGACCTAGAAATGAAATGTGCTGCTGCACATCTATCCCTCCATACAGGGAGTCACCCTATAAAACAAACTATTTCTGTGCTTATACAAAAATTTCAGCAGCAAGGACTGGCTTGAGGTGTCAAGTGAACAGCTCAGCTCATTGGATCATTCCTTCAAACCAGCACACATGAAAAGGGAAGAAGTAAGTGACTTACCAGCCAGACAGTGTTGATCAAAACCAAAATAACACTAGAAAAGTCATTAAGTATTCCATAATGATCTTTGAAAACAGCTAATTTGGTAGATTTGGTAAGCTCATGAAACTCACATTGAAAACTGGATTTCAGTAACAAAATCTTCACAGACTCCTAATACACATGTAAAGAATATCAAAGCACACAAATGCTCAAACTCATCCCTAATATTTACCAGCAAGGTCCAAATATGCTGGAACTCTGTGTGGGTTCCATTTCTCTACTCCTTGAAACAACATGTTTGCACAGATTAACTGCTTCTCCACTCATGGCAGCCCAATTAGGGGTACCCTTAGGTACAGCTACACCACAATCTGCTGCATCAGGAAAGGAATACAAAGGAAACCCTTGGAGCTTTGCTCCCCTGGCCGAACAAGGGGAACCTTGCTCCTCTTACCACTAAGAAATACAAGAAACTTGGGAAAGATCATGCTTAATAAGGTACATTACATAGTTTTGACATTTATCTCTCAGATCAAAATCAGCGTAAGTTTTCCAGAGCCTAAGAATAGGTGTTTAGATGCAAGTTACCCTTCTCCGTGGCAGAATCTTGCTCTGTAGTCTTTTTTTAAATGATTCTGTGAAGAAATAAGAATCAATTTTTACTAAGCATGATGAAGAAAAACAAGTAAGCAGATCTCAAGGATTCTCAAGACAGTTTGAAATAGTGGGAGAGTGGGAGTTATTGCAGTAGTTTTTTCTTAGCATGCCACAGTGCCTCTCCATACGCTTGCAACCCAAGTATAACCAAAGTCATTCAAACAGCAAACAGGACTCCAGGCATTTACCACAACTCGAGCAGTAATAATTCAAGCAGTAGCACATTCTTGGCGTAATCAAATAAAGCCACTGACCTGGGAACTAGCAATGGTTGTACAAGATAAAATGAGAAGAAAGGGCAAGAAAAATTCAACAGCAAAGCAGAGTGTAGTTCTTCACAAACGTGAAAAGAAAACATCTCAAAAAATGTAAATGTTTAGCTGAAAAACAACTATAACCTCTTCCTGATTCGTGTAAATTTAAAGAGTATAGGCAGTGTGGAGATTATCTAATTCTAACACAAGAGAATTCAGCACGTTTTTCTGAAGTTTGCAATACAGGCAGTACTTTGCACTTTGTGATTCCCCTTTGGATATTACTTCTGGTATCAAAAATAACTAAACTCCATATGGATTGATTTAATTTCAAATTTTTAACATCAGTTTAAAGTGGTAGAAGCAAGGTGACACGGCAAAACAACTAATCAAAAGCCACCACTTCAGAAACTATACAGAACCACACTCCGCAGTAAATCCGGCACAGTCAATCTGGCACTCGGACTTAAACTGCTTTCCCCTCGCAGAAGAGTGTAGCACAATGCACTGGCAAGTGAACTTCCGCATTAAAGAAATTAAAAATTCCTGTCACGGACCTAAAACAGCTTTTAACAGTTAATTTATTATTGTGGTCGTGTCGCGCTACACATGAAGAATTTTAAAACTTAAGTACGTTTCTAGCGTGCCTGCACAAGTATCCTGATGTGCTCACTCGCCCTTGGAAGTCGACTCTCCAGAGGCAGACTGAGGGGAACGGGGTCTGTCACAGACACTTGCGCGCTGAGGGGAACGGGACTCCCGACAGACCAGCTCTCAGAGCAGAAATATCTCTGCCACCAGCCTGGGCCCGCAGTGAGTGCGGCAGCCCAAACCCAGCCCCTCGCTTTCCTCTGGCGGAAATGAAAGATCGGCCCCATTCCTCCTCTCAGGAGCGCACCGAGGGCCACGCCTCTGCGCTACGGACGGGCCCGGCCGCCGCCCAAAACAAACCAGGCAGGCAGGCAGGCAGACACAGACACACAGACCAGCCGCTCTCTCACCAAGGCCTCCGCCATTCCGGACCGGAGCCGACACGCGCACCTCCCGCCGCCTTTGACCCCGCGCGCGTTTCCCGCCGAGCGCGCGAACCTGGCCGGTGGGCGGCTGCGCCCCAACCACACCTCCCCGGCCCCGTCTCATTGGTCGACGGCCACAGCGCGCCAAGCAAGCCACGGCAGCGCCAAGCAAGCCACGGCAGCTGATTCAAGCGCGCGCGGATGATGCGCCTGCGCAGAAGTAACGGATACCCCCGCACACTTCCTCCCCGCATTTTGCTGAAGGGATGGGCGGGAGACGCTTCTCGGTTTTTTATTTCCCTACATTCACACACTGTTTTAAAGACACAAGGAAAAATTACGAACATGAAGATCATGAACTTATTTAAAATCTTTACTTGTATTTGATGACAAGTCTGACAGATGTATGAACTCTCTGCCTAGCTCAAACCCGTATTATTTCAGAATGTGAGAAGCCATGAAGCGGTGAAAGCCCAACTGGTGCCAGAGTTGTTCTTCCTATCTTGAATAGCTTTACCTTTTTAACAAACCATCACATATGTCACCATTCATAGAAAGAGGGTGGGAAAACAATAAAGCAACTACTTCTTACCTGTGGTATAGATCATAAAAGCTTAAATCCACCTGGTCCATCAAAGCAGTCTTGTGAACAAACAAAATCCTCACTACACCTAACATTAAAGACACACTGACTAACCAGAGAAAAGTTGATTTAGCTGCTTAATGCTTTCCATGCACAAATTAATTAACTTCATCCATTAAGAGTGATAGAAATTCAGAAAAAGCTGGTGTAAATATGAGCAAACTCTTCAAGAAAACATTTGAGTGAGAAGGATCTTCATTACGGATATAAAACTTCATTTCTGCAGATCAACTGCTCTCTCAAAGAAAAACATTTTGAAAGAAAGCTATTCAAAGTGCTCTAGTGGAAAGACAGTTCTTCATTTTTGCAGGAAGACAGCAAGCTTTAGCTGCTCTACGGGAATTGTGCATCAAACGTTCCTAGACAAACACAAGCTTTCACTGCAATGAACAAAAAAAAAAAAAAAAAGGATAAGAGAAAAAGCAGTTCTCCGATTCCAGGTAACACTACAAGCCTCTAGCTTGGTGTCACTGTGACAACATTGGAAATTTGTAAGATCAGCATCCGAAAATTCATTTGCCTGGTTTGACATAGCCTTTTTAGTGTGATGATGCTGAGCATCTGCAGAGACTTCTGATAAAAAGCAGGAACAAATTGAGAAACAGGCTATATCCAACACAAATTCACACTGAATCAGTGCACTCCACAATCTTCCATATAAACACCTTCACTCTCTGTCATCAATTCAAAAAGGTTTAAAGCACAATCAGCAGTTTCAATGAGCCACTTGACATACCAAGTTCTTGTGCAGAAAGTCCTCTTGAAGTTACTAGTTGTGAGATTTTGCCTAGATTAATTTATATCCAAATTTCTTAAAGGTATGCTAATAAATATCTAGAGCCATTGTGCATTTTTAGGTTTTCCATAACTGATTTTTTAACTGAGCAGAACCCATCCACAGAGCATCCATCCATTCATCCAACAGACACACATAGTAAGAACAGCATAAAGATACAGCCGTATCTGTAAATTCTGGCTGCAATCCCTGCCAGCCTTGACCTGGACTTTTTACATGGCTCTCAAAGGTGTACATGTTGGCATTCGTAAATTGCATTAATTATATCTGACAGTTTATTTTAAACCCTGAGGACAGTCATATGGTGTTCTAGAACAGTGCTGAGACTTTAATATTTTTAAATGCTGCTTACTTCAAAAGCATAAGCATGATGTTAACACAACACTAATGTAAGTGTATACTTACTCAAAGTTTCATTTGTTTCCCAGCCTCCAACTCTGAGAGGTGACAGTGTTTTCAACTTAACCTAAACCTTTAAGTGATCCTTAGCACTAATTAGTGACATCATTAAATTAAATGTGAAGACATCCCTAAAGCTTAATAAATTATGATTGAGGATAAACAGCTAAGTTGTTAAGAGCTTTTGCCACGGACATTTTTTTCTGCAGGACATAATATTCAATAACCATCTCTAAAGCTGAAACACATGAGAATGTATTTATAAGATTTTATTCTAACCTTGCCTTGCTCTACTACGATGAGGAGAAAACACATAACCACTAGCTCAAGTACCCAGTGTTTAAACAAGTTAAAATACGATGTTTCTGTAACACACCTCTACCTCACCACAAAACTAGCCCATAATGATTTCCAATTAAGCAGAAATTTTATAATTAGATATCCCAGTAACTGACCAGAGGGTAAAATCCTCGCTGTTCAGTGCGGCTCAGACTTGTTCTGAGGAGAGGTGTACAGCACAACAATTTGCTGTAGGGAAATGGTACCAAAAGGAGCAGCTGAGGTAACACTTTGCTGTGACAAAAATCCAGAGGTAATTGTTTTTCCTCCCTTTAACATCATCAAGTGCTACAGTGATTTTAATTTGGTGAGGGCAGAAAGGCTCAACCACATCTTCTCTTTGTTGAAGACCAAGTTTTATTGTTGAAAGTGCTAATTTGGCTCTCCAACAGATTTGCACTTTCTCCATTCTACAATATTCCACAAAGAACAGTCTTAGTGCAGATAATCAAGAATTCTATATGTCTGGACTTAGGGGAGTTTTGACAATTTACACTCCCTCCCCTTCCATGTTGAGACTGACACAAGTTAACTGCACTGATGACAGCACCGCTAACCAGCCACCCGAGAAAGCAGTTCCTCTGCTTTAAAGTTGGAGTTTAAGCATTTAAGCCTTTCAGATAGATTAAATCTCACATGTAGATAGCAAGAATGAAATCCTTGCTTGAGAATGAAGTACCATATGAAATTTGAGATGTTCTTAGAACACCAGGAGTACCATAAAATGGTGCTTTTCCTATTTTTTGCACTCTTCTCTAAGCAAATGCAAATTGCCTAATTTGCACATGGGGACCATTTCTTAGGTTCACCATTCTTCTTGCTTTCCTCAATACAAATCTTGCCTTTACTGTAAGGACTCTACTGGACATTCCATCTCATGGAGTGACCAATCCTCCTTTTAGCAAACAGGCTTGAAGAATACAGGAGCAGAAGAAACAAATCCAGTTTGTCTTCAGTGCAAAGCCACTGATTTTCACCATTTAATTAAGGCTTCACCACAAAGAAATATATAGTACCATCTTTAATAGCTGAAAATTAGCACACTCCTTTCAGAACAAATGGTCCATGAGTGACTTTTGTGTCTCTACCATCAATTGTCTTCCTGAACAAAGTAGTATCTCACTGGTGGTCCTGGCAAGTCTTCCTCTCCATCAGTCTCTGGAGCAAATGATACTGTCAAATCCACATACTTCTTATCAGCTGATGGTTTCACAAGCTTTTGCATCCTATAAAGAAATGAGGAACAGTTCATAAATTTCCTTCTAGTACTAGGAGGATTGGCAGTGGGAATTCAGCGCCAGACTAGGAGAAATTTCACTGCCAGTAATATGTATTGGCCTAGCATACTAGAGACCAAATTAAAATAGAGAATAAGGCACCTCAAAAGCTGTTCCTCCAGCTGTTCTTCCACCTGAGCTTCAGCAAATCATACTCCATTTTCCTGACAGACACAGCCTATTGAAGTCTGAAACTAGTAAAAAAATCCTGATATTCTCAAGAAGACAGTTTCATACCATGACTTTGACTTCATTACATACCCTGCTTATTCAAAATTATTTATACAGCTGTAAGAGAATGAATATAAGCAACATTTTTGGAGATGGGCTGTAATTCTCATCTTAGCATGCCAGGCACTCTACAGTTTAGCACCTCTTTTCTCCCCGAGAGTTTGAAGTAGCTTGCTCATACTTTTTTGCCTGATACATACTGGCAGGCCTTCGAAATAGTACTGATCAGTGCATCTACTTGCTTCAGCAAAGTCTGTGAGCACTGACTAGCACATACTTCACAGCAGCTGTAAGGAACAGATTTTTGAGCTAAAGTAGTTCAATCCACAGAGGTAAGGCAGAACTGAATCTGGGTGAGATCTGGTTGTTATTTTGCAAAGACCTTCAGTCAAAACCCAATACCCTGCCTTTACATCCTGCCAAACTGCCAGGGTGAAATACCTTAATTTCCTGTCTGTAAGCAGCATTGCAAAGCCTTTGTAAATGTCATCATTTTTAAAAGGGCTAAAGTGATGTAGAATCTCAAGCAATTACTATAATTGAACAGACTTCCAGAAATTCTTATGAAAGCAATACATTATTCCTTCAGAGCCAAGTTGCAAAATATCAGCATTAGTTTTAAGCCAGTTTCAAAAGGTTCTAGTACTCTTGCTCTGCTTGAACCATGATACATTCTTTCCCCCCCAAAAATTACTGTCACACTTCTTTAGCTTTCTTCTTCTGGTATTCAACAGTTAAGGCAGCATTTTGCAAGTCTCCTTGGCTCATAACAGAAGTTACAGTAATTTCACAATTATAAGCCGCACCATTTTGACTAAAATTTTGGTCCGAACCCAGCTTATAATCAGGTGCGGCTTATATATGGACAAAGAACAAAAAGTTGCTGTTTTAGTTGGAGGACAGGTGTCTGCTGAGAAAGGCAGGAACCTCTCTTTGAAATGGAGAATGTAAACCCCCTCTCTCCAAATTACTGTAATTTTGAAATCAAGGGGCTTTCAGGCAAAGATATAGAAATTAGGAATAACAGTTCTTTTCTAGGGAAATTAAAATAGAAATACAGCACTACAAAGAAACAAACTCCAAACCCTGACAAAGTCAGAGTACAACCTGACACCCCATCAGGCAGGGTGTTGGTAGCAGTCCCATTAAATGATGGTTGCAGTCCTCTTGCAGTAACAGATGTGATTCAGTTGAAGCAGTGGTCCTGTAGAAGGTGCAGTTTCCCTCCGGAGGTCCAGTGGTGATGTGGAGAAATCCGGTTTTCCTCTGGAGTCCAGTGGAGAAAGGGGCTTCCTTAGTGTACCAAAACCTCTGTTTTTATTTTGGTAAGAAATGTTGGGCTCTTTCCCCTGGCTAGAGCAACTTCCAATGGGATGAAGTAATTTTATCAGTCACACAGTGGGACTCCATAGGCCATTAGCAGAAAATGACTCACTGTAGGAAGGATGGGTTGTGAAAAGATAAAGAACAATGCCCTGCCTGGTTTCAATGGATGGCTCATTAGCAGATATCATCTCCCATGGAGATAAGGATCACTGCCCCCACCCTCAACAGATGGTGATAGAATAGATACCTTTTATCACACTCTGTATTGCAATGTGCGGCTTATAATCAGGTGCAGCTTATATATGCACAAAGAATGAAAAATTGCCAACACCCGGAGATGCGGCTTATAGTCAGTGCGGCTTATAATCGTGAAATTACTGTAATTCACTGTCTCTTTTTTTCTTTTCATAAAGCAAGAAATTATCTTTTTTCTTTCCAGTATCTTTTTTTTCCCAAAGTATTAATAGCTAGAAACCACTTTGAGAGAAAATACTGCTGTCATGCATGTATTACATCTCCTTTTGATACAAGCAATGAACATTAATTTGAATGTATCCCAAAATCCATTTTCCACTTATACTTACGTCAACTTTAATCTTTTAATATGGCCTGGCATCACAGGAACATAGAGCATTTTGACTCCTTGGACAACCATCGTTGGTTCAATTCCATATTTCTCCTGGAATTCACAAATTAAAACTTGTTAAAAGACTAGAACAGCTGCCCAAACCAGCAGATACTACTGCTGCTAATACAGCTGATTACTCAAATCCATAGGATCCAAACCAGAAAATCTGCTAATGCATGGATGATGACAAAGTTTTATTAAGATACATTTGGGCCAACTGAATTAACAAGGAATTTGAAAACAGGCTTGGATGCATTTACTTACAGACATTCCCACTGAAATTAGTTATTACTAAAATTATTCTGGTTTGAACAGTAACTTGATGGAAACAAAAAAGAAAACAAAACACAATTAAACAATCCAAAATAAGAAACTCCTTTCCTCTTATCTTCTATTAACCCAAGACAGTAGATAACTTACTCTGACAGCATTTATGAAGTCCAACAGAGTAAAATCCTCTTTCCCATAAATTGTCCACCTGTCCCAAATGGTAAATGATATCCCATTTCTGTTTTAAAAAGTGAAAGGTTGTTACTTTAGAATGTGAACTCAGTCATTGCCTTTAAAAGTGTATTGATGAACTGCCATGTCTCCTTAGCTATGTGCTGTTTAATCTTGAGCAAAAATCTCTTCCCTCTCTGCTGCCATTTCTCCAGCCCTCTGACCTTGCTAAGCATAAGACACAGTAAGACCTCTAAGTAAATGTGGTATCTGACAGCGAAGTTTACTGAGTTTTCAGACCTACTGAAAAATAGCTCTTGTATTGAACAAGATGCAAAAGCACATCTGGGATGTTTCCTAAGAACTATGCCACACATCTACCTTCTCTAGATTTTTAAAGTCTCACAAGTAACAGCTTCCACTGAAAACCAAACTAAGCCTTTAAACCCACTACTTATAAAATTAGGACAAATTAATATAGACTGCATTTTCCAAACAGGAAATTCTTGGGCAACTCATTACGGGACACCCGTGGCAGTATAACAAGGATCACTAACACCTCTAGCAGGATACAGTAAGTGGATAGCAGAATTTGATAGCAAGGATGAAGCAATTCATCATCTTCCAAGTTCAAACAACAAAAAAATACCCTTGAATATCCAGAATGCTTAACTGGAGTATGGCCACAAACTGTGTTTCCATCATAGCTCTGCTATGTGAGCGCATAAGACCTTAAAGTGGATATCTGGATTTAATAACTATTCAACCTTTACACTTGTTGGAATGGCTCAGCAAGTTCTAAGCATCAATTAGTAGGTTTTCCAAATATTGTCCTTGCCCTTCTGCCATTGTCCTTCCTACCTGATTTCTGTTCTTCTTACTTCAGCAGTTTCTGTAAAGACCATTATGGGAATGGCTAGGTTCAGAAAACAGTTCTTGTATGCTTCAGCTGGGTAGCCACCCACAACTTTGATGAGTTCCAGTGCAACCTGCAGTAAATTAGAATTTACTTATTACATTTTAGTGTTATCAACTCTAGTGTAGTTTAGAGGCCAGCAATTACCAAGGAAGTTGTTAATGAGATCAGCCTTTGTCCAATCAGCAGAGTAAATAACATAGAAATGCAACCCAGTATGCCACAGAAATAAATTCTGTTGCAGCCAAGGGAAATACTTAAAATATTCAAAACTGTTCTTAATGTTGTACTCTTCCAAAATTTGGTTTATGCAATCTCCACAAAGCACGAGGTTCTGTTGAGATACATGAATGTGAACTGCTACAGAACAGATCCTTTCCACTCTTGGCAGTGGCATTCTGATGGAAATCAGTATTAATGGCTGAAAACAAATCAAAATGCTGAATTCCAACCAATCTTTTTGTGCTGCAAATCAAAAATAAAAGTACCCAAGGCTCACCATGTTAAGCAAACTTCCCTTTTCGACCACTCAGGAGCCACTCCAGCAGCCACACTCACACCACCAAAGACTTTCACTGCTGGGACTGAATCCCCTTCACAGTGGGCAGCTTCTCAACCACTGCTTCACTACTCATCCCACTCTCACAGCCAGACAAGGTTTCTTTGCTTGCTAGCCCCTGAGTTTCACTTAGCAGACTATCAGACTTCTGGATTCTTTAAGCAATTTTATCATGGTAGCAACAGAATAACAACTCAAGCTGATGCCTTGGAGTAGGGGCCATGAACAAAGGACTACCTGGGCTTTTGTACCCTCACAGTCTGTGTGCTCAACAGTACAGGGTCTTCCAGCTCAGTGCTCAGCTCCTGCTGTGTCTCTGAGCGTCCAATCACTGGGCTGGGCCACAGGTCCCCGTGCCCGTTGTTGTGCAAAGGGTCAGCATTCGTTCACAACCTCTTGCCTGAGGCTCCCACCCATAGCTCAATCTTCAGCTGGCATTGCAGCTCCATACCGAGCTACCTGCACTACATTCCTCAACAACCACATCTAGAACCAAGCATAACCTTTCCTATTGGTACATAAGAAATAAATCCATTTCTTTAAATGAGCCTCTGTCAGGGTAGCAGTAGTCAATACCCAGACAACAGCAGTTTTAGGCAAGAAACAGTAACAGAAAGAAATACACATTTTAAAAATCAATCTCACCAGCCCTGATACTGCAGCAGTTGCTGTTGCAATGGCAGGAATAATCTTCCCTGCAATGCGCTTTGTTTTGAACCGATCTGCTGGTTCAATGTTGTACATCTTGGCTCGCAGGTTTGATGCTGCTGTTACAAAATCTATGTGCCCATTGCTATCATCATCTTTCTCAAAGGAGATGGGCTTCATTTGCAAGTCAGCTGCTCATAAAGAAAATAAAAGAGAGCAAAAATGATTATTAGAAAACTGAAGATGTCATAAATATAATTTAAAGGAATTAGAACCTTAACAAATTACAATTTTCACATCCTGGAGCTTGGTGCCTTTCTTGTTTTCCAATGCAAGGAAATACCACTTGCTAAAAGTGAATAATGAAATAAACATCAACAGAGCTCTGTAATTTTACTTTCTTTGCACCACCAAGAATAGATTTTGAACATTCCTATAGATGTTTCTCATACATCCCACCTCACTAAAGCTCCATGTTGTGAGAATTCCATTTTAAACCTTAGTTTATCTGCAAAAAATTCAGAATATGGACTCAGTAGTATTGGAGTCAGAGTTTTGGGTTGACACACCATGAGATGAGTTAGGGATAAGATAATCTCTCTCCCAGATTCATGGGCTAAAAAAGTTGGCATGTAGTTGTTGCCCAGTGACCTCTTCATGTGGCCAGGCACAAAAATGGGATGTGAGCATCCTCATTTTAAATCTAGGAGATGCTGAGAACGACTCTTAACAGTCTTTACAATTTAGGATCATTTCAGATTGAGAGCTCTAAGTAGTGACTCTCGGCCTTCTCATGCCAGAATCCCTTGCAGTCCATCTGGGATCCAGACAGCACCCTACCCCTCCTTAAGAGTTCAATTCCTCCCTGCTGCCCGCTTGCTGTCATCAGTGTTGTGATTACAGTAATTTCACGAATACAAGCTGCACCGTTTTGACCAAAATTTTGCTCCCATACCGGAAATGCGGCTAATATTCAGGTGCGGCCAATATGTGAATAATTTTCTGACATTTTCAACCCTGGGAGTGCAAACCAAGTCAGTGCAAACTGCAAAGTCGAGCTCCTGCCAGTAAAACCCTGCATTTATGCGGTTGTTACAAATTGATACTCTGTTGCGCGGCGGGTGGAGCTGCTCCGTGCAGGCAGCACAGGGGGTGGGGAAGGCGGGGCAGCTCTCTCCTGCTGGCCCCACGGCTCGGGGGAAGCAGGGACAGCTCTCTCCTGCTGGCCCCACAGCTCGGAGGAGGCAGGGGCAGCTCTCTCCTGCTGGCCCCACGGCTTGGAGGAGGCAGGGGCTCTCTCCTGCTGGCCCCGTGGCTCAGGGGAAGCAGAGGTAGCTCTCTCCTGCTGGCCCCGCGGCTCAGGGGAAGCAGGGGCAGCTCTCTCCTGCTGGCCCCGTGGCTCGGGGGAAGCAGGGGCTCTCTCTCTGCTTGGCCCTGCAGCTCGGGGGGCTCCCATCCCCGCGTGCCGCCGCCGCAGGAGCAGGCAGGCTCCATCCCCGGCTCCCATCGCCGCCACAGGTGCTGGCGGGCTCTGTGCCCCCCCTGCCGCCGCGGGGCAGCACCGGGCCGGGGTGACCGAGCCCAGCAGTGGCGGCGGCCAGCCCCGAGCGGTCCTGCCAAGTGGCAGCGCCAAGCTGGGCCACCCAGCCCTGTTGGCAGCCCCGAGCCCTCATGGCCCAAGCCGAGCCAGTAAACTCCGCCCTGCTGCGGTTCTGTTACTAATTGGCAACTTTGTTGCACGCAGGTCCTCGCTGCGAACAACAGAGCGGCTTATACTCAGGTGCGGCTAATTTATGGACAAAAAACCAAAATGTTTGCCAACACCCGGCAATGTGGCTTATACTCAGTGCAGCTTGTATTCGTGAATTTACTGTACAAGCAAGTGTACGAGGAAGCCCTAAAACTTCCAGGAATCTCAGAAATACCCTATCAGTCTGACAGGGTAATGTCAAGCAACAGGACAGGTATCTGCATGGCACTTCAGAGGTGCCAGCTGATACATAGGTATCAGCTCTACTTCTTGCAGAATTCCACAACTGCTTCATCAAAAAACCTGAATGTCACTAGTGGAAAATACAAATGCAGGATTACTAAACTATAAAGTTGGTTTGCTCTACTCACTTTCCAGAACTTCATTGGATAGTATAGACTTCTCCAGCTGAAAAACAGCATTTCTTTCATCCTCACTGCTGACAGGAATATGATCTGGTTTTCTTGCAGTTTCATCAGTCTGTACAACCTGCAAGTGTGTGCAGTGCTTAAGTAATAAAATACATGAACTTTATACAGCACAAGTGTCAAGTGTACTAAATTTCCTGTCTTCCTTGCAGGCTTTCCTCCCCAGCTCACGAGAAGCATGGATTTACTGGACCAAGTTGAGCCACAAGCTTCTAAGACCATTAAAGGACAGGAGCATCTCTCATATGAGGAGAAGCTGAGAGAGCTGTGGTGGCTCATAGTGGAAAATACAAGGGTCAGTGGGATGTTATCAATGCGTGCAAGTATCTCATGGGGGGGAAGTACAGAGAGCACAGCTAAACTCTTTTCACTGTGCCCAGTGACAGCACGAGGGCACAGACTGAAGCACATAAAATTCCCTAAGAAACATACAAAAATACTTCAAAGAAAAAGAAACAAACAAAAACATCCCAGACAAAACTGTGAGGAGGGTTGAACACTGGCACAGTTAGCAGGGAGAGGTTGTGGAGACTCTATTCTCAGAGATATTCATAACCCAGTGGTTAGGATGAGCAGGTCCTTGATGACCTGCTCTAGCTGCCCCTGCTTAAGCAAGAGGATTGAACTAGGTGGTCTTCAGGGGTTCCCTCTAACCTTAACACACTCTTATTTCCACAAAACACATTGTACAGTAATTTCATGAAAACAAGCCGCACTGTTTTGACCAAAATTTTGCTCTCATACCGTGAAAGCGGCTAATATTCAGGTGCGGCCAATATGTGAATAATTTTCTGACATTTTCAACCGTGGGAGTGCAAACCAAGTCAGTGCAAACCGCAAAGTCGAGCTCCTGCCAGTAAAACCCTGCATTTACGCGGTTGTTACAAATTGATACTCTGTTGTGCGGCAGGTGGAGCTGCTCTGTGCAGGCAGCACAGGGGGTGGGGAAGGCGGGGCAGCTCTCTCCTGCTGGCCCCGCGGCTCGGGGGAGGCAGGGACAGCTCTCTCCGCTTGGCCCCACAGCTCAGGGGAGGCAGGGACAGCTCTCTCCGCTTGGCCCCGCGGCTCGGAGGAGGCAGGGGCAGCTCTTTTCTGCTGGCCCCGCAGCTCGGGGGAAGGCGGGCAACTCTCTCTGCTTGGCCCCGCGGCTCGGGGGGCTCCCGTCCCCACGTGCCACCGCTGCAGGAGCAGGCAGGCTCCATCCCCGGCTCCCATGGCCGCCGCAGGTGCCGGCGGGCTCTGTGCCCCCCCTGCCTCCGTGGGGCAGCGCCAGGCCGGGGTGACCAAGCCCAGCGGCGGTGGCGGCCAGCCCCGAGCATCCCCGCCGAGCGGCAGCGCCAAGCTGGGCCACCCAGCCCTGTCGGCAGCCCCGAGCCCTCATGGCCCGAGCCAAGCCAGTAAACCCCGCCCCGCCGCGATTCTGTTACTAATTGGCAATTTTGTTGCACCCGGGTCCTCGCTGTGAACACAGAGCGGCTTATACTCGGGTGCGGCTTATTTATGGACAAAAACCGAAATGTTTGCCAACACCTGGCGATGCGGCTTATACTCAGTGCGGCTTGTATTCGTGAATTTACTGTAATTTGTGTTTATTTCTCAATAGTACCAATGCAGTAGTTAGAGATGTCAGATACTGTTTGTGGAATATTTTTTCTTTAAATTAAATATCAGACTTACTTTGTTTGAAGGTCTAAACTCTGGTACCTTCACAGATGAAATAATCCCCAAAATGGTTTCCTCTGACAAGTCCTGTTATGGTTTTGAAGAAAAACAATTTAAATTCACATCAACCCAATAAAAACCTTGTAAAGAGATCGTAAATACAATAGGATTTCAAAGACTACTAGACCCAAAAAGTCTCACAGATATTCAATGATGTTTCAGCCAAATGTCACAAGTAAAACACCAAATGACAATTCATTTGCCACAGTAAACCAGAGCAGTATGAAGTGCCTACTTGAAAACTGAACAGAAGTGGAAACCTGACTTACAGGAAGGTCCAATTAGAAAACAAACAAGAAAAAACAAAGGATAAGTAATGCAGAGGCTGTAAGCAGTAAAAAAAACCAAACAAACCTATGGCATAGCTAAGAAACTTAGTTTTTTACAAAGCCTTAAAGAGATTTTTCTTTCAGTTCAGTAGTTATATTGCATGAAAATAATAATTCCTAAGGCTCAGTGCTTACTGAAAATATTCAATACACTACTGATTTCTTCTCCAGGTTAGGGATTTAAATAAAGAAAATAAATATAACCAACTGCCAAACAGCCATTGCTGAAGCATAGATTACTGTAAGAATCACTTTAATCAGCTCGTGAAAAGAACTGGCCAAAACTGAAGACCAAGTTAAGTTAAGGGAACACTGTTAAAGTCTGGATTACCTTTTCTGTGAAAGGAACACAGTATACTGTTGCAAAGAGTTTTGCTGTGCTCACGATGAAACCATAGTGCCTAAAGAAAAAAGCATTATTTTTGGTTGGTTGTTTTTTCTATTCAGCTGCCCAAAGCTTTGCAATCCTGTTCAAGATCTTGAACAAGCATACCGAGAAACAGAATTTCCATCCTTCAGTGTACACAGTACAAAATAATACATTTTGAGTGACTCAGAAGTTGTCCCCAGAATTAAGCAAATTTTGATGAGTGGAGAGTTATTTAATGAAAACCGTATTCTCCTTAACCTCTGTAGTCAAGCAAACAATTAAACTTGTTCACATGACATCAATATGATAAAAAGCTTAATGTCAGAATTCAGTATTTACCATGACATCAGTTTCCACTCAAACTAAAAAGGGTGATCCAGTTACTCAAACCATTGTAGATATACAGCAGATAAGAGCTTTTTAATCCATCAACGACATAAATTTTTAAAATTTTGAGTAATACCCAAGCCATCTACATCAGACCCAAATTGTGATGAACAAGAAAAGTAGTCCCCTTCAGTAGGTCATTTGGCACATCCTACATTTTATGATGCAGACAGGGGGCAGGGAGGTGTGAAAGCAACAACTCAGTAATTCTGCAGCCATTTAAGACATGAAATGGGCTGTTCTAAGCCATTTCACTTTAGATGTAAAAACAGTACCCTCCAATCCCATGTCAGTGAAAGTTAAATTATCTGCAGTGAAAGCATTTGACAGCTCACCGAATCTGCCACAGGATAAGACTGTGCACTAACACCTATCAATTCCAGTCCAACTTCCAGGGCTATAAAGCCACTGCCTTGCACTTCCTGCTTTGAGTTTTATAGGATTCTATATAATGCATCTGGGAAAGTACCATACTTACAAAGGATCATTAAATTCAAACTTCACAGGGAAAGGAGGCCTCTTTGGTGACTGCCAAAACAAACCTGGTAGGAAAACAGACTTCAGATGTAATCCTAAAGAACCAGGAGCAGCAACAACATGACATACGCCAGGAATTTTCAATAGGCAAAAAGGGGTCTTTGTACTTACTTCCATCTTTTAATCGTGTATCAAGAGGAAATGAATGAAGGAGCTGAAGAGCCTAGAGAAAAAGTCAGAGAGGCTTTAGTACTTTGTCATATAGACTGACATGACCACACTAAACCAAGACTGTCTAGCTGAAGTACAGTAATTTCACGATTATAAGCTGCACCTGATTATAAGCCGCACTTCTGGGTGTCGGCAACTTTTCGTTCTTTGGCCATATATAAGCCGCACCGGATTATAAGCCGCACTTTCGTTAGCGGCAAGGACCCGCGTGCAACAAAGTAACAAATTAGTAACCCCACGATCGCAGGGTTTATTGGCAGGTACTCAATTTGCAAACATTTTTCACAGATAGGGGTAGCCTTTAAACGCAGCATAAAAACTAAAAAAAAAATACAGAGAAAAATCACTCACTTTTATTAAACCTGCCAGCTCTGCTCCCAGGTGAGGTGAGGGCACGACCCAGGGGGGAGAGGGCAGCGGGGCCAGGCAGACCGGGGCCCTGCTGCCCTGGGCTGTCGGAGGCGGTGGGGGTTGCAGGCAGGAAAGTTTCCTGGCAAGCGGCGGAGCCCCCCGAGCGCCACACCGGCCCGCTGCTCGGTGGTCGGGCTGGTGCCCTGCCCCGGGCGCTGCATGGCAGCGGGCAGGAGCACGGAGCCCAGGCCCGCCGGTGTTGGGGGCTGCGAGCCTGGTGGAGCCGCTTAGAGGGGCCCTGCAGGCGGAGGTGCCACCGCCTGGTCGCTGCCCCACCACCTGGGGCTGGGGAGCGCCACTGCTGCCCTACCACCTGGGGCCAGGTGGGGCTCCAGCTCAGCTCATAGCTGCTGCGGGCTCGCATTTCCGGGTTGGGAAATTTCCGAACTTTGTTCATATAGTGGTTGCTCCTGAGTGTAAGCTGCACTTCCGGGTTGCACCCAAAATTTTAGTCCAAATGATGCAGCTTATAATCGTGAAATTACTGTAATTTAAAGAGCTAAGAAAATGATGAAACACCTTTCTCAAGATGGACAGTTTAAAGACAAGTATTACTAGATAGAGTGCTTGCCCATTTCATTCACAGAATAGAGATGACAATGTCACCTCATCTGTACAAAGACCAAGCAAGGCATTTAATCCAAGAAGCAAAGTATTCTCCCCCACCTTACTGCCACTTCAGGATTTTTGCATATGCATTCACAGTTTGTTCTCAATGTGACAACTACCACCAGGGATTCTGTATGCACAGGAATGTTTATTAATCCACAACATCCCAATCCCATCTTTCCTACAAAATTACAAAATACTTTAAGTGATACTGTGGACCAGACTCTCAGAATGACTGGCTCTTATTTCAGAAGAATCTTTGAGAAAATCAGGGTTACAAAGGTGAGTTCAGTAATGGGAGTTTAGTGTGGGAAACAAAAACTCATTGCCTAATAAAAGACATCTGATAATCCTGATACTTTGGAAAACACTGGAAAAATGCCAAGAAAACTGCATGGAGACTACTGAACAGAATGCTAAGTGTGAGTTAATAAACCAGACCTAGAGTGCTATAATAGAAAGGAATGCAGCTAAACCAGACCTAGAAGTGCTATAGTAGAAAGGAATGCAGCACTTTTAGGTTTCAAATATAGTTTGTTATTTATGAAGAGATGGACGTGAGTGCAAAGACTTGGACAATTTATTATTAGGACCTCCAAGTTTTCCAAAATTTTCATCAGTCTACTGCTACCTCATTTATAGGTCTTACCTACCTTATGGCCAAAATACTTTTCAAATTTTACTCTTGCTAGTTCTACACATTGAGTCCAACTTCGGGGTCTTCTACTAAGAGTTTTAATAACATGAAAACAGCCTTCCAAGCTCTCTCCTGATTTTATTCTCTAGATAAAGAAACATGAAAATGTTAAAACAGACAAGATTCCTTCAAATGCAGTCAAACAGTAAATGCTTTTATTAATCCATAGGCAAGAAGAAACAGCAAGTTTACTTTATGAAATATCCTTTATGCGCTCCTCTCCACTGGGGCTTTTTCCCCATGTACTTCCACCAGCCCTTCGGACCACAGGCTATTACAGACTCACAAGAAAAAGTAGTAAATAATTTCAATCTAATTTTTTACTACTTGAACTCACTTCAAACTCAGTCTTATTTTTCCCCAGCTAGTTACATATCAGTGTGGCACACACTAATCACACACTAGCAGTGTCTCAGTCTTTCTGGTATTTCTACATCGTGTAGAAAGCCCATGAGCTGGAGAAGCTTTTAATTATGAGACACATCAGAAATACTGTTCATATGATCAACTAATGACTCGGCCAAGTAAGTCTTCAGGTTTTCTGAAAAAAGTCAGAAACTAACACTAATCTCATTGGCCTTAAATAGAAACAAAATCCATAAAGCAGTTTAAACCCTCTATTTTACCCTGGCAACATTCCCTTACCTGTAAAACTTCTTCTGCTGATGGATAGGTTTGCCAGAACTTGTTAAACAATGAAGGCTTGTGAGAAAATGAACTTTCAAACTGTAAAATAAAAAGAACAAATGCGACATTATGCAGTAAGTGTATCAGATGCCCACATTTCCAAACACACATGGAGTTGTGCTGAATGCCAGAAAGGTTAATCCATTACCTTATCTCTTGCCCACTGTATCGTATGCTCAATAGCAGCTGGGAAAGACTTCAAGGTGCAAAAAGGTATTTCTTCCTCTGGTGGATCCCGCTGTAATTAAGGAGTGTTGCATGTCAATGCATGCTTATCCAGGTTAATTGCTAATAATAGCACCAAGAACTAGTACACTACATAAGCTAAAAACGCTGCTGTTATAAAATATGAAGCATTTTTTTATGCTTAGAAATCTTTTTTATGAACATTGGCTAGAATTGTCAATTCTTCTTTAAACTCAACACTGGAAAGCACAACTGAACTGTAAAACATAAACAACAGGTGAAATTGCCAGCCAGTTTTTCCAAGATGTGCAGCTGGCATTCACGTACACTTTCAACATGAAACATGCCCTGTCACTCAAGGCCAGAAAGACTTCTTTTATGGACCCTAACAAGACAACTACGATGCTCAAAATTCTCTGTGTCCACACAGCACTATTTCATGGTACTCTCAACCAGCGAATTTCTCCACAAGAACTTAAAACAGAGGGATACAGCAGGTAGTGTCTATCAGGAATACAGCCTGAAGGTTCATTTACCCCTTTCCTATTCGAACAGAACTGTTATATATGCTTGTAAAGAACTGTTCATATTTTATTTCCTGTGAGTTTCTCTTCAGAAACAAAGTACGGTAATTTCACGATTATAAGCTGCACTGAGTATAAGCTGCACGTCCGGGTGCCAGAAACTTTTCGTTCTTTGTCCATACGTAAGCCGCACGTTACAATACAGAGTGTGAGAAAAGGTATCTATTCTATCGCCATCTGTTGAGGGTGGGGGCAGTGATCCTTATCTCAACAGCAGATATTCTGCTAATGGGCCATTCATTGAAACCAGGTGGGGCATTGTTCTTTATCTTTTCACAACCCATCCTTCCTCCAGGGAGTCATTTTCTGCTAATGGCCCATTGAGTCCCACTGTGTGACTGATAAAATTACTTCATCCCATTGGAAGTTGCTCCAGCCACGGGGAAAGAGCCCAACATTTCTTACCAAAATAAAAACAGAGTTTTTGGGACACTAAGGAAGCCCCTTTCTCCACTGGACTCCAGAGGAAAACCGGATTTCTCCACATCACCACTGGACCTTCAGAGGGAAACTGCACCTTCTACAGGAGCACTGCTCCAACTGAATCACATCTGTCACTGCAAGAGGACTACAACCACCACTTAATGGGACTGCTACCAACACCCTGCCTGATGGGGTGTCAGGTTGTACTCTGACATTGTCAGGGCTTGGAATTTGTTTCTTTGTAGTACTGTATTTCTATTTTAATTTCCCTAGTAAAGAACTGTTATTCCTAATTCCCCTATCTTTGCTTGAAAGCCCCTTGATTTCAAAATTACAGTAATTTGGAGAGAGGGGGTTTACATTCTCCATTTCAAAGAGAGGTTCCTGCCTTTCTCAGCAGACACCTGTCCTCCAAACTAAAACAGCAACTTTTTGTTCTTTGTCTGTATATAAGCCGCACCTGATTATAAGCCGCACTTTGGGTTCGCACCAAAATTTTAGTCAAAATGGTGCAGCTTATAATAGTGAAATTACTGTAATTATTTCCTAACAGTACTGTTCTTCAGCAGCTCAAATAGGCCAGTTATTTTAGAAAGACAATAAAAATGATCAAAGAATAAGAGAGCATCATGGGACAAGCTACAGAAGGTGAGCGATGGTCTTGAAAGACTTACATGACTATTGTAGGACTCTGTCAGATGGGGCACAATAACTTCTGTGTGTCCTTTTGTTCCCATAGTTCCAGAGTCTATAAGAGGACGCAGGTTTGCTACACAACGACTGACATGGAAAGACACAGTCTATCAGAGCACAGAACAATCTTTACATTCCTGCCTTGCAAACATTACTGGAGTGCAACCAGAGTTGTCTCTAGGCATTTTCAAAAGAGTGGAAAGCTTACACCAAACTCAGGAAAAAAGGGATTAATAAGAATTATTCAGGTTAGATCAGGAGAGACCATACACCTCAGCATGTGTAGATTACAAGTATTAGAAATTACTTCTAAATGTCAATATCTCTACTTTTAACTTTAAATACATATTTTATGCTTAAATAATTCAACTTTACAACTGCCAGAGTATTCTCATCCTCATCAGAAATTAACAGTTGTCCTTGCTTCCCTTCCACCCCCTACCTATCAATGTATCTCCTGGCTTCAACATTGTCCAAAGCAGTCACAATCACATCTTGCTTGGTGTAGAATTCATCACTGTAAGTGTTCTCAGTGGCTGGACAAACTTTATTAATATCCGAATCAATCTTTATGTAAGGATTGATGTTCAGAGTTGCTTCTGCTGCAGTGTAGCTCTTAGGTTTCTGAAAACATAAATACAGAGAGCAGCAATATGCAGATAGAGAACATCAGGGACACAGAAATATGGACTTCATTTACTTATCAGTGAATTTTTTCTGTTCAATGTTACTATGCAAAACATAAAACAAATTACATTTTTAATCATATGCCTCCCTCACTGATAAATATCTTATTAATCTAGTCTTATTTTTTGTTTTAAAGTGCTTAAATGGTTTATCAAGTACAGTAATTTCACTACTATAAGGTGCACCGGATTATAAGGCGCACTTCCGGGCGTCGGCAAATTTCCGAGCTATTGCCGATATATAAGGCGCATCGGACTATAAAGCGCACTTTTTTCTGCAGCGAGGATCCACCGCCGGCTCCCCCCACGCGGTTACTGACCAAGGCCCTGCCTCCACCCGGCAGCTGCAGCACCACAGGCCCACCTGTACCCGGTAGGAGCAGCACCGCGGGCCCGCGCCGGGCTCGCCTGTACCCTGCAGCCGCGTTGCCGCGGGTTCTCCTGCACCCGGCAGCCACAGGCCCCCCTATACCCGGCAGCCGTGGTGCCGCGGGCCCCCAGGCTCACCTGCACCCGGTGGCCACGGGCCCCCGAGCCCGCCTATACCCGGCAGAAGTGGCGCAGCGGGCCCCCGGGCCCGCCTGCACCCAGCAGCCACGGCCCCACGACCCCGCCTCCCTCTGGCAGCCACAGCCCTGCCGGCTCCCACTGCGGCTTGCGGCTCACACTTACGGGTTGGCAAATTTCCAAACTTTGTCCATATATAAGGCGCACCGGACTATAAGATGCACTTCCGGGTTCGGGCCAAAATTTTAGTCAAAAGGGTGCGCCTTATAGTTGTGAAATTACTGTAATTGAAACTGAGGTCACATGCTGCTTCTCATAAAAATTTCATCAAAAGAAGGGAGCTCCTGACTGTCTGACAATAAACCCATCAGTAACTCTGTCTGTGCAACACAGACATCAAGCACCTGCGAATAATCACATTACTACAAGGTATTTCCCACAAAATCTATTTCAGTTTAGCTTGTGAAACTGAGTTCTTTCTACCCGACATTCTAGCCATACCACAACTATCTAGGGATCAGCATTCATGCCTGCGGCTTCTAAAAGCTTGCAGGGTTCACTTTCCATTTATCTGTCCATCCAAAGTGCAATCTGTTCCCAGATTTGCTGCACATAAACAGGAAGCAGAAAATTCAACTGTTGGGTTTTGAGCAGGGGAAACCGTTTTCCACATTGCTGTCAAGATCTAAGCCACCTTCTTTATTTTGTGCTCTGTTTGCAAGTATGGGGATGATCTCTCTGTTTCTAAAGAGCTAACAGCTCCTGTGTTATGTATTTACTGAATGTACATGTTGGGCTTTTTCAAAACTATTTACCAGCTTAGTGAAAACTGAATTAAGTCAGAAGACATCAGCTTTGGCAATCAGCAGCAGCACTATTGAGCTCTATTAAGAACACTTCTGCCAGCACTATATATTTTTTCTTGTTTTATTTTCCCCAAATTTCAATGGCATAGTAGAGCATTTCTGACATAATAACCCATGGCAGGCTCTTAGCAATACAGTACTCATCCAACTGTCAAGTTCGAGAGACTTCATTAGTCAAAAAAGCACCAGTACAAATTAAGATTAGACAAGACAATTCTACTCAACTGATACTAGTGGTAAGTTGGATGCCATTAGAGTTCTAGGCACTGCTTAAAAAAAATCCTAGATATCATTAATAGCCTTTAAGTATTTTTTCTGGACAGAAGGACAGACATTCACAAGTTCAGCTCTCTGTGGGGACACAGGACTGGGAAATACAATAATCCAGAAAATTTACTCCATAAGAAAGCCTACCTGTATGTGATGAGGTCGAAAAAGAAACTGTCTGTTCAGATTGGATTTCTCTATCAAATCTGGATCTGTAATTGTAACCTAAGTCACAAAGGGTAAAATCAACAGGTGAAGTTACAATTTAAGTGTAACACTGAACAATGGTTTTGATGAAATTTCTATAGACACTTGTCAAAACAAAACACTGTTATTGGCATCCACTGTGGCAAAAACTCTCCTTATACTGACTAAATTTTGTTTTAAAATCAAAATACAGCAAGACTGCTCCAATTGTATTCTGTTTCTAATTGCACACCCTTCTATGCCAAGGTCACTGTATCCTCTGCGCAGAGATCAACAGGAAATAAGACTTAGGCTTTCAACAATTTTAGTGGTCTAATTATTTAATTCTTCCCTGTCACGTTACTTCTAATGAGAAGTAAGGTTAACAGGCGACTTACCAATCCTTTGTCTTGCCCAGTACCAACACCAAGAAGTGCAAAGTTTTTCAGCATTTCACAGCCTATTGCTCCACAGCCAACCTAAAGAACATTATATTTGCAGAATCAGAAATGTAAGTGGAAACCACAAAGACAAGTACCACTGCAATCATGGACCTTTTATTCTGCCGTAGCACATATCAGAGCTGCCCTCATGTATTTTGAGGACAGTGGGCATTAGCTGTAAGCAACAAAGCACTTGCAAACCATGTAACAGTGTGTCATACTCACCAAGAAAACATTCAAATCATGGAGCTTCTGGCAGAGAGAATCTCCAATACAAGCTCTCAAGGCATCGTATCTATCTCCCCTATGCAGGCACAGAAGACAAAAACAGGAGACTTCAAGGTAGTCAGGTACTTCATGGTAGTACCACTGATGCCAAACTGCACTTTGACATGAACTAAGCAAGTCAGAGTCTATAATTCCTGTTCATCCCATGCTGAAATAGGACACACATTCTTAACCCCAAACCTGTCCCTCCAGCAAACAGTACTAAATGAGTTTTAAAAGATATCTATGCCTGCTAGACATTCACATGTGAATAGCACATAAGCCAGCAGACTGTAGTAGTTATATTTACCGTGGGAGAAACTCCTCAGAGCCCACTTTCTCTAGAGGTGTTACAATGTCTAACACATCTATATATAGCTGTAAAAAAAAATGAAAAAAAGAAAAAATCCAATAAAAATCTGTGAAAAACATTAATGTTATTTTAATTTTAAAACTACTTTGTGTGAACAACAGAGTCTAGAAACTTAGAAGCACTACGTTTTTACTGTCAGTGGAAGACTACACAGCATCTGATACCTTACAGTTCACTTCACAATTTTAGTGGACAGGAAAAAGTACTTGGACACAGGGGGGGAAAAACATTCACTCAAACATGTGAACTGCAAGTTTTTGACTTCAGACAGCCTACATAGGTAACTGTGAAGATTGTGATGTTTTTTAATCCAATTGTACTCTGACATTTATTCTGAGAGTCTGAAAGCCCTGCTCTTATGTACAGTAGCTTAAGCTGGTATCTGCACTATATCACACTTTTGCATCCATGCAGTGACAAGCCAATGCTCTTTTTGCTGGTGTGGAAAAACAAGGTGCTGTCTGAACCTCAAATACAAAAATGTTCACTAAAACTGGCTGTACTTTTATTGTACACCTAAAAATACTACTTTTTTAAATACAGTTCTAAATTTTTTTTTTTTTTTTAGTTCCATGTTATAGAAATTGTTCAGGTTACTCTGATCACACAGCATTTATACACAAATGTCCATTCATAAGATGTCAAAATAACCATCAAAAATCAAGACAGCCTTACCCACTGCTGCAATGGGGAAAATTTTCCTGTTACTGCTTTCAGGACTTCCTGGCTAGCAACACCACCCACTGCTGCAGCCAAAGGAGGTAGAAATCCCTGGGCAGTCCTAGACAGCCATTTCACCACATCTCCATTCACCTGAGGCTGAAAAGTAAGACACAGGAATAGGTTTACCCCCTCAGTGAACAAGTCACTGTTTGATAGTTTCACTGACTATTATTCTTCAGTAAAAGACAGATTATTTCACTCTGACTAGCAAAAAACTTTTCAGTCAAGACAGATCCACCATATACCCTGTATTTGTCATATGTATTTGTCTAAAAACTGGATTCACATTGCCACAGGATCAGCCTTCATGTCAGGTCAACATTCAGTTGAACCCATGCTGAAATCCCATTCTGTTTCCTCATATGGCTTTCAGACAGCCAGTTGATCCATCTAAAGATGGATTCAAAGGTCAGAACACGGACCACCAACTAAAGCATGACCTTTAGGCAAGTAAATGATCACATTAAAAAGCTACTCATAATGACAACAATTCCTTACTCACTTTGTTTTCCAGTGTTTCACTTATAGACATGGCTATTTTCAGCATTTCCTCAGCATCTTGAAGGCATCTAGACACCAGGGTAGAAACAATAATGATCAGTTACACACTCCAGAGTTCTTCTAGAAACATAACCAATGGAAGAAAAAAGCAATGGGTACAGTAGGAAGTTTGCAATCTCACATTATCCTTAACATTGAGCATTCAAGATGTACTTCTAAATATTAGAGTTAGCTCAAGAACAGGAGTCTCAGTGGAAAAGCCCATGTGCAAGTACGGTCTTAAGATTTACACTTTTTAAGTAATTTTGTCTCATTTAACACAAAATTACACACATCAAGAACTACAGTTGAATTAAGAATACTGAAAATTAAACCCAAATCATTCAGATCATTTTTTTAAAAAATCCATGAACTACAAGATAATTTAGGATCATTGAAACAACTTTTCCATATCAACCCCACATTGGGATTGATGTGAAGAAACTAGAATAGAGAAGGCCTTCCTCCAGAAGTATCTTCTGCCTATCTGGGCCCAGAAAATGTCATTGCTATATTGAGAAAGCCTTGTTATACACCCAGACAAACATCAGGTAACATTTTTCATCTTTCCATTTGTACGTGGTCTGTCAGGTACCAGACAGGGAAGGTACCATGCTGCACAGCCAGCCAGTACACAAAAAGGAGAGATCTGTCTGATTCAAGGCTTGGCAAACACAGAACTGTTGCTTTACCCAATGTTTGGTCTGCGACCAAAGTTCTCCTGGAAGTGGTTCAAGGCAAGCATGGCAACATGGATCTGTAAAGGTGCCTGTTGAGACAGCAACAGCTGTTGATCAGTTACAAACTAGTGAGAAATGAAGTACAAAAAACAACTATCTGAACTCTTCTGTTACCATTTCATTTCCTGTCTCTGAAGTACTATGCTCAAAAAAAGTTTTAAAATAACATTAAAAAGCAAATTTGAAATACCCTTTATTAATGTTTTTAAAAACATTATTACGTATTGCTCAGTAATGCAATGCCCTTCACACATATTCAGCATCCACATCAACTAAGTCCAAATGAAGAGTCCCGAAAAGAATACAGAGATGAAATTGGAAAGTATGTGAATCTTCTTTTAGCTAGACATTAAAATGCATTGAATTTTGCCAAACATCAATAACAAAGCCTAGCATTAAGAGTAAAAAGTAGAAGTTATATTATTCTAAACATAAAGCTACAGATAACAATCCATGTATTTTTACTATGAGAGGACTTATGCCCAAATCCCCACATGCTAATTACCTCAGGCTTGCTAAAATCTGCAACAACGCATAATGGGATTTGTTATCTGCTTCTCCAGTTGTTCCTGGAAAACACAATGACAAACAACACATTACTTAAGAGCACAACAGCCACTGCTACCTGACAAAACAATAACTCTTCCTATAGAGATTAAGAAATAAGTATCATTTCTGACTAGCCATTGCTCTCTTCATTATTCACAACACATTAGATGCTAAAAATAATTATGTTTTGATTACAATAGAACTGCAAGTTCTATCAAAAATGGTTAGAAAGATGTTTCACATCCTAGTGGCAAGATTCATCTTTAAATGGGTGTGATTTTTTGGGGCTGCCCTGTGCAAAGTCCCAAAAGCTTGAGTCCATGATCCTCGTGAGCCCCTTCCAAAAAAAAGGACATTCTATAATTCTAGGAAACATGTACATGCTGAACTCTGCTTCCAGTGCTCAGAGCATTAACGCCTGAGAACCCAGCTCTGTCAAGCACACACTTACAAAGTAACACATCTTGGGCATCTTCACTTGCACAGCTATGCCTCCATGCAGGTAAGGCTCCATCCCTGATGTATCACCAATGCTGAAGGAATAAGGTGACACCACTGAAAAGAGAATAAACAGTGACAAATACTTCAAAGTATCATTGGATGCTACAGTTCTGTATGCAAAGAAGTGGCAATTTGCCAGTGCTTTCTGTGCTGCAATTTTGCAGCAGGCAACCTTGTTTTGAAAGCATAAGCAAAGCTGATCCTCCTAACAGGATTAACAGAAACTAGCAGAGGGACAAAGTATTGGTTTCACATGATCTGTTATGAAATGAGCTTTTTTAAGTGGCAGCAGATTTAACAAGAATTCTGATGACCACAGCTCTGTAACAAAAATGAAATCATGTTTAATTTTCTTTAGGCTGTGCACAGCAGTGTCCAGTATTAACTCTCTGAGTAGGATTTTAGTCCTGTGACAAGAACTACAGGCAATCAAAAAAAGGCAGCTGGAGCATTTGGCCCCATCTTGCCCCTCATGGCAGCAAACTAAAACCAAAAGCTAAGCCATGAACAGGAGGATGGCACTGACTGTAGGATCAGTTCTAGCAAAATGCAAGGGTTCAGAGGAAACAGATTCAAGCACATGTTTCAAGGGTACTGTTTCCTCTCTCAGACCACAGAATAGTTAAAAGCCAGCAAACAACCCTCACGCACTTGCCCTCTCTTCTGCTCCAGACATTCAGATCTCGGAACTAGAAAATTCCCCAGCATCCAAAAGGAACTAAGTAGAATGCCTTGAGACATGCACGAAGTAGAATAAAGCAGAGTAGATATGAATCATGAAAATAATCTCAAAAGCTTTCTTAGAATGTTGTCAATGCATCCCTGACTTAAATTGTCACCCAAAAAAAGCTACAAGGCCAACAGTGACATACCAAGTGGCATCCAAAACTACAACAGAAGAACAGGCATTTTGGGACCCTCCAAATACCAAACCAGTTTCATCAGCAGAAAAATGATAGTCAGCTCAGAGGCTGCCAACTAGATTCCACATATTGAGCTGAGCAATTCCATTGGTTCCTTAAGCAGCAAGATGAGCTCAGGCAGATGTTACTAAGTGGAAATGCCATCAAAACAACACCAAGAAGACCTTTGCAACAAAAAGCAATTTTTTTTGTGCAAGCTCACTGGAAGTCTGCACAACCCAGCACTCCTCTGACTATGATAACTAACACTGCAATGGCTAAATCAGACCAGAAGATAAGTACCTTGCAAATGAGTAAGCAGCAGTTTACCTGTTATTTGGTGTGTGGATCCATTCAAGCATGACATTCCATTAACTTCCCGAAAGGTTAAGAACTGTCCTGTTTCAAGCCTGTGTGGATGATTTTCAAGGCAAGTGACAATACCAGGATTTGACTGAAATAAAAAATAGCAGTCAGCAAGGAGGAAAGTGTCTCGTGCAAAGGGGTCACGTTGTATTTCAGGCACATTGACTCTGCTGAAACCACAGTATCTTATCCTTTTAACATCTCATTTCTGTCACAGTAAGAGTATTACCTATGACAACTTTTTCAGTCCTACAATTTTCAATTTAACAGTGTTTCTTCAACACAAACTTTCTCATTTTCACCATTTCCAGTTCTCGGTATGTTAGCAAACTGCATTTGCTAGTTCTCAGCAATCAAATCCATTGTTATGTTCTGAAACAGTAGCAGATTTATCCAATTTTTCCAAAATAAAAATAGTCCCCATGTGCAAAGAAATTTTCAGAGGCATTAGAAATAGTTTTGTGTATGGTCCTTATTACTCCATGCTTTCTTTCTGTGTTATCCTTAGAAAGGACATCCAAAATCATTCTTGTAAGTTTGGAAGCTTAAAAAGCTGGACAGCATACAGGAGAGACACAGCTTCAGCCGGTCACAGACAAGCTTACACTGCAGGAATCTCAGACAACACCTCATCCTGTTACAGGATGCGATGCCAACCTGACATGCACACAGAGACCTCACTGAAGTCTGAACACAGTTCATCAAGACCTCGAGCTGCACCTCAGGCTGGAGGACTTGCAAGCAAGCCTGGCCTGTAAAGTCTCTTCTCATCCCTTCCTGAGTCCCCAGTATAAAAAAGATTTCAGTTATGTGGCATAGAACTTAATTACAGTGGACCACATTCTCTGTGGACAATGAACAATGGCAAAGGGGTTGACTGGAGAAAATTCTGCTCTGATTTAGGGACACAGTGCCACCTTGACCCTGTCTACAGGACAAGAACAGTCACTCAATGGCACTGAATTTTAATTCTCATCAGTTTTACACTTCAGAGTGGAAGAAGATACAACTAAATTTAAGTATCAGATTATTAAACACAGGATGCATATACAAATATATATTCATTCTTTGACTTGGCAGGTAATCAGCACAAGTCATGAAACTTAGCAATGTAATCCTTAAGTAATCAATGAGAACAATCAAGTCATCCATTCCCTTTTAAAGACACTAAGGGACAGGTTACCCAAATCATTATATCATAAACTTTAATCCAGACCAAACCAAACCTGCTGTACAACCCCTCCTACACTGGTTATTATTATATCTAGACTGAGATAGGATAAAAAACTTGCTGCTGGATGAATGAGCTTACTGTCTGGACTTCTAGAACTGAAAAAAGGACCTAAAGTAATTTCCCTTTATAAAACAATAATACAAGATTAAATGGACATCCTAACATTCTGCACTGGAAGTATTAGCAATAATATCTCCTTCTCATTTTCTCTGCTTTGGTAGATTAAAACAAACATTTCAATTTATTTTCAAAATACCCCCTTGATCTCCTTGACTATTCCAGCAGCCCACCTTTAAGTGCTGCAGTTTCTTATAAAAAGGGCTCTTTTCACACCTATTTTCAGGCTTCCTTAGAAGACTTACCCTATTCCCACACCAAAGTTACATCCTCTTCTTTCTACATCCCCCCATTTCTTTCCCTCTCTCTCCAATTAAAAAAATCAGTATTGTGTGTTACATCACAAGTAACAACCAGGAGGCAAGGGTAAAAACCAAGTAACCAAAGTAACTTTGTTTGTTCTATAGCGCCAATTTTAAATTGCTTAGCAATAAAAAATTGCTTGAGCAGACTGCTCAAATGAAGCACTCTGGCACTCTCCTTTTCAAAGAGTCCTTTTAAAAACAGTTAAAGTAACACAATTACTTTTGTCCCTTACTTGTGTTATATTTGAAATGAAGATCTCCTTTGGCTCCTCTCCTGTTGAATCCAGCACTTCAAATTCATCACCAAAGTCACAAAACAAACGTGAACATACTCCATACACATCTGCACTGATGAACTACAAGAGAAAGTAAAAATCAGGAGTATCCCTAAAACAGCACAACCCAAAGATACGATGCCTCACACTGGACCTTGTTGAACACCAGTAGGTTTAATTCTACAGAGGAAACCCATTGTGTACTCAGGTCACTGACTACATAGCACAGCGCTGAAAACAGACCTTAAACCTGCAGGAGCATTTCTGAGCCCATTCACAACACAGGAGTAACAACATCCCTACACAGTGAAATGCTGCCAATTCTACTTCTCTTACATTCAGCCTCAGCATGTCCTTCAGTCTCAGCACATTCTTCCTATTTTGAGAACCACTTTGAGTTAACACTGAAAATTATTTCTTTAACACAGCTGCTTTTTAATTAAGGACCAAGCTGCAATTACCTGTGATGATATCAAAATAATACCAGTAGCAGCACTGTATTCCCAAAACTCCTGCTACTCCGTCAACATGCCATCTGCATTGAACTATATACCTCATAACCAACTTTCTCCATTTTTGAAAAGAACACCCTGAAGGGGCCAGAATGCCCACTGTAGAGATTATTCATGCATTGCATTTTTTTTATTACCTTAACAGGTGGCTGCTGAGAATGACAGAAGTCATTAATCTTCTTCTGCAGCAACAGACTTACTTCAGTCAATATGACACACTGTGAACAAGAACAGAAATACTTCTAAGACACTGAAAGCAATCAGTATCTTCAGGCCATGGGAAAACTTAGTACCTGGAGTAAGTTACTTAGGTGTCCTGACTCCTACCCTCCACGCTTAAGAGAAAAAGTCTTGAGTAAGTTTTCTCATTAAAGCATATTGGTTACCACCTCACAAGTTCTGGAAACAAAATGAGTAAGAGCAGGAACAACAAATTCTCAGGTTTTTGTTTGGTTGGTTGATTTTGTGTTTTAACCTCAGCTGTGAAACTCAAAACCAAGTTAGAATATTTACCAAAACAGTTATGGATAATCTCAGCAAAAATGGAGATTTCGAATTTTAGGATTAAAGCTAGCAAACAAATACAAATAATACTCATGAGCACACACCAAGGAGTCTGCATAGGCTTCCAGTATTTGTGGTCATAGATTGTAGACACAGAACTTCTACACACATTCCTTTAATGCCTTGGACAATATTGGGTTTCAAGGCACATGCATTGTAACCCATTCAGTTACACAAGGCCTGCTGTATCTAGGACATTCAGAAACTTAGTGTGCTTGTATGTAAGCCACACAGTAAAGGTTCCCCACTCGGGCTGAGCCATGCACACAGGCAGGAGACAGCTGACTGAACAACTGAAAGTGCTCTCACTCCACCAGAGCTACATTTCATTATATACATACATACATACATGATCTAAATATATAGCCTGAGCTTCTGCTGCCTGAATACAGCACACAGAATGTATTTTGAACATCTGTGCTATGTAGTTGCAAAGAAAGGTCACGGTTTTCGCCTTCAAAGAAAAAAATTTGTACAGCAACCTCACTTAGCTATTTATTGTCAAAGCAAATTCCATAGTAAGTGTACTAAGAACATGGTGGGAACATAAACCCACTGTTTCAGTCTTGAACAAAAACAAACACAACACTTCATTAGTCCAAATATAAGATCTATTATTTTCTTTACATCATCTCAAAACATACTTCAAAGTTCTTCATTCTATTTACAATAATTTCACGAGTATAAGGTGCACCTGAGTATAAGGCGAATTTCCAGGTGCCGGCAAATTTCCAAACTTTGTCCATATATAAGGCACAGTAGCGTATAAGGCGCACTTTGTTTTTGCAGTAAGGATCAGCACGCAACAAAGTAATGGATTAGTAATGGAATCGCGGGATTTACTGGCTCAGGGTCAGGTGGTCCTGCTCGGCGATGCCGCTAGGGCCAGGCGGGCTGGGCTCAGCGCTGCCCTGCTGCCACGGGGCAGGCTTGCCCCGGCCTGCCGCCGCTGCTCCCCCGCCGCCAGGCTGGGCCAGCTTGCCCCGGCCTGCCACCGCTGCTCCCCCACCGCCACCGGGCTCAGCTCGGCGCTGCCCGCCAGGGCTGGGCGGGCTCGCACTTCCAGGTTGGCAAATTTCCGAACTTTGTGCATACATAAGGCGCTCCAGAGTACAGGGCGCACTCCAGGTTCGGACCAAAATTTTCCTCAGAAGGGTGTGCCTTATATTCGTGAAATTACTGTACTTACATAAAATATCCAAGTTGTATGCTCAACTGCTTTAGGAGTGACATACCTGGTAGTGCTTTAGGAAAGACAGATCTGTGGTTTCATCTAGTGGCACAGTTGATGCTGCTACATGGACATATGGATTGAGTTCTGCAATACGAGGAAGCGTGGCCTCAGCCCTGAAAGAAAAGGTATTTTCAATTTTTTACATATCTACAAAATTGTATTTTCAAGACAGAATTTCATACATGCCCTTTAAGAGACTCTCACTACGTCTCCTGGCAAACCAACAACTCATTTTTCACACTTCAATTCCTAGCAGGTCTGAGGAAAACTGCTGTGTCCAATACCCCACAGGACTCATGGATGGTCTGCTGTTATGGCTGTTGTCCAGTCTTGTACAGGTGGCTGAGAAAGCCCAAGGAAGAAATGCATGCTGACCCCCACTATTAAATTTGCATTACAAGCAGTGACATTTGCGATTCAGAACCTCAGTCCCAGTCTGGACTTCCTCTAATATCTACCCGGGCACTGTACTGCAGCCAGCAACTCCAGAGAAAGGATTTAACAAGTATTTGATTGTAGTACCAGCTCTTGGACAACTAACTGCTATCTTTGATGCTGATGAAACTGTCAAGCTCAGTTCTCTCTCACTCCAAAGACTTCACTAACCTGTTCCTTTGACTGGTAACATCATCTTCATGGATGAAGAAGTTGATCCCCAAATCCCATTTTGTGCAGTGCTTGGTGTCATGAACTGTAAGAGCCTAAGAAAATTTGTCAAAAAGCATTTTTTGGAAGAAATATACAAGCTCACAGCACCCAAAAATATGGATTAAGCCCCACATAAAATATTGGAGGACTAACACTGCAGAAGATTTAGTTGTAGCACATATAAGAACAAGCTCTTCCAACCTCTTTCCCAAGAAAACTTTTACTGTTTGAGAGAGCAAAACACATCTGCAACATGCACTTTATTCAGCATTTTCCTCCCAGTCTGCAGTGATAACAGACAGCATTTAAATATCAAGGATGATTTTTGCCAGACTGTCATACAGGGGGAATTGTGATCTGAAAATTAATGGACTCATTTGATTTTTTTTTTCTATTGGAAAGAAGAGTTTTAAAAGGCTGCTTGCTAGTAAAACTAATCTCAGCAGCATAAAAGCAGCTGTCAAAGTAAAACGCCTAACCATTCTAATGCCTACACAAAAGTGGTCTAATAAATGACAAAATAAGATAACATATTTTGAGTAGTTTGGACCACTACATTTAGGAGAAGTCACTTTGTACAAAAGGATTCAATATCTAATCAGCAGCTGGATAAAATATTTTATGAGCTACTTCAGAGTACAGTGGACATTAATGTGACTGTACCACTAGAACATCCAGATTATTGAAAGTTTTCACCCCTAGGTTCTCAAATGTTTTGCAACCCTTCTACTGAAAAATAGATTCAGAAACTTTAGATTAATTAGCTAGTAGTGTTTTCCTTTTTCTCACACTTACCCAAGAATACCCAACAACAGAATTATTATACATACCTTCACCCCGGCCAGAATGATGTTTTTGGCTGAAAAAACAAAAACAAAGCAAAAATAGAGAAAGGGACTATTGCAGATTACTTGTAAATCTGTAACTGGATAGTTATTCAGGTGAACAATAAAAGGATTTCATTGTTAAGAACTTCATAGCTTAAAGGTTTTTACTCTTTTACATTTGGCTCAAGCATTCTACAGCACCCCAAAAGCTAAATAACATAAGAAACGCTAAAAAGACTCTCTATATTTGTCATTTATCAGCTGTTCATCCCACAATTGTGATTACAGCAATAGTAATGACAATGAACTGCAAAGTCCCATGACTCTAGACTGGCGTCTGGTGCAGAGAACCACTAGAGCCAACCGAAGGAGTAATAGGCATGAACCAGCCAAAACAATAAGGAGCTCACGAGGACTAAGGGAAATTGTTGAGGAGTCTCTTGTATCAGGGCAGTTATGCATTTTCAACAAATAGTTATGCTCTCCTACACACCCTCCCATTTCACATATGGGAAAAATTTGGGCTATAACTATTCCTATAAAACATTCACTGATTCTGATGCCTAAAGGAATAACTTGGATTACCTACCCTAAACCTTCACCCAGGACACAAGATTTGGGTAAAGCAATCTGGCTCACATGGAAGCACATTTTAAAGTAAAATTTGAAATGTTGTCCTAGTAAAATGAGAACTTAAGTCCAGGAACTTTCCTGCATCTGCAATGTTAGTAATATACATCATGCACAAATAAATTCACTCTGATAGTTCAGACATGCTTATTATATTTCAATTTAAGGTTTAAAAGTACTATGGAACAGTATGCTTACACACACTTGTGTCTTTTTAAATAAATGTTACCTAACTTACCAATCTCCACACCAAGGCCACCTATACCACTCAGGAACACGTGGGACTGAGCCATCTTCTGCATTGCTGTGTCTCCAAGAACATACCTCTGGCGACTACAGCAAAGACAAATTCAGATCAAAACAAGATACAAACAAAATCAAGAGCATATTAAAGCAAGTCAAGAATTCCCAGTCATTAAAAAGCTTTCTAAAAATTCAAATGCCTATCAAGCAAACATAAGATTTGCACTCACAATGTATAAAGCAAAATGCATTTAGTACAGACCTTGTCAGTGCCAGGTTTTAGAGAAAATAAAGTTATAATTTTAAATCATTGCAAAACTTCAGGATAAGCAAAGAATTGAAAACACAAGCATGCAAAAGAATTTCTTTGTTATCAGAAATCTTCAAAACAGAGGGTGACACAGCTTTTGTAGTCAGATCTTGAAATCTGGGAGTCCTAACTTCCAACTGTACAACTAAACTTATACCATTCTAAATATCACCTTTCTCACCAAGGAAAAGAACAACTTTCCCGAGGCTACTGCCAAGAAGTGACACAACACCAGAAGAATTGCACCGAATTAAAAAGAAGCCTTATTTGTTCTTCATACAAACATTTTTTTAATTATTTATTTTTTGATATACAAAGAAGCTTTTCATCCCACCATGCTTTTACAGGGATACATTTATCCCAGTAGAGACTTTATGAACTACTACCATGCCAAATGATCTCAAGACATTCCCAGTTAACAAATTCAAACAAAACTAAACCAAAAGAAATAACTTCTTTTTTTTTAAATCTACTAAAAACCCTCAAAATCCAACACCTTGAAGTCTAGAGGGTAACAGATATTCATGATGAGGACTGAGAAGCAAAGCAAAGGCTGAGGGATGAATGAAATTATAAAATTACTGCACGTAACTATAAGTGTTCCTGAAAAGTCAGGAGCAACACTTAAAAATCAGACAATCTTACCTATATAAAGCATCATCAATTTCCATAGAGTCTGCTGCCATGATTCAATGTGTTTTATTTACACTAGAAGGGTTACAAAAAGAAATGAGCTGGTTATGTCAGATGCAATTTCACAGCCAGCACCCCCTCTCTGCCCTCACTCAGTTCTTCATTAAAGGAACTGAAATATAAAAAAGTCACATTACAAAGGAATCACTTGGAACATTAAGAAGCCTGTGGAACACCACAGCACCTGGGTAAGGAAAACACACACCAGCCAGAAGAAAAGAACCCCAAATCTTCAACAAATTCTTTCAAAATAAAAACACATTAATTTCCCCACTGACGAAATTGAAGATTTACTTCTTATATTTGCCACAGTTAGATTTACTGAAAGAACAACTTCATTTTATATGAAGAGTTCCAAGCTAATCAACTTCGGTTGATCAGATAGAAGAATGCTGAATGGCTAGAAATCAGCATTTATGCTGCATTATTTCTATGTTAATTGAAAACCCTTAAGAAACATGTGTTTCAGCTAACTGGAGAAACCAACACCCAAAGATCTGAATTATTGCAACATTTAACTAAGACATTGCAGTTAGACAGTTTGACAGGATTGTAAGAAAAAACATAATTTGTGCTATTAAGGCATTTGTGCTATTAACAAGCATGTTTTCATTGTTAAGTTGGTGATAACTAAGCACCAGGATTAGGAACAAGCTGCCTCTGGGCACCTTGTTTCTTACTAATGCACACTGGGAATTGGTGCTTCCTGAACCTGGCAGGTGACTGTCACCAAACACAGGATGACCAAAATAGACCTCGTGTGTACATTTGTAGTAGCGATAGGAACTGATGTTCTGGGTCACGTATCTTATTTCAGCTTTCTACAAACTGTCTTGGAAACTACACATAGCTGAAAACCCTCTCCCTCTCCTAAGACTGAAAACTAAAAGCCCAGACATATTAAGGACTTGTTTTTGAAGAGCACAGATATACCCTAAAACAGCTTTTAAACCTGCCCGAATTCTAAATCCTATTCACTCTTCAGGTGACTTTGGCAAGCATTTTAACATTTCCAAGGTATGGCACCTGCAGTCTGTCACAATGTGGTGACTGCAACATTCTGACCCAAAATTCGTCCTTTTGGTTTTTAGAAAGCGCTGAAATAGCATAGCAAGGGACAGAGTTACACTGGACACAGGCCACAAATCTCATCCACAAAGCTCTTCCACAGTGTGGACATCAATTCCAACACTTCTGCTAGCACTCAAGGCAGTCAGCATGAGGCAGCTCCATGAGTCCACACCACCAGCCACTTCAGCACATCTCAAATGCCCTTGACTCCACATGGGCTGAAGACAAGCAATGACCATTTTTCTAGAGCCAGATCACAAGCCAGAATGTAAGACACCACATCTTGGTCACAGGCTGCAGTCCCTGCTTAAATCAGGGCCCTCATTTCAGCCACTGCCTGAGACAGAAGACTGGAAGTCCCCCTCAAAGCTAGTGAGCATCATCTCATAACAGACCACAGCCATTCTGCTCCTCCACAAACAGCACTGGCACTCTGAGACTATGCAACATAAAAAGATTGCAGTACTAAGATGGGGAAGGTGACCCACTCCTGGATAAAAATGCTCAGCTTCCACTGCTGTGGCTGCTGACAGCCATCTCAATCTCTATGCCCTCCCAAACAGATGGTTTTTGTAAACAACTAGGATGTGTGATCAACTGGCAAGAGAAACTCAGCCACCTGTTTCACACAGACTCATTTGACAGTGGCTCTTTCAATACACTTTTTAATTCCCCATTCTCATCCTACAGTCATAGTAACAGCACTGAGATGCTGCCAATGCACCCATCAGGGAGAGAAAAATATCTCCTTCTTCAAGGAGGATTTAATGACACTATGGTTATGCGACTGTAGGACAAACGCGGTTAATGTATTTCTGCATCCAAGTAATTTCTCATTTTTGTTCCACTGATACTGAATCTGTATCAAAGAAATGCATGTAAAAAAGTTATTCTAACATTATGTCCTAGTTCTTACTAGAGGCTCAACGTTTATACACTTGTTTGTTTCCTTTTAAAAGCCAACACTATTAGTTTTAACATCAGCCTTGTATTCAACTGTTTAAGTAATTTCCTTCATTTTTTAAAGCCTTACATGTTCACATGACATAACCCAGGGACAAAACGAGAAGCTACATGTTACTAAAAAGGACTAGGATGCTCTGAAGAGCAGCAAAGGCACAGGAGCTGTAGTGATATGCTGTTTTCAGTGTTCTTACCTCCGAATCAGCACAGGCTGAAGCAGTGTTAACTATAGCTGTTCAGCACGCTGGGATAGCACGGAGGCCTGGACTCATCCCACCTACCCGGAGCTTCCAGCGGCTGACCCCAGTCGATGCAGGCTCCCTGTTCAGTAGGCGAGGAGAGAGGGGAGAGGAGGCTCAAACCCAGTTCCTGCCCAGCCGGGCTAATGCGGAAACACCGACACCTCGGATCTGCAGCGGGGAACCCCGATAAAGCCCACGGGCTGCCTCGGAAGCACCCCGACACCGGCAGAGCCCGGCGGCTGCAGCCCCCACTCGCCGCTCTCGGAGCGCTCCCGCGGCGCTGGGCACCGTCACCCTCCCACCCGGCCGCGCCACCCCGGGCTCGCCGCGCCACCCCGGGCTCGCCGTGCCCCACCCGCCTCCGCGGCTCCGGCCCTGCCTCCGCCCGCTCTCCTCACCCCGCGGCGGCCTTGGCGCGGCGATCCAGGCCCGAGCGCAGCCGGCGGCGGTGGGGGAAGAGACAGGAAAGGGGTGGCGGTGCCGCGGCGCTTCCCCGCCTGCGCCGACATGAGGGGCCGGACCGGGCCGGTGCCACCCTGAGGAGGCGGGCCCGCCGCGACTCGGCAGCGGAAGGGGCTGAGCGGCGATGCCCCGCTGGAGTCGGTTAAGCTGTCGCAGTCCGTGCTGTTTTGCGGTCGATTAAGCAGGAGATAGCAAGCCATGGCAGCCACAGCACTGCCTCCAACTCTGCACCGCCCCCGTTAAACCAACACCTCCTCCTATCAGTATTTTCTCTCCCATTTCCCAAACTTTTAAATAAGATCCCAGCACAGCCCACCTTCCCATTACCAATTTTAATCTCCCTTCCTCCTTAACCCTGCCTTCCCTTTTCACTGATCACTGGAGTAGGTGAGACGAGTTTACATCATTCTTGATTCCATTAGCACATCTCGTCTATAACGGGAGGGATTCAAGCACTCAAAAGTGTCCTTGCGTACAGTGAATATAGAATAATCGCCTTGTGTTTTAAAATATTTATGACTTCAAAACAAACAAACAAAAAAACCCAACAAAAACAACAACAAAAAAAAACCAGACAAACCAACTACCACTGCAGACAAAAAAAAAAAAAAAAAAAAAAGCAAGCTATCTTGATCAGGGGTTTGGGAAACTTGTAAGGACAAGAAGACGCAAGTTTTGTGCTTTTTGTGAGCATCTGATGCATTATTTTGGCATTTCTCTTAACAGAGTTCTATCAACCCTCAAGATTTACACCTCAGTCCAAGAGCGCATACAGCCTTTGTACTTCATTAGTAACAAAGATGAAGAGCAGCTGGACAACACTGTGCCCGTTCAAATTTTGGCAGGATCAGGGTGAAGATTCTTGTCTGCTACACTGCTGTTTACACACGCAGAAATAATTGGAGAACATGTGTGCAAATTTCGGAGAACCACTAGAGGCCACTAGAAGTCTGAAAGGCCGAGCTCAAGAGACGGCATAATCGGAGGAAGCCGTTCGGGATGTCAACTGCAGCTCTTACCAGTAAAGGAATTGATGCTAAAGCTGGTATTTGCTTTGTAGCTTTTTCACATAATACATAAAAATCAGAACATAGAAGAATTACTTTCATTATTTCGACGAAGTATTTCAAATAACAGTGCATGTATCTAATGAACGGAATTAACAGGACTTCCAGTGAAAAGAGGTGGTGGGGGGGCGGTGAATGGACAAGAGTTTAAAGATATCAAAAAAAAGTCCGCTTTGGTTTTGTCATTTGAATAATTTTTAGTCTTGTCGGTGATTTTTAAATCATATTTGTGGTTTCTTTCCTTAAAAAATGACCTTTTTTATTTTTTCAAGGTTAACCTAACCATTCTTATTTTCAAGCACTTAGTGATCAAATGTGTATTATGAAAAATAATAATAATTTTTAAAATCTGCTACCTACCGTCTTTGTGTCCAGGTCATTACATTTTTCAAGACCCAGTCTACTTTGATACAATCATCTCACATTAAACAGATTTTGCATAGTCATAGCAAATACTGACAAGCCTTTTGCCTTAGTGGAGAAACAGCAACATCCAGTTAATTCCCACATAACCCTTTCACAGTAACCAGGCAAATACTAACCCTCGGTGAAACAATGAATATGGGTCTTCAAAGATAAAATGCCACAAAAAAATGGACAGATTCTATTTACCCCAGAAGCCAAAGAAACAAGATCCCAAATGCATCAATTAACAGGTGTACTCAGGAACTCTCTAGGCTGATGGTACCAAATCAAAAAACATACAGGTTTTCCCCTGCCTTTCTAAGACTGCAAAATTTAAAACATCTAGAGTAATTTGACTATTCCCCCTAGTCTTCTTCTTGAAAACTATATATGACATTAAAATCTTAGTAAATTTGGTTAAATAAATTAATTGTAAAGGAAATCCCAGCTCCATATTTGCATCATGTTAAAGTCATCTGTAGCTTTTGAGATAGGAAGCAGACCTGTCAGTTTACAGACTTGCTGCAGCAATGAGTGGGATGAGGCTGTGGCCAGCAGAACGTCACCACCTCCAGACTTGAGCCTATTTGTGTCTCAGATCTCTGCAACTTCAATTTCCATGCACCACTGTAGATTCATTTTGTATCCAGGTATTGAATACGTCTTTAGAGCCAGTATTTTCAAAAGGAGCTGAAGCTGAAATACCTGTAAATCTCCTTTCCATCCGTTGGGAAAATCCTAGCCACTTGGGTATTTTTAGTCTTTAATTTCCTGGTTTAAAGGTGCAATTTCATATTCTTAGTGAGGACTTCATAGTGGAGATTTGGGGATGTATATTTGTTTCCCTGATTGATTTAATTAAAAAGCAAATTAGCAGACAGAACTCTCGTAGATTTTTTTTCCCTAAAAATGTGTTATTTGAAAACACTAAGGCAAACACAATTCAGTTTAGCACATAAGCTATTCAAGAAGTTACCATAAATCTGCATCAACATCTTTCAGTGGGTTTCCAAACATCCTGCCATAGGCTATGGTTTGCGCCCAGCTCGTGCAGGAGCAAGGTGATGACTGGCAAGGCTTTGTCTCCTCTTTTTGGAAACCCATGCAGGGCAGGAGCATTTTGATGGCATATTGAAAAGGACTCCAGTTTCCCAGTAGGGTGGGCCAAAGGATCTTACTATTTAAAGGTAAGTGACACCTTCCTAGAAACCGTATTAATAAAGTTGATAAATCCAGACAAACAAGAGCACCAATTACCTAAGCTGATTTCACACTGAGATGTGTATGAATGCATTTCCAAAAGCAAGAGCCAGCTTCTCCATGCCTGTGAATCGGCAGCACAGGCTACAAGTTACCAGATAAACATTCATTGGGTTAAATAATGACTTTTGGCTCTCAGCTAATCTAATTTAACAGGAATAGCAGATACAGAACAGGACTTTCTAGAAGCTCTACTTACATAAGGAATCCTGATGACAGATTGATGTCATTCAACCAGACCTCCTCACATGATTAGGCCTTGTGCAATCAACCTCTTCTTTCTTTCCTACTTCAGCTCCAAGCTGAAAATCAGCACTGGGAAAGCCCCAGACAACTCAATTTGAATAACCAGAGGTTTGCTTTAAATTTACCTCTCAGGAGAATTGGTACCAGCTGCATAGAGCTCCCCATAGCCAGTTTGCAGGGATGCAATGTCACACATAGGTTTTTTTCCCAAGGGCAGAAGCAAGGTGGTGAATTCTTGAATGAAGCTTCAGATCCATGCTCAGATTTACATAGCACTGGATTTGTTCACTGAAATTCACCTTTGAGTATTTTAGAAAAGCAAATGTCTTACCTTGTCTTCGCTGAAACACCTGTAAAGTTCAATCATTATTAATAACAAAACGATTCCTAGGACAGGGAATGAACAGAAAGCTGTAGTTTTAGAATGGTTCTATATAAAATAAGGAAGATTAGTCTATTTTGTACCATATTCAAAGTTTAGCTTGATTATTATTATGCAAAGAAAAAGGACAGAAAAAGGTCGGTTGTTTTTAAATACATTTAATGTTATGAAACGTATTGCCTTTATTTTGTTTAAATCCTTGCTAAATCTTAACATCAGCAGTAATAAAAGGCTTTTTAAAACCTTTTCTTTAATCATACAGTAGCCTCAGTTTTTTACTCTAAGGCAGAAAACAGAGTCATCATAAATAAAACACTGACATGGAATATAAGACAAACCCAGGCCAGACAGTTTGTTAAAACGTTTATGAAAAGTGCATCTGGCTGGCTCAGGACTCCCTGAGTAAGGTAGACATTCTCCCACACACCTCTTGCCTATTTAGCCACTCACAAGAAAATCTGAAATAAAGACTGCCTTTCTCATTTTAAAGGTATTGCATTTACATGTCATTTGCTGTGTGAGGTAGGAACCAGTTTCTAGGGGCTGTATCTGGGCCTCATCTCCTTATTGTTGCCCCTCCATTTGCTATGCAAAAAGAGATTTAAGTGCAAAACAAAGCCTTAGCTGTTTATGAATGTGAGCTACTGTTTATTTTCGATCACAATGTATCAGCTGATTGTAAAGGACACTTCTCATGATTTTCACCTTCAAAGCAATAAGAGGCACAAAAAACTAGATGTAACTTCTTTTTTTTTCCCCAAAGGATGCCTTTAAAAAAAGGGGACTTGAGCACTTGAAGAAAACAGTGTGTTCAGGTTATGTAATTCAAAGTTCCATTAAGTTCCTGTTTTGTAACTGAACCCGGCCTGGAGTAAATTCTTAATTGAAAAATAGCAGCAACTCAAAAGTGCATAAATTGCAAAATTCATCAATAAATTAAAGAAATGGACTTGCTGCATCTAACTATCCTCCTAACTGTCTCAAGATCCTTTTCTTTTTACAATGACATGGAAAATCAGAATAAAGGTACCAGTATTTTGAAACTAAAGCTAATTTAAAATCTTCAGTAGATTTCTTTCTGAGATAAGGCAACTTGTCTTTTACCAAAATTCAAAAGATATACAGAATGACTGGAAGTACCAAATAATAAGACAACCCCTCCTACACCACCAGGCCTTAAACATAGGTTTTTCCATTCATATGTAGACTTATAATTCAGGGTGTGAGTTTTCAAGAAATGCCAAATATCTCATTCCCAGGGATGCTGATTATTGGAGAGCTTGCACAGTAGGAAGGCTGACGAGAGATCCCATCCTGAGCACTGGGGGAGGCAAGATGCTTCAGCAGAATTTTCAGCTGTAGTAGGTGCAGCTGTGGGACTTACTTGCAGTTTCATTCATGTCCCGTACAGACTCCTGTGAGTCCTGCGTTCAGAGCCTACGCAGTCCAGTGGCCATTCAAAGACTACAGGTGACAGTGCTAGAGTGACATTTTGGATCCTGTATAGAAGGCCTTGCCACTAAAGGGCCCCTTTCCACCAGCAATCCATGTGAGGTTGTGCACAGAGGTAGGAAACGTGTTTAATAAATGTCTAAGGATTGCATTTACTCTGAAGTTCTTATTGGGACTGTGTTTTAATATGAAATTACTCTTCATCCTCATACATATTCCTATTCAGGATCATATTCATTCATGGCAGAGATGAATCCATCAGTGAAACACCAGTAATCACTTTCTTTGCAGTGAGATGGTTTCCACTGGCTTGTGGAAAAGCATGCTGTTTCTTGATCAAAAATGGTAGTTGCCAGTTCATTTGTGGCAAATATTTATTTTTCCTTTAGAACAAAATCAAATGCCATATTTCTTTCTAGGGAGATTGTTCATGGGGGCACACTTTAAAAAAAAACAGTTTGGGTAGAGCTTGTGTTTCTGCATCTTAAGTATACTGTGTGTTGAACTGAGAAGATCTAGTAGACAACGGGTACAGAGGTAGCAGCACAATTTTGTGCTGAAGCATTTCCACAATAGCAAATTCAAGCAATCCACGAAATAGCAATTCACAGAATCCACAAAAACATTCCTGTTAAAAATGTACTTTGCAATAACAACATCAAGCTTTCCTCTTTTCCCTTCCAACCTACTGCAAGCACAGAAATCCTACTTTTCCTTAGCTAGAACCAAACCTCAGTCCTGCTGATCCAACTTTTAGTTACCAAGGCCACAGAGCAAGGTGAGCATCCAGGTTCTCAGGTGGAGTCAGTGCAGATGATAATCTCTAACAGAAATAATCATCAAGGATCCAGTTTGCTAGAAACACAGCTGTGACAGCATTTGCTTCACTGGAGGAGGAAGATTCAGCTGCATGCCTTGCCTATGGCTGAAGGAAATTTTTTTTTTTCCCCCTGGAAAATGCTTGCATTTATAAAGCAGGTAAATTGGGAGCTTTAAAACGTAATTTTAATGATATCAGTTCATAATTTCTGGCAAGGGAGAAAGTTTCACAGTTCAAAGATGATGCAGACAATTTCATACATTTAGCATGAATTCAGAAGGGGTTAGGGTTCTTTGACAGCAAAGATAGTGTTTGCTGTGGACTAAGGTCGCTTCAACCAAAATTACATAGGAATATATATACTAAAAAAAGAGCCTTTCAGAATTAAAGACAAATATGAGTTACATGTAGTCTATGTAGTTAAATCCATTTTTTACTTTGGAATTAGATGCCTGTTTTTGTGGTAATCCAGTCACGGAAATAGGTCACTCGTGTGTAAACTCCAGGTTTATTTGGCTTGGCACATTCATCTCCCCAGCTCACTATTCCCACGAGGTACCACATCAGTCTAGAGTCTGGAGTTACCAGTGGTCCCCCAGAGTCCCCCTAGAAAAAGAGGAAGGGGAAAAGTATTTAACTGATCAGAAGAGAAAATACAATTCTCACCATAAACATAAACTATATATTCTATAGTTATTAAACTATAGTTAATATACTATATTATTCTCTCTATAATCTTCTCTATAAGAAAAGTTAACCAGCAGTATTTCAACAGCAGTCATTTGTACAGAATCCAGGGTGTTTCTGAAACTTGAGTTCAGAAGTCTGTGCCATGTTCCTGTTTGCCAGGGGAACTCCTGACCTCTGTTTTGGTAAAAAAATCTAACAAAAATATTTTGTTCTGTTTTGTGATACACTGCTTCCCACTTGCCTTGTCTTCTTCGTCATACAGAGTGTGGAAACACCGGTATAGGCAGCAATCCAAGACAGCAAGAACCATTTTTTAACAGGATTTAATAGCAATTTCTATTCTTAAAATAAATAATTTTAGTCACTTTCAGCAATAATGTTTCAAAAAGGAGCTTAGAGCACCTTTTTGTTTGGAGCTTTCATCAAGAATTTAGTCTTCTAGTTAGATGACATCTTCTTAAGGTATTATCCATTTTCCAAGGCTCAATTCTGATGCTGTTAATAGCATGACACGGTCATAATAGTTAAACTAGAAACCTTACAGACTGAGATGCAGTCCTCACACAACAGATCAAATTCCCCAACTTTCACCAAAATTCTTCACTGAGCTAAACAGCAGTCGCACCCTTCTGCTTAGGTCTTTTCAGTGCTGAGCCAGGAACAGAGGAAGGAGCTTCCCAGGCTTATTCTGCAGGGAATTTGTCTTTGGGCAAAAATCTGTAGGACTGGGATAAAGGGAAGAGTCTGTATTGAACCAGCACTTTAGGAGTACAATCTTTAAAAATAATGTAGATAGAAATTACAGTAATTTCACTAATACAAGCTGCACAGACTATAAGCCGCATTGCCGGGTGTTGGCAAACATTTTGTTCTTTGTCCATAAATAAGCCGCACCCAATTATAAGCCACTCTGTTGTTCGCAGCGAGGATCCGCATGCAACAAAGTTGCCAAATAGTAACAAAATTGCAACATGGCGGGTTTACCGGCTCAGCTCGGGCTGTGAGGGCTTGGCCCACTCAGGGCTGCTGCTCGGCGGGGCCGCTCGGGGCCGGCCGCTGCCTCCGCTGGGCTCATTCGCCCCGGCCCGGCACTGCCCCGCGGTGGCTGCGGGGCACGGAGCCCACCAGCACCTGCGGCGGTGGTGGGAGGTGGGGATGGAGCCCCCCCGCTCCTGCGGTGGCGGGAGGGGATGGGAGCCCGCTGGCACCCATGGCGGCGGCAGCAGGAGGGGATGGGAGCCCTCCGCCTCCCCCCGAGCCACAGGGCTGGCAGGAGAGAGCCCCCTGCCTCCCTCCCGAGCCGCGGGGATGGCAGGAGAGAGCCCCCTGCCTCCCCCGGGCTGTGGGAGAGGAAGGAAGGAGGGGGTTCCCCTGTCTCCCTCCCACTCCTGCGCTGCCAGCAGGCATCCCGGCTCCACTCGCTGTGCAACAGAGTAACCAATGTGTAACAATCGCGTAAACCCGGGTTTTACTGGCCGGTGCTCAGCTCAGCACCTCGGTTTGCACTCCTGGGGTTGGAAATGTCAGAAAATTATTCACATATTAGCCGCTCCTGAGTGTTAGCCACATTTCCGGTGTGGGAGCAAAATTTTAGTCAAAATGGTGCGGCTTGTATTAGTGAAATTACTGTACGTTTTTTAAAGCTATCACTATGGAAGTATTTTTCTTTGAACATAAATATTTCCTTGCAACATTTACAAACAAACCTGCAACATGCATGTTTCCTTCCCATTCTTTTACACCTATCTTCCTTATAGTTATTTTTGTTTCAGACAATTCCCCTTTCACTTAGCCAAGCCCATTACCAAAGATAACATTGTAACAGATCTGTTATGATATGATCCTGTCCAGAATTAAATTTTAGTGAGTGACAGTGCATTTTTGCTAGGACCTTAACATTCTTAACCTTCTTCCTTCTCATCTCCACAGATGTCTGGTATTAGCTACTGGAGACATTTTATTTTTAGCTCATAATTAGTATAACAGCGCTTAGTGCTAAATGATGTGTATTAAATCCTATTTCATTTTACAACTAAATTCCTGTTTGAATGGAGCCTTTTTAAAGGACTAATACACTATCCATTAAGATTTGGCCAATCAGATACAGCAGTAAGGATTAAAATAGTTTTCTTTTCTAATTTTCAGCCACAATTACCTGACAAGCATCTACTCCCCCTTCCAAGTATCCCGCACACAACATCCTGGGTGTTATGTCCCCATCATACACTTCTTCTCTGTTGCAAGTGTCTGAGTCAATAAGTTTCACTGTTGCCTCCTGAAGAGCATTTGGGGCTGGACCTGAGAGAAAATACAATTTGGGCATTTATGACCATAATTACTTTGCAGTAGTTAATATACAGGAAGAGTGTTTAATGTCCTCTTATAGAGGACCAGCTTGGCTTGGTTTATTGTGGTGGTTTTGCTTGTTGATCTGCCTAGGTCATGCCCTTAAGGAGAATGTACACAGAATAACAGATCCACTTAGGAACTGTATCGTTGAGACTGAAGTAATGATCACATGGTACATAGTGCCTTAAGTTTAAAGCCATATATTTTACACATGTTCCATATAACACAAATTCCATGTTCCATGGAACACAAATTACCTTGCAATTTGAGCAGATGATACAAAATGAAGACATCTTGATTCCATTGCTAAATCTACTCTTATTGTGGCCTGGTAAGAGTGGGAGCGTGGGTAATTCTGCACATTTACCTGAAAGCTCACAGAGTTATCTGTAGCTTGCTTCTAGTGCTGGCAAAATAGATTTTTTTGGTGCTATATAAACATGTGCATGGCTGACTACCTGTCTTAAGAATTTACAATATTAAATGGAAAGGCTGGGAAAACAGAACTGTCTTCTTTTTTTTTTCTCCAGTGGACTGTAGTTCTATCTTTATCTTCTATCATTCTAGTTTTAGAACAAGAAACTGATGCCTACAACTAAACAAACCTATTGCAAACATTAGGATTACTGTCATATCACATGTGGCTACAGAAGTGATATTGGTTTACTCAGAGCCACTGTTTATGGACCATACAGGTCACCTGGCAGACTCGGGACTCACCATCATTGGTGAGAGCTCCCCAGCCTGTGATGACAGCGTAAATATTGTAGGGAAAAGTCTGAGATGGCTCTGGCAGACAGACACGATGTATGCTGCTCGTGAACTCAACTCGTTTGGAGAGTTGCACAAGTGCAATGTCATAGTCATGTTCTGGGTAGAGGTACTTCTCATGGATAATAATTGTCTTGACTGATCGCTTCAAGCTTGGCGGCTTCAAAAGAGCTCCAAAAGTAGCAGTCCACTTCTGAGGGTGAGTCATGCTGAAAAAGGTAAGAGTGCTGTAAGTCTTTTGCTATAAATGTGTGTTTGGGACTTTAAATTTGCAGAGTACCCTTACTGTAAAACTCCTTCAAGCCGGCTCCCTACTAGATGCTTATGGCATCCATTACTTTCCATAGCAGAACTGTGGGCTGCTGCTAGAAGAGGGCACTTCTGCATTCCCTCCTCAGCCATGGTTTTGTACTCCTCCTCTGCTTTTTGTCCCTGATCTATCATTGTATAGGGTGTCATCAAATCCAAAAGCTCTTCTGCTGTAAACTCTTCATTTCCCCTACTCTTTTTGTACATTTCATAATCTGTTCAATCAGCTGTTCCATCTTAAAATACCTTGCGGCTTCACAATTTCCATGCTTTAAACAGAAAATGCTGGGAGTGCATGGTTGAAAAGAGGGGCAGGAACATGGAACGGTAACTGCTGGTAGCAGTCTGCAGTGGCAGCAACCCCATTGTAACACAAAGGTATACATTTAAGAAATGTAAAGTATAACAGGAAACAAATACTCCACCATTTCACTCACCTTACCTTTTCTGCACTTCTTTGGTCAGTACACCAAATAACTATTGATTTTCACTTATAAAATTGACAGTTCTGCTTCCAAGGGCCAGTCTTTTTCTCATTGAAACATCCAGCTGATGGGCCTACTTAACCCTGACTTTTCTCTTCCAAAATTGTTTCTCTGGGAAAAAGTCAGGCGTGTGGTGCAAATCTGAAAAGCCACACAACTTGATACAGAAGGGGCAAATTCTGCTTCAGATTCTAAGATGGGAACTTACTCTCTGAAGCAGTGAGCTGCAGACACCAGCCATGTGTTGCTGATGAGTGTTGCACCACAGCGATGGATGTTATTGTACTGCAAACTGGCCTGCCATGGCCAGTCCCCGGTCTCTGCAGAGGACAATCCGCCAACGATTCGCAGTGATGACGATTTTGCCATTGACTTGACTGATCTATTCTGCCGTAACCCACAGACTGTTAGAAAGGACAAAGAGAGTATTAGCTATTCTGTTTAGTAAATCCTGCGAATGGCTGTGGAAAAGATAAAATTACACACTACCTATGTTCTGTAAAAATGTATTGGTGTCAACAAGAAAATATACTTTCTACCAGCCCTCCACCCCCCAAAATCAGAGCTCCTCATGCACAACCCATGTGTAAGAAGCCTGAATGCACAACTGACTGTCATGGAAAGCCATGACAGTCAAACATTCAGTCTTAGCTGAGTAGCCTGACTCAGGAATCAAAACCTTCACCACACACCCAAGACAAAGGCATTATCAACTTCTTTAATGTCCCAGGTAATTTCTCATTAGGATAAAATATGAATTAGGCAAAACCTAAAATGGAAATGATTCAAGTTGTGGGGTTTTATCATGCATGCATGCAGATTACATCAGCAAGATGTCACCTGGAGACAGGCAACTGATCACTACAGTCTACAAGTGGACCTGGAAAGGCACTTCAACCAAAGAGCATCACACTACTCCAACCAGAGATTACAAAAGACATGGATACCTCCAGCATGGTATGATAACTCCATCCATGACACAAAAGAAGCATTTTTACCCAAACCCAGAGAGAAATTAAAATGTCCAGAGTTTCAGTTATTAAATTCAGGATATTCAGCTATTAAACTCAGGAACAGCTGAAGCTCCTGCATAGCTTTAGAAACTTCCTCAATGAACAGACCTACTTCAGCCATCTTCTCCCATCCAAACAGCATCAAATCCATCCTACCTGGACCAAGACTCACTAGTTTTCATCCAGATCCCAATTTCAGCTAGACATTAGGAAACTGACACACAGGACTATCCCAATTCATTGAAAAAGAGACAGAGATGAGAAATATTTGCATAGTGACCACACAATCCAAACCATTGCTGCACAGCTTGTCTCCCAGACAGTGACCTGGGAGGGGGCCGAAGCAGAACCTGGTAATTCATCACTGAAGAGCTGTCAGCCCCAGGGCGCTTGAAGTCCTCAGAAGTGAAAAACTGGAGTCACAGAGAGTGTTATCTGTTCCCTTTCCTGCTAGGATCTGCACAACATTATGTTAACAGTACTTCGTGGTCAAAAGTGGCAGGAATACTGCAGCAGACTGAAAGCTGTTCATAAATTTAGAAGGAAGGAAGGTTACACCACATTGAGAAGTTTATGGACTCAGTGCAGAGTGTGCCCTCCTCTGAAATTTAAAACCACAATGAAGAAAATCAGTGAAATCTAAATCTACCTGTCCAAAAGTTTTGTGTAAAAGACAAGCTTCAGAATATACCATAGTTCATAAGACTGTCTGAACTAATAATTTTCCCTCCTGAAGGCTCTTTGTAATCCTCAGAAACTGGTCCTAAAACTGCACAATCCTATCAATCACCTGAGCAGTCAATGTTCAAAACACAGAGAAAAAACTCAGTTCCATCAGTGCCTCAGAACACCAGCACCTACATCAGACCCAGAAAGTGATGTAATTTAATCTTCCATTTTTGACAGCTTATTGCTAAGGAATTCATTAAACATTTCCAGAGTTACAAGAAACATAACTTGTAAGCAAAGATAGTTTTTATGACTATTTTATCTCCAAGCAAACTGACTTCTTTCTCTGAAAACTAAAAAAAAATAAATCTCTAAAACAAGGTACCTCTATCTAACCCCTACAACAATGAGTTGAGAAGACCAGTCACATTTCCATATATTTCCATGAGGAACAATTTCATGCTGTCAGCCATTCCAAATTGCAGAACATTTTGATTATAATCACAGGCTGATGTAACTTCTATACATTTCCTTGTGGTACCTCTCTCCTTTCAATACATGCTAAAGAAAATGACATAGTCCCAATTTCTGAGAGTACCAGGTCACATTCATTAGACAGAAGGGTGAGAAAAGGCTCTTCAGGGCCCGGAAAAGTGTGCAGGGACTCTTAACGCTAATTTTAAAAGTTGGAGGTGAGATTTCTGATGTTTATAAAAAGCCTCACTTACTGTCATTGAAGATGGCTTCTGCTCTTACTGGCTCCACATCTGAAACAAACAAACAAACAGTTAGGGTAAGGCCAGGCCAGCACAGATAAGGCTCCCCATCCTCATGGTCATACCCTGACAGCTATTTGAGTACAGGGCACACAGGAGGCATGGCTGAGGGGGCTGCTAGAGAAACCAGAGCAGCTCATATGTGATTATGTTGAAGTGCTGACTGTTGCTCTCCTCTGCAGTCAGTATTGTCTGAGGACCAGGAACTCATCCTGCCCATCCTGCTGGCCCCCACTGTTTCTGGAGGGGAATACAGACAAAACAGGTCTTATATTACTCAATATCTAAAATTTTGTTGGGGAGAAATTTTTGAAGCTCCTATTTTGCAAAAAAAAAAAAAAATCAACAGTCCACATATTACACTCAAGAGAGGTCTAGAGAAAATCTTGTACTCTGTCTGTGCCCTCTTCAAGATCAGAAGCTACTCATTTCACTGCAGCAATGGAAGCTCACAATAGCGGTGGCTCACTCTCCTTTCTCCTATCTTATTGGTACACTATTAATACTAAAATAGATAGTTCATAGCAACTTATTGCATGGCACAGCAGGTTCTAACAATACTTTCCCTCCTTTAACGTGCATGTTGTATGTTTACTGTAGTTTCCAGCATTCAAAACAATTTTACAAATAATACAGATTCTTTTAAAAATCACAATTTCAATGGAGTTTTTAATTTTATAGTGATTCTATACTGTCAACAACTTCATATTTTGTGTCTGGATAGGCTTTCCCAGTAGATCCTTATCCTTATCCACTTCCTTCATTTCTCTTCACTGCAACACAGAATAAAATCCTAGTTTTGAGCCAAACCCACATCAAGTCAGGAGGAGTCTCTTTTGAATGCAAAGGGCTCTGGCTCACACTTGTCACCTGTTGGGTTTGTATCACATGCGTTTTGCTTGCAGGCTTGACACTCCTTCAGGTATGCAGGGTTAATTGTCTGTTTGCAATTCACCAGTACCAGACATGTTCTCACTCATTTCTTAATGTGACAGTAAACAGATTATGATAGAAAAAAGGAAACAAGCAGAGCTCCAGCACATGTACAGCTTGTCTTAGGGGAATGTTATAGACCAAAGGCAGTGCTAGGACTGGCATGTGTGCATGCAACCACTGCTTTATTTTATAAGGATGGGAAATGAGTTTAAATTGGACATTTATATAGCAACACAGTCTTATTCACTACAGAAGAAACTGAAGTCTTATTCACTGTAAACAGGAATTGTTCACATGATGACAATAATTACATTTCACTGGTGGGCAAGACAAAACTTCCAAGGTCCTCTTTCAAATAAAAATGCTCACCAGTACTTTCTCAATTCATATGCAAAAAGGAGGAAAATGCTGAATGTCCACATACTATTGCATTTCAGTAACACTAGCTGTATTCTGTGAATTTCCATCGATAATATGGTTGGTTGTCTCCTGGAACCCTTGCATCAAAATGGAATAATATCACAAAGCAAAAGCTAGGTCAGCAGAGGGATTCAGCGGTGGTGTAAACATTACTGTTTGCTAAACTCTACTAAGGATTTGGCCACTTCCCCTGTATATTTTTATTGGCCAGAACTGCTTTGAAAAATCTGGCTCTTCTTGTTTCTTTCAACTGTGATGAGCATCCAATGTTTTCCTAGAAATTCATACAGCCTTCAGAACTACTTTATCACTTGAGTCATACCAATACTTTATATCTGGAAACTGGTAAGAAATCAACAAATGTAATTCACAATAAAAGAGGACTTTTTGCCTTTAAGTGCAATATTGACTGAAATGTTTTTTAGCTTTTCTCTGGGTGGAGAGACATTTACCTCATAATTCATAATTACAAAGCCTGCAGACAATTACAGTAATTTCACGAATACGAGCCGCAGTAATTAGACAAAAATTTTGGTGGAAACCCAGAAGTGCGGCTAATATTTGGGTGCGGCTAATTTATGAACAAAAATGTGATATCTGCCCTTACCTAGTATCATACCAGTCCAGTCCCGAGCCGAAACAGTTTGAAATCCATGGTTTCCTGTTGTTCCGACGATGAACCAATCAGAGAACAGCTTATTGCCTGCCTGTGGATGGCGGCGTTACTGAGGGGCGGGGGTTGTTATCGGGGTGAGTTACCTCGGCAGTTCGATAAAAGTGTGTGATATTTCTCTGTACTTTTTAAAGTGTTTTCAGCCTTGTGCGGCTGCGGGGCTGGCTGGGCTCGCAGGGAGAGGGCTGGGGGAGCCTCTCGCCCCGCAGGGAGAGGGATGAAGCGGGCGATCGGCTCGCAGGGAGAGGGCTGGGGGAGCCGCTCAGCCCACAGGGAGAGGGCTACAGCAGCCGCTCGCCCCGCGGGGCCGCGAGGGCCAGAGCGGCCGCTCTGGCCCCGCGGGGCTGTGAGAGCTACAGCAGCCGCTCCTGTGCCAGCACGGAGACGTGGCTCCGCTTGGAGCTCAGCTGCCTGCCCGCGCGGCTGAGCGGCTGTTTAAAGGCAATGCGGATCCATTGGGAATGCTCGCAAAATGACCACACTATTGTTCCTGTCTTTTTCGGCTTGTAAATAAAGGGTGTGTCTTTTTTCACTTGGAAACAATGTTTCCAAGGTCGGCAGTAAGCCAGTAAGCCCCAGCGATCCCGCGATTGTGTTACTAAATGACGACTTTGTGAAAGTTCGCGGCAAACTAAAGTGCGGCTAATATTCCGGGTGCGGCTTATTTATTGACAAAAACATCAATGTTGCCAACACACCGGATATGCGGCTTATACTCCGTGCAGCTTGTATTCGTGAATTTACTGTATTATCACTTACATTATGTTGCAAAGCTCATTGAGAAGACAAAAGGAGCAACCAGGTTGTTCAAGTGCAGTGCCGGAAGCAATTCAATTGGCATGTTCCCACTGCATCGAGTTTTGCTGTGAGCCACAGGTGCTCTGTAAGGCACCTGTCTATATCTCTGTTTGCCTTTTTATGAGGCACCTAGAAAAACGTACAAACCTCACATGGGCAAAATTTTCCCATTGCTTCCAGTTGGATCAACTTCTGTAATTGCAGAAACAAGCCTTCCACATACACACACTGCCAATCTGTACAGCTTTGAATGCCAGCATATCTTAAAATAAATCACTACTATGCCACTGCTATACTCTCCTACGCATCCTCTGCTGAAGGAAAAAGGCCAGTGAAAGTCTGTTAGAAAATTCAGTGCTGTATTCACCAGGGTAGGGTCCCAAATGCAGAACACATGCATGTGTTTGGAAAACTGAATTAACTGACCCTATTTTATAAGCTGAGCCCACAGCAGATCCCATCAAAAGCAGGGAGCACTTTGGGTTACATGATACCATGGAAAATCAGGCTGCTTACTGGTTTACCTTGCTAGGGGCTTGCCTTCATTTGTCACCAGCTTCACATTTTGACCTGTTCAAGAGCACAGATGTTCATATTGTGCCAGCAACGTGTTGCAAGCCCTGCCTTGAAGCAGTCACTTGTAAGGCACAAGAGAAAATTTCACTGCCCTGCTCATTTACTAGTTGCCCTTGTTGTTTGCACTACCAAGAAAAGGCATAATTTAGTAACAATTAAAGTGTCATATCTTGCCCCAATAGCATATGGCTGCAAAAGTAGTTGTTTGTGCCATGTTTACGATAACAGTGTTCAAGCTTCTACTGTAAACAGGTATGACTTGAACCTGCATTAGATACCTGTAAAATGGAGCTTGCTAATGAATTAAAGATTGTTTAAGTTTAATAATAAAATGAATACTTAAACTAAAATCACAGCAATCTATTGAAATTAGCAGCTTGGGGGTTCCATCTCTCAGAAGAGGGCTCTGCTCTCCAACTGGACAAGCGATTTTGTTAATTCAGTTATTTTACATATTTATTAACCAAAATAACTCTAAAATACACTTAAATTCTTAATTTTTTATGAACTTGCATTTACTATTTAAAGTTAATAAATTATCAGTAGAGAACATTTTTACTCCTCAACATATATGTTTGAGCAAACATGGAGGGAAATGCTCATAGTTAACTGCAGATTGAATGGGACATCTTATCTGTGAGGGATTCAGAGGTTCCTGTGGAAAAATGTGCTCATTTTGCTACAACGCTAAATAATGTCAATGTCACTGAATCAGAGGAATCAGTCATGTGTCTGCTGCCTCATTTCATTTTATCCGCAGAGTTCAGTGTTTACATTAAAAGGAAAAGATCAGACGGAACTCTGTGACATAAGTGTATCAGACATTCTGTTGACATACTGCAAGCAAGACAAGCAAATGAATTATTAGGGGATATTATATATTTTCAGCATAGAAAGAGCCAGAGATGGCAAAATTAAAGATGATAAATGCTTTAACAATCTGATGCAGTTTTACCCACTTACATATTTTTCACAGGTGTTGATTTGTAAAAGAAACTTGATTTTCTTTATAGGTTTCTACACCTATAGATTTTCTAGATGTAAAAACATAACTTCTAGTCTCAAAAGCAAACTGCGTGTTTCATCCTCTACTATATCAAGTTTCCTCATCTTGCTTGTCTAAGATGTTTTTTCACACAGAGAAGGTAAGGTAGAGATTATCTTAAAAGGGATATGAATGGAGGAAAGGATTGTAAATAAAAATAAGAAAGAGTATGTCGTTCAATACTCATAACACATTCTTGGAAATGCATTTGAAGCACAGCTTTGGGAAATGCACCAGGGATCAGAAAAAAGCATTTTTCCCTCTGTCCTTTGCCACATTTTAATAACAACTTTATTGAAAGGAGAGAGAGTTACAAAATTCTCAGAAACAGGGGCCTCACCCTGTGTCATGTAGGGTAACAACTGCACATGCAGACGAAAAGAGGATCACTGGCAAATTTCATTAGGTCACCAAACTGGGCAGTTGAGAGGAATGTCACAGACTGTATGTCCTGCAGTGTAGACAGAGGTGGGGATAATAGCTCTACTCTAATGCCCTTTAATTACGGAAAAGACCACAAAGGTCTGAAGTACAGGGGAAATGGGAAAGTGAGCAGCAGATTCAGCTGTGTTCCAAAAACTGTACCTAGAAGGAACTGCAGGAATGTCCTGAAAGATGGCAAAACATGAGCTTTGGGTTCAGTAGGAAAGCCATGTTCTTGTGCAGTTACATAGTTCATACATCCTAAAATGTCTCTCCACTAACCTTCCAATATTTTCACTGCTCTCTCAACAGTAATTACCTCCCCAGATTCATGCACCCTTGTAGAAGTAGCAAGACATGGCTTAGATACAGGTGATGCAATTCTCATTCCTTCAACAAAGTAGAGTAACCTGATAGAGACACAACTGCATTGTGCCTCTAATTGTGCCTGTCACCCAGCTGTTCCATTCCTGATGATGTTCACTTTACCTGTCCTCACATTTATGACTCCCTCCACCGTCCCTATCAATATCTTAATCCTGTCCATGAGGCAGACATAGGTCCATACCTTTCAGAGTACTTCCAACTCCATCTAGTTGTCCTGCAGCCCAAGGAGGGATCTGCTATGTACCAGTTTTGGAGCAGGTATCCAAACAGATATGATTTTTAGCATTACTTTTCTTCCTGACCTACACTCATGTCCTGGCTGCAATCAATGTTGTACTACAGCAAAGGCAGCCCAGATTGCTCTCAACCTTTGTAGACAAGGCAGGGAAAAAACAAGGTTTGAGTGAGAAAAATCATTAAATTAATGTATCTGACGTCAAGATGACTTTCAACTTAATTTCTCTATCACAAGCACATCCTTGCAGAATACTAACTTTAAAATACATTTCAGTCCCTCTCATTTCAATCATTCTCCCTAGACTCTTACTGAAATGTACCACCCTGTGCCAAACTAGTGACCTCAAAGTGAAGGAATATCAGGTCTCCACCGTTTCCCAATGTACAGATGTATGTTCTGTTCCACTCCCCAGAGATGCTGTTGTGGCTGATAAAGTGCAAATATCCAGACAGCTCCATACATTATTTGACATGGAACATTCCTCATCAACCCTGTCAGACACTCATCTGCATGACTCCCACAGAAGACTCAATAAAGAAAGTAACAATCTGTCTACCAGGTTCTGTACTTTTGTAATTGTTAGGAGCATTAGCAAGTCCCAGATTCCAGATAAATAGAAACAATAACAGTTGTTTTGTTGATCAAAACCAATTCATGACTCATTATTCGTGGTCAAAACCTTTGGCTGTGCAACAGGTGGGAATACTTCCTACTCACTTTGACAGTGCCAGTGATCTGGAAAACTGCTTTCTGATTTCAGAAGTACATTCCCAAAAATACATTTTGGGATACTTCCAACCTACCTGACAACATACCTACTTAATACAGATCCAGACTGTCAGGTGACTCTTCTTCTTACCAAGAAACCCTCAGGAAAATAAATCAGCCTTGTAGGAGAACTCTGTGTTGCCAAAACTGCACAGAAGGCAAACTGCAACACCTTCTATTCAGTGCCAGTGGAAGAGCAAGTCCTAACATGGGTGTTTCCAAGCCATCTGACACTTTGATATCTCACTTTGATTGCCCTTACACTGCTCTTCAGGGAAGGTAGGAATTAGTTTGCTTAATTCTTCACTTAAAATATTTGGGCTTCTAGTGGGGTTTGTACACAAGTGCAAAGAATTCTGTCAGTTCTTATTTTCTATCAAAAGCAGAGGGAATGTCTGGATATTAACCATCCTTTATCAGGGAACTCTGAAGTCTAAATAAATAAGAAAGCAGGAACTTCAGTAATAATACATTTGAAGGTACCCTGACGAAAATGTATTTTTGCAGTCCTATGTAAAGAACATCTACAGTTTTGTGGCAGACAAACCAGAGACAGTATTATCTTGTTTTCCTTGAAGTTTTGCACATTTTCTATTTTCTCACATATGTATGAACAAGCTTCTCTCTGTTTTAGGAAAAAAATTAACTAAGAAAATACTTCGAGTTTAGACATTATCCTCTCTTTATTCCCAATCCTCAGGAATGCAGAGGCAAAGCAAGTCTACCCTCAGTGTAGCAGACTCCTTAGTGTTGTAGTGCTGCCCTTAACTGCAACTTGAAGGTCCCAAGTGTAGCACCCAGCTTGGAGGAATCTGTTGGTGCTGATTCTCAAGGCAAATACTTGTGAGTGAAGCACAAGTTGAGACATGGTGTTGAACAACAAGGTGATTATTTCGGGGGAGGAAGATTTGAGGAGGTTCCCTTTATCAGACTTCCCCTAGCATGTGATAGAAATAAATGCCTGACCTGGATTTGTTCAACTAGTGAGCTATGCTAGCTAAACTGAGCTATATCGTGGCCCCTAAATTAGAATGTTTTGATAAGGTGGTTACAAAGAACAGGTTAATGATTTTTTACAAGCCATTATGAAGATGTCATTCTGAAAATGCCTTATGCTGAATAAGGATTCCAGTTGGCAAAAAGGTACAATGAAGCAAGATTTAGAAAGCTGCCTGCAGAGCATAGACAAAATCTAGGGCTTCTTAGATTTCCCTGATTTAAATACTAATGGAGGACAAGATATTTCAGGAGAGAAAAACAGAAAATGCAAAATCTAGATTCTTCTCTGGAACCTTTAGGACCTGTTGAAAATTGTCACTTCTCCCTGGTGCGAGGAATAAATTTTATAAATTGAGACCAGCATCTCCTCTAAAAGCACAGGAGCTCTCCATTCTATACTCTTCTCCTGAGTCAACCTGAAATGGCAACACCATTCAGGAGCTGGCCTAAGCTTCATATCACCACTGAAATCTTCTTAGCAAAGAAAGATCCAATAATTTTTTGGACAGCCTTTTATTGTTATGTCATAGAAACACCAAGGTATTATTTATGTTCCTTTGTGTCAGTCATAGCACTTGCACAATACTAGTCTGTAATGGGTAGCTGACCTGTGTAGTCAGTGTTTTATGGTTAGGCTGGGACAGCCAAGAAAAGCTTGACTTGATAAGATCACAGTCCTTTTTTAGCAATAATTTTTGTACTCTTTTCCCAATTTTGTTCTTATGTAAAACATCAAATTAAATGGAAAGATTCAAAATTCACTAACCCATGGCCCAACTGTGTAAATGTTATAAGTACAGTAATTTTCACAATTATAAGCCGCACCATTTTGACTAAAATTTTGGTCCGAACCCAAAGTGCGGCTTATAATCAGGTGCGGCTTATATATGGACAAAGAACAAAAAGTTGCTGTTTTAGTTTGGATGACAGGTGTCTGCTGAGAAAGACAGGAGCTTCTCTTTGAAATGGAGAATGTAAACCCCCTCCCTCCAAATTACTATAATTTTGAAATCAAGGGGCTTTCAGGCAAAGATATGGGAATGAGGAATAACAGTTCTTTTCTAGGGAAATCAAAATAGAAATACAGTACTACAAAGGAACAAACTCCAAACCCTGACAAAGTCAGAGTACAACCTGACACCCCATCAGGCAGGGTGTTGGTAGCAGTCCCATTAAATGGTGGCTACATCCTCCTGCAGTGACAGATGTGGCTCAGTTGGAGCAGTGTTCCTGTACAAGGTGCAGTTTCCCTCTGGAGGTCCAGTGGTGATGTGGAGAAATCCGGTTTTTCCTCTGGAGTCCAGTGGAGAAAGGGGCTCCCTTAGTGTCCCAAAACCTCTGTTTTATCTTGGTAAGAAATGTTGGGTTCTTCCCCCTGGCTGGAGCAACTTCCAATGGGATGCAGTAATTTTATCAGTCCCACAGTGGGAATCAATGGGCCATTAGCAGAAAATGACTGGCTGGAGGAAGGATGGGTTGTGAAAAGATAAAGAACAATGCCCTGCCTGGTTTCAATGGATGGCCCATTAGCAGATATCTGCCATTGAGATAAGGATCACTGTCCCCACTCTCAACAGATGGTGATAGAACCAGATACCTTTTATCACACTCTGTATTGTAACATGTGGCTTATAATCAGGTGCGGCTTATATATGGACAAAAAAACAAAAAGTTTCTGAAACCCAGAAGTGCAGCTTATACTCAGTGCGGCTTATAATCGTGAAATTACTGTACATATTATATTATTGACTTTTTCGCAAATATTAAAATGAATGCTATATGTATAATGTTGAAAAACTTCGCTAAATGAATATAGTTTCTTTTAGTTCTGCTATTAGCAAAACTTACAAATAGTAGTGTCATAAATATATTTTTTTGGACTATAACATGGTGATGTAAAAAGCTTTTGTTCATATAGTTATCTCAGAGAATAGTAAAAAGATAATTAGGAAATGCTTCACTTTCTTGGATTATCCCTATCTAGATAAAGGACAGGGGTGACAAACACCAAAACTCCCAAGAAAAAGATATATTGATCTCAGTATCAAGGAGTTCTTCACCGACAAGAAAGAGCCACAAAGGGAAAAAAAAAAGGGGAAAAATGTTGATTTACCGTTTGGGAGGGGTGATTTTGAATTATGCATGAAGATCTACGAATATGCAACAAGTTGATGCATTTAACGAATTGTTCTCTGAGTTAAGGTGTGCTCTTGGTGGTATGCCAAGCACCCGATCGTTGTAACTTTTGCTTTATTGTGTCATGTCGTCTTTTACTAAACTTTTAAAGAAATCTACCAAGAAACCAAAATTTGGAATCTCTCTGATGCCCACACACTGTGTTTATCTGGGAGAATTTACACCTGCACTTTGTTGAACAGGAACTATTGGCAGATAAACAACACTGCAGGGAAATGGTGATGATTTGCCCAGAAGGATGACACCTATCATCCTGAGCCATTCCAAAGGGAAAGGATAGTTGGCCCATCCAGAAACAGTGAGGGTGTGACAGCTCATATTTGAGTTTCATTGCATTACCATGATGCAAAATATGTGCCCAGTTCAAGCACCAAGAGGAGGAACAAGAAGTTGCTTCTGCTCATTTCTGTATGGGAGGGAGCCTGGATCCATCCGGCATGGAATCTGGCCCAGGTTGTCTGTTCTCTAAATACAGCTGTCTAACCTCTGCAGATTTCTGCTGGTTCAAGTAATCTAATGAGGAATAGCAAGCAGCAAGCACCCACCCTGTTACCGTACTGTCACCCTTGCACTTAGGAGTAAGCAGTTCTGCAAAACAAATGGAGCAAGTGTCTGTCCCCTACCTGTCAATCAGCAACCCATTCCTTGAAAAGTCTGACACCCAGAAAAATTGCTGACTATATATAACTGAAGCCAAGACAGAGACAAGATTCTAAGCCTGCACAAAAATTCTGTAGCAGAACTGAAGTGTAGAAGATAGTGCAGTTAATGTTCATATCCTTCAGATTCATGTCTGCTTTGTGAAGAAGGGGATAGAATCCCTAGCTGAGAAATCATGTAGATGAAAACATTGTCTTTCTTTCCCTTCCTCTGGGGAGTTTACAAGGATTTTGATCCTCCACCAAATTTATTTTTTCAGTGCATTGGTTCTTTCCTTTTGTCATCCAAGTACTCTTCCTGCACTTTCAGGCTCCATAACAGTAACATAAAGTTGGAACTGTGGTTTGGAGGAAGGCTGAGGCTGTAATAGGAAACCACAAGGTAACTGCTCCCATTTATCCATATTTAAGATATTTTTGAAAGATTTTGGGGCATTTGCCACTTATTTTGGTCTAACTTAAGGAGCACAAAAGACCCATTCAGACATAGTAACATCAAAAGCTGTAACCAAAAGGGAAAAACCAAGTCTCATCAATCAGGAAATGGAAATAATTACTTTAAAAATAAATGTAATATACTTACTTGAGATGGTTGAAGATCGGACATTTAGTCGCAGAGGTCCTGTGTATTTTTTCAGGCCCCTCCGTAAGATCTTTTCAACTCTTTCCTGCAATGCTTCTCTAGAATCCGTAGAGGAGAACCAGAATGTGAGCAAAGCCTCTGCCATCACACCATCAGTATCTGGGCTACAAACCAATGAAAGAGTCTCGTTACCTTCAGCCCATTTCTGCATTTCTTAGCTTTTATCTTAGTTCCTCTAGCAATGGCAACGTAACATAAAAGACTAGATGCATTTCCAAACATTTGTGAGAAAGAATTTCCAAAAAAAAATCCAAGAATGCTGAATCGTCAAATGCATCATAGGCTAGAAGGCAGCATGATGCTTTCTGTGAACAAATGGCCAGACCAATTTTATAATAGAGTCTGAAAAGCAGTCACTGACTCCATGCTTGAGACAGAAGAGAGGAAGGAATGAACTAATTTGATTATAATGAAAAGCTGGATAAACAGCACTTCAGAAACATGAGGTAATGGTATCTGGATCTTTCAATGGTAATGGATCTTTCAACAGCCCTGTACATACACAGAATAAAAATTTACAATACCATCAAAAAGGTACTTGGGCCTTTTTGGGAGATGGAACGAGACCACACAATCTAATTCCACCACAGCAACCTCCTGGAGAATGTTCCTAAATAACCTCATGTTGTGCAACAATAAATGAAACTTGGCAGCATACCCATATTTATTAAAGAGATGATCACAAAAAGGGCTTTTAACACCTCATTGAAAAGTGCAAGCAGCACACATATTGAGACACACAATTCCACAGTTTTAATGTGAGATCAGAGGAAAGAAAAGGGAGAAAAGCCTTGTAGTATTTCTTTTTCCTTAAGGCATCAGATACCGCAAGAGATGGAATGATAGACTAAAACATCAAACTGAATAATCTGGCATAATAAATCTTGCCTCTGTACTTGCAGATGGCTTGTCCCTTGTCATCACAAAGGAAAAGTAAGAGGTTGCACCAGGAACCTTCTCTCTTGTGCCTCCTCCCACCTGAACCACGAAGCAATGAGACACAAGCCACAACAGATGAAATCACAATTACTTCATAAAGGGGGAGAGCTGAAAGCAGGTTGATCTGTCTTTAGATAGGAAAGGAAAAGAGAAGATCTCCTAGTTATGTCTCACAGTCTTGGAAATTGTAATTACATAAAGGAAAATAGAAGACAGGCAGCTTATACAGAACTCACGCAATCAGGCTTTAATCTTTGAAAGGAACAGATACCAAATTGAAACAGACATGGCTGATATCACCAGTGAAGGGAAAGAAAAGGCCATGTGTTTTAAACACACCACGGTATGCCAAATGGTTCATAGGTGAGCAGAAAGACACACTCCTTGCCTCATGGATCTCGTAATTGAGACTGAGAAGTCATATGTGACCTTTTCAACAGACTGTTTTTTCCAGTTGTTCCAACTTCAATGTGATTGCCACTTCGTTTATTTTCCAGATATTATCTGATCCAACTGTGGGTGTTGCTCTGCATTTCTGAGGTGTTCCCTCACCTTTCCCCTCACTCTTCTTCCTGTGCTATGCCGCATTGGAATTACCATATCAACTCTTGCAAGCACACCACACCTCTCGAAACCCTCAGGTAAGTACTGCCCACCTTGATTCACTTATATAGCAGAGATCCAGAGTCAAGGACATCTAGTCAAGATTAGTATTGTCTTTCTCAGTGAGCAGAGGGCATTATTATTAATGCATTGCTTATACTGAGCCAAAAGATACGCACAGTCCTTTCCAAGCAAATTTGCAACCATGTCCCTGCTCAAAAGAACTTGCAGTCTGAGTGCTTGAAGAGGCATAAAAAGTGTATATCTGAAAAAGCAAACAAGCTGTGGTGCATACAAACCTCGCATCCAACATAGCAAAGATCACAAGTACTTCAGTCTGTCCTTGGGAACAAGAAGTAATGAAAAATATCACTTATCCCTACATATTTGCCTCTCAGTTCCCTAAATCACCCTGCCTATGCTTGCAACACTCCAGTCAGTATCAAAAAATATCCTTAAAACTACATTCCAATAATGACTTTTGTGTAACTGGGGATTAAACTAAGGTAGAGGAAGAGGCAAGATGTCAAAAACCATGTAAGAACAAGGAGAAAAACATTCACAAGGGTTAGATCTTTAGTTCTTAGTCTTGCAGCTTTAGTCTATGATTATGAAGACGATTATGAAGACATACAAGGTTTGTTTGCAAAGTGATGGGCACTGTCACTCAGAAGCAAGATCATAGTACTAAAATAGACAGTTCTATAAAAAGATCATTTTCAGCACTTAACAATGGTTAAAAAAAATCAAATTGAACATTATGTATTATTGGCAGCTGAATAGAGAGTAGAAGAGGAAAAAAAGCTCTACATTGATCAGCAATAATCTCAATTATGGGTCTGACCCCTTCATGTCCAAAAAGCAGGAATAGCAGACCTGAGAGATGTATGGAACAGGATGATAAGAAACAGTCTAGCATTAAAAAAAAAAAAAAAAGTGGCTCATTGAATACAAGAGAGAAAAGGAATATGATGGGAGGATCCAGCATCAGTAATTGCATGGAGAGGGGGAGTGGTGATCAACTTATCAACTTTTTATCATCTCTTTCAGCACAAGAGCATTGAGTGATCCAAAGAAGGTTGTTTTCAAACTACGTCCTTCCTACAGGACCGCGGTGCATGGATTTCAAGAGTATAGGAGACAATAGATAAGTCCTTGGAAAATAGCTACCAAGGGGTGCTAAACAAATCACAACCACTTCAAGAACTCCCAAGTGGTAAATTCCTGAAGGCAGGAAGCATAGCAAGAAGCAGTTATCACACTTCTGTTGTGCTGCTACTGTTCCCTGGGCAGTTTATGCCCATTCTTAGAGCCACAATGATAAGTGGGGCTTTCTGAGCCAGCACAGCCTGGTTTTACTTGACAAGCCCCGTGCAACAGCAATGCCAGAAATGACATCTGCATTACAGTGTAAGAAATAGTTCTGAAGATCCTTTTTGGTTTTAGATAGCTTTAGTTATTTCTGCTGTAATAACTAAAGCTTGCTCAAGATCTGAATGCAAACTTGTTGGAATTTGGACTGACTGAAGGGTATCTTTTGCATTAAGATCCAAAGGAGAGCAGGGTTCAGTACCAGATTATGCTCAGTCAGGGATTATACACTGGTTTTACACACAATACGCTTTTCTGAATTAGATCTAGCTGGGCTTGGTGTACATTTAATTTTATCTCTGTTGCGTGCATTTATTATAATCTCACATACCTCACTCTGATTAAGCGTGAACTGATGTATTTTTTCCTTAAAATGGAATTGTAAAAGGTCTTGTCGATCTGTTGAAAAAAAAAAAATAAGATAACAACAAAAAGGAGGGAAGCAGACATGCTGCTGGAAGGAGCATTCAGAAAACAGCATTCAGTTACAAACTCCCGGTTTACAGAGTCAAGAAACGTAATGCAGCCCAGCCTCTAGATAACTTTTGTCACAGACCTTTTCTAACCATTTCATCTTTGACCTAAGATACATCATTAAAAAGCAAGCTCATTTTTCTAAATGTCCTACAGCTACATCAGTGTGCCACTCCAGTGCTGTCTCGTCCACTCCCAGGTATAATGAGAAATACATAAACATCCTTGGAACATACTGCTGCAGTCTTCCAAATCACAGCTTCTTAAGGACTACCCACAGAACAGATGCAGTATGCTGTGCTCTGCAGTACACTCAGCCTTTTTTGTAGGGGTCCTTTCTGACACAGCATTTACCCTTAGTCAATAGCAAAACCACCAATAATTTCAAATTATGATTCGATTATCATGTTCCCCTATCACCCTTGTGATTTTCCACATGCTTGGACAATTGTCAAGCAATTCTCATCAGAAACTGGAAATCTAGGACTCCTAAGGAATCAATCTCCAAATACCATCTTTACTGGTTCCTGCTTAACCACATCCTGTCAAGATGTCATCTCAAGATTGCATGATCATTCTGAGACAGCCCAGTGTGATATAACATGGCATGAAATTCTGCCAGGAAGGGCTCAGGATCACTGAAGGATTGAGAAATAGCAGAGTCACTGGTGAGTTATGCAGCAACTCCTCCCACCACAAGACCAAGTAAATTGAACATATCCTGTAAACATCAAATGCATTACAGGAAAAACTGTATGGAAATGCTTTACAACATCATGTAAGCTGGGGTTTTTTTCAGAATTTAGCCCTTAAAGGCAGTCTATTTTAGCCAAGTCTCAAGATGTTCTGTTTTCCAAATGAAAGGAAAAAATAATTGTTCTCAAATTACTAGTATGTTGAAATATATCAGATACAGAAACAAGCATGTAAGCATGAAATCTGTGCATATTTCCTCCCAAGGAACACAAACCCCCCTTTTCCAGCCTTGGCTGTCTCAAGATGAAGCTTTATGGCATTACACAGGGATACTGAAGTAGAATAGTTTCAAGATGAATATTGTACAATGATTATTTTAAGGTGATTTAAAGCATATGTTAGTAAGGGAAAAAGAAACATTTTCAATGGTAATGCATTTAGCAATATTTTTCCTGGCTCTTACTGGCAGTTATCTGCAATTAGTTTGGCATTTGGAAAAAGACATCTCAACTGCAACAAGCTACTGTAGATATATAGAATGCAGATTGCCAGCTGCATTTTATGATGCACCTAATTAAAAAGCGTTTTATTTTCTATAATTCTGCATCCTGTTCTACCACAACCTCCCCTGGTTATTGGAAGCAGTTGCCCTTAGACAAAAAGATGGTCTTTTGCTTTGCTTTTTAAAATGATGGTTATTGTTTCTGTCACAGTGTTAACTGCTTCACCAGTGATTGCGTAAGCAGAAGCATGTGGCTAAGCAGCACTGCCAGCTTTGTGGCATGCAGTGGCATGTGCTATCTTTGGCTGCATAGTCTTTGAGAACTTTTGAGATCTTTGGGACAGCGACTTCTTTGTAGAATGCTTGGCAATCAAAAGAGAGCCTTGAGCTGGGCTGAGATGCACCTCAGGCTGTTGCGTTGCTAACAAGTACAGTGAAAGCAGAGTGACTTTCAGCTTGGGAGTGAAGATGGCAGGAATTCGCAATCCCTTGCAAGAGAGGGTTACGTCTATTTGACGTTCCCAAATTCTTAATCTTCTCTTGACAGTCGTATTTTCAAACTACGTTATTGTCTCAGATGTGGTTTTGCTACACTTTCCACCTGCACTTCTGCAACAGATACAGGGATCCTTACTTCTATCACCCATTCTCTTGTGTATCATTGCAATTTGTGTGACTGTATTTTTTGTACTCCCAACATGTTTAGCTTTCTCCTTTTCTCCTTGGCCTGGACCACTTTCAAGATGTTGCATATAGTCTGATGAGGAACACTATGTACTGCAGCAGAGACAGACTTCCAGTGGTGTCTCACAAAACACAACTACACTCAGTGCTTTTAACAAGAAGAATCTATGGAATCCAAATGCAACTAAGGTATCAGCAACAGGCACTGTTTTCAGAATATTCAATCCAGAAGGCATGTTAGTTATTTTCATGGGGAGAACAGGAAGTATATAATTTAAAATTATACCAAATTTGTATTACTTCTATTCTCTTTCACATTTTCTTATCTGAATGAGAAAGCAGATACTTTTCCCATTACACTGTCACTAACTTTCCCACCTTTAAGAGCTGCTGTAGCACTACATCACCCACAGACAAAAAAAAAATAACTGAAGGGTGGTTTTGTTTTCAGTGAATCTTGCAGGACCTTTAACACCTTCAAATGTGAGCTAACATTTTTTACTTTTGCAATCTACTGTGTTTTATCATGAAAGAAATGCTAGATAAACCTCTGCATGTGGCCTACTGCTCACCTGCTGATAAATTCAATTGGAAAATATGACTCAAATATCTTCTTTCCTTCAACTATGATTTTAGTAATCTGAATTATTAAGAGTAATCATTATATTCATACAGAGTTTATTTAAGATGAGAGTGTGTAGGAAGATGCCTTCAGATAAAAACTTTCATGGATTTATGTACTGCCTTGTGTTCTCACAGTTCTTTTTTTGGTGAAGTCTTTCACACACCAAACAGAAAACATTTTCTCTCCAGCCTGCTCATAGTGTTCTTTTCAACTTGAGTAACAACTATGGGAGCAAAAGCAGCTAGGATTTTGTCCAGTGACTAGGTGGGACCTGGATCTGCTTAGCAGAAGCATTTACTCTAATTTTAAATATTTTGCTTTGATTACAGCTCCTCAAAAGTGACACAGTCATGACCAGATTCCTTAAATTTGCCACTGTTTGAGTGTATCTCACTGTTTTTCCTCACCCTTGTCTAGCAATAGCTCAACTGTGACAGTTGTTGCTGTGGGCAAGGTTTGTGAGCATTCTGAACCAAGTATCAAGCCCTGCTCCTTTCGAATGAGAAGCATTTTTCTGACAGTCTTTATTTTAGCATTTGTCCAAACAAGATTTTCTTTTAGCTAATGATTGCTGGCTAGATTGGCTTAATGACATTTCTAATTTCCTCATCTTAATTTCATATTGTCTATAATTTTACTACACTTCTCTCTATGTAGAACAACTTTTTTAGACAAACTGGACTTTGTTCCTGAGTGCTGGTCCATCCAATACAGTAACTAATAGTGGCTAGCACCAAAGATGCAGTAAGAGAGCAAAACATTCCCACCTGTACAAACCCAGTCAAAAAGGAAATTCTTCCTTATTCCTTGTAGCCAGAAGTTGTTTTATACTTTGATGAACAAGACTTCTTTTCCTATTCTGTCTCAAAAAAAATGCCAGACATCATAATCATATTCTTTTTCTTGTGCGGCACCATGCTCAACCTTCTAAGGCATGTGAGCAACCTATTGAACTCTTTGTGATTCTTTTATGTAAAAATCTTTGTGATTTCAGAGTCACACAATATGTCCTTCCTCCCTGAGACCCAAAAAACACCCAGACTCTGGAAATAGGTCATGACAAGGATCCCATCGCTCCAGAATGGTATGGAACCGACATGAGCTGGGCTTGCCCAGATGCGTGGCTGTGTCTGGAAGTGACTCAGCAAGGCCGGCTGTGTCAAGCCCTCACTTTCTCCCACCACACACTGCTCTGCAACCACACACTGGGTCACAAAGTTTATCAAAAAGTTATCTTAAATCTAGTTTGACAGAGCTATCTTCAGGAATATTTGCTGAACACACTGAGTTGCTTGCATGGGATGTTCAAAAGCATTCAGTAGGCTTGGGAGCACAATCCCTCTTGTTGCTTTTTTGCCTGCTGGCAGCTATCCTCATACTATGTTCTTCCTCTTACCTCAGTAGCTATTAAGGATGTAAAGCCTATTATTAGTGGTTTTTAAACTTTTTGACCATAAATATTAATTGCAACATACCACTTGATTCAGTGACTCTCCCCAGTTTACAGCTCAACATGCTAAGGCCCTTAGAGCAGACCATAATACAAATCCAGTAGCTGGCCCTTTGAGAACCTGACGTTTTTACTGCCATGACTTCAACTAAGGGTTTGAGAGAGGATATAAGGAGAAAGAGTGACAGGGACAGCAAAAAAAAGAATGTGGCACTGTTCCAAACCAGGATGTGGACATCACACTCTCCTTGGAAACAGACATTCCAATTACTACCACAGTCCTATAGCCATAGTCCTTGCCCAAGGTGAAGAAAACGGACCTGAAGGAGAGCAAGTGCAATGGTCCCTATGCCTCCAGCAAACCACAGGATTAGAAACCTTCCCATCAGAAACCACACGCGCAAAGACAGCAGGTCTCACAGCGGGCAAGAGCTGCATGATCCCAAACATCAGCAAATGGCATCACAAACTCCTCACAGAGTTTCAGTTAACAGGGCTGCTAAAGCTGAGGCATGAGTAAGCACTGCCTGACTGCACTGAAATAAGGAGCTCAGCTGGATGGCTCCCAGAGGCCATATCTGCAAAAGAGGAATAATTATCCTTGTACAGTAGTTCCTAAAAAGATTGGTCTTTCGGATAAATGAAATTAAGAGGACTAATACATGGGATAATGTCAGGATTTAAAGTACTGTGTTTATGCTTGGTGCAACCAATTTCAAAGGTATGTAATGACATGAGTGTTTCATTATAGTTATGTGTATTAGTGACAGCTGGAATTAAGGTCATCTAACTATTCTCATTCCTACTCCCTGCTTTCAATTATCCATAATTAGCTTTCTAAAACTTTCACACTGCTATTAAAATTTTGTCCACTTGGGGATTTTCCAACTTCTGGAGAGAAAATCAGGTTTGGTGAGAAAAAACATCTCAATATCCAGAGAAGGGCTTTGTGGTTGGGGTTTTTCTTCTTCCCAAAATAACACACTTTCCCAGGAAAATTACTATGCACAATCTGGGTTTTTTTTTAAACAATACTTAGAGGTAAGGAGCTGAAATACAAGAGCAAATTACTCTTAGGAAAATAACAGTTTTGTGAAATCTAAGGCAATGGTTAATTATGTATTCAGCTTACAATTGCCCAAATTTCACCAACAACACAACTTCAGTATTGAATTTGGATTCTCCCTCTGGACAACACCAGGATCTAAGCTGACACTGTCTCGACCAACCAGATTTTGATCACTGGTTTGCATCTTGAACCACTTCATTGATATAATTACTTGCAAACAATGCAGCAATTCTAGATTGTGAGTCTATAATTAAGATAAGGTTCTACCCTTAATCACACGCATTATTGATAGCTGTGCTGTACATAATTTTTAATTCCTTTCTCCACCTCAGGTTCATATCCATTCTCATTGTGCACATTTTAGAGCTTGTCATGATGCACACTGGATCAGTACTAGGATTACCTGTTTATTGGGGTGAGGTATCATAACTTTTCTGGATTTGTTCATGCATATTACAACTTCTGCTTTGATGAACCAAGAAAACAAATTAAAAAGAAAAATCAACTTGCATGCCTATTACTTGAGAAAATTGTATTGCATTAGTAAGTCAAAGAATGAAACAAGTTGAAGGATCACTGAATTTACATGGGAAAAAAAGGTGGATATTAGGCACATTTTTGATAACTAACTAATAAGTAATTTCATCCTGAAAATTTGTGAAATTTAGGTAGAGCTCTAAAGTTTGAGCTCTTAGAGGTGATGAAAAACACTAAGCCACAGCTTCATGTGCCACACTGCATCAACTCACACCAGCATTTAAAAGTGTTTCATGTCTTCTTCAATATTTCGTTTCCTGTGCTACTTTTTCCTGTGCTAGTTTTTTCTCTTTCCATGTGATCCATGGAAACAGGAAAAACTAGAAACAAAATTAAAAAGCAAGAAAGCATGCCATTTTTTAAATCTATGCAATATACACCCATGCCAATGGTCTTCTTTTAATTTCAATAGGAACTTCTAAAAACAGCATTACAAGTGAGATGCAGGTGTTTTCTGTGGGTTATTTCCTCTCTCAGAGTACAGCATTTCACCTATCTCTTTAGGGCCACACCTGTATGTATACATACTGACAGTCAAGTGTGCTGTCAACCTCTAATTCCAGACCTAAATAAACATGTTGCCATGTTGTTGTCATCTTGGTCACTGATAATGCTGTTTCCCTCTTGGCTGAATTACCGTGGAAAATCCTTTCTGCTTTGTTTCCAGCCCCAGCCACCCATAGAGGGCATCCTGATTGTACCATGCTAGTCAACGGCAATGATTCTTATTTGTGAGAATTATTCCCTTAAAATTAAGCTTATAAAGCAGAAGTTATCAAATCCCATAAATTTATTTTGGTATTTTTCTTCTCAAAATATTCCTTAAATAACTTTTTTTACCTAGATAAAGATTTTTTCCCAATTCTACAATACTGTTTTTTCAGAAGAAAAAAAGAGGAGGACTATTATTTTAAGTCTCTAAAAAACTAAATTTAAAAAGCTTTAAAGACTTTTTTACTACAGATGCATTTGTAAATAAAATTACTTTAATGACAAACAAGAAATTTTTCAATAAATTCTGCTCTTTCCACCTCATATTGGTACTATATAATTACAGTATACACGATTATAAGCCGCACCCGATTGCAAGCCCACACATCAGGTGTCAACAACTTTTCATTCGTTGGCCATATATAAACTGCACCAGATTATAAACCGCACTTTCATTTGCAGTGAGAACCCGCGTGCAACAAAGTAACGAATTAGTAACGGAATTGCAGGATCATGGGGTTTACTGGCTCAGCTTGGGGCCGGGCAGACTCGGCCAGCTCGGGGCTGCCGATGGGGCCAGGTGGGCCAGCTCGGCACCGCCGCTTGGCGAGGCCGCTTGGGGCTGGCCACCGCCGCTGCCGCCGCTCAGCGGGGCCAGCCAGCTGGCTGCTGTTGCCACCGCCGCCAGTCTCACTCACCCCGCCCACCGCCTGCACCGCCACTGCTGTGCTCACTTGCCCTGGCCCGGCGCTGCCCCGCCGTGCTGGCGGGAGCCCGCTTGCACCCGCAGCGGCAGCAGGAGGGAGGGACGGAGCCTGCTCGCACCCACGGCGGTGGCAGGAGGCAGGGATGGAGCCCGCTCGCACCCACGGTGCTGGTGTGAGAGAGCCCAGCCCACTTACCTCACCCCACAACAGAGTAACCAATTTGTAACAATCACACGATCAGCGGTTTTTACTGGCAGGTGCTTAATTCGCGAGCTTGGCTCGGCACCGTGGCTCACACTTCCAGGTTGGGAAATTTCAGAACTTTGTTCATATATTGGCCGCTCCGAAGTGTAAGCCACATTTCCAGGTTGGGACCAAAATTTTAGTCAAAAGAGTGTGGCTTATAATCGTGAAATTACTGTACTTGAGGGAGCACATATAAAGCCTAGGAATGCTTGAGTTTACAAAGAAACTTTTATATCTTGAAATCTTTATCCGTAAACATAACCAAATCTCTTTTGAAATTTATTACAGCCAGAACATTCTTACTCAGTTTGGTCAGGGTGCTGCAAGACTCTGAAAAGTCCATATAAAGATCTGACTGCTGCAGATACCATAATTTCTGATTTGGCTAATTTATATTAAATTTTCTTTTGTTTTAAGGGCTAAAAGGGGGAAATAAGTGCAGATTTTGCACACACGGCAAATGAAGCTACATGATACTTGTAGATACCTGCACTTTTTGCATTTGCTGTAAAAATAAGAGTTATGTCAGACTCCCTTGAAGTTCAGCATACTCCCTTTTCTTGGGGCATGTTTACTTATCATCTCTAAAAGGATCCTCACAGTCTGGTCTCCCAGAACAAATGTTCTTTAGGAGTGTTTCAAAAAGCTGCTGCCTTGGGGATCTGCTCCTACTGAATTAACCTCCCGACCCACTGATGGAGCAAGCCACAGACTTTTGAGCTTTATCTAAACACCCACATGGAAGGTGTGACAAACACACCTCATGCACAGTTTCACCTGCCTTTGCAGCTATGTGCTGTGAAGGGATTTGTATTTCACCACCCTCTCTCTCCCAAATACACACACTTCTGCTCCCCAGGAAGACTTGAGTTATGTGTGACTCTAAAAGGCCAAGTGCCGTAAAACAGCAGCCTCATCTGCTCACTCACTGATGTTCTTAGTGTTTTCAGATAGGCTTCCTTGAAGTTCAGCTGAGATGGAAACCCTAAATCAGAACTTTGGGTGATCCTTTGGCCTTGCAGAAGTGCACAATCTGTTCACATCTGAAAGGATACAAGATATCTCCTGATAATGGGATGATGCAAGCTTATCCCTGGGTATAAAGCAGAAAGCCTTTCAGTTACAAATATCTTGTTGAAGGCTAACTTTTCCACCAAATAGGGTTATGAGGTGTCAGAGCTGGGGGGAAGGGAAGGAGGTGCAAGACACCTGGTTGCTCCTCTATTTCTTCTCCATCCAATTCATAGTGAGAGATGTGTATAAATAACCTCTAAAATCATCATCTGCCAAGGGAGAAAACTGCCTCCTTCCTCACCAGTTCCAGTACAGGGACTCAGCAGTGAGCCCTTTAACCTACTGAGAACAAGGCACCATTATCAGAACTGTTGTGCCACATTTTTCTGTGGAATCTCAAGTGCCTCTACAATTCCTGGTAGAGACATTAAACTAAACCCACACTAATTCAGCGCTATCAGGCAAGACAAACTTCAAGAGCTGTATTAATTAAAAACTTTCCTCTAAAACTTGTGCTTAAGGATATAGAAGATTCTCTCATCACTTGAAGTAGCTGAAGCAAGATGTCTGTTTCTAAAAGAGATGTCCTGATGCTGAGTTCTGAGCTGAAAATTACTTGATGAAATTCCATTAATTCAACAGAAATATTTGGATAGGCAGTTGTTTTACCGGGGAAGTGTCCAGGTATTGTTTTAATATAATTCCCAATTCATCTGCCCAGATCCAACCAATTAGATCTATGTTGGTTTCAGATGGTGGAAGGACAAGGGGGTAATCTAGGTGTCTTCTGGATTATGAGACAGAAGAGGAAACCCATGTCAGTCCATTCCATGGTTCAAGGCACTCCAGGAGGGAAAACAGACACCTCAGCTCTTCCCCAGCCACCCAACCAGCCAAGCAGTGAGCCATGCTATCCTCTTACTTAAGGAACATCCATCCACCCAGCTCACAGCCTAGCTTACCAGAGCATGGGAGCAGGAGTGAGTAGGGAATGACAGGACAAAGCCTCACAAGCTGGGAAAGGGTACAGTGGTCAGCATAAGATTCCACAGAGATACATGGACTCACACAGGGAGAAGCAGCCACACAGCAGGGCTGGGAAGAGCTCTGGCTAGAGAAGGAGACAGGGAGATAAAGTGCCTGACAAAGGAGAAGCGAGAAGCATTGCATAGGCTCTTCTCGAAGAGGGGAAAGCCCACCACTTCTAGAAGGAAGTATCAGAAATTTATTGTAGTGGCAATAAAGAGCCAACAGGTACATTTTACAAACCCCTGGTGGGCAGAGTAAAGGCTGATGTCTGTTTCTATTGAGCAACCAGCTATGTACTGAAGAGGACACCTGCTGTGGCTGCTTGATATCCACCTCTCTCTCACAGCTAGAAACTTTTCAGTCTTCAGCTGAGACAACTTCCACTGAGACTGAGATATTAATTTCAAGCTCTCCTGACTGCAAATCTCCTTCCCTTGGGGTCAAAGATTACTTTCTACACAAGACACAACACCCTTCCGCCCTTCTCCCTGCACACAGGGCAGATACTGCAGCTGCCCAGAGTAGGCAACTGGGATCATCCCAGTCACCCAGGTCTATCTGATTGTCACAGCTCCCTACACTCTTTGACATGCCAGAGAGGCTGAAGAAGCAAAGCTTAAAGCTGGGCCTTGGAAGTCTCTCCCAGCATGCTGTTAGTAAGAAGGTAGTTAGCATCTCCAAGGCATTCTTGGGAAATCCAAAATAATTAATACATTTTGTGGGAGAAGAAAAAGAAATCCAAGTCTGGTGAAGGAGTTGGAGAAAAACAGTGGGTAAAAGCTGTGCAGGTGAGCCACACAATAAGTGAACCCACTATAAAATAGTGGAGAGGAAGCCATAAGGTTGTGACTGTACCGTTTTTATCCAGTAGGGGGATGGTCTGGCACAGAGCATTTTAGCTTGGCAAGGGAAGAGGGACTGGTCCAACTAGAAAAACAAGGAGGCTCCGGTGAGCTGGTATCTCTCTTTCCCTAGTGGCATTCAGTCAGGTCTGATTTTTCAAGAGAGCACAAAGGGAACATTCAGAGACACTTACAAGAAGCCAGTCAAGGAGCAAAGATCTTTCATCATCAGTTCCTCAGGTCCCCCAGCTCCACCCCAAAAGACATTTTCCAGACTTTCCAGTCAGCCCTGAGATGTTGACTAGTGCACCAGCTTCATCAGCTCTCTGGCATGATCTGGCTGCATTCCCTCCCACCTTCAATGAGATAAGAGTCAGGAATGTTGTTCATACAATGGGTGTTACTATTCAAATCTGAAAACCAAAGCAAACATCAGGCATTTGCTGCAGGTCCCAAGGAAGTCAGATATGACTTTCATATGGAAGCAAAAACGTTTTTCCTGGTGAAACACCAGCTCTGAAAAAAGTTCCTTTCTGGGTCTTTCTGGAGACAAACGAAGGAGAGCTTCATCAGGAAGGAGTCAGAAAAAGGAACACTTGGCAGGGAGTTGCATTAACTCAGGTAATTTGAATGCTTCTGATTATCTGAGATGATTCACTTCTGTTCACTTTGCACCAAGTGTTGAGAAAGACATTGCATTTATCTGCATTGACTCATTGTTTCACAACATGAGCTTAAGGTATCGTTACTACTATGACAATGGGAAAGCTTGGACATCCGAAGCCTGACATCAGCCAGGAAAAGACTGCAAAGGGTTTTGGTAAATCAAGACAAATTAGAAAATGTGATAAAGAACTCAACTGTCTCCTCCTCTTATCATAGAGTTGCTGTGAAGATGCTGAGAATAAAAATGCAAATGTTCTGAGACAGCTATCTGTCAAGATATCAAGAGGATATGTGTGTCTGGAAAGATTGCTTTGATTTTTGTCATCACAAGGTGAGTTTTGCTGTTATAAAATCAGACTTACAAGGAACACACTGTTTCATTACTTAGTTGCTTTCAAAAAAGTTACGGACAATTCTCAATCTCATACATCCTTATTAAATGGAACATCCGGACCTAAAACCACAAAAAGTCAAACTTATGACAGGGCCCTTTTATAGAAGCAAAGTATTCATAAAATTTGAGAGAGGAACATAGAATTTAATGACTGAAGTAAGGACAGGTCTGAAGAAAAGTTACAGGAATGAAGGAAGGACAACACAGTTCCGTGTATGTTTGTTATGGTGTTGCTTATCAGGTACAGTTAACATGCACTGATACAATGGTTCTCACTGTTCAACCTGTGCTGGTATTTACTGTCACTACTGTCAGAACTGCTCAACACCCAAAGAGGAGATGGGGTTTCTAAAGCATTGGCTTCTATTCAAGTATCTAAACTGCTAGCCACGTTCAGAGGAAATCTGACTGCATTGGACACTTTCTGAAAAAACTCCTTAGCTAAAATAAGTGTTTCCTTGCCAAAGGAGGCACATGTTTTAAAAAAAAAAAAACATTAAGAAGGAATCGAGTGGGAGGAAGGGATACAGCTCTACTAAGTGAAGTGTTATTCCTCAGACTCTTCTCAGTCTTTGCCTTCCTTCCCCCTCAGCAACACCAAGTGTCTTTTAGGTCAGGGAGAACATTCCCCCTCCAAGGTCCTACATCACAAGGTGAAAAGTCTGCAATTATTAGGTAATAGTTGTAAATTGGTAGTACGTAAGGAAATGCGGCTTGTGTAAGACTCTGTACATACAGATATGTGCCAGAAACACATCCTGGGAAATCTGGTATGGGTCCCAGTAGACAAAGAGGGCAGAAGGAGAACAGAGATATACAGAGAAGAGGACAGCTTGACTAAGATCACTGAAGCCCTCAGCAGTGGAGCAGTGAAGAGATGCTAGCACTGCCAAGTCCCTACACAGCAGCCTACTTCTCAAGAGCAATGTCCAGCACAGCTCATATTTTGTTGTGGACAAGTGAATATTGCCCTAAATTAAATTAAAGTGGGGAGCAAAGCATTGTCCTATTAACTGGGTATCTGTGCACGGTTGACAAACATGAGGTAAGAGATATGCATCGGATTCTGATGAATGAAACACAAAAAGATACAAGCACAATCACATGCTTACTGTTGTATAGAGATGAACTCTGTAATTAGCGTCTCTGGGGTAGTGTCTCAAAGAGAAAACAAGAAAGGAAATTGCAATGTGTCTATTTATTTCAATAGCTACTGTATGACTGAGAGCCACTCAGCAACCTCTGCTATTTGTGGAAGGGTTTCCCAACAAAACATACCAAAGGCACAGGAAAAGGGCTTGTGTGTTGTTTTCTCAACACACAGTAACAGCCCAACAGGTAGAGGTCCCCACCCTGTAAAGGAGAGGGTGTAAAAGAATGCTTTCCTTAGAGACAATGCGACATAAATCACAGAGCCAGGCTCAGGGCATGAAAAGAGAACGCACACAAATGATGAGATTAGCTCATCTGATTAGAGCCTGCAGCTAAAAACACCAAGGTTGTGGGTTCAATCACTATGTGGTCATTTCACTTAAGAGCTGGAGTTGATGGTCCTTGCGAGACCCTTTCTGATGAGAGTATTCTTTGATTCTGTGATCAGTGATATAGGAAGAAGCCGCGATTATTTTAAATATCTACTTCACCACTGCAGAAATGACAGGCTAGAAGATGCTGAATGGCAAGCGCCTGGTCTGCCAGGTATAATCATGCCTCTCCTGCTACCCATTTCCCAGGTCCTTCCATGGAGGGACTGAGGGTACACCAGACCTGTGGTCTTCAAGTGTGCTGTTCACATTAATGACTCTTGTATTATCATACAGTCCTTAATGGAAAGGCACAATGGTCCAAACTTACCAGTCTCTCAACCCTCTCGCTCAGGTCTCTAAACCTTCCTGAGGACTGTCTGGAAAATTCATTATTGTACCGGATGTTGGTGATTTTTACATTGGCACTGTAATAGAACAGCTTCTGATCTGTAAGGGAAAGAAGAGGAACAGGCAATACTCAAAGTACCAAGATGAATGAACTTTAGAGAAACACCTGGCACTGACTGGTATCATGAAATCTAGGGAATGGATGAGCCTTCACTTGTATCCAACCCATTCAAATACAGCTTCCAAAATCTAGGAGCAAGCACTTGATTCAGTTAGGTGATCTAATCCAAGTTTTCCCAGCAGTTACATTTCTGGTCAACCAACAGCACTTGAGGCTCACACAGAATCACAAGCTCCACCTTGCTGCTTAGTTACCTTCCTTCCTGGCCTGTCCACTCGACACCAAGCCCTGGCAGGAAGCTGCTAGTGATCAGGGAAAGGGAACAGAGAAACACCCCAAAGAGACATGCAGAAGGCTCTTTTTGCCACTCATGTAAGGTAGACCAGACACTGTGAAACGAGTGAAAGTAAATGAAAACCAACAGAAACCACAGCCCTAAATCATCCTGCACAGCAGGAAATGTTCCTAGGAGATCTGCAAAGATGCTAAATGAGGAAGGAAAGAGAGCTCTAGAGAAGCCAGTGTTTTTTCCCCAAATAAACTTTAGACAGACTGGTGAAAACCCCCAGCATCATCTGGCACAACAGGCACAGAGGAAATTCATCTGGCACAACAGGCACAGAGGAAATTCACTAAGCATAGGAACAGTGATACATTATACAAAACTTACCATATGCCAGAAAATAAACTAGGAGACCAATGGTGATAGCTGTTGCCAATGCTGTTCCAATAACGATTATAACAATTTTCCAGGGCTCAAGATGTCTTATTTTGATGGCTGACTGATGAATTCTGGGGAAAAATAAGAACAAAAGGAGATTTTTAAGATATCCTTTTCTATTTAAGGCCCCCATCTCTCCCCTCAAAATATTAGGCTAAAGTTTTCTCCCTCGACATTAGTTGATTCTTCCCAGTAATATTAATTGACTTCTCACCCAACACCCTTGAAAATGAAACCATAACACAAGACTGTTCTGAAATAGGTGTTAGGATGTGCTAGAAGCCAAAGAAGACAGACAGGTTTGAGGGTTTTAGGTATTTTTAGGGTCAAATCAAATAGGAGTCCCACTAAGATTGTTGCGTGACTCCAGGCTAGAAATTTGCAAGAATAAAACTTTTTTTTCAGCTAAGTGAAGTTTCACACAGCAATATATCCAGTTTTCAGTTGGTTAAGCAAATCAGTTATCAGACACTGGCACCTTTGCTTCCAAAACTACTTTGTGCAGTAAAATTGGTAAAAAGCACCCCATGCTTAATATAGTACATATCTATACATTATTTTAGCTGCTCAGTCCATTTCAGCCTTCCAAACAGAGAAGAACAAAAAAGAGAAAGAGATACCAGAGGGCCAGCCTGTGTTTCATGTCTTATTCAGACTGAATCTAAACAAAAAGGCAAGTATTGCTTTAAGCAGTATTTGCAGAAGTGGTAGAATGACAGGGAAGGGCAAGGACATGTGAGTAGGAACCTCACCAGATTCTTCTCTCCACTGTGCTCTTAAATACATGGGTACTAATCCAAATTAAGTAATGGAAAGTCAATGGACGGTCAATATTATTAAAAAAAAACTCAAGGAAAAGAAGTTGGTTACAGCAAGTTCTGTTTTTGTCTATAAACTCAAAGACTCCTTAAGAATCTTAAAGCCATTTTTCTATTAAATTATCAGTCATTACAAAACACAGAAAAAGAAGTCACTATTTTTGGTAAAGAGTTCTTCATTCTATTTCAGACACCTCACTCATGCAGACATGCACACCTGCAGGTTAAGGTACAGCCTACTCCAGAAAAGCAAGCTGCGGGGATCCTCTCCCAAGGGTGTGAGGCGCCTCAGTGAGTTCCCACATACAAAATACATACAGCTCACTTTCAGAACACACATCTCACGAGTGAAGTTTAAATACATTCAAATAAGTTGAAATAATTGCAAGTGACCTCTGCAGCTGTGTGCAGTAAAGGGACAGCAAGCAACTGTGTACAGCTCATGAATACCAAAGCAGATCATGATATTTCATTCTAATTCCATTGTGATGCCTTACAATTACAATCTTATTACTTCGGCTTGGAAAACAACTGACTCAGGCCAAATATCATGATATGTGATTGAATGAAAATAGTTGTGATAATTTGTCACTTGGACCTGTTCTGACTTGTTCTGCATGTCCTATTTACTGTTTCCTTCTCTCCTGCTATGCTGTATAACAGCCATTGACCGCTCATCAAGTTTGTGACAAAACTCATGTGACTACATAGCAAAAAATCCCACCCCCAAAATGCCAAACAAACAAACAAACAAACAAACAAACAAAAAAGACTGAAATTAAATTGTCCTGTTAACAGTTCAGAGATGAGCACCTCCAAAACTATTTCTGAAATTATTTCTGTATGAAAATTGCCTTAAAACATTAACTGGAGAAATGAGAAGTATGGAAGTATAAATAGTGAGGGCTCCACCTCACTGACAAGAATATTTCTAAGCTGCAGCTTTTAGGTGAAATCATAAAGTCAGTGGTGAGTTCGATGAGCATTTGTTGTTTTATGGTTTGTTGGGTTTCCCCTTACTTCAGGCAATAGACTTTTGCATGGCTTATATGCTTTGCAAATGTGTCTATTATGCTTGGAAATGAGACTGAGTTACAAGAAAAGCCAATAAAACAAACACAAAAATGCATTTAACTTAAGGCAACCTGGTCTTCTTGTAGATACTGTCATTAAAAAAGCAGTTGTCTTGATTAGGCTGCACAGAAGCAAAACACTCAGAAGGTCTTTCAGCTATAAAGATCCTGGCATAACCTCAAACCAAAATGCTGGGTTGGAGAAGCTCATTTGAAAGGCTGAATGCCACCTCTGCACCACAGTATATAAGCCTGAAGAAATTACTGCCTATCATATCAGCGAAAAAGCAGTTTCAGATCAGAAGTTACATGGCTGGGACACAGTTAAATAGAGTACTATAAATTTGAAATCTTTTCAGCATTCCCTTGTATAAAGTGTAAATTTTTTTTGTAACTCTTATTCTTTATTTCTTCGATTTCAAGTTCTATTTTATCATTAAGAAATAGAAGCCCGAGTCCATAACAGTTACTCACATGTGTAATTCTACTCACACACGTCTTTCACCTAACCCATGAAACCTGTTTGAGAACATAATTTGAAAGAGATGCAGAGGGGTCTCAGCATCAGCTTCTAAACTGAATTTCCTCAAACAAGAAGCTATTTGACAAATTCATCTTAGAAAGTCACTTAACGGTGGAAGGAGGTGCTGTTTGGGACCTGAATGTCTTTTTTCTTGATACATTTTAAACTTTCACGCTTCCTTTTATATATATAAACAAGAATCAACTGGAAAATTTTATCCTCCACTCCTAATTTCTTTTAAAAATGAAAATTGGTTTTCAGAACAAAAGGTGTTTTTGAGCAAAATATCCTTGATTAGGCTGTACCATCTGGATAAAATCTTGAATAGACATGCTGAAGACTAAGAGGATTTCTAATCCAGGTTTTCAAAGATATCTATGAGACAAACTCACAAAGATTATGGAACTGATTTTTTAAAATTCCCATTAACTTTGAACTTTATTACTGCTTTACTGTACCTTCTAAGGTTCATTCCTCAAAAATTAATTATTTTATCTGACACATCCCACTGTGTAAACTTGAACAGTACTTACAGAGATTCAGTACACACAAGAGAAATAACTATGCCAGAACTGAAACAACTGAGATCCAGGAGATGACCTGCCAGGGCTTGAACACTCTGGAGAGAGTAGATAAAAGTTCAGTGCTGTGAATTTATTTCTCCCAGACCAAGAGTCAAGCAGTCTTTGCTTATTCCTTGGGAGCTATGTGCTCAAAGCAAGGGAACAGGGACTGAAGCCTAGAAATGCATGTTAAGATTAAAAACACTCCATCTGGGAAGGTCACTGAAGTCCTCCAGAGTAGAAGTTGAAATTTTATGCCTCAACCAAATGAAATGAAAATGAAAGTTCCCCACCAACCTTAGAGGGCTTTCTGACAAGGGCTTTCTGCTTGCAGCTTAAGTGGCCCTTCCCTCTTCCCAAGAAACTCTGCACTTTCCCAGGGAACCATGCCAGTGTAGTAACCTTAAATGCACTGCAAACAAGGACTAGATTTCATCTCCTGATAGAAGAGTGCCAGAAGAAGACCAGATTAAGATTTTTCCAGTGAGGAAGAGGAGTGAAATATTTGCTGGCAAAGAGGAACAACAAAAACTGACATAGAATTGTTTGCACTGACATAATGATTTTATTTCTTTGTCCTGTTTTTGTTCCTTCACATCATACAAAAAGAAGTCTTTCAGGAACCTTTTCCTCAACAAGGAGCTCACACCAATGAATACAGAGCCAGAGGGGTCCCTCCCACTATGCATTTAAGAAGGCATAAGAAGGACCTAGATAATTATGTCCAACTTTTAGTAACCAACGAGTATCAAAAGAAAAAGGTTAGTCTCTAAGGAAAATTAAAAATATTGTCTAATATCCTAACTTGCGTTTTTAAGCTGTTTAATAAACAAACTATAAACATTGCATAAAATAAATCATAAATGCACTTGCCTCATTGCAGCCTGAAACTCTTAGTTTACAGAAGACATTAGTGTATTTTACCTACTGAAATTTAGATTCACTTCTTGCAAAGAAGCAGAATTAAAACTGCCATCCATCTATGAGTCAAACTGTCTGCTTCAGAGGAAAAACCTCAGAGTTTTTCCTTACCAGGGCTGGAAGCATGCTTGGACACCAGTGAAAGACCGCCATTACCTGCAGTGAGCTTTGTATGAGAGGCAGTGTCCAGCTAAGTCAGCATGCACCAGGAAAGAGCACAGACTCTGCTTTGGTATGTACCCACTGGCAGTGGCTGCTCAAGAAAGGTGCTGACAGGAGAGACTGATGAAAAGCCAAACCCAAAACAGTCACCTAGAGATGATGTCTTGTGGGCTATTACATGTCCTTTGCTTTTGGTCCTTCCGATAAGAGAGGCATGCTTAGATTGACAAAATTTCTCCACTGTTTTAGGAAACATATAGTATTTGAGGAAAAAAAAAATATAAAAATCACTATAGTAGTAGTTGTAATATTACATTACAATGTAATAGAAGGACAAATAGGACAGTGATGGCTTCAATTTCCTTACTGTAATAAATCTCTTTACTGGTATATGAAAACTATACTTAACATCACTCCCAAGGAGTTCTGCAAGTGTGATACAGCTCTTCTGCTGGTGTGCATCTGTGACAGTTTGTCAACTCATAATCTGACCCAAAGCATCTACCTTCTCTGGATAACAATACATATTTCTGAGCTTTATACTTTATGTCCTGGTTTTGACTGGGATACAGCTAATTTTCTTCTTAGTAGATGGTACAGAGCTGTGGTTTAGGCTTAGTGTGAGAATAATGTGGGTAACACAGTGATACTGAGCTGTTGCTCAGTAGTGCTCACTACCAGTCAATGACTTCTCAGTTTCCCATACTCTGGCAGTGAGTAGATGCAAAAGGAGCTGAGATGGAGCATGGCCAGGACAGATGACCTGAACTGGCCACGGGGATATTCCATACCACAGAGCATCATGTTCAGTATGTAAATGGGGGGGAAAGTTGGCTGGAAGGGGCCATTCCCTGCTGTAGCATGGGCTGGGCATTGGTCAGTGGGTGAGCAATTGTAATGCACATCAGTTGTCCTTCTTGGGATTTTTTCCCCTGCTTCTCTATTATTATTATTATTATTATTATTATTATTATTATTATTATTAGACTGCTCTTGTCTTAGCCTCTTGGTTTTTACCTTTTTTTCCCTAAATATCTTACCCATCTCACTGAGATGAGGGGTGCTATGTGTGGGGTGTGAGTGGCTGCATGGCGCTTAGCTGCTGTTTGAGGTTAAACCACAATATATAATAAGCAGTTACTAGGCTGGGTAGATAAACAGTGATCTGTAATCTAGCAATGTATTTTCACTGAACAGAGATGGACAAATTTCTTTGTGGGAAAAATGCTGCTGAAATTAGAAAAAACTCCCTAAAGAGCGGATACTGAAACCCAGGAAACTCTCCAGTGGCAGAGAAATTGGATAATTTCAATTCTGCGTAAAATTGTTCAATTCTGTATAAAATCTGTCCCCCTGTTATTACCAAATCTGTCCACAGACTACATGAAGCTTTCAGATTGTTTTCTATCAGAAGTGTGTCAAACTAAGTGCTCCCAAGCTTTGTGTTAGTTTGGTTTCATTCAAAAGGAGGATCTGTATGTAATAAAAAACATAAACATGGAAGGAGTATGTGGTGGAAGCAGAATGCCTTGACTTGCAAAGCTTATGCTGACCCAAAAAGCCCAATCATAAAACTGCATGGGGAAAAAAACAATAAAGGGAAACACTTCTGAAATACCCTCCAAAAGGAACAGCAGACGCCAGAAAAGGTGCTGGGGTTACTCTGGGGCTTACTCAGGGCATGAAGATGGCAAGATTTTAAGGCTCGGGAGGAGGTCTTGTCTCATTCTAGTTTTCCTGTCTAAAATGGCCAGAAACTGAGGGAAATCAACAAGGAAACATCAATGGTTCCAATTCCATCTTAGTCAAATCAGGTGTGGTGTGTACCAGAAGCAAAAGTATTTCACTAGGAATTCAGGATCTGTTCTGGGACAAACAGCGGAATAGATTTCTCTTCAGCACCATGCAGGAACCACATCTGCCTCCTGCAATAATCAAGGTAAACTCCCACTAATGCCAGTGGCACATGAGTGTTCTTGCACCACGGCTGGTATCTATTTCCTGCTACACCTCAGCAGTCTGTAATTTGCATTCATTTTGCCCACCTACTGCATGACAAATTGGTGCAAGTGGCACTGCATTTCCACCTGCATATTCACTTTTAGGCTGCCATATACAACACCAGCTACTCTGTACCTCACCCTGCCAAGGCACGAGATCTTCACAAGGAATCTGCAGATAGGACACTGCACCTGCTTCCCAGAGTGCAGGACACAGCACAACAGCAGGACAAGACCAGCAAGGCTGTCTACTCCAGCCAGTTTTCCTTAGCAGGTTTGCTTCCTGAAGGATTTTACAGGGAACACATTCCATCTTAGCTTGAAATGCTTTGAAAAAAGGCATCTTGGAATTGGATAAAGCAAATAATGAAACTCCACTTTTATAAGGGACTAAGGCAGAAGGGGATGAGCTCAAACAGCAAAGCTTACAGCTCTACACTCAGATCCACATCCCTGCCCAGCAGAGAAACTCTGGACATTTAACAGGCAACACAGGGGCCTTGATTAAGACTAGGCAGTTTCCATCCCATCCTAAACATGTAAATATTTAACTATCTAACACATTTCCCCTAATGTACTTTAGGTTTTATAATAATTTAAACAACCATTTAAACAATTAAATCCTTTCCTAAGAAGGAAGCAACCAAACTGTACTCAAAGGTTATTTAACTACCCTCTAGCACACTCATCAAAATTATTTACACCACTGTTGATATTGCAAGGACATGGCAAGTAGATTTATATCCAACTAGGAAAAAAAGGGCTTTTCAATTCTGTTGGATAGAGAACTCTCTTTTAGTTTTCCCTGTTTATGTAACAAACACAAACTGGTAATCACAAGTGATGGGGATTTCTTCTTTACCTGATACTTAGAGTAGCATATCTTTTAAGTTAGTTATGGAAATTAAACAGGGCAGAAAATCTTTCAGTATTGAGCAGGGTACTACTAAGCAGCACAGAACACAAAGATGAACTTCATCCTGTCCTGGCAAAGTCAGGACTGTTGACTAAAATGATACTGTTTCCACAAAATGAGAACAACAGTTCAGTGGGCAGGAAGAATAAGTTTTGTCCATCCAGAAGCAATGTTTCTATTTCAGCATGCCCTGAAATTATTCTAAAAACCCAGTTTTTAAAAATACTGAGGATAGAAAAAATAAGTAGTGTCTTGCAATCATCCACAACCATTTGCCTAAAGTAACATAGAAAGAAGATTAATGTTGTAATCTTTAACAATCAGACCCAAAAATTCAACCATCCAGCCAAATCATTAGGATGTAAATAATTCAATTTATTTTGAATTTTGTTCCTGAGGCCATGCTTTTAATCTTCATTAACTGCTTAGACAACAACAAAAAACAAACTCAAATTCATGGGAAACCAAGCATTCCTCTATTTCCACATGAATCCAGAATCCAGTGAGTTAAATAGAAATTACAAATTCCAATAGGTTTTCTGTACATCTAGAACCCAATTTCTGTTCTGACCCAAGAGACAATAGTAGTTGGAAGACTTGTTTTTGTAAAACTACTCTGAATTTTCCAGTGATGTCTGAAATATTGTTGTGGTAAAACAAAATTAAGGATATCCAGCATCTCTGTCTGCATTAAATACTTTCTGATGCAAGCCACCTACTCATTTCTCCATAGAAATCATGGCTTTTTTGTTAAAATACAAGAGTTAAAACCAGAATGATGAACACCTATAGTGCTCCCCTTATGTAGCTGTGGTGACACCCCTAATTTAACCAGGATTTTTTGCAGGATTTGGGGGAAATAATATTGCAGTTACAGCTGACTAAACGCCATGTTTTTCAAAAATCACATTACTAGCACTTGATTGTGACACAAAAGAGCTTCTTGGTTTCTGCGCTGCTGCAATAAAAGCCTGCTGCAGGCAGAATAAGATGATCAGAAGGAAGAAAAGGTAAGTGTAAACCTGACATCATCTTTCTAAACAAACAGCAAATCATTGTGCTCCTGGTCATGCTCGAGAAGGATTTCCTTCTGCATTTCTTACTTCATCCGTGTTACTCTTTTCATCCAGACCACAACCTCCAAAATCACCCTTTCATCCTGCAATTTCTGGTTCACTTTTCCCTCTGTTTATCATCCCTTTTCAGGTTGCATATTTTAAACAGATAAATGATGTACCCCAGTCTAAAAGGATGAAAGAGGCAGATAGAGCATTGAGCACCAAAGGTAGGAGAAAAAACAGATATCTTCTCTGGATCTATGTCTTTGAAGCCCTAAAGCTTTCCCATAGACAGTACCCTTTACCACCATTACACCTCCAAATTAAACTTGCTAGGTTAAAACATGCCACCTACTTTTGAAGATCCCATGGTAGGTCCCGGTAGGCTTGGTAGCCTTTCTGCCCGCCAATGAAGGCTTGACTAAAGTCTGGACTGTGCAGAGAATGGTTCTGGAAAATGCAGGAGTCACATTGACTGGTGTGACGGGAAGGGAAAGCTGTTGAATGAAGATCCTTCATTGATGCACGGCTGGCGCAACACCCAGCACCCTGTGGGTTATTGCAAAATGAGGGAACGAACTTCAGAATAAAAACAAACAGAAGTAAGCATGGAGTTGATAAGGAGACTGTAACCTTCCGATCAGCTCCGCATCAAAGAGCTCCCCAGGCAGAGATGGAGTGAGCAGATTAACCGGCCCAAGCAAGAAGACTTGTTCTTCACTGCAGCGAAACAGGAAGTGCGTGAGATTTCCCTTTTCCAGGACTCCCTTTCTGTCCAGCTTTTATCTCTATGGCAGGCTTTGTCCTGAGTGGCTGCACCTTCTACCACATGCTCACTGTAAAACTCACAACGGAGAGGCACCACACTGTTCACAACGCTGTCACTTGTCTTCTGAGAGAGCCAGCACAAAAACAAATATGGACAAAAATGGCTTGGTCAGTCAAGCCTGATCTACCTTTGTGCTCACTCATCCACAGCTATCCTGAACTCCCTGGGCATCAGGGACAAGACAACTATAAGTATCTAGCCTCTTAATTACATGTTAGTCATTTAATGGTTGGCATAACCCCGCCTGTGGAAAATGCTTACTCTGTGAAAAGGGCCACCAATCTCCTTGGAATTCCCTTCTCCCAGCACAAATGTGATTCTTCAGAGCCAGCTGAAAAGGAGAAAAATGGAAATTCACCAGTGAGAAAATATGCATTTACATTGAAAATCACAAAACAAAAGAGTAGAATTACAAGAAAGCAAATTTGTTTTCTGCTGTTTGATGCACTTGCATTTTGCCAAAAAGCTTGAAGCATTTGGTTTTCCCATGAAGTCTTAAGATTTCAGTCATTTTTGTCAATTTGGAACATTCACTATTTTCCAGAAACAGCCTCAGCATAAAGGGAGGGGAGGAAAAAAAAAAGGCAAGAGGAAAATTTTACCTAAACATACCACGTAGTTTTCCATCATTCCCCAAAGTTTTCCATTCACAGGCATTTCAATGCAATTGTAGGAGTGTCTGGGCAGACCATTTTGAGGACAGTGGGAAAAGCTGATCACTGCTGAACAGCATTTGCTGTTTCTGTAACACTGATTTCTTCATTTGCTTTGATCAAATCAATTGGGCTTTTTTTGCCTTCTCTGAGCTCCCTGTTGAAAGGGCATTGACACAGTTGCCTGCCTTACCAGAGGCTTTGCTGACTGAATACACAGGTACCTGTTAAGTACTAATATCCTCCCTGGGCTGTACCTTCCATTCCCCAACACCCACCCTGTTATTTTCTTTTTCAAAATTAGTAAAACTCGAAAAAGATTGTGCACAAAGGATTTCCTGCTCCGCCCAGAAACACACACATCCCCACAGGAACTGAAACACTTGATGGAGTGATGGAGATTGATTACAAAACAATTCAATGCAGCAGTCAAGAAAATACCTTAGAATTCCTTGTTGGCTTTTTTTCCTCTTTTTTTCCCCCCTGGTTTTCTGTTTGTTGGTTTGTTGGTTTTGCTTTTGTTTTTGTTTTCATTTTTAGGCTGAGAAAAAGTGGCCCTTGAAGTGCTTACCCGGTGAGATGTGGAGAATTCTCCCTGATCTGTGCAGAAGTTCATTGGCAAACTCTGACCACCTGGATCAGGTAAAAAACATATTACAGAAGAAGCAGGTTTTAGCAAACAGCTAGATATTGAGACATCATTTACCTGAAATCTTGAGCCCTGAAACAAGAATGAAATTAGAATTAGAATTCCAAATGTTTTCCGGAAGAAGTGCCAGAGAAAAGGAACTGGACAAAAATTGATGAATGGACTTCTGGTAACTATCAGATCACACTAAGGACAGACTATTCCTATTGTTACTCCAGGGTATGAATAACAAAGACATTCCTAAAAAATTATTTCTTTTCCTTACAATCAATAATATTTTCCAACCTGACTAATAAAACTTTAAGTTTGTTTCCTTCGTTTGCAAATTAATTAAACATTAAAATGAACTATCCTGCAAAACAGTGTGAAATAAGGAAATACATTTCAATCTTTGAGATGATGCAAAGCAATTTACACCTTCCTCTGCCCCACAAGCAATGGTACAGACAGACCAAGAAAAGCCAATAATTAACAAATAATTTTCCTTACAATAAGTTATCAATTTGTAAATTGCTTGGTATTACGGTGTCATTTGACAAGCTGGGCAATTAGTAACCTTTTTTGGTTAATACTAGGGAAGCAGTATGGAAACTAGCTATCAAAGCGTGGGGTGGAAATCCAAGAATGTGGGTGCACAAGATTTTGTGAATGAAAGTGTAAAAAGGTGTAATGACCATTCTCTCTGTTTAACCCTGCAAAGTCAGCCCAGCCGGTCAGACAGACTGCTTGCCTAAGAATGATAGTAACAGAATACCTGGGTTTGTGTTTGCACACTTACACAGGGTCACAGGCTCTAGAGACAAAGAACACCTTTAGAGAAGACTACTGGCCAGTCCTGTAGTAATAACATCTTAGGAATTCACAAGCAAAGATGCTTTGCATAGCTGTCTACCAGTTATACAAGCCAGGCCATGAATTTCAGACCAAAGACAGCAATCAATCATTGCTTTTAAATTGATAAGTGAGTGTTCCTGTCAGTGATGGTCAACAGAACTGACAGAAACTCTGTTTAAACTGCCTGAATGTTAAACAATTTGAATTAATTAGAGTTGCTCTGAGCAGGGGGCTTGACAAGATGACCTCTGCACACCCCTCGCAATCTAAATTACTCTGTGATTCTCTGTGAGCATCTAACAAGACCAAACTGGTACTCTGCAAGGAAATCCTTCCCTTGGACAAGTCCACTCCTTTTTCCAGTGCACCTGGACAGCTGAGTTATGGCTTCAGGCCTCCCCCTCCTGAAAAACACAAAAATATCTTGCATTTGGCCATCAAAAATCAGCAGAAGTGAGCTGCATTTCATTATACTTTTTTATTTCAGCTGTGGATATGGTATTCTTTCGACCAAAAAAGGTCACCAGTATATTATCCCATGCTTTCCTATACTGCATGAAATACCAGCCATGGCTTTTAATAACTGATGGCAGTTAATAACTGATAAGTAGAAAAACAAAAGCAGAAAAATCCATTAAAAATAGAATTATTCTCCAGAGCCAATGTGAAGGCTGGGAGAGAGGCCAGGGGCTTTATCTTGAGCCTTGAAAAGTCACTTGGGGCAAGATTGCATTACATGCCCATGCAGCTTTGAGATACTGAATGTGTGGAGACTCTGTGATGCTACAGCAATGGCCTCAAGCTCTGAAGTATGCTAGATCCTGCCCTGGTTGGTTTCCAGACAGTCCCTCTTTCCAGGTCTTTGTAACAGAAACTGCTACACCTGTCTGAGTTGCAGCCAGGGAGGCCAGCCCAGAATACCAGCAACACCCTTCAAGAACAGAAGTCCCCCAGTGCCAGTGTCATTAAAAAAAAAAATTATAGCCTGACACCTTGTTTGAGGCAAAAAGGTGGCACACATGTGCCTGTCCTCTGCAGCTGCTCAGACAGAGCTGCTGCTTAGTGCAGTGAAACAGGCCAGCCTGCATTTTCTTCTGTCAAGCTAACAAGCTGCTCTCTACATACAGTGCATGAACCCTCCTCTCCCTGTTAAGGCACACGGCATCTCCAAAGAGACAGATCTTCACATGACTTAGACCAGGCCCATAAAGAAACAGAGAACTTTAAAATACAAATAAATATTTTACAGGCACAGCTCCAATTGAACAAAGAAAGAGCAGCATTGCTTCACACATCTGAAGTGCTAGAGGGACTTGCTAGGAGCATTTGAACAGATCTCTGCAGACGGCAGCACTTGCAAAACAAGGCTCTTTGTACATCTCTACATCCCCAGAAAATAGGCAGCTTGGATTTGATCTCACATTATTTGTTAGCAGCTAAGTTGCCTGGCAGAAGCCAGAGTTTAACATGCTTTCTACCACAGATATTACCTGCTCCAGTTTACTCTGCAGCAGCATGCAAGATCCTACATGGAATTCTTGCATCTGATTTATCATACACTTCATTAGGCTTCAAGGCTTCATAGACCAAATTTGACATAATGAAAATCATGTCCAAGACCTCCATCCTGCAGCTGTTTTGACTCTACCTGTATTTTTAGCCACAGCTCAGGAGATCAGTCATTCTGATAGAAACATGCAGAGTACCATTCTGATAGAAACATGCAGAGTACCAAATGAGGGCCCCAGTTGGTTCGCTGCCTTCCTGTGAGACCTTCTGTCTGAGCTCTCTCTCGGGTAACTTGCTTTCTACTTCGGTGGCACAGAATGGATAGTTTTCCCTTCCATGCCCTGCTGTTTCCATTGATTATTCAAAAGCAACAATGCCAGGCAAGTTTGGGACAATAGCACTGCTATGGCATCTAAGCATCAAGCATGAAAAGGACCTGGTATCAGGCTCCTTCAGGCTGGCTTACCAGAGTGCATGGCTGTCACAGACACTGTTGAGGGGTGCAGTCAGGTCACCCGAGACAGTACCAAACCCTTGGCCATGTGTCTTTTCCTGAAGCTGCTAAAGCACTTGGAGAGAACAGAATCACAGAGCAGCTGAAGCTGAAAGGGAACTCTGGAGATCATCTAGCCCAGAATCTCTGCTCAAAACAAGCATAGCTGGATGAGAGTGCTAAGGATTATATCCAATTGTGTTTTGAGTATCTCCAAGGATGGAGACTCCATAACTTCTCCTGACAACTTTGTTCAAAGTTCAGGTACGGTAATTTCAAGATTACAAGCTGCACCTGATTATAAGCCCCATGTCTGGGTGCCGGCAACATTTAGGTCTTTGTCCATGTATAAGCCACACCGGAATATTAGTCGCATTTTCGATTGTAGAGAGGACCCGCGTGCAACAAAGTAACGAATTAATAATGATCACAGGATCGCTCGCCCCGGCCCGGTGCTGCCCCGCGGTGCTGGCAGAAGGGAGGCACAGAGCCCGTCTTCACCTGCGGCAGCAGCGGGAGGGAGGCACAGAGCCCACTTGCACCCACGGCGGTAGCGGGAGGGAGGCACAGAGCCCATGCCTCCCGCAGCATGGAGTTCCCCACCTCTTCCCCGGGCCGTGGGGCCAGCAGGAGGGAGCTTCCTGCCTTCCCCTCGGGCCGAGGGGCCGGCAGCATGAAGCCCCCCACCTCTCCCCCCTGCGCTGCCAGCACAGAGCCCACCTCCACCCGCCGCGCCACAGAGTAACCAATTTGTAACAATTGCGCAATCCCAGGTTTTACTGGCAGGTGCTCAGCTCGACACCTCAGCTTGCACTTTCAGGTTTGGAAATTTCAGAAAATTTTTCACATATTAGCCACTCCTGAGTGTAAGCCGCATTTCCAAGTAGGGATCAAAATTTTAGTCAAAATGGTGCGGCTTATAATAATGAAATTACTGTACTCCCACAGCAAAGAGTTTTTTTCTTACATTTTCATTATACTCTAGCATAGGAGACTATATCCTAGCACAGTTCCTCCATCTGGTCTGTCCATGAGGAAGGAATGTTGTCATCACAAGCTCCCTTTGGTATGCAGATCATCTACTGGTCTGGAGAACAGTGCCAGACTGTTTAAGTCACAACTCCAAAGGCTGCAGGTGATCCCAAGAACCTGGTGAAGGTCAGAGATGTGTGACAATTGCTGTTTATTTGTACTGATTTGTAAAGAACGATCTGTGGTTAAAACAGGCTCAAGATGCCAGGCTGATGGCAAAGTCCTTCCTCAAGTAAGGAACTGCCCAGTGGCACAACTGGAAGGTGGAAAGCCTAGGCACAGAAGGGACAAACATCACATCAAGCACAGCTCCAGTTTACTGCAGGGATGAAGGAATTCAGTAGGTAATCAATTGAATGGGAGATATGCTATGTATTTCTCAGACCTATGCACACTTATATAAAAGAAAGTTGCATTTTTTTGGGTGGTAAAAATCTCTTTTACTCTTTCTTTATCGAAACCATTTGTTTTTCACCTGAGAAAAAGCCACAAACAATGAATGGCAAACAAAATATTTGTCAAAAGAAGTGTGATTTAAGAAAGGGTTCAATTCAGAACAAAATTAAACCAGATTACAGTAATTTCATGACCATAAGGTGCGCCGGACTATAAGGCGCACACCCCGGAAGTCGGCAAAATTTCACAACTTTGCAGTTCATATAAGGCGCAGTGGACTATAAGGCGCGCTTTTTTTTAAGTGAGGATCTGCCCCCAGCTCCTCCTGCGCGGTTGCTGGCTGAGGTCCTGCCTCAACCCTGCAGCCATGGGCCCCCGGGCCCGCCTGTACCTGGCAGGGCCAGGCTATGCCTGCCACCGCTCTGTGCCACCTCACTGGGGCCAGAGCATGCCAGCCGCCGCTCCATGCAGTTTCCCCGGGGCCAGGCTATGTCCACCGCTGCTCCATGCAGCGTCCCCGGGGCCGGGCTATGCCTGCCGCCGCTCTGTGCCGCCTCCCTGGGGTCGGGTTATGTCTGCTGCTGCTGCGTGCAGCATCCCCGGGGCTGGGATACGCCCGCCACTGCTCTGTGGAGCGTCCCCAGGGCCAGGCTATGCCTGCCACTGCTGTGTGCAGCATCCCCAGGGCCGGGCTATGTCTGCCGCTGCCCCTGCAGCGTCCCCCGGGCCTGCGCATGCCCGCTGCTGCTGCGTGCAGCGTCCCCAGTGCTGGGATATGTCTGCCCCTGCACCATGGACCATCCCTGGGGCCGGGCTATGCCCGCCACTGCGTGCAGCATCCTCGGAGTATTCCCACTGCCGCTGCGTGCCGCCTCCCCGGGGTCGGGCTATGTCCGCCGCTGCTCCGTGCAGTGTCCCTGGGGCTAGGCTATGCCTGCCGCCACTCCGCAGTGCGTCCCCGGGGCTGGAATATGCCTGCCGCCGCTTCGTGCAGCGTCCCCGGGTCTGGGCTATCCCCGCCGCTGCTGTGTGCAGCATCCCCGGGGCTGGGCAACGCCCACCGCCGCTGTGTGCAGCGTCCCCTGGGCCAGGGCATGCCCGCCGCTGCACCGTGGAGTGTCCCCTGGGCCAGGTCATGCCCGCTGCTGCGCGCAGCGTCCCTCGGGGTGGGCTATGCCTGCTGTCGCTGCATGCAGCATCCCCGGGGCCGGGATATGCCTGCCACTGCTCCGTAGAGCGTCCCCAGGGCAGGGATATGTCCGCTGCCACTCCGTGCAGTGTCCCCGGGGCCCCCTGCTCTGGGAGTTCCCTAGCGCCCCTTGTGTCCCGCACCCCTCTGGCGCTCCGGGAACCCCGCGCTGCATGGGCGTTCCAGGAGTCCCCTGGCGCTCCAGGAACCCCGATGCCGGCGGGCTCGCCCCGTGTCGCTGCTGCCCCGATTCCGGCGGCTTGCCCCGCTCCGCGCGTGGCCACCTCCCCGATGCCAGTGGACCTGCGCCGGGCCGCTGCTGCCCCAATGTCAGCGGTTTTGCAACCCCGTCCAGGCTGCGCCACCGCTCTTCCTCCCCTGCGTGCAGCCACCACCCCGATGCTGGTGCGCCTGCCCCGCGGGGTTGCCTCTGTGATGCTGACGGGCCTGCCCCGCAGAGCCACCTCCCCGATGCCGGCGGGCCTGTGCCGGGCCGCCACTGCCCCAATGCTGGTGGCTTTGCCCCCCGCCTGGGCTGTGCCGCTGCGCTTTCCGCCCCCAACACGGCTGCCGCCCCGATGTCGCCGGGCTCACCCCGGTCCGGCGCTGGCCCGATGCTGCTGCTGGGCAGGCTCTGCTCGGCTAGAGGCTGTCGCAGGCTCGCACTTCTGGGGTGGCAAATGTCGCAACTTTGTACATCACATGAGGCGCACCGGACAATAAGGCACACTTCCGGGTTCGGGGGAAAATTTTAGTCAAAAGGGTGCACCTTATAGTCGTGAAATTACTGTAACTGCCATTTGCTCTATTTGTTTCTAAAGTCTTCTAACCAGATGAGTTTTGAAAGGTTTTCTTTGCAGCAGCAATAGATCAAACATCCTCTGGGTCTGACATAGTGACAGCTTTGTTGTCTCTTCAGTTCTTCACTTCAAGCCCTTTGACAGAAATTCTACCCACACAGCCAAATACAACCACACCAGCTGAGTATATGTTCAGGTCATGGCACAGCTACCAACGTAACCGAATGCTCATAAATGCTCCAAGTGTTACATATACAACACAGACTCAGTCAGAAAATCAGCACAAAACTGTTTTCTAAGCCATAAAAAATACTTGCTAAAATTATGTCCTTTAAGAAATCTAACACTCCCTTGCTTGCACTGGACCCGGTCAAATGTGACAAAACATCTACTCTTCTTTCAAAATAGCCACCTTCCCATCTATAGCCAACATGGCATGTCCAGTAGTACTGTAATAAAGCTGTTGTACTCCTTTTTTATCTCTTAAATAACCTCAAATTCCAAGTACATCCTGCTGGCTGTTAGATATTATAGAACAGGATCAATGAATTCCAGTATGTTTCATTCATCAAAAGCTTACCCTTCCAGCTCAGAATATGTTACAATTTGGACAGGAAAGGGACAAGAAGAAATCTGATCAGTGTCTTCAATCTACAAGAATTATCAGGAATTGTCAATATGGGAGACCAAAGCATGCCACTGCAAACCTCTCTATCCTATCAAGTTCTCAAAATTACTGCTGCTCTGCTATCTTGTTTGCAAGAAGGTTGACAAGCTCAGAAAACTGACCCATGATGCCAAAAAATACCTGACCACATGCCTCTCCAATCTACTCTTCCACAGGACAGAGGTCTGGCTTTGTTTTTGCAGATAAGCAGACAAAACCTGCTCAGTCCTTGCTCTCCCACCCATAGTCTACTGAATTTAACATACTTAGAGGGGAAAGAAGGATTCCGAGCTTTCCGATGGGAGAAACCTGAAACTCACACAGTGCTGCAGAGGCCTGTGCTTAAAGCCTTCAGCTTTAAGCTGCTGCAACCTCCCCAGATTTTGCAAGCAAACTGTGTAGCATCTCTGAATCTTCAAGGAAGCAGGAACACAGTGCCTTATCCTCCAGCTCCTCTCTAGTGGGTTGAAGCAGAGCACCACCAGCTGCCAAGGGCATAAGGTCTTGTACAATACAATTCACCCTCTAGTGGATGACACAGGACCTATTTACCTGCACATAAATCCAGTAACTGCTGGCCAGTTAGGTAAATTCTGTCCTAGTCTGGATGATATTTTGCTCATCTAACAGCTTCTAACAATCAAAAAAGCCAGATGATTAAGAGAACATAAAACCTAGCACATGAATCCATGGTATAGGATTAGTGGAACATTTGAAAATAGGAGTCCCCAACTTACAGTTGTTTACTGTGACGTAGGAAATTAGTGAGCACATGAAACAGAAGGTAAATTTAACAGATTTTATTATATTTTTATATAAAATACATTCCTGTGTGTCATGTATGATTTAGAGTCAGATATATCCCATTCTGCCTTGAGTGAAGATGTTAATTCCTCTTAAAAACACAGATGAGAGAAACTGCAGCTTTTAGCTTCGCAAAGTGGTGAAAATGCAGCTTAAAATAAATACAAGTCTGCTAGACCACCTAAACCAAACAAAAAGTTTTGGCTTCAGGTTTCCTTAATTTCCCTCAGAAAAAGCCAGACAAGGTTGATATTGCTGTAGTTTTGCCTCAAGTAAGGGATCAAGGCCCATCATGTCCAACCACACCAATACTCCATTGGATGAAGTCCGTTCTTTCAAATGCTCTTGTTGATAGCCACAATTTGGTGCTTAGCATCACCAAGAGGCCTCAGAGCATGTGAACTACATTTCTTTGAAGAAGAAACATGAACAGAAATTTCCAGATGCCATAAGGAGAATCTCCACAAGGTAGTCCAAAATAAAGGCTTCCAAAACATACACCAAGTAGATGCCAGGTCCTCTTCATCCCCACTCCTCCTGGCTGCACTGTGTTGGCACTTGGCAATACAGGAGATCAGGTTCTGTATCTCTACCTGTAGACCCCCAGAAATGGCAGTTCCTTAAGCAAATGACAAGCTGATTTTTTGTTTGCACCACTTTGGAGAATGAGATTTACTCCAGCCCTTGAGACTGAGTTGAATGCTTAAGGCTTTCTGATATAGTACTCAAAAGAAGCAAATTGGAAAGGTCACAGATTCATAATGAATATTTTAGACTCTACTTATCTTTTCGGGGAATCAGTGAGAAAGTTGGTATTTGCAACCCTAAAAATGTGAGGTGTTGAAGTTAAAACAAAATCCAGCAGATGGGGAAACCATTATGCCCTTCGAAAACCCAAGCAAAAAATGCTTTGTGACTGAAAATCCAGCAATTTAACAAGTTTAAGGCGCACCGGAGTACATGGCGCACTTCCGGGTGCCGGCAAATTTCCAAACTTTGTCCATAGATAAGGCGCACCAGTGTATAAGGCGCACTTTTTTTTGCAGCGAGGATCCACATGCAACAAAGTAACAAATTAGTAACAGAATTGCGCAATCGCGGGGTTTACTGGCTCGGCTTGGGGCCGGGCGGACTTGGCTTGGCACCGCCGCCGGGGCCGGATAGGTTCGCACTTCCGGGTTGGCAAATTTCCGAACTTTGTCCATATATAAAGCACTCCAGGGTATAGGGTGCACTTCTGGGTTCAGACCAAAATTTTAGTCAAAAGGGTGAGCCTTATACTCATGAAATTACTGTACATTTATGAAGAAAAGTATAAAATTTTATTCACCATCCTGGTAAAACAATTGCTACAACCAAGAAAAAAAATCATATATTTGTCATTTATCAGTTTTAAGCTTCCTCTAACAAGCAATATATGTCAAAGACATGTTCATCTGAAGATGCTGAAATGAAATTTGTTGGGCTCAGACCTATGGAACCAGCCTAACAGTGTTTATTACCTATGTAGAAATTAAATTACCAAGTTTGTTTCTGAAGCTCACAACATTCCACAAGAAAAGTTCCTGGAGGGGCAAAAAAAAAATCAAGTGCCAGGTATACACAAGTATAGAATACACAACAGCTGCAGAACTTCTGTGGGCTTCCAACTATTCCTGTACCTCCAGTGAGGTTCTAGAAAAGCACTGTTCTCTGGGCTCACAAACAGATCACGGGACATGTAATCAAAATACTTCTGTTATCACTGCTCTGGAAGGATCACTGCTCTGTGTAGCAGCACTGGCAGCAAGCTGCACAGTCCAGAGGGGATCCCTGAACTGCCATTGACTTTGCCACCTGACTGGTGCCCAACTTGAACAACACCCTGATCTTGAGACTATAACCACTGAGGGCCTGTTTCCCCCAGCCCTTCTAACTAAGAGCATACTGAAAGCCTACTGTTTGCCTTTTCTAGCCTGGCAGAAGGTTCTTGCTTGCTTGCCATGCTGGACCAGCTCCGAGTCTTGGCAGTGGGGACAGTATCTCCTCTCCTGAATTCTTTCTCTTCTGACCACAGAGGGAGAAGAGAGCAGTTGAGTGGCTCATTATCCAGCAACTAAGTCCACATCACTTGCTGTTGTTTGGATCAGGATCCACATAAAGTGTTGACAAACTTGCAGACACACCAAAGAGAGCATCCCCACTAAGAACAGGTGTGTTCTGCTGCTAGGTTCTAGAAAGCATTGGATATCTACCTGGCTGACAGAAACATGGGTTCCTGAAAAAATGAAGCCAGAGAGAATATGAGGTTGGTGTGGCTGAGATCATATGAGTCAGCTACAGTCTGGCAATGCAACACAGGCAATTCTTACTTCTTGTGAGAAGAGAGAGATATGTACATAAGATTTCTGTGTCCATCAGAAGTTCTGTCCTCCTCTGAAATAGTATTTCCACTGTAATGCAAAAAGTTGTTTGGTTTTTTCAGTTTTTCTTACAGAATACGGCTAAATATGCACATATAAAACTCTAAAGACTTGAGAACAGCATTCACAAGAATAAGAAGTTTGAGAAGTTTTTTTCTGACGATGGTCATACTAAGATTGTTACACTTGTCCATCCCGCCCAAAAGGAAAAGGACTTTTATTCAGAAAAATACAGTCTGGGAAGGTAAAAATGGAAATTAACTCAGCCAAATATTGTCCTATGATAACAGACTGGTATGACCATAAAGTGGTTTTTGGTCCTAAGTCCAGCAATCACTCCCCTGGCAAATGCTGTGGTAGAGACTCTTCATAAAGCAACGAGTGGGCATAGGTTCACTTGTTCAAAGAAGGTGGACACAAGCTGGGGTTTTCCACTAATTTCTTCTTCAGGCAAGGAAAAGTTCTCTATTCACTTAAGTAACAGTTCAATGTGATATTAGGAACCAGGACTTCCCTAAGACATCTTCCATTCTTCATTACACTCCCTGGAATTATGCAGGAGAAAGCTCAAGAATTCAGAAGTACAGCAGCCTTGGAGTCAGGGCCTGGACAGTAACTTGTCTATGGATAGACAAGGCCTTGTGAGCACACAGCAAATGGATGGGCCAGGTTTCAGTTATAGCTTGTCTTGGATGCTGGTAGATAATTGTTTGGACTCAAACACTAAAAGCTGAGGCCAAGACATGTGGCCATGGAGAAAAAAGGGTCAATATATTGCATATAGACAAAGGCAGTTGTCCCTCTGACAGAGTACGTCCTGAACAAACATATATCACATGGATCAAGTCCGTTCCTGTCTGGCTGTAGGTCAAACCAATTTTAAGTCCTAGACTGTTCAAAGCTTACAGGTATTTCACACATGACCACAAGCTAAGCCAGCAGCTGCCTAGAGGGTGACCACAGAACAGGATGTGTCAGAGGAATAGCTGTACACAGCCCACAAAACTTGACTTGCTCCAGGTTTCAGATGCCTGTTTTGGAGTGAATCCAGTTTCGATAGTAAGTCACTCGTGTGTATACTCCTGGTTTATTTGGCTTGCCACATTCATCTCCCCAGCTCACTATTCCCACAAGATACCAGATTCCTCTGGAATTCACATGCACCAGTGGCCCACCAGAGTCACCCTAAGGAGAAAAATGTCAACAGACAAAAAAAGTAAACAGTGTTCATTCAGAGAATCATGAACTCACTCATGAACTCAAATTCTTCTGTTACATTTGACAGGTATTTTTCTGTAGACCTATCCTATAATTCAAGTTTAACAGTTTACTTACAAGACTGAGGCTCACAGCCTATATCTAATTCAATCTCTGCCAGCCCACATCCTCACATCTGCATTCTCTCACTTGTGCACTGTATATAAACCTCATGAAAACTGAAGTGGAGTCAATTTGCATCTATCAAGATATTGAAACTCATAAACTTAAGATTGCCCAAAGTATATTTTATTTCTAGAAAACAGCACCTTTCACTCCACCTATTTCCTTTTAACTACTACCGATAAAGAGACTTACCTGGCAAGCATCCACTTGCCCCTCCAAGTATCCAGCACACAACATTCCAGGTGTTATCGCTCCACCGTACACTTGTCTCCTATTACAAACCTCAGTACTTATAATTCTCACTTCTGCTTGTCGAAGTTGATTAACACTATAACCTAGAAGGAGAAGTGGCATTAGCATTTGCAGACAGGATAAGTAACATAAAAAACTCAGAGATTAGGAGTAACCAAATTTTCCTGCCACATTTCTGCCATCACAGGCAATTAAGGGAGTTACCCAGAAAATGTCGCAGGATAAAGGAGGTTCTCCCCACCGCCAAGTCCTTTGCCTGTTCCCAAGTATAACTGCTATCCATCTTTCATCATCACTAGATGCTCTTTAGCATAACGGACAAATGGATTTTTGTACATATTTCAATGCTGCATTCAACTGTAGGCTACATGGTATGTCCTTGCTACCACTGAAAAGACCCATTTGGTTAACCGCAGTACAGCTTTGGGCAATCACTATACAATCTCAAGGGTTTCCCATGATACACAACCTATATAGTTCAGTGGGTCTCACAAGCAGATTTATAGTCCCATCCTCTCTAACCTCAATGACACAGACTAATTTGAAAGAAGCTCACTCAAATCACTGGATGAGGCCTCGTTTGTGACCAAAGAGAGAATAACTGATGAAAATTGTCATGGTGCATCTACAAAAAATCTGAATACAAAAGAACTCATGCCAGAGCTAAACCCAGAGGAACTGGGGAACAGAATGTATTCAACTGGCGCTGTGTGTGCAGCAACTAAGAAAAGTTGCTCTTAAATTCTGTAAGACTAACCTTCAGAGTCTTCCCATCATTTCCAATCCACTGACCAAGCCAGAAAAAAAACCAGCAAACTAAGTTGAAAGGTATCTCATTGGGACATGCACCTATTAAACATCAAGTCCAAGGAACTCAAAACAAACAAAAAAACCTAACATCAGTCTTGTCAGGCACATGTGTGCAGGGCAGAGGGAGGCAAGAGACACTCACCGTCATTCTCCAAAGCTCCCCAGCCAGTGACAAAACAGGAAGTGTTGTCTGGGAAAATGTGAGATGCTTCAGGAAGGCAGACACTGTGCGTGTCACTTGTGAACTCAATAGCAGAGGCAAGTTCCACAACAGCCACATCATATTCATGATCAAGGAGAAAGTCACCATATCTCTCGTGAACAATAATTCTCCGGACAAATTTTTTCTGTTTTGGAGGTCTCAGTAGAATTCCAAAGCTGGCAGTCCACCTCCAAGGATCTCTTACTCTGTAAGATGTTTGAGGTTATGCCAGAGCCACAAAACAACATCCCTAAGGGAAGTTAGGTCTCCATTTAAGCACCAAAAAGCAACGTGACCAGATTTGCCAAAGGGGAAGAGTAAAACTTTATTATCTTTCAGCAGATAGAGATATTAGAGGGCTACAAAAGGTCAAAGCACCCAAGAGTCCTAAGGCCTGTAGGATCAGAGAGGTGCTGATGACTTACCCTCTAAAGCAATGGGCTGCAGTCAGCAGCCAGGTGTTACTGATGATCGATGCACCACAGCGATGGGTCCCATCGAGCTGAATACTGGCCTGCCATGGCCATTCTCCCTCCCGTGCACGCTGCCCACCAGTTATTCTTTCCACTCCTGTGAAGGAAAATGTCTGTCTTCGTATTCCACAGCCTGTCAAAGAAAAGGCAGCTTTGCTTTAGCTGATTGAAGGCCCTCACGGCTGCAAGCAGAGGTGTAACAGGGCAGGAGTCTCCGTCAAGAGTCAGCCTTCACCTAAAGCAGGGAAACCAAGTGCCATGATCACAAGTGTCTCAGGATAGATGCAGGGTAAACAAAGAAGTTTGGTAGAGGTGTCAGTACTTTTTCATTAAGCCAGTTTTCAGGCACACAAGCCCATATGAACATGGGACCTGAAAACTGTGTATCTGAGACACTTAAAAAAAAAAAGGGATTATGTCAGATCACCTCCAGATTAGCCTTGGCAGCAGCAACAAAAAAATAGTGTTCTCTTCCCATCAATTTACTTACAGTCATTGTGCCAACAACCAGGTATTACCCAGTTGAAAAAAGTTAGATTCAAACCAGCTAATTCTCAGAGGCCATTTGAAGACAGAAAGCTAACATGCAAAGTCTTCAAGAGCATGCAGTGGACTGATAGAGTGCCCTGGGAGGATACTTATGCTGTCTCACAGTTTCCAGAGGAACTCTAAGACCTCAAGGGGGAGTGCAACAGAAGTGCAACAGGAGGACTGGGAACCTGGCACTCTCCAGGGTGGTGCCACTGCCTTGCTCTGAGTGGGGACAGCTCTTCTCCCTCTCCCACCCTCTGGCCTTTCTTTAATTTTACCTCAAATCTGACAGACATCTATAACCAAACCTTTCTTCAGGGAGGAGGGGAAAGAAGGGAAAATGTTTTATGAAGGGCTCCAGCAAAAATTATGGCCCACAGCAAAACTGTAGTCCTTCTGCAAATTTGCTAACAGCAGCTTGCTACATGCCTCTACTTCCAAGAATCAACATTAAAGTAAGTGCCTCCCACCACCAAGCCAGAATGCTTGATTCTACAAATTTGTAGAGCCAGCAAGACCGCAAAGAAGTGAGCTGGTCTTCTCTGGCTCATGCACTGTCTACTGCTCTAATATCTGCAACAAATTCTATTTTCAACTTGTATCATAAAAGTATAAGGATTATGTAAGCACACAACCTCCAGCACCATGTCCCTGGACCCTTACTATAAAGCATTTGTACTTACAGTTATTTAAAAGGTTATCTCCCTTTTCCTTGTTCAGCTCTGGAATGAAAAGCAAAGACCACAATAAGTTCGTCTCATACACTACATGATCTAGCCCAGACTCTCTCCCAGTACCCAGGAAACACAAATTAAATGGCTTGCATTGCTGCCTGGAATGACACTACAAAATGTAGTAATTTGTTCTGTTGCAGAAGTTCAATTGAGTCTCTGTTCCTCACTGAAAGACTATAGAATGCATCTTTATTGCCTTAGCTCAGAGCTAACAAAAGCAGCAGATGACTGCAAGCGGGTCCAAGTTATATGTACATGTACAACTTGCACAGCCACCAGCAAATGTCTACAGGCCTTTGTTCAGGTTTAGTGTGGCAAGATGGTCAAATGAGTCTTCACAAATCTCCAGTGTTGGGACCGACTGAAGGTAAACTGCAACATTTCTAATTTCTTTCCTACAAAAATCCCTCTGTCAGTCTGCTGGCAATCCACAACAGATTCATGGGACAGGATTACTGCCTAGGGATCCTCAGGATCTTGTTATGGGCACTTGTTACAGCAATCTGTGAAATAACAAAGGAAATTAAAGAGGGTAGAGAAAGGAACCACCTCAGCCCTGCATTTTTTAATAGCTTTAGGACTCTGTTTTTCAGTGCCTGGTGACAAAGTTCTTGTTCAATTTACTGTGTGTCTTAAAGTAGTTTGTGAACCTATGGTCACAAAGTTGGGCCTTCTCTGATTAATTGAAGGGGACTATCTCATTCAACACAACTAGGTCACATAGGGAAAGCCTCTAATGCATGGAGAAGAGCTCACACTCATGAATCAGTGCCATAATGTTTTTGTTCTTTCCAAGCTCCATCTTCCAACTTCCCAGGCTGACAGCCTAACACGCAATTTTGAGAAGGTAAAAAAGAAAACAATAGCCCATATTTGCATACTAAGGTGAAACTAACTGCAATAAGAACAGCAAAGTGTGAGGAACAAATTCCAAGCTGAAAACACAAAACTAAGGCACTTGCCTGTGAGTCTAATGGTAGACTGGTCAACATTCAGGTATGTTGAGGTTGCTTTCAGCCTTCTGAGCAATATACGGTTGACTTGACCCCAGGACGTTGCTTCACTGTCAGCAGAGGGAAATTTAAATACCAGAACAACAGATGCAAGCACTCCAACACGATCTGGGCTACAAACCAACAAAAACAAATGGTGTCATTCTCTCTGCCTACTAATGCTCCTGGTTCTGCTTTGTATGGATTGCCTTCTTTATATGAGAACAGGTCTGGTCTGCACAGATGTTCAGAACAAATATCATGGCTGGGCTCAAATAAAGGAAGATGGTGACACCTCAGCAGGCAGTAAAACTTCTTGCTATGACAATGATCAAAGGGAATTTTCTGGCAAAGAAGGGATCACTCCCTTTGGCCTCCACAAAGGTCCTTATCAGTAGGACACAAATGACAGAGGGAACACTACAGCGAATTAAAACCCTCCAACAGATATCCAACAGGCCATCCCTAACAGCCACTCAAAACATCCAGTTACAGAAGTTTTAACAGAAGTTAAAATTTCTTTTGGCATTTCTTTCCATTTAAGTCACTTGTCCATTTATTGACCAGTCACATCCTTCGTGTTTAGATACAACATTCTCAATAGTTTGAGGTCACTTACTGACATTATAAATATTGGGTCCAATATCTTAAACTAATCATCTTATGAAAAACCAACTGAAGGGAGAGTAGAGATGCAACTAAGCTGCCTCAGTGCCTGTACAAAGTATCTGTAGTGAAAACAAATTTGGAAGAGATCAACCTAAAAGGTGTAAAGAAGTCATTTGGACTCTAGCTCCCAAGCTCTGCAATTTCTCTTGATGTACACTGTGGGAGGTTTGTGGAAGAAACCAGCATCAGGAAATTATGTAGAAGAGTTTAAGAAACTACGCATTCCATCTTGAGACAGGTAAAGGCAAAAAATACCAGAAGTGCTGTGAAGGACATTTGTGGGAAGTCTGGCATTTTTTCTATCTAGGGAAAAATATTCCAGAGCAGAATTGAGCCTTATAGAAGTACAACTCCAAAATATAGTAACATGGAAGAGAGGGAAGTAATGGCTCTTATCACTGAGAATGATACATAATTACTGCAGGGGAACGAGTTAAATCTCCCACAGGGCCCTCTACTATATCCATGTCTATGTTCCATCATCTATATCCATGTATCTCACAGTGGGATCATTTATTGCTTCAGGTCTTTTCACAGAGGGAGAATAGTCACTTTCAGGCATGACTACCATACATCATGTACATCATGTAGAGGGGTAAACACCAGCTAGAGCTTACACAAGGAAGAAATAAGCGTGAAAAAAAAGCTTACTCTGCATATCTCAGGTTGTTAACTGGTAGTGAAAATGGGGATCACCCAATAATCCAGTTACTGTATCACAGCCACAAACAACAGGTGTATAGGTAATCAACTTGTAGAAGTATAAGGCAAAACTTCGCTTCCTTGCTGCCCTCCAAGGGAAACTGAGTCCTCAGCGTTGTGAGCACTAGATGACAGCAACAACCAGACAAAGCTTACTCACCCTGCTGGTGTAACCCAAGCATAAGCAACCAGGAATGCTCCATATGGTCAACAGGCAGGAAGACAAGGTATTTAGCACATCCCTGCTTATTCCTGACCTCCACATTACAGTAATTTCACGAATACAAGCCGCACCAATTTGACTAAGATTTTGCTCCTAAACCGGAAATGCGGCTAATAATCAGGAGCGGCTAATACAACCTCAGAAGTGCCTGCCAGAGTGCTGAGCTGAGCAGCTGCAAAGTCGGCATTTTGCGATTGTTACAAATCGCTATTTGTTGCACCGCGGGTGGAGCCTGGCTCCGTGTAGGCAGAACGGGGGGCGGGGAGAGAGGCGGGAGAGCTCTCTTTCCTCCTCTGCCACAGCCCAGGGGAGAGACGGGGGGGGGGGGCCCGGCGCCGCCATTGCTGCAGCTCGAGGAGGAGAGGGGGGACCCGGGCCGGCCCTACCGCGGCCGGGGGAGGGGGGGGGGGGACCCGGGCCGCCCCTACCGCGGCCCGGGGAGGAGAGGGGGGACCCGGGCCGGCCCTACCGCGGCCCGGGGAGGAGAGGGGGGACCCGGGCCGCCCCTACCGCGGCCCGGGGAGGAGAGGGGGGACCCGGGCCGCCCCTACCGCGGCCCGGGGAGGGGGGGGAAGCCGGCGCCGCCATTGCTGCGGCCCGGGGAGGGGGGGGGAAGCCGGCGCCGCCATTGCTGCAGCCCGGGGAGCCGACGGGAGCCCCGCGCAGCCATTGCCGCGGCTCGGGGAGCCGACGGGGTGCTTTGTCCCCGCCCGCCGCCGCCGCGGCAGGAGCGGGGAAACTCCGTCCCTGCCCGCCGCCGGCGCCACGGGCGCGGGAAAGCTCCGTCCCCGCCCGCCGCCGCTGCCGTAGGAGCAGGGGAAGCTCCGTCCCTGCCTGCCACCGCGGGGCAGCGCCGACCCGGGGTGACCGAGCCCAGGGGCAGCGGCGGCCGGCCCCGAGCTGCAGCACCGGGCTGGACCACCTGGCCCCGTCAGCGGCCCCTAGCGGGCCGAGCCTGCACAGCCTTAGCTCAGCCAGTAAACCCCACCCTCCCGCCGTTCTGTTAATAATTGCACGCGGGTCCTCGCTGCAAACGACAGAGCGGCTTATATTCGTGTGCGGCTTATCTATGGACAAAAACCAAAATATTTGCCAACACCCAGAGATGCGGCTTATAGTCAGTGCGGCTTGTATTCGTGAATTTACTGTACTTACCTTAGACTGACCACATGGGACCTGATGTATCTTTTACTTAGAAAGGAACCCCTGAATACTTCAGATATCTGTTAAAAGAAAAGAGTGCGTTAAAACACACCTGCAATAAGTACACGCTTTTACAATATAACAGTCTCATGAGCCTCTGAAACACATGAAAATGCCTGTAGATCTCCACCTCTACACCAAAGCTACCACTAAATTTCCATCAGAGGACGCAGATACAAAATAAACAGCTGAGTTGGCAGATTTACCATGGTTTCAATATCTTCACTTAGGTTCCTGAATTCATCTGTAGTCTGCCTTTCGTACTGAGGATTGTAGTCGACATTTGTGATGAGGAAAGATGCATTGTAATATCTGTCTTGATCTACAGAGGAGAAAAAGAAGGAAAGGTAGCTGATCATCTTTAGTACAATTCAAAGAAGCACAGTATCTCACAGGACACAGCACAAGCAAGGGTCCCTGGCCCTGGCAGTGATCCTGTCAGCTATGAAATTACAGCTTTAGCAGCACTTTGGGAAAGAGGGGTTCTGGACCATCCTGTTGCTCCATGGACCATCTAGGGGCTCATTTCTTCTTTGAGGACCATCCCAAGGAGCTCCAAATTACACCCACTACAACATTTCCTTGAGGTCCATCTTCTTGTTGGCCTAAGGTGAGCACAGCTCAAGACAAAGGAGCCCTTCTAACTCAGACACATCCACTCCTCTCCAGTGCACTCTGGCACATGCCTACCCCTCTGAGACGCACGTTGGGCAGAACTGTTTGCATCCATTCAGTGGTCGGGTTAATTTTAAAATCTGATTCTTGGGTGTTTGACAGAGTAACCCTGTAACACAGAGGTGGCAAAAAGCAAAGCTGAGCTGCAGCTCTGTCACTGCTCCTTCTGGTATCCTAGTGTAAGAGCACAGCTGAGATGGCCACATGATTAATTCCATTCCAGCAGGAAAGTATTTTAAAAAAACTCACACTGGTATCTGCAAGATTGGGAATGGAATGACACAACTTCACTCATGAGGCAAGTGACTGGGGATGGAATTAATTGACTTCAAGCCAAGATGGTTGGACTTGGGGATCTTAAAGATATTTTCCAACTTCAATGATTCTATGATCTGCTACTGAAACTGGGATCTTGGCAACCAGAACTGAGTCCTGAGCTCTGAAAAGCCTAAAGCTCTGCTCTCTCTCTTTCTGGAATACTCTCATCGAGAGGGGTCAGGTTGAGTTTCTGCAAAAACCCCATCCAAGACTAAGCTCATATATAATATAAGCCTGAGTACTAGACACACCTCTGGCTTATTTTGGTCAGTCAGTGGAGACACTGAATACCAGTGGAAACACCAGGGCAAGAAACAAAAGAGGGTTAGAACTGAAATCCCTGCTTCAATAAAGCACATTTTAAGTACAGTAGTTTACGAATACAAGCCGCACCATTTTGACTAAAATTTTGCTCCCACACCGGAAATGCGGCTAATACTCAGGAGCAGCTAATATGTGAATAATTTTCTGACATTTTACAACCTCAGAAGCGCCAGCCAGGGTGCCCAGCCGAGCGCCTGCCAGTAAAAGCCGGCATTTCGCGATTGTTACAAATTGTTACTCTGTTGCGCCGCGGGTGGAGCCTGGCTCCCTGCAGGCAGCACGGGGGGTGGGAAGAGAAGTGGGAGAGCTCTCTCCTTCCCTCCTCTGCCGCAGCCCAGGGGACAGACGGGGGGGCCCCGTGCCGCCATCGCCGCAGCTCAGGGAGGCAGCGGGGGCACCGCGCCGCCATTGCCGCGGCCCGGGGAGGCGGTAGGGGTCCCATGCCACCATCGCCGCGGCTCGGGGAGGAGGCAGGGATCCCATGCCACCATCGCCGCGGCTCGGGGAGGAGGCAGGGGCTCCATGCCACCATCGCCACGGCTCGGGGAGGAGGCGGAGGGCTCCGCCCCCACCTGCCACCACGGGCAGCGCCGGGCCAGGGCAAGCGAGTCCAGAGGTGGTGGCCGGCCCCGAGCGGCCCCGCCGAGCGGCAGCACCAGGCTGGGCCACCTGGACCCGTCGGCAGCCCTGAGTGGGCCGAGCCTGTAAAGCCCGAGCCGAGCCAGTAAACCCCGCCATGCCGCAGTTCTGTTACTAATTGGCAACTTTGTTGCACGCGCATCCTCGCTGCGAATGACAGAGCGGCTTATACTCAGGTGCGGCTTATTTATGGACAAAAAACGAAATGTTTGCCAACACCCAGAGATGCGGCTTATAGTCCATGCATCTTGTATTCGTGAAATTACTGTATTCTTATGGGTTTTCAGATAATCTACCTCTCATATAGCATTTAGAAAGTTCTAATGTAACCTTAATACCAGAGGCGAAACACATGCCTAAATCATCAGGGAGGACCACAGTAGAAAGCGAAACTCAATAGATTCTTGAAAGCTTGTAACAACAAGATAGCAGGGCACCTACCGTGGCACAAAAGAAATGTAATCAAGCCAATGATGAGGGCTAAGCCTACTATCACTGACACAACAATGACTGCGATCTTCCATGGATCTATGCGCCTTATTGCTCTGTCCATCAGGATCACTGCCTGTATTGAAGAAAACAACATGGAGAAATTCAACTCCAGTACAAAGACAAGAGTTCATCCAGAGTCTAATCATATCTGGCACAGCTTAGCTCAGCTGAAAAACCCCATAGAATGAGGTAGGCTGGGAAGGACCTCTGGACTCCGAGGGTCTGACTGTTTAAACTAAGCCCCATTAAAGTAGTTTACTCCAGGCCTTGTCCAGTCACATTTTTAGTATCTCCAAGTAGAAAGATAACTCAGTCTCTCAAGATCTCTGGTCCAGCCACTGCCCATCCCCATGGCAAAAGCTTTTCCTTTATATTTAGTCAGAACTTCCTGTGTTCTAACTTGCCTCTGTTGCCTCACATACATCCAGAGAAAGAGCTGTGCAGGTGTTGCTAGTAGAGACAATTTCACTTCAAGAAATATTACACAGATTTCAAGTGCAGCCAACTGCCTACACAGGCATTTAAACTGAATATAAATGTAATAATTCATGATTGATGAAATAACCTGTGCCCCAAGGATACTCTAGGCAACCAGAGATGCCACATAGTACAGAGCTTTGGTTATATTTAGTTGGTTACATTTATTGAGTCCCTACAGGTTTTGGGGCTTACTGCTCCAAAGCCACCTGTATATTGAAACAACCACATCCTGTCTCCTACCAGACAATCTACAGAGAGATACTTGTGTGTAAATATGACACGGAAACAAGATCCATTAGTAACTCTCTGAAAGCCAAGAGCAGATGGTTGAGTAAAATGGTTGAGAACTTGACTTACATATGGACAAAGGCACAGAAGATTCTTTCCTCCACTTACGTCTGCCAGTGCAGCATAAAGCAAGAGAACATTAAGAAAACTGCTAATTTTTGTCATTTTGCAAAACCTTAAGCACACTTATTAAAGATCTCCAGTAATTCCACAGCATACCATGTGGTAATTGTCATGCCACATACTGAGTCTCCACAACATGGTCTGCATTAGTAAAAGGTATCAGAAAAACATCTGAGATAATCTCTCAGATATCCTCGAGTGACAAATGGCAGCAGCCAGCCCTCAGAAGGAGGACGGCTGGCTATTCACCATGCTACTTTACACTCTCTGATCCATGCTTGTATTGCTGTGAACCAGACATACTAAATGCTGTTTACCCTTTTTTAGGCCTATGGCACAGACATCTCTGAGCAAAATCTAAGAAGATGCAGGCAGGAAGAGGAAGAAAGATGTAGAAAGAGAGTAAGTGTTTGCAGGTTTTCTGACTACAAGGTAGAAGAAGAAGAAAACACAGTGAAAGCAGAGCAGGTTACCAGCAGATGCTCCATCTCAGAAAACTAGTTGAGTGGGCAGATGAGCAGTAAAGGTGAGGGCCTGGTGCACAAATCCAAGACAGCAAAAGGCAATGAAGTGGTGAGAGAGAGGGATGGTGTTATATTGTCTGCTCTGATGGGAAGAAAACCAACCACAAGCAAGAAAGGACAAAAAGGAAAAACAAACAAACAAACAAACAGGAAAAACCAACCAACAAACCAGCACTACAGAGGAAGCAGATAAGAGATCTGCAGACTGCAAGGGTGTATACAGCAAGAGACAGGGAAGCTGGAAGGAACTTAATCTCCTCATATAAAATCTTGGTTTTGGCTAGTGAGAGTGCTAGCCAAATGGGCAAACCTTTTACCCATTCAAACAGGTGGCATACTGGAAAGAAAATGTTAAAATAGAGGAGCTTCAGCCAGCATCACAACTGCAGGTAGCCACAAGCAGCAGGTTAGTGTTACCAAAATATATGGGACAGGTGATAAAGATCAAGTCTTCTACTTCAGAGCCACCGGCTATAGAGGAACCCAGCACCTCTCCTTTGGTTGTTCCTACTTTACTAGGGCAAGTCCTGCTCTCACAATGCACAGCCCAAGTTTTTCCCCACCAGACTGGCTCAGTTTCCTGATGTCAAGGATGTAGGCCAGTTGATAGGAGTCTCAAAATCCAGGCTGGCCAAGATTACTTCTTTGTAAACCACAAGTTGCAATAAGCTCATAAATAACATCCGCTAGAATTCAACTGGCTCCACTGAGGCCTTGAATTCTCACCATCTAAGCTCTGTATATACTATCCATCAATTCTAAGGGTTTAAAAGAAAAAGAGATTCAGATAAAAACCTAAAACCAGTGGAATTGTTCTGCCTCAGTTTCTTCAATATGCTGCAGTCTTTCACTCCCACACCCATATCACAACCTTTCCCAATCCCTGGCAATTGCAACATACCTCATGGGCAGACATTAATTACCCTTGAGGGCAAGCCTCTTGGCTAATCAGAACAGTCCTCCATGGCAACATGCCTCTGCCCCTCCTTAATAGTCACATTTCATGCTTGAAAGAGGCAACTTTTGCATCTCACTTTACTCTCCTCACTGGAGAGATTTTGCTTCTATCCTGAGTGAGCCCCTCCCACCCATCTCAGACAGGTTCCCCATTCTGCAGCTGTACTCCAACGGGTCTCCACCTGAATGGCAATTGCAGCACCATCCCTCCACTGCTCCCTGCACAGAGAACACGCAGCACAGCCCTGGCTGTATGGCTGACTCTGCAGATATTGAGGCAACTGTACTCTTGGATCTTAACCGCTGTATTTTGTGAACTGTATCCAGACAGATTCCCTCAAAACATGGCCTTATGCCAAAGCTACAAAGTTTAAGATTAAAAAAACTGAGCATCTCCTTGCCTGTGAGGCTCACGCTCTCTCAGGTAGCACTGTCCTTCCAGCCATCTGTCTCTATTTCCTCTGTGCAAATACCAGCTACTGGCAGCATAGACCCCCTTCTCCTCCAACATTTCAGAACTGCTCATTCTCCACAAGTCACACAGACTTGCAAAGAGAAACAGAAACCTTAGGAAGTGCTGTAGTGCTGAGGGAAATGGAAATGTGGGAGATAAGGAATAAAACCCTATGCCACTTCTGATACTGATTTCACTTTACATTTTTTTAAGAAGTAAGTTTAAAGCATTCATATCATAGAATCATAGAATTATTTGGGTTGGAATGGACTCTTAAAAATTATCTAGTTCGAACACCCTTGCCATAGGCAGGGATACCTTGCACTTGACAACGTTGCTCAGAGCCCCACCCAACGTGGCCTAGAACACTTCCAGCCAGGGATGGGGCATCCACCACTTTTCTGGGAAACCTGTTCAGATGCCTCACCACCTTCACAGTGAAGAATTTTTTCACAGTATCTCCCAGGAGCCTCTTCTTCTCCAGGCTGAACAGCACAATTCTCTCAGTCTATCTTCACAGGAGAGTTGTTCCAGTCCTTTGATTATCTTCACAACCCTTCTCAGGCCATGCTCCAAAAAGTCCGTGTCCTTATTATGTTGGGCTTATCCACAGCTGGATAAGTACTCCAGTACTCTGCAAGAGCAGAGTAGAATTACCTCCCTCAAACTGCTGGCCACAGTTCTTTTGATGCAGCCCAGGTCACGGTTGGCTTTCTGGGCTGTGAGTGCACATTGCTGAGTTATGTTGAGCTTCTCATCCACCAACACCCCCAAGGTGTCCACCAACATCCACATACAGGTAATTACTTTGTAAGAGGATATACAAATTAAAGTGAAAATATCTCTTCAAAACCAAAACAGTTTCCTCCCTTTAGCAGGATGTTTTTGACTTCCATCTTGCTAAGTAACAGAATAGGAAAAAAAAACCCAAAACTTTTGCAATGCAAGCACCAAGACTCATCAATGTACAGTTACCAGCATCCTTCAACTGTAATGTCTCTGCGTGGGACCCAGCTCAGTAGCCCACAAGTTTTGTTAGAAAACTTGGTTTTTGTTATTTTATCTCTATTTTATCTCACAGCTAGGTATGCCAAGCTCTGCTGAGACAGAGGCTAGGATGGTTACTAAAAATAGTTCAGGTTATATCCACTCAATGCTTTCATTATGTGTACACATTACACCTCCAACCAGCTCTTCACTCCCCCAGCCTTTTTTGCTATGGTGCCATGGAGGGCAGGACTGTTGTGCTCCACCAGAATAACCACCTTGACAGAGATTCCTGTGCTTGGGACATACAGCTCCATAGTTATATAATTTAGTGGCAGGTGGATCCCCCATTTAAGAATTAGACATTGTCTTCTCCATTTCTAGTAACCAAATTCTGCTCCGCCCAGCAACACTCAGTGGCCAGCACTCTGCAGTGCTGATGAAAGCCTTCCATCACGGATGCATTCTTTCTTCCTTTCTTTCTTTCTTCCTGTGGCAAAGAGACACTGCTTAATAGACTGGCGTTCTCCTCACAAGACCCTGAATACCACAGCTGTCTGTGGGTTGCTTTCTAGAGTGGTGTTTTCTATAGCCTCATGTTTCTTTTTTCCTTATATCACAGGTTTTGACCTTTTTTACTGCCCAAACTCCAGTAAACTGCAAATTAACACTCTGAGTGGGGCTGACAGGGGAATTCAGGTAACCCCAATGCATTCACCCTCTAGCATGAATAACTCGAATTTCACAGGAGCAAACCCTAACAAGATCAGACCCAGACTCCACTGGGAGATCTCAGAGGCCAAGTCCTCTCTGTTCTTAAAACCACCTCTACATGGTCTATATCTGGTATCTTTCAATCTGCAGTAAATTAGTGAGAAGTTTCAAACCCAAAATCCTTTCATTCAATACAGACCTGCTTATCTTGGCAATACTATTGGTTAACATTAAACCTCCTCCAGCAATCTGTGTTCTCATTTAAAATATGCATTATTCCCAAGGGGCCCAAGACAATCCATGGAGAAAGCAGCATCTATCCAGTTAATATCACAGCTAATTTGGGTTGGGAAGCACAAATTATTAAATCTCCTAGTTTACACACCTTGTTCCCGAGACAAAGTTATTCTGTACTGAAAAAAAAAATCCAAATTAATTATTTTGAAAATAGACATTTCATATAATTAAAATGCACTAAAGTTGTGCTTAGAAAGAGATATATTAAATCAAACCTTGATACAAGATATTTTAATAAGTGAAATACAGCAAAATATAAAGCTACATTAGTATATTGGCATATTATGAAGAAGAGTTATACTGAAATTTTACAGAGCTAAAATTGGTCTTCCTTGTGAAACCAATGAGAAGGCACATAGGATTTCTGGTTGGACTTCTGATCAGCCCCAGATTAATTCTTTATCTTTGAATTTGGAACATTTACCCTAAAGCAAAAGACAAGCACAATATACAGGTGTGAAGTTGTTTTTCCTCTCTCATCCTGTACCAGACTCCCTAAAAGGTTACTATATTCATTCACAATGCAAGTGATGCAAGTTCAGCTCCCACCTCTGCCTGACAGGGTTTGCTTCACTATATTGAGATTATCCATCTCTTCTGGTTGAGTTACTGTAGCCTCAGCAAGAGCAATACCAGCAAACTGATCAGAAAACATCTGTTCAGAGAAGAAGAGTAACTTTATCATGTGGGCCTGGTCACTGACCTGCCAGATAAGCAGGGAACAGTCACCCTGTTCTGCTTTACAGATCTGGCCTTGATATTTTTATATTTCTTAAGCTAAGACCTCATAGCATCCCAAACTAGATTTGCTTTTAGATTAATCCAAATCATGTTTTTTTCGGGCCAGCTCTTTACTGAGAGTGCTTTGTCATGCTCCATACAGAAAAAAACACGCAACCTCTTCTATGTGATCTTCTGCTGTCTTCCTATAATGCTATTATTATTATTATTATTATTATTATTATTATTATTATTATACCCCTGGCAATTGATAATCCAATATTCTCTGAAGAGCCAGTGGCTGAGTTTGAGTGGCACATCTGATGAGGAGGATCTCTCCACATTTATAGTCATGACTAGTTTTCCCAGCTGATAGATTCAGGTACATGCCTACAATCACTCTCCTAGAAATAGGACCTTTCACAAGACAACTAAACAGAATAATCTGCTGGCCTGCTAAGTGCGATTTGAAAATCTAGACTAGGCCCCTGGAGCTATTTGCCTTGGCAGGGTGGTTGGGAATGGCAGCAAATGAGATACAGCTGGCTTAGTCCGGGAGGCCTTTAGAAAAAATACAAGGCCACAAAGCAAGACTTGCAAATTTCATTCCCACGTTTACCACAAATAACCACACCAAACTAGCATTTCTCCTGTGCTCTTGTGGCATACTCAGAACATGCACTTCTAAAAGAATGGGACAACAACCTCTGCTACTTTGAGAACTGAAGTAGAAGCTAGTTCCTGTCTACGCATTGCGAGACCCTTGTGTGGTTGAGGTCAGTTACCTACCAGCCTCAATTACTCAGTGTTTGGTATCTCCTAAAGCATTCTGATACAATGAAAGACTTCCAGACATTGAAGGGATCTGCTGAGGGAAATGAAGTGTGCGTTTTTCTATGCGTCATACTAAATCAGCTTGATCTCCCCACACCCTTGAACGGCCCATAAAAACAGTAGGTGCTGCATGCCACCCCTCTGCAGTCAGATAAAGCATCAGTAATGTATTTGCCACTTACTAATTGAGCTCCTCCCCTTAACCATCCAACTTTACCAAGGTCTTGCTGCTTCCCCAGAGCACACTTCAGCTGGGTAAAGACAACCGCTCCAAACACGGCTCTTGTCATTTGCTTCAGGATTCAAAGACAGCATTCAGTCTTTGGGATGTCTTAACTCAGAGCTTCATAGCAACTATATCCATGATGCCAAAGTGCTGCTCATACAGGCTTCCCTGGTTATCCAATCACCTCTGAAATCAGCACAAAAGATTTGCTGCTCCTTACTCTCTCATCCATTTTGCAGTTTGTTTGGAAGTTTTGAGCTCTTTAATTGCTGGGATAGAGGTAGCCTCCCATACCACTACAACAGTCTGTGGGAAGTAACTGTAATGCCAAGGACTGAGATATCCTTTATCACTTATTTGTCCTTCTACAGTTGACTGCCACAGCCAAAGTCTTGAGAAAGACTATCATGTTCTGAAACAAGTTTTAGCAGAAGTAGGAGGACTACTCACTATGTAAAGACTTACAGTCTGCATGAACACTGAGAGGCCATCTCAGTGTAAAGAAAATATTAAGTACATGGCCACTGACTCCAATCAGTTTAGGATAAATTTCTGTAACTTTTACCTCCCATTTTTTCTTTACCTCTCAGATTTCCCCTTCCAGCTGTGTTGGTCATAGACAAGTATCTCGTTCTGTTAGTTTGGCAGTCACAGATGACAGCAGTAGATCTCTACTTTCCAGCCCTCAAAAATAGGTCTGCCTGCCTCCTTTTGTCCTTCTTTGATTTCTTGAAACCTACTTCAAAAGCAAAACACCACACAACCAGTTATCGTCTGTTTGATTTTCTGTTTTCTGTTTGATTTTCATTCCAACACAGGTGAAATGGCGGGTGAAATGGTCAGGTGACAGATTTGGTGTGTTTCCAAGCTGATTTCCTACAGATTAACACTTCACTGGATGCATACAAAGTCCATGAAAATAATCAAAAGCACAAGAAGCTACTTTGACCAACTGTACTCCACTCGTTCTCTAGTTCAGTAGTTGTCTGCAACACATTCTAACCGTGCTAGCACAAACAGTAGGTCAGTCAGGGCAGTGTGAGATGACTCTCACCTGCTCTCCACATAGGCCACTTTGATTTGCCATACTGTGCTGTAGATGAGCTGGAGAATTCTCAGAAAATATGCATTTTGGGTGAGGAGAAAGGCTGAAATATCAGAAGGATTACTGATGCATGAAAGGCAGATCAAATCAGAAACAAGTTCAGAACTAGTGCCATTCTCCCCACACCCTTGGTTGAAGCTCAGACTGCCCTATAAATCTATACACTATGTAACCATGCTGCCCAAAACACCAAGAAGCAACCCAGAAGCTTGTGGCACTCACCTCTGGGTACCCCTGAGAGGTCAGCAAGAAGCTCTTCTCTCTGGGAGAACCACCGTCCCAAACACCACAACACACTGTGCAGCATCTCAGCATAGACTTGAGGCTTTATCTCCTGAATTAAGAAAGAAAGGAGTCATAGGCAAGTCAGAACAAACAAGTCCAGCAAGTCTCAGTGACAGAGGCTTACCCAGTAGCATGATTCCTCCCCTAAAACAATAACAATACACTTCTTTCATCACACCTTTCATCCAGGAATCCCAAAGCCTTTTCAGAGCATTAGCTACACCCTGCAACACCCCAAATAAGAAGAGCCATGAAAATTTTGCAAGGACGCAGAGTTTATTTCCTTCTTTGGTATAATTAAGAACAAATCAGATATTTTGGGAAGGACCAATGCAGAAAGTTTACATGTTCAAGAGACAATGTTCAGTCCTAGGCCAGGTATGGAGCAGACAAACTGATGCAGAATCAATGGTATGTGCCTCTTAACTCCCCTGAACTTCCTTGAAACTGGTCATTTGGCCAGAAAATAATTTTCCCTCATAACAACAGCTAAATTATTTTTTTTTAATTCTCCTTTAACTCCTTATATGATAATTTTAATTCTGGTCACCTAGCTACACACACATTTCTGTCCTGGAAAAATTCTTCTACATCATAAACATTTGTGATATAAATAGTTCAGGTTGTCTAAATAAAAAGTTCTACTTGTGCTAGTGACAGCAAGTTAGCTGGTAAACCATCAACACAAGCTCAAACTTTAACCTAAAAATTAAAGATTCAGAAATGCTACTTAAGTTTTGTCAGTACAACTAAACTTACTAGAAGATGTATGTGACCACATAGCCTGACACACGAATTTCTTTCAGAAGGACAACAAAGACAAAAGACCTCACAACAAGATACAAGTGACACATTTCCTTTGCTTTACTGCGATAAACTTTCTAACCTCTAAGGACTCTTCCTCCATTTGACCCCTCTACTGCTCAGGGATCACCAGCTTAATCACACACTGATGCAAATACACCATACATGGCTGGAGGTCTTCCTTCCACCTTACATCAAGTCCATAGCCAAGTAACAGGAAGATTGCCTTTTGGAGAATGCCAGCTTCTTTAGAATGAAGTATAAGCTAAAGATAAGCCTCAGTTTCTTGAAATTTGGATTCAATATCTCAGCATAATTTATTACAAAAGATGACAAATACAGTTGTTAATGACACATTTAGTGTAATTGCTTCTCAATTCTTTAACTGGAAGCTGCATTGCCATCCCATATAGGAACACCTGAGTCAGTCCAGATGTGCAAGAGAAATGCAGTCAGAAGTCTAGCTAGAGGGTGACAATTTCCAGGGCAAAGTATCAAGTGTCACGTGATTATATGACCTGTGCATAGGTGATGCAAAGCCATTCATTCCAGGCACCCCATGATCCTCAGACATAGAGTTCTGCCTTGTGACTTGATTGTGCCATAGGTGGAAGAATGTACAACACAGAGCCCTCATGGCAATCCTTGCATAGTCTCACCTGCAGGCAAAAAATCTATTTCCATTTTAAAAAAGAGGTTAAACTAAGGATGCTTTTTAGGGCACTGAAAAGCTCCTCCAGGCCTAATTTGATGACAGAAAGGTACTAAACTGCTAAATAACGTGATAATCCTGGTCAATGCTCCCCGCTCTGTACAAGGTGTCTGAGTTTCTTCTTTTACCGGCAATAAGTCCCTGCAGCAAAAAGCTCATATGAGAAAAAGGGACAGGCAACAGCCACAACTGGTTCCATTGCCAGTTTTGGCTCCTGATTCTAGACACAAGGCTTCTTATGTGCCCTTTGGTGCTACACTGCAACACTTTAAACAAAGCCTGGAAAAGTTTGGAAATGCTGGGAAGGAGGCAGGGGTTGTAGCCCATCTGGTACCACATAAAAGAAAGAAGAAAGATTCTGGATCCTGAACATAAAATGCCAAAGATCAAGACACCCACCAGAATACAGTTGGTGAGGAGGCAAAGTTTCGATGATTGGCTATAGCAATGGAGTAAGGAAGTGAGACTCAGGTTCATCAGTCACTACTGGGGAGCTTCTAGAGTAGATTGAACCCAACAAAGGATGAACAAATTTCTGCTTAAAGTGAGAGGGAAACAGAATCTGCACTTCACAAGAGGAAGACCACGCAGAAGCTTCAAACTGACAAGTAGAAAAAAGACTGGTGCACACAGGAAACTATGTATCCTGTTCTGAATCCAGAGGTACACGCTGCAACCTCAAATAAAGAATGGGACAGAAGTTACACAAAAGCAACATAGTAAAAAAAAAAGTTCTAAAAAGCTGATATGAACAGGATACAGGGACGGAGAGTCAAAACAATGATTTCCATGTTTCACAGAATTCTCCAAGACATTAATGGCCCAGAATGCTTACCCTAAAAAAGGACTTGGATACTGCATGCATAAAGGAAATCTGATGGCATGAAGGCATTGGAATGTGGAAACCCCAGGAACTGTCATTCCAATTATTTTAATTACTCTTTAGTAAAATGTGAAACCTTTTACGTTGATCACTTAGATAATACTGAATTTCTGGATGTTGTAAATAACTGTTTCAGTAACAGGTAGCTAGGAAGCCCGCAAAATTGGAAGCAACTCTTGATTCAGTCCTGACCAGTATAAACAAAGGATTTACCATCTTTCTGTCTGAACTATATCAGCATCAGATGCAGCATTTCTACAGACACCAAAAAAACAGATCAATTACTGACATGCTGAATTTCAAAGACAAAAATCATATAAAATTACTAAAACCCCCTAAAAGAGGAACCTTGAAGTGAATGTTCTCTGGAGACAGAGAGACTATTTCAAGGCATCATGTTAGTCTCAGAGCAAATTCATCCTGCCTAGCAAAGGAAAAAGAAAAAAAAATTCCTTGAGGAAGACTGAAGCTAGTCATAATGGTATCTAAAAAACAACAAACCCATTTGCAACAAGTAAATAAAATAAAGAAATGATAATGCTTTATCTGAAGCCAGCTCACTATCGCATAGGAATCTCTGCTATATTCATAAATGGTCTGGAAAAAAGAAATACTGAAATGATAATCATACAATAACTAGACTAGTTATTGTCTAGTTATCACAGTAGAGCTGCAGAAACATAATATTGAGATACTATGTAATAAAACAACACATGAAATTTGCAATTAAAAATTATAAAGTTCCACATTTTAAAAAAGGCCAGTCCTAACCCTACTACCTAAGTGTCAGGAGTTGAGTTATTATTCCTTTCAGAAATAACACTGAGGCAGTCTCCTATGAGCATATCATTTCAGGAGCAGTCAAAAAATAGAAAATCCAAAAAGAATGCTAGAAACTACTTGTAAAGACAACAGAAAAGTAAAAGGAAACAAAGTTATTGCCAAATATTAATACACGCTATGGCTGCATCCTGAATATTGCGATAAATTCTGGTCCATTTTCCCATCCCAAAGCTTATACAGAAGAACAGTAAAAGAAACACAACAGCTGATCAAAGGAACAATGTATGGGATGCCCAAATAGACAGGATTGTACAACTTGACAAAGGTATAGAAAGGGATAGGGGTCTAGAGAGCACCATGTGGAGAAGTGAAAATGAACAGCAAACCACTGTTCACAGTTTCTCTTCATAAAATAGCTAGGGGACTTCAAGCAAGACTGGCTGATTTAAAATAAGCACAAGAAAATACTGACATATAAAGAGAGGTCAGGTATGTGACTCTTTGTTTCAATGTATGTAAAATACGAACTATTTTGAACATTCAGATGCAAAAATCAGTTTTCTGGAAGAAAATGCTACATACAGCTCTTAATCTGATGATTCAGCTTTGTGATCCAAGAATTTCCTGACACAAATCACTGGAAGTTTAAAAAACACTCTCAGTAAGGACCATAATCTGCTGTATGTCTTATTCTCTAGGTGCCCTCCACTGATTACTCCACAAGGATCTAGCTCATTTAGCTGCCAGGCATGCCTTCATAACAACAACAAAGTACTAATCCTTTGATAGAACAACTGATACCTTGAAATCAATGTTTTCCCCTTTCATATTCTGAGCAAAATGTGGTCTGACCTGCCTACCTTGACCAGCAGCTACAGGAAGCATATACTGGAGACTTTTCTCTTAGACAGCTGAGGAACCATGGCACACCACTCACCAGAACAGTTCAATTGGAAAGGTCCTACAAGGATCATTTAGCCTGACTGCCAAATAACTGTAGGCACTATGTTCTCAGCACCTGACAGTGCATTAGGCTCCAGGTATAGATAGGCTTGTGCTCTGCAGCAAGAGGCATTCCTGGCTACAGATTTCCCTCTCCGCATGGTCTGCACTTGGTGACACATCAGACTCCAGGAAGGGGTTGTGGCCCCCCAGTTTAGCTGGACAGAGTTTCTATCTGAGATAGTTTAAAGCAAAGCACCTCATGTCTTGCACATGACCAAAATTTTCAGGTACTTACCTGAAGTCAAGCCAGAAAGTTACTTTTTATTTCACATGGGGACACTGAGATGACATTTATGCATCCATGATTGATGAGCCAATGATGTTTTTCATTTTTCTCCTCCAAAAATGTCCAGTTACCAAGACACCTGTCACAGAAATAAAATCTCCTTTATTCATAAGAATTCTAAGTTACCACTAGAATAGAAAACTCCTGAAAGAATATTTGCATTTACAGAGGCTCCTGCCTGACAAATTCCTTTTCCTTTAAGAAAAAGTCAACACAATTACAACTCTTGAGGCACACACCTCATGACATCTCTGTAGCCACAAGTTTAAAGAGTTCAGTCCTCAGCACAGAACACTGCAACTTTGTCACAGTTGTGGTCTACAGGCACAGTTGGGAAAGAAAGAAAGGCTGCTTACAGGATAGGAGAAGAGGAATGGAAAAAGTAAGATCTGTATAACTAATGTCACCAAAAATTTGCAACACAGCTCTCCTGTTATTTATTACAAATGCAAGTCCAAATTCCACAGCTTATGCTTTTCCTCATGGTTGCACACAAGTATCTAAGTTGCACAGTAGCATATTAGCAATATTATAAATTTTAAGCAAAAATATGTTTTAAAATAATTATTTTAAAGTATTCAAGAAAGGCATATTAAAACTTCTGTGTGAGGAAAAAAGAGTATATACCCAACACACTTTACAACTTGGCTTGTCCCTTAGTTTGAGTGGACTTTCACAAAAGGGAATATCCATTATCAGGCCCACACAAACAATAATTACAAAACCTTTCCATTCTTATTTTATTGAGGAAGTAACATTCATTATGAAACTTCAGGAAACAAAAGAAGTTTTAAATACATAAAGACCTTCATCCATATTTTGTTTTTTCACTTAGTCACACCATGGTAAGCTGAGGTTGTCATTGGGTCGTGATTGATTACCAAAGCCAGAGGACTTGTTGCCAATTTTAATCTATTAATAGTCCATTTAATTCAAGTCAAAAGGCTTGGAGCCTGAAGTTTTCAATCCAACTTGGGAATCTGCTCTAGCCTGGATCTTGGTCTACCTGATAGTCCAAACCAGATCATCTTCCTGATGTCAAGTCGCTCTGAACATGAGAATCTAAGTAGTCCTCAAGCACAATAACTGCAGGAACTGAAGCTGTAAGAAATTTAACAAAAAGCTAGACTTTAAAAAAAATGTTAGTGATGTTTGAGCAGGAAAACCCTATGATAGCAACACATATATGTCACTTAACTCTGGTTTGGTTGTTACAGAGAAAGAAGGACATCCATGAAGGGGCAGATACACAGCTGATTCCAGAGCAGGTTCATAGCTATATCTTAAGTCCCAAAGTTTTCTACAGGTTTGCACAGAGCTTGGAGTTTCCCCATAAAGAGCTCACCATCCTGTCTCATCCACAAATGCTCCAATACACTTAGTGTCACCTTTAGTGTCACCTAAATAATCCCACATCCTATGACTTCATTCTTTATCCTTGCATAAAGGATACAGTAAGCAAGCCATAAGCAAACAAAGGTAAGTGCTGTCTCAGCCTTTGAAAAGGCATTTGTAACTTCCTCCTTTCAGAACACTGCTTTGACTTGTCCCTAACAGAACACTAACAGGATAGGTTGCTTTGCTAGAAAACTGTATCAGCAACAAGCTACAAAATAGCCAGGATTCTGCTCAGCAGCAACCAGTCCAAACAGCTTGTGTACAAGCTGGGTAATACTTACAGCAGAGCTTATAGCACAACCAAACTTAAATCTTCAGCTGTCCATTTTCAGTGCTGTAGTATGAATCCAATTGAATTCATATGCAATTGCATATAGATGGAGAGAAAGTCAAAGCCAGTGGTTACAGAAATAATTCTTTATGTCTGTGAACCTCCACTTTTTTTCCATTTTGTTTTGCTTCCTTTGTGCCCTTAAGAGCAAACTGTACAGTTTCACCTAAGGCTCTGAGTCAAGCAGCATTTAATCAGCCTCTCACTTAGGATAATCCTAAAAAACTCTTCTCTTTATTAAATTATGGTGTAGAAATTTTTCTGTTTGGAGCCTCCTGCTGCCTTGTCAATCTATTCCCTAATTGAGAAATGAACATTATTCAGAACTGCCCTGACTTGCAGAATGCTGAAGAATTGTCTTAAACACTAATCCATTAACAAGATCCTGCTCTACTAATGTGTCACAAGAATTGCTTCAGCAAGCCATGTTACTCCTCCCCATCATGTTTGCCAGGACAGCTCTCGTTTTCTTCCGTAAATGCTGTTGAGATGTGGACATGGCCATAGTCCATATCATTGCCATAGTATTTAACCTCTCCTTGGGCAGTCCTTGAAGCACAGAGAAGCAAGAACAATCAGCAGCTGCTGTAATGAATTGCCTGGGTAGGATTTAGTGCGAGAACAGAAACTGATAGGGTGGTGAAGGTCTACGTATGACACAAATTATCTTCAGTGCATTATCCAGTACAAAGCTGTGCTAATACCCACTAGCTGAAGATTTCTTCCCATTACTTCAGGGATGACTATTCACATACAGGCAATAACACATGCTTGGAGACTAAGTTGCAAGTCTAGTTAAAGGCAAATTTATAAAAGGGAAGAAGAACAGGATGATTAAAAAACACATCTCCTTAGAATTTGTTTTTGGATTTCCATACATCTCTAGGGGATGAAAGATGACTCTGAAGAGCAAAGTAATTTGGTATTTGTGTGTCCTGTTTAACATAATTGTTTTACAAAGCTAGTATTAAGAAGAAATATTTAATTAACTTAATCCCATTGTGAACGATGAAATTAACAACCTGTTCATGAAAGGACAAGAATATTTTCAGGTTGTTGTCATCAGTCTGTAGGAAGAAGGAGACAAAAGGAAATGGAAGTGGATATGATCTATATCAGGAAGGGGAAAGTAGTGATGAGATTCTCATTAGTAAGATGAGAATCAAAAATACTGGAAATTAAGCACTGAAGCACTTCCCTATGTAGGCAGAGGCTGCTACAAATGACAAAGAACTAAACTCAGCTAAATAGAGGGGGGAAAAAAGATTCAGAAATTTATATTATCCTTATCCATCCAGAAAGGGGCAAGGCAAATTAAGGGCTAGAGTAACGAATAATGAAATACAGTGTTAGAACTCCCTGGACAGCAGAAGCAACAGCTCTTCAGTACTAACCCAGTGGCTCCTGCAGTCTCATAGATTCAGAAACTTTCATACTACACTGAAGGCCATATCCCACTACAGAGATACCAGACTTAGGCAATATGGAGCAAAGACATCATACAAGTAACCACCAACACATGAGGGACACAACCCACGACCTGTTGCATTTCATTGCTCCAGTCCACGCTGTGCAGAGGTGCATAGATCATTCTGAAAAAGAGCAGCGAGTACCCTGTTTACTCAGTACCAAAGAGAATGCACACAGTAGTGGGAGAATCTTTCTACAGCCAGCAACTTTCCACTGCAAAACAAGAGTCTTTGCTTCTGGATTTTTACTAGCTGGAAAACAGCATTATTTAGGATTACTTTTTTCCCCATTCTTTTAGATATAAGATGATGGCCTCCACCCTGGTGCCAGTAGTGCACGTATTTACACTAAAGCAGGAGGCATCTGGAATGCTTAGCTGTAACAGGGCTACAATAAAAACACAGCAACATCTTTGTGCTGAGCACGTCATGATCTTACATGATCGCACGTGATCTCCCTGCAGCCAGGTAGGGTTCTCAGGATGTTTTATCCTTCCTGCCTGCTGAAACTGGGTGGGCCAGGCCTTAGTTTGGGTTGCTAAAAAAAGAGAATGCTGGTGCAGGGATCTGAGTTCACAAAGCATTTGGGTGGGGACATGGAATCAAACAGTGCTGGTGACAGCTGTGTTTTTCAGTCTGTGTCTGCATACTACAAATAGACTGTACTTCCCTTACTTGGGGAAAAATGTGGTTCTTGGACTTAAGTGGAAAAAGCCTCCATCTCACCCAATCACCTGTGCTATGCAGACGCTGCCAGGCAGCACCTGTTCAGGAAGTCAGGGCAGTACGCTCCAGCACAGAGCAACTACAAGGGGAGAAGTTTGGGTAGTGATAAACCAGCTCCTGTTCTGTTCCTGTACAGGGACAAGTCATCAAGATGGAGGAAAGCATCCCACTGCTACTCCTGAATGGTAACTCATCCTTAAGTAGTCAGCTCCATCTTGATTAAACCTTTTTTCCCCCCACATTCTCTGCACTTGAGTGAAAGAAGCAGAGGAAAAGCACCATTTGGAAGGAAACAGAAATGGATACATGATGTTTAAAGAAAACTGACTGCATGGTTTCTAATCATGTAAACTACTTTTCACCACACTGGTGATAGCTTGAAGCCACAGGGCAGGAAGAAACCACTCCATATATGAGCTATCTTTGCTCATCCAGTAGGTTTCACTGCTGAGACACAGAGAGAAGTGCTCTGAACTTTGCCAGATTAACTATGGTGCTGCTCAGGTGAGGAAAACATGCACGAAGAGTGACTTTTCATCTGTTCACTGCCTTTCTAAAAGGGTGGCTTCCCTGTGGGACAGTACGCAGAGAAGGCAATTACGCTGCGAGGTAAGCTCAGGCCAACCGAGTCAGCTGATCAATAGCAAGATCTATGAAGTCCTCTCTGTTTTTACACTCAGTCTCATGGTGAACATAAAGGATTTGTCAGGGCCAGTGCATAATATTAATTAAAAATTGGTCTTGCACCCAATGCTAGAAAAAATGCTTTGTATGAACAAGTGTTGCAAGACACAGTTCTAGCCAATAGCTTTCATGACTGTATGATTTAGTTGCTAATATTAGCTAAACTGCTAATAAACAACAGTAAATCTTTTTCCTTCCACACTGTAAAGGCCGTCAATGTTACAACTTGAAGCCATGCAAATGCCCTCTGTGCTTTATCCAAAGCTCATTCAACATGGTTGTTAGTACTAGCAGAATGCAAAAGTCTAGAAGTCTGCAAAATTTTTTATTTGGGAAGGCGGTCTTACTCACACTGACGTAGTTCACAAAACAAACACTTTGCAATGATAGTGACTCCACAAGAACTTGGTCAGTTGACTTTGTACAGACTAGCACTCATCCATTGTAAACAGTATTTTAGTTCAAATACTCCTGAAATTTCCCAGGCCAAACCCTTATAAAGTGCTTGACAACCCTAAATCTTATGCTGGAGATGATGAGCATGTATTCAAGATGCTCAGCCATCCATGACATTTCCACAAGTCAGCAAAACCTGGGCTGTCAAGAAAGAAAAGACCTCAACAAAAAAATTACAACTTTTCAAAGTTGTTATCCTTTACAAAGATATCTGTAACTGAAGTTGGTTTTGCCACCAGCAAGGCCAAAATCAGTGCTAATACATTTGAAAAGGAGAACAAACTTCCAACATACCCAGTTGCAGAGGAAGGGAGAATCTCTCTTAGTATTAACTGTGCTTCAACACTGACACACTTGTGGGCAAAACTACTTACTAGTAGCTGACATTCACAAGCATTAGTTCCCCATCCCCTTAGCCTAGCAGACAGATGCTGCTGCACTGGCTCTTCTGCCTCTTTCTTCAAGACCAAAGGAGCTAACAGTAGGCAGCTCTGTGCCTGCGCTGACATCTCTGTCACACACAGGCTCCGACTGCTGCTCAGGAAAGGTGAGGGTCTGACCAAGTCCGATGTGCCAGACCCAGGAGGACATTTCATATACCCCAAGGTATCTCAGGTGTTAGAAGCCAGTATGATGACAACTGAATCAAATCCTGGGGGGACACTGCTCTTACCACTATTCTTCTCAGGGCCAGAAATCTCCATTACACTGGCAGTATAACACACTTCAAGTATTCTCTCTCCAAGTTCAGCACTGACAGTGGAAAGTCAATTCCCAGACATGACCAGGCCAGAAAGTGCTGTTTATACCATAAAAAATCCAGAACTCTTACACTGAGAATAACCTGTGGGAGATACTGCTAAAGTAATTTGGACTTAATTTTGCACCAAAAACAAAAGCTTGCACCTGGTAGGCAACTAAGTAGACACTTCTAATTATCCAGTTCCAAGGATTTTTGAAAGAAACAGCAATCTCTACATCTTTGAGAGTCCCATGTTTGAAGACACAAGCTTGCCTTCCAAAGTCACATACTTAACCCACTACGCTGGCAGTTAGGATCACCAGGCACAAGTTTTGAGATGTGGTCCTGCAAGGAGCTGAGGCTGAGTAGAGATGCCTGCTATCAGCCAAGTTCACTGTACATTAACTAGCGATCAATTACCTTCTGAACTGCATTTACTAGTCAGCTGCCAACTGCAGGGTGACCCGAAATTACTTCCATTGGATTTATAATATGTTAAGCTAATATAATGTTGCTTTGTGCTGTGATGGGATAAAAACATCCATGCAGTCAACATGACTCAGCTGACTTGTACCAAGCTGAACAAAAAGCAATCCAAAGGTCACCCCTTTTTCCAGCATCCCTATCCATCCCTCCTGGACACTGGGGTGCGGCACCTTCACAGCATTATTTGTAGTTAACTATTATCTCCTTCCCCTATCCTGACAGAAAATACATCAGAAAAAAATATTACAAGAGAACATAAGAAACCTGTTCGCCATGAATCCTTTCCCCCACCCGCCTTTCCCCCCCTATTGCCTCCCCTTCACGTCCTGTGTCATTGTGGTCATCCTCACAAACAGCCCCAGGACTAGTTTACTTTATTTGAGTCTAACCTCTCCTAATTGATGTTGGAAAGAGGTGGAGCTGCTGCTGTAACAGCAAGAAGTAGTCTATCACTAGCCACAAGATGCAAGATAAAAACCTAGCAAGTGAAATTCTCCCACACACTCTACCCAGGCCAGACAAAAATCTGAATATAATCAGTTTGACTAAATCTAAGCTCACGTTACGCCCAAGTGTAATGTTTGCCAATAACATGGAAAACTTAATTGTGTGAGGAGGAAGACTCATTTGTATAATTTTTAAGCTACTAGGTCTTCACTGCAGATTCCTAACTGTTAAGTAAAACAGCTTGCTGTATTCCAACCATTTTTCATGATTGGAATAGCATATGTTGCACTTCTCTGTATTGCAGATGAAGGTCTCCATCTTTCCATCTTGAAAATGAGTCTTCCTTGACCTTCCCCTACTTCCACTTCTGGTGACAACTTCACTACTCTCCTCTGAAAACTGCAGGTTTTAAAACAACAGCTTGATTATGAGCTACATTAATTTGTGTCTGAACAAACATTTAAGGCAGGGGTTAAGAAAAAGTCTGCTGAAAGTGAAATGGTGTATCAAAATATGAAAGATGCTCCACCAGCACCCAGATTCTGACCACCTAAAACTTTAACCAACTCCTATATGGAAAAGAAAACCAGAATCAGTTCACTGCCTGCAATGGTATGTTACTAAGACATGATATATGCTATACCTGTGCATATTTAATAAAAAAGGGTGGTTATTTCTCTTCAGTTCTTCATTCTCTTTCAAGAAAGATAAGGCAAACAATGAAAATCCACCATGAACAAGTAGCCACTTGGTTCCAGCTGGGAAAACACCAGCACTTATTGTTAGATCCTACAATCCTGATAGCTGAATTGGTCTCTGACTGGAAGTGGATCTGGTTGCCAGTCTCTTCACAGGACTCCTTTGTACAAGTACTGAGCACCTGGAACAGGGAGATGATCTATCTGGAGTGTAGAGTTTTATATTGCAGATAGCTAGGCAATTCATATTCAGATATATCTTATAAATAAACTAAGGCTTTTAAAACTCTTGGTTTTTAGACACATCTAATTGGTGCTCCACTAACATGCCCCAGTATCATGCTCTGTCCACCTATCACTGCCATACTGAGTTTAGCTGGTCAGACTTCTTCCAGAATGCAGTTCACCCAATTTAATGCTACCTGCAGGATGTCTGCCACACATCTGGTCCTCCAAGTGACAGCAGTGTGGGTGTGTTGGACCTATTCTTAGTGGTTCCCATGAGGTCTTGACAACTAAATAGATTAAACACCTATATGAAACATTAAGGTTGTTTCAGGTCACCATACTGGAAGCCTTCGGCCAAATTTGTTCTCTTGTGACAAAAAGGTTTTAGAAACAAGGAAGGAAAAAAGAAAACACAGAGCAGAGGAAGGGAGTTTTTTAAGATGCCCTTCAAAAAGCTGGTGATATCTCCAAAGACAGATGGTAAAATAGCAAACTCTGGTTCTAAAATGCCAACATAACAAAGAATCACAGAAAGCTTCAATGAACAGTTTGGTCAAGACAAACTGGCTCTTTCAGCATGTTTGGTAGAAAGTCCCTAGGACCAACAGGCTACCAGACTGTTAAAGGAGTACCAAGAGGAGATGCATTCAAAACAAAAAGTTAAGGAAATTCTTCACGCCAGCCTGGTGAGATCTGTACTCTGGAGTACTTCTTTAGAAGTAGTTTATCTTCTGTGTTCAGTAAAATATAATTTATTAATTCTTTTATTACCATTTTCTAAGGTCAGGTAATTTCAACCAAACATTCAAAAATAACTCCTACGGAGTGGAGCATGAGGAAGGGAGCATCCTGAAGACATGTGACAGCAGTTCCGACATTAAAACTTCAGCTGGCTCTCAAGATTCTACTTCCCCACACACAAGGTAGCTAGCAAATCAAACAGACCATCAGCACATGACAATAAACACAAGAGCAGAAATTGGACAGACATCAAAATTTCTGTCACGCTCTTAGCTAAGCATCAAGAGGGAATTAATGAATTGACAAATCCAAGGTCTGAAAAGCTTAGTAGTTCCTAGCAAGGTGAGAAACAACCAAATATGCTTTCAAAACAGCAGGGAACCGTAGAGTATGATAGTTTTAATCACTGTATTTTCTGATATCTCTGCCAAAATTTCTAAGTACCTATAGCCAGAACAAGCCTCAGCCTTTCTCAAACAAAAAAGGGAAGTACCTCTCTCTAATTTTCTTAAGACAGCATGGCACACGGGCAGAGATATCACACTCCAGAGGAGACATGACATAACCACCTGCAGGGCCAGGTTTAAGTTCCAGCACTTGTAAAATTATTAAACAATGCAAACGCTACAGGCATTTAGTGAAATTAAAAGCAATGAATTTACAGTGGGTTTTCACACATTATCCAATTGCTACTTTGCTGCAAGATATGAATGTGACAAACAGCTGTGTAATATTTATGAAAAGCATAAAGCAGTTGACTATCCAGTTTCAAATAACAGGGCAGTTCTAGGCTGACATCACTGTTACTTGTATGTAACTGGAGGGAATTTGTCTCCAGCTGTGGCAATGCTGCAGTAGTCCTCACTTAGCACACATCAAAGCAATCAGCAAATGGGCCATAAAAACAAGGATCTGCCAAGGACATAACCTTCTGCACAAATGACATTGGTCTCTCAGACATAACCTACTGCATTAATTAAACCAGGATCACTGTGAGGTACAATTGCTCTGGCCCAACTTGCACTTAAGAGGACAACATTACAAAGCTGCAGAGTAAAAGAGAAAGAACATGCAATAAGCACATCCTTAGAGTATCTTCCATAGGAGATGACCCGATCATCAGACTATATCACTTCTAGTATTTCCATTTCTCTTTTCAACTACAAGTGAAGTAGCAGATCTGATTTTGGATCTGTATCAGACTGGTATCAGACCCAAAAAAAACCCCAAAGCCTGTTTTTTTATGGAGAAAAAAGTCTTCTGCCACCACATTTCCTCTGTAGTTATCCTCAATAGTTCAATGCCACCATATGAAAGGGAGATGATATTTACTCCTGTATGAACTCGGGCTCCTAGATAACAAGGGAACTCTTAGGGGTGAGGTGATCAATGACGCAGCCAACAACACTAACCAAAAGCCAGTCAGACAAAGATCCATACAAACCCAACTTGCTTGGCCTTGCTGCAACAGCAGGTATTTTGAGAAAGCAGAAAAAGAGCTGACTTTGGCTCTGTGAGCAGTGCTGGCAATCCAGACAGGCAGACAGCAGGAGCTAGGACAGGCATGGAGCTATTGCTTAACGGCTAAAGCCTCTGATCCTAGAATACATCAAAAAGCCCCTAGACTGTTAATCTGCTGATAGTGCCCAGTTTCTCACTCACAAGAAAGCCACATCCTACTCTCCCAGGCAATAGCAGATGGGAAAGCCATCACAATGCACCATTCCTCACCAGCAGATACAGTAATTTCACAAATACAAGCCGCACCAATTTGACTAAGATTTTGCTCCTAAACCGGAAATGCAGCTAATACTCAGGAGCAGCTAATATGTGAATAATTTTCTGACATTTACAACCTCAGAAGTGCCAGCCAGAGCGCCGAGCCGAGCAGTTGCAAAGTCGGCATTTTGCGATTGTTACAAATTGTTACTCTGTTGCACCGCGGGTGGAGCCTGGCTGCCTGCAGGCAGCACGGGAGGTGGGGAGAGAGGAAGGAGAGCTCTTTCCTTCCCTCCTCTGCCGCAGCCCAGGGGAGAGACGGGGGGGCCCCATGCCACCATTGCGGTGGCATGGGGAGGCGGCGGGGGCCCCGCACCACCATTGCCACGGCCCAGGGAGGAGGGGGGGGACCCGGGCCGCCACTGCCGCGGCTTGGGGAGGCGGCGGGGCACCCGCGCCGCCATTGCCGCGGCTCTGGGAGGAGGGGTGGGACCCAGGCCGCCACTGCCATGGCTGTAGGAGGCGGCGGGGGACCCGGGCCACCACCGCCGCGGGAGCGGAGGGGGGGCTCCGTCCCTGCCTGCCACCACAGGGCAGCGCCGGACCGTGGTGACCAAGCCCAGTGGTAGCGGCGGCTGGCCCCCAATGGTCCCGCCGAGCGGCAGCACCAGGCTGGGCCACCTGGACCCGTCAGCAGCCCCAAGTGGGCCGAGCCTGCACAGCCCGAGCCGAGCCAGTAAGCCCCGCCCTGCCACCGTTCTGTTACTATTTGGCAACTTTGTTGCACGCAGGTCCTCGCTGCGAACGACAGAGCGGCTTATACTCGGGTGCGGCTTATTTATGGACAAAAAACAAAATATTTGCCAACACCCAGAGATGCGGCTTATACTCAGTGCGGCTTGTATTTGTGAATTTACTGTAGTCATAAAGGAAGTGTCTGTGCAGCCTAGGCCAGCTGGGGCTGCCAAGTAGCTCCCTGCACACAGCCATCTGCAGTAGTTCTCACCAGCTAAGTTGACCTCCCTAGCCGCATCTGTCAAGACATCTCTGGAGTGGCAATCTCCGCAGAAATTTTAAAAATTTTCCAACTTAAAAAGGAAAATTGACTTTTTAAGCGGGAAAAGCAAAGTGCCTATGCAAAATCAAAAAAAAAATAAAAATCCAAAACATGTATAGGCAGGTCTCTCCTAAGAGACTTGTCCTCTTTGCAGGCTTGATTCTGGTCACTCTGGAGGGTTTCTGGATTGCAGCAAACACTATACAATCCCCTCCCCAAGGAAGTTGCTCTTTTTGTCACAAGAGGCCTGGTCACCTGCTCCCCAACTCCATAGCATCCCCCCATCAGGTGCAGGCTCACAGGGCTCTGGCATCCCTTTTGCCACTTACCAATCAAGCAGAGATTACATCCTAGACATTAGGTTTTATAGTGTTCCCTTCTTTCTTTTGAGAAAGCCAGACTTCATGTTGTTTGGGTTGCCTTGATACTGCCCATATTTCCATACACAATCTAACTTCATCCATTTAAGAATTTTTAATTGACTGACCAAATTAAACCACCCAGATATGATATGATCTGCTTCATAACACAGGAACTGGAACCTGTCCCTTTCACAAACAATCTCACAAGCACTGTAAGATGGCTGTGTCACAAAATAGGGCCCACACACTTTCCCACAGCAACAGGGTAGCTAAGAACCAAGAGGTCCACAAAATCTAGGAAAGTCTTTTCCAAAGAGAGACAGCTGTCATACAGCCTTCCAAGATGACAGCCTTCAAGAACACAACAATAATGATAATGAACAAAATCTGAAGGTTCCTGGCTTCCTCAGTGTCACAGCCACCTTGTCAGACCCAAGAATAGATGTTTACTGAGGTTGAACAAAATATCCTGTGGCCACATCTCAAAATTATAGCCATGACAAGCAGAATACATGGAATTGATTAATTTGAAATAACTCAGAAACTGAAATTTTAAAAGTATTTTACCCTATAGAATAGTATGAAAGAAAGTCACTTTAAGCTTAGTTTTTTTTAAAAAACATAGAAACTTCAAAACTGAAGTAATCTAGCATTGTCAGAATTATGTTTAAGGGGGGAAAAAAACTTCAAATCACTAAACATTTTGGTCCCAGAGCAAAGTTATTTTTATTCCCAAAGAAAAGTAAATTTTTGGCTGTTCTTTGGATTGTCAAGTTCTTATCTAATATATCTACATTTGAAGCAACTATAATACCCAAGGAAGCCATAATTAAGATAATTAACCCATCATATACATGTAATTATGATTTCTACTTCAATACTTGGAAGAATTGTTAACATGTTTCTACATGATACATATTTTTAAAAGAACTTCAAAGCAGCAGTTAGTAGGTTATAAAATAAAACAGGAGGCAATTAAAAGTGTTCACCTGATTGCAGAGACTATCACAGGAGAGTATACTTGGTGTGGTTGGCATGAATTCTCTATGCAGCAGTCCTGTGGTACTGTATTTTGGATTTGTGATCAAAATAGTATTGATAACACCCCAATATTTCAGCTATTGTTTGCACAGCAACACAGCAAGACATTCTCTGTTTCCCACTCTACTTTTCCACTCCCTGCCAGCAAGTAGGCTAAAAGGTAGGCAGAAGATTGTGAGGGGTCACTGACAGGATAGCTGACCCAAACTACTTAAAGGTAATATTTTCCAAAATAATTGTTGCTCAGAGACTGGCTGGGCATCCCACTTCCTGTGGAAAGTGGTAAGTTACTGCTGTTGTGTCACTTGATATCCACACACATACACACTGTCTTCATTTAAACTGTCTTCATCTCGACCCAAGAGTTTTTCTTGCATTTGCTCTTCTGATTCTCTCCCTCATCTTGCTGGATGGACCTGAGCCATCAGCTGATTACTAATTGCTAACCAGGGTCAGCTCCCTTCAGAATCCCAAAAGACAGAGTTACTCCTTACAAACCAAGGAACAAGGAGTCATGCAGGTCATATTAAAGAAAATTTAGGACAATTTGGGGGTACTGGGAAGAAAAAAACTACAGGCGAATTGCAAATTTATTGTAATAGCTAGGGATTTCAGGAGTAGAAAACAAACAAAAAAAGTAGGTTTTTCAATACATCAGAAACCAGCTGGTTGAACAGGTTCTAAACTACCAGGACAAAGATAAGGCAGATAAAGTCAGCACAGTGACATTACATGTTTCTGCACCCACTTTCACTTCAGGAGATGAGAATGGAAAATCCTCAGCCTTGTGTTAACTCTTTTCAGAAAAATGCAAAGTACTTCTGGGGGCAAAAAAAAAAGATACAAAAGTCAAAGTACAAAACCCTACAAATAAGCTCAAAATGAAACATTAAATCCTAAGTCAGAAAAAAGCAGATGAGTGAGCCAATGGTGCTGACAAGTTCAAAACCACCCCACAGATTAAATTAGACCCATGTATTACGACTCATCTGAATAATTGCCAAGCAAGCTCTGTCTGAAAAAACATCTCAGCATGGAAGAATTTCTACACCTGGGTCAAAGAAGGTAAGCTGTACTCAGTTGCCTTGCTTTGCAGCAGAATTTGTCGGTGCCTTGCCAGAGAAAGCCAGGTGGCAGAGGAGGAGCAGAAAGGAGACAGAACAAATGAAAGTTTAGAATAGAGTTGTGATGAGCTGCAGAAGCAGACTAGTCCAATAACAACAGAGAACCAATGTTAAGAAGAAAAGGATAAACCACATTCCATATGTATCAACACAGAGCTATATGGAGACATTTGGTGAGTAGATGCTCCCAGAAAACATCTGAAAGGTCAAGTTAAGTTCGTAAGCTTTTTAAGACTGAACAACTGTTGCAGTCATCTCAAATCTATTGCATTTCATTACCTGCTCCCACAGTAACTCCTTTCTGAGGCAAACCTGTGAAGGAACAGGAGTTGCCTAAGGCCCCTCCTGCTACCTCTGGCACATGTGCTGTCTCCCTGACAATCACCATGTTTCATCAAGACTTATCAAGCCCCACAGGAAGCCTTGCCAAGCAAATGGCACCTTAGCTTCCAGCAGCAGTACTCAGTCATCAAGGGTTAGCTCACATACATTATCCAGCCAAAGCACTGTACCACAACACACACTGTCCAAGGAGAGGAGTCACATTGTATCCTAATTTTAAATGGTGAGGAGTTTCTTGGGGGAAGGTGTGGGAGGCATATGCATAACTGGAGGAATCTTCAGAGGTTCCAGATGTGCAGAAGCCCTTTAGGACATAATTTAAAATTTTAGAGGGACATATGTATAGGCCTAGAAGTGCCATGTCAAATAAGAAACATTTCTTGAATCCAATTCATGGACAATTTCCTGAGAAAGATGTACAATTATTTGAGCTTCAACTTTTTCAGTGCTACATTGAAACCTACTACATGAGATCAAGGCTTCAAACACACATAATCTTGTCAATACTGATTCTGATCACTGATTTAGAGTTTAATCATTTCCTTCCAATATTTCACCTCTTACCACTTGTCTACTGCAGACAAAACACCTCCCGATAATTTACTTTTATTTCTTTAACACTTACAGTGAGGCAAAGCACCAAAGTATGAATCCTACTTATAAAACTTACAGGCAATAGAATACCCATTCGTATGGTATCTGAGCTCTTATGGTATCTGAGTTCTGTCCAACCTGTTCTTCTAAGCTTCAGCTACAGATATTCCAAAGCTTCTGTAAATAAAGCCAAGAGCACTTACACTGTAGTTGATAATTTCTGAGCTGGAAGAGGAATCAGAGCCTTTGAGCCCTGGTTTCTATTATAGCTCTACTGTTGATCTATGAAACCCCATAGTTTTGCTATCTGATTCATGAGTCTAAGTATCCAATGAGCGTAACACAGATGAAAAAACCAAACAATTTGATAAACAATCAAAATCACATGGAAAAAAATTCTGAAACTTAAGATGACTGAAACAAGACACAGAATGAGCCAGTCTAAACTTTAGTCCTATGAAGCACAAGTATTCCAGCAGCCCCAGAAACAGAAAAGCATTGTGGCTTAAAAATAGGGTGTGATGCTAGATAAGAGCAGTGATTCTTCTGGAAGACAATGCGAATACAAAAGTAAGAGACAAGTCAAAACCTGCACTGTAATGACAACATACAGTCACAGCCTTTACATCTCCTTTGGTGCTGGAATGAGAGGTTAAGAACAGGGCAACCTGTTTCATGAGTACAAATAACAGGAAAAACTATAGCCATCACAGAACCAAAAGCCGTCACAAATACAAATGGCTATTACCAGCTTATCTCCTGACAGTGATGCACATTGCAGCCATCTGCAATCAAACACAGTAAAGCCACTTTGCAAAGCACCACAACTTTTGCAATTTGAACCAAGACATTTAGTCACACCAAGAGTCTAACCATAAAGATTGCAGATGCAAAAAGGAACAATACTGGGAGCAAATTAATTTCCTGCCACAGTAGAATGTGTAAAATGTATGTCTCAACTTGACAATCCACATGCTTATATGTGCAGAACAAGACAGTAACCCCTCATGCAATTGCTAATGTTTATTTACATGCTGTCCTTTTTTTTAATTAACACACATAACATTTGATCCCACTGATCTAGTTCCATGGTTTTGGGATCAAGACATGAATACATACATAATCCCTACCCAAAACCAGATATGCATGCCAAAGAAGCACTTCTATAATTATGAGACGGACTGCATTTTTTTTTTCTTAGTCTACTTCCTGCCCTTTGATTCCCCTTGGATATTGCTTCTAATAGTCCAAACTTCTGAATAACTGCTACTTTAAATCTGATTTCTCAAAGACAGACCATTAATGCAGGCAGTGTCTCCCAACAAACTCAATGGGCTTTGACATTTTAAGAGCTGGAGGAAGGGATGGGGGAGCAGAGTAGGAAAAGAGGCTACTACCCCTATTGGCAACACCATTCATGTTCACATCTTGTTAGACACCACAATCTCCGCTAAAGGCATATAGTAACTAGGTTTTAATTTGTTTAGGATTCCCAAAGATCTACTTATTAACAGAAAACCCCCTACAAACTCACCAAATACAAGTTTCCTTCTTTCTCTAAAGATGACTTCCCAGAAACATTATCCCAATGATTACATTCAGTGTTTAATCAGAGCTTCAATCCTGAACAGCTCTCTGAACAGCAGAAGATATTCAGAACTGTCAGCATGCTGAAGCCTTGCTGTGCTTGGCTATGACAGTCAGAGGTCAAAAAGGTGACCTTTACAGTCTGGTACCTAATCAGCACATGGCACTGCCTCTCTTGAATTCTTTCTTAAAAGTCTGTAGTATCATAAATTAAAACTTTCCACATTTGTTCCTCAGAAGAGAATAGAGAAAGATACACTGAGACAAGACAGGGAAACCTGATGTGTTCTCTCCATGATGTAATTGAAAGCAATCTGTCCATTTTGTATAGCTTTAAACTGTGCTGTTGCTCATGGGTGCGAATACTGTGTGCAGAGCCCTGGACGCTATTTTTGTTACCCAAAGAATTCCTTGGTTTGCATCAGGGTGCTATTCATCTATTTCAGGATAAGTTGAGGTAGGGCTATCTAGCTAATGATAGGGTCTACTATAGTACCACGTAGATACCTAGTCTTGTCAAGCTTGTTCTTTAAACCCCTGTCTAATTGGGCTAGACAGTTTGTACCACACAGTAGTTGTTCATACACTTCCAGTGAGGTGACAGCTAAGACAGCTGTACTTACCACAACTATAAATCACAGCAGAGGGGACTGAGTAGCGATTACCAAATACATACCCCACCCACTCAGTATAGGAGAGCATGTAAGCTGAGCTCCAAATATAGGGCTCACTGCCAGTAAAGAGTAACTGCAAAAGGATTTAGTAAGGATCATAAGGCCATGCTTAGCTTCAGGTGTTTGGTTAGGATCTTGTGGCTAGTGTAAGGCTCAGACAGCTCTCATAATTCTGTAAAGGCCCAGCTTAGCTCGGCAAATGCAAATGTCAAAAACAGATCCGAGAAATACATCTAAGAGATGACCTTAATTGCAACCTTGCGGCCTCTCGTTTCCCAGGAGCACAGACACCGCACAAGGAACAAAAATTTACCACTTGAAATAGCATCTGAACAAATCCTGCTACCTCCACACAAGGTCTAGCTATGCCAAGCAGCACTTTCATGACAGTGATCTCAAGGGGATCCTGTATTTCCTTTCCTCCAACCATAACCACTTACTGCAGAAAAGAAAATAAAGTAGTTCATATTGATCTGGAATCAAAATGTGCACCAAACACAAGATACTGCCACCTCCTGATCTAGTAGGAGACTGACCTAGAAAACCCACAAAACTGAACAGGGTTGCAGCTGGACTGAGCCCATCTAAATACTACTCAAGGGGACAGCTGCCTTTTCTCTGTGTTCACCCTGCCTCTTGAAAAGCTATTTCAACTCATGTTCTGGAAAGTCATCCATGAAAAAGAACGAAACTTTTATTTCAGATAAGCAATTTAAATCAGGTCAGTGATGACTATGAGAACTGGAAGCAGCACAACTGAAAGCAGGGAGAAGGTAAGATAGAAGAGAAGGTCACCATATCGTGCAGCAGAAACACAGACCACCTCAGCTGTATCATTTAACCTTACTTCACAGGATTTGGAAAGTCAAAGGACAGAGAAACAGTCTTGTCTCTAAAGCAGAAGTGCTCAGAGAAGGGAAAATTGCAGTGATGATTATGAAATGCAGATTCTTCAGGTCTACCCACAAAACCAAAATCAACGGGACCATTGAACAACCTCAACTTTGTCCTAACTTGCTTGTAACTGAAGTGACTATTCAACTCTTCAGGGTCAGTCTGTCTCACAACATGCACTTCCAAAAGCATTTCTCAGGTTTTATTTATCTATTCATAAAATGCTCCCCCCTCCTTGAAATCCAGTGAAAACAAATAGATATCACCCTTAACACTACCAGCACACCACCTGAGGGGAGAGAGGGAGGAGGAAGAATCCCGACCAGGGAAAAAAGTAGGCAACAAACACAAACAGAAAAAATTATGGGAAAAGCAGTCAAACCCCTATCTTGTGGGACACAGGGGAAAATCTTGTTGGCTTCCAAGAATTTAAGTTTCCCTTTCCCCCACCGCCCCCAAATTTATTGACTTATTATTAAAAATAAATTTTTTGAGTAATCCTTATTGGGAGTTTCCTGTTTACACAGCAGTTACTCTGTCATCCAATAAACTCCCCAGCCTGAAGTACGTGACCTTGACACACAATCAGTCCAGCAGACAGCAGTTACCTTGTAAACAGGAAGCTGCCAGTGCAACAAGGCACAGGAACAAGAAGCACACAGAAGTTATACTCTTCCACCAGCACCTCCTGCAGCTTACTTCAACTGCAAATCAGGAACTAAATCAAACAATATATTGTTAATATCTACGCCAACAAGTATTTGCAGCACTCTCTTGAAAGATCATAACTTTCTTTTAACTGTAAACATCTTCCATGGTGTGACATAGCCAAAAGAATTGCAAGCATGACAAGACGGATTTTGAAGGGCTTTTAGGCAAACAAATAAGAGCAAAACAGAGGAAATTTTTATTACAACCTGCACCTTACTGTTTTGGGGTTATAGGCAGATGACAAGCATTAGTGCTCATACATTCTGGAAGATATCAGGGTTTATGGGAATCACATACATGGTAACATCAACCAAATGCATGGGTGTATCAGTAGAGACTTAAATACCAGGCTGCAGCTACATGAATGGTTCCCTGCTAACTTGCATCACAAAAGTCTGCCTTTTGATAAGAGCAGGAGCAGTAACAAGGCTTATCCTCTGATCTAGAACACAAATTCAAAAACAGCGGACTTTGCATTTTAATTTTACACACTACTGTACAAAAGTGATAGTCCTACCTCATCTTGGCTCTTCACAGTTCTAAGTTATACAGACTGCAACAGGGCCGACGAAAAAATAATTTCCAAATATGCACCTCAGGCAATCAGCAACCACTCCCACTCAGCCCCTCGACAGACACCAGAAGACCTGGACATAAAAGCAAGTCCAAGTTTGTCTTATGTAGAACACAGATATTCCCAGTTACACTAGTCACTCATATTCCCAGTTACCCTAGTCACTCATCAGCAGTGCCTCATCTTAGTAGACAGTCTTCAGAGAATGTCCATCAGCAGTTACTTGCATGAAAAAGAAGGACAAATCTATAAAATATCTGACACAGCAAGATCTAAAAGGGAACTTACTATCAAGTTTAGCACAATTTTTCCTCTCCTTTCCATGGCGATTTGCTATATTGTAATCTACGCAGGAAGCCACAGCTACCAATTGCTTGCTGCACTCTCTTACCCTATAATTCTTGACAAGATCCCATCAATAAAAAAACCATACAAATGGTTAAGCTGAAAGGGACCTCTGGAGATGGTTTAGTCTATATAGACTAACATTTCATCCTTGAAAAAAGCATCAGCAGCTATGCTCACTTGCAGATACCCACCACCACTAACAGCATACTACAGTTAAGGTATTGGACTCATACTACCAGTATTTGAACTTCCTCTCATGTGAAAGGCATGAAACCCACCAAAAGGTGAGCTTTAAAAGACAATATTCTCCAAAGCTGTCTTGGTGCACCCTCAGATTCAAAGAGAAGTATAAAAGCTGACACCAGCAGCAGCCCCGCGTAAGTGCCCCTCCATTTACAGTAATTTCACGATTATAAGCTGCACCTGATTATAAGCTGCACTTCCGGGTGTCGGCAACTTTTCGTTCTTTGTCCATACATAAGGCACACCAGAATATAAGCCGCACATTACAATACAGAGTATGATAAAAGGTATCGATTCTATCACCATCTGTTGAGGGTGGGGGCAGCGATCCTTATCTCCGCGGGAGATATTCTGCTAATGGGCCACCCATTGAAACCAGGTAGGGCATTGTTCTTTATCTTTTCACAACCCATCCTTCCTCCAGTGAGTCATTTTCTGCTAATGGCCCTTTGAGTCCCACTGTGTGACTGATAAAATTACTTCATCCCATTGGAAGTTACTCCATCTTGGGGGAAGAGCCCAACATTTCTTACCAAGATAAAAACAGAGGTTTTGGGACACTAAGGTAGCCCTTTCTCCACTGGACTCCAGAGGAAAACTGGATTTCTCCACATCACCACTGGACCTTCAGAGGGAGACTGCGCCTTCTGCAGGACCACTGCTTCAACTGAATCACATCTGTCACGGCAAGGGGACTGCAACCACCATTTAATCGAACTGCTACCAACACCCTGCCTGATGGGGTGTCAGGTTTGCCAGAAAGTCCCTTGATTTCAAAATTATAATAATTTGGAGGGAGGAGGTTTACATTCTCCATTTCAAAGAGAAGCTCCTGCCTTTCTCATCAGACACCTGTCTTCCGAACTACAGTAAATTCACGAATACAAGCCACACTGAGTATATGCTGCATCGCCGGGTGTTGGTAAACATTTTGTTTTTTGTCCATAAATAAGCTGCACCCGAGTATAAGCCGCTCTGTTGTTCGCAGTGAGGACTCGCGTGCAACAAAGTTGCCAAGTAGTAACAGAACCGCTGCAGGGCGGGGTTTACTGGCTCGGCTCGGGCCATGAGGGCTCGGGGCTGCCGACAGGACTGGGTGGCCCAGCTCGGCGCTGCCACTCGGCAGGGATGCTCGGGGCCAGCCGCTGCCACCGCTGGGCTCGGTCACCCCTGCCCGGCGCTGCCTCATGGCAGCAGAGGGGCACAGAGCCTGCCGGCACCTGCAGCGGCGATGGGAGCTGGGAATGTAGCCTGCCTGCTCCTGCGGCGGCGGCACGCGGGGACAGGAGCCCCCCGAGCCGCAGGGCCAAGCGGAGAGAGCTGCCCCGCCTTCCCCCGAGCCGCGGGGCCAAGCAGGAGAGAGCCCCTGCCTCCTCGGAGCCACGGGGCCAAGCAGGAGAGAGCTGCCCTGCCTTCCCCCGAGCCGCGGGGCCAGCAGGAGAGAGCTGCCCGCCTTTTCCCGAGCCGTGGGGCCAAGCAGGAGAGAGCTGCCCCGTCTTCCCCTGAGCCACGGGGCCAGCAGGAGAGAGCCCCTGCCTCCTCCGAGCCATGGGGCCAGCAGGAGAGAGCCCCTGCTTCCTCGGAGCCACGGGGCCAGCAGGAGAGAGCTGCCCCGCCTTCCCCCGAGCTGCGGGGCCAGCAGGAGAGAGCTGCTCCGCCTTCCCCACCCCCTGTGCTGCCTGCACAGAGCAGCTCCACCCACCGCGCAACAGAGTAACAATTTGTAACAACCGCATAAATGCAGGGTTTTACTGGCAGGAGCTCGACTTTGCAGTTTGCACTGACTTGGTTTGCACTCCCAGGGTTGAAAATGCCAGAAAACTATTCACATATTGGTCGCACCTGAATATTAGCTGCATTCCCGGTATGGGAGCAAAATTTTGGTCAAAACAGTGCGGCTTGTATTCGTGAAATTACTGTAAATCAGCAACTTTTCGTTCTTTGCCCATATATAACCCGCACCTGATTATAAGCTGCACTTCGGGTTCGGACCAAAATTTTAGTCAAAATGGTGCGGCTTATAATCGTGAAATTACTGTAACTCATGCTGACAGCACCATCTAGCGCATTATATGCAAACAGACCTTTTTTCCACAGGTAACAAATCAGGAATTTCTAGTAAAATTAGAAAATGCAGGTATTGCTTATGAATAACACATGTTAAATAAACTTTTTGTGTGCATATCAGACACTGAAAGGTCACTCCACAAGCACCTTACCCAAGTGATGACTGATGTGATCAGAACAGACACACAAGAATTGCTTCAGTGTTTGGCTACAAAATCAGAAGTGCCAGAAAAACTACTAGCGTCAAGTCCTGCCTAACTGACACTCCAGAGAACAATAAAGGTTGGGATAAACGTTGAATGAGTTCAAGTTGTAGCACTACAATAGTAATCACATTTCATCAAATCAAGAAGCCAATACAAAATTGAAAAATAGGTACCTTTATTCTGTTCTGTAAAACTTCACTATCACCTCATAATTTTCACCTCATCACATAATTCATCATCTCTCTCTGCAGAAATACTTCAGTAATTCAGGACATGCTTTCATTCTCTGTTCAGACTTTGCTTGCATAGCTTTGAAGTGAGACAGACAACACCAAGCAGTGTTCCAAAGTACCTTTTGCACTCCAGCCCCCATCACTGGAAAGGAAAAGTGCTTCCTTAAGCTAGCCAACAGTTGCTGATCAGGCATTTTTACCAACCTGTCCACTGTGGGAGCACAGGCAAACGCAGTGAATATCAGGAGTGAAGATTCCTGTAACTGCATTGTTTTGGAGGGGGGAACTCAAGCTATTTAGTTGACTATCTGTACCTATCAGGCTAGTCTGGAAAATATCTGCAGCCTTAAACACAGCAGCTTTAAAACAAAAACTATCCCATAGTCTACAGCATTACTCACCTTGGTATGCCTCTACTCCAGTTAGAGGAAAAAAAAAATAAAAGCAGGTAGAGCTTTTATAACAGTAGTATGCCAGCTAATAAGATATAAACATATAAATTACCATAGTGGACAAAACAAGCTTTACTTTATAATTGCAAATTACACACAGACCTAATCACAGAAAAATGAAATCATTAAAGTTGGAAAAAACCTCCAAGATCATCAAGCCCAGCCTTTGACCAATTACCACCATGTCAACTACACTGTAGGAGTAAGTGCCATGTCCAGTTGTTTTTTGGATGCCTCCAGGACTGGTGACTGTACCCCTCCCTTGGCAGCCCATTCCAATGCTTAACTAACCTTCTTGGGAAAAAATTCTTCCCAATATCCAGCCTGAATGTCCCCTGACACAGCATGAGGCCATTCTGTTGATACTTGCCTGGAAAAAGGGGCAACCCCCACCACACAACAACCTTCTTTCATGTAGTTGTAGAGGACAACAAGGTCTCCCCTAAGCCTCCTGTTCTTTTGGGTGAGGCATGGGCTGCCAGCTTCTCCAGGAGAATGCTGTGGGACACAGCACCAAAAGTTTTACTGAAGTCCATGTACATACATCCACAGCCTTTCCCTCATCCAATGGGCAGGACACCTGGTCATAAAAGGAGATTAGGTTAGTCAAAAAGGACCCGTCTTTCCTTAACCCATGCTGTGGCCTGATCCCCTGGTTGTATTGTACATACTGATAAACTAGCAAATGCAACTTAGTGCCCAAGCTTCTTCATAAGCTGCCTGAAAGGGCAACTAAGATGAGGTGGTAATGTCTCCACCTACATTACTGTAGAAAAGAGTGATGCTCTAAATGGAAATTTATTTTTAAAACTGCGTGGATGGATAAAGCATACTTGTTTCATATTTCACACAATCACAGAATATTTTGGGTTGGGAGTGACCTCAAAGATAACTCAGTTCCAACAACCCCTCTACCACAGGCAGGGATACCTTCCACTAAATCAGGTTGCTCAGGGCTCCATCTAACCTGCCCTTGAACGCTTCCAGGGATGGGGCACACACAGCTTCTCTGGGCAGCCTGTGCCAGTACCTCATCACTCTCACCATAAAAAAATTCTTCCTGACACATAATCTAAACCTACTCCCTTTCAATTTTTAAGCCATTCCCCCTTGTCCTCACCCTACATAAGCAGTCTCTCACCATCTTTCTTATTGACTCCCTTCAAGTATTGGAAGTCCACAATTAGGTCACCCCAAAGTCTGAACAATCCCTTCTTTCAGCTTTTCCTCATAGGAGAGGTGCGCCAGTCCCCTCATCAGCTTGGCAGCCCTCCTCTGAATTGGCCTGATTGCCAGAGGAAAGGAAAAAAAAAAAAAAAATGAGAAGGGAAAAAAAAGGTAAAAGACGAGAAAACCAGGGAACAGCAACACCCAGCATCAGGGATTAAATAAGTACGGTTAACTTTGCCCCACTCAAGACTCTCAGAAAGGGCTCCAACACCACACAAAGCTGTCACAACAGCACGAGGACACCGAGAAACGCGAGCTTTCCACGCTTCCGGAAGCAGAGGAACCCACTCCTTTCCCTCCACCCCTTTGCCCCGCCAGGCGCTGCCTGGGACTGACACGGCGGCTGCGCCCTCAGTGCCCGTGTGGCGCATGCGCCGCCCCCGCCTGCCTGCGGCGCGCTCTGACGCGGGGAGCGTAAACAAAGCGGCGCCCTGTGGGAAGAGGGAAGCGCTACGTGCAGGAAGAGGGAGCCTCCATCTTAGGCGCTCGTCGCGGCGGCGGGATGGCGACGGATAGCCGGGAGGAGAAGGGTACGTGGCGGTAGAGAAGAGGGCACGTGTTAGGCCCCAGGGAAGGGGGAAGGCTCAGACGGGGGCCCGATCCCCGCACGAGACTTCCCCCCTCCCCGGGGCCACCTTGGAAGCTGGTACTGGGCCTTTAGCCCGGGAGACGTACGTCTCCAGGGGAGCGGAAGGGCGGCGGAGTCAGGAGTGACCCTTCGAGGATGATTTTTTACGGAAGCGCTCCCTGTATTTTGTTGGGGAGCAGGAAGGAATACTGCCCCTTATACTTTGGTGTCACGGTGGCAGCGGGCGCGGGGCAAGGTGACTCCCTGCGGGCAGCGGAAAGAGGGAGAAGTTCGTGGGCCGTAACTTTTGCATTATCGACCGCGAGTCACTGTAGGTTGTCTTTTCGCAAGAAAGTATTTGCGATTTTTATTGCGGCTTTTTGTTTGTGCTTGGATCGCTCGGCCGTTTTGGGTTTGGGAGTTTTTGCCCGGTTTTCTGTCGGGGATGTAGTTAACTTTAGCAAGCGGAAACTGGTGTTGTAATCTTATTTTGGTGCTTACTGTTTGGCTTTTAGCAGTCAGCTGTGATTTCTAGGCACTGTGGATGAATAAATTTGAGTTAGAGGAATTGGACGATTTCAGACTCATTGGTCTGGAATAATAATAATTTAGGGTAATTAGTGTCGAGTTATAGAATCACAGCCCTTATAACTGGCACCCGCTATCCACGGAAGCTGAAGTGATCCGCATGTTTTCTGTGAGGTTATATTAATCAGTTGTCCCAAAATAGCCTATTTAAGAAGCAAAACCAAAGTTAGGTGTAGCAGATTGCTGTTTGGTGGTTCGTGCAGAGAGTTGCGAAGTTAAAAAAAGGGGTATTTTGGCTTGGAGTGCGTTCATTTGAATTTCATTAGAGAATAATGCTTCGTGTAGTCTTTTGCAAGATATGCGTCTACAAAATGGCTTTGTCAGAGTAGTAAAAGTTTGCTAATATTTATTGTGAAACTATATGGCATGGAAAGTTCCCCGAAGATTTTGTTAGAACTGAAAAATGAAATTTTTAGCAGTGCTTGATCCTTAATGATATTATTTTAAGAGTGGTAGATTCGGACATGATCAGGTTGTGTTGAAACAGATCTGATAGCCCACTGTGGATGAGCAGTGAATTTGAAGTGTTTGCTGTTGTCATCTATGAATTTCTATTAATATAATTATTTATCCAGTTGGGCTGGAATATTTTGTGTGTGTGTGTTTGTCAGTCACTGCCAGCGGTCAAATTTTACTTTTACTTTTTTTTTTTAAATTATTTCTCATGTGAAAAGGGTTATTTTGACTGAATAGCAGGTGGTGAGGCATATTTGCATCTGAACTGATGTCTGTTGTAAGTACTTCCACTGGAAGAGAAATGCTATTTTACTACCTAGAAAAAGCAGAAATAAGTTTACTTTGAAATCATAGGGTCTTATTTAATTTGTATGATCAATTGGATTTTTGCTTGGACCCTTCCTATAGTTCTGGTTCTCCTGGCCAGCAGAGGAAATGGTCTTGCAGGCTACCATTCTGCTATTTTGGGTGAGTTAAATTTGTTCGTGGAAGGATCCCACAAAAGACAAGTGGGCAGGAGAGCCCTGTTGGGAGTATCTGTAACTCATTTGGTCCCTCCCTCTTCAGTGGTGATGGACTATAAAATACCTGTCCTCTGCCATTTTTCTGTTTCTGCTTTTGTGTTTCTCCAGATATCTCTCTGAGATAATTTAGCTCTTCAGGTTGAACACTGACTGCAGCAGTTCAGTGAGAGGAATCATGTTGTGCAAGTCAGGCGGTGTATCCAGTGCAAGTAAGAGACAGGAAGTGGGCTGCTAAATAAATCTGGAAATGAGTTTCTAAAGAAATCAGGTCAATATGCCTATAGAAGGGGATGGGGGAACTGTTCCCTTCTCCTGCACCCGTTTTAAGGTTCCGGCTGCATATGATGCCCATCTAACCTGCAAGGGATTTAGGAGAGAGAGTGTGTCAAATGTGCATTTTCTGTTAAATTTTCCTTCTCATTTACTTTCGAATGAGCTGATACAGAAGTCTTTTAGCACCTTTGAATGCTACTGCAGTAGTTAGATCAAATGTACAGTAGTTTCACGAATACAAGCCGCACGGAGTATAAGCCGCACTTCTGGTGCCTCGACAATGTTGCTGTCTTTGTCAATAGATAAGCCGCACCCCGAATATTAGCCGCACTTTCGTTCGTCGCGAGAATCCGTGCGCAGCTTTCACAAATTGGCCAGTTAGTAACAGGATCGCGGCATAGCGGGGTTTACTGGCTCAGGGCGGGGCCAGGCAGGCTCGGCCCACTCATGGTTGCCGACGGGGCCGGGTGGCCCAGCTCAGCGCCACGGCTCGGCGGGGCTGGCCGGGTGGTGCTGCCGCCGCCGCCGGGCTCACCGGCCGCCCCGCGCCGCGTTCGCTCGCCCGGCCGGCAGGGCTGCCGCCGCCGCCGGGCTCGCTGGCCCCCCTCTCCCGTCAGCACCGCCCTGCTGCCGCGTTCGCTCACCCGGCCGGCAGGGCTACCGCCGCCGCCGCCGGGCTCGCCGGCCGCGCCGCATTCGCTCGCCCGGCCGGCAGGGCTGCCGCCGCCGCCAGGCTCGCCGGCCGCCCCCTCCCGTCTGCACCGCCGCCGCGTTTCCTCGCCCTGGCCGGCACTGCAGGCCCCCGCACCGCCGGGCTCCCCCACGCTGCTGGCTCCGATTCTGCTGGGCTTCCCCCGCTGCCAGGCAGCCCCACCCGTCGGCCTTCCTGCTTCTGCCATGCTCCCCTGCACTGCTAGCCCCAGTTCTCCTGGGCTCCCCCGCCCTGCTGGCCCGGGCTCTGCCGCACCCCCTGCCCCGCCCTGCTGGCTCAGGCTCTGCCGCCCGCCCCCCACACTGCTGGCCCCGCCTCTGCCAGGCTTTCCCACCTCTGCCGGGGCCGGCCGGGCTTCAGCTTGGCTTGGGGCTGCCGCGGGCTCTCACTTCTGTGTTGGCAGCTTTTAGAATTTTGTTCATGTATTAACCGCCCCGGAATATTGGCCGCACTTCCAGGTTTCCACCAAAATTTTGGTCAAATTGGTGCGGCTTGTATTCGTGAAATTACTGTAGTTTACTCAAGTATGCTGTTGTCTGACCAAAAGGGAAACAAATCTGAGGTTCAATATGTGTGATTTGAGATGGATGATATGCTTAATTTTCTAATCCCAGTGCACCTCTTTTTCATTGGTGTCCAGCAAAAAACCTTTTGTTCTAGGCTTGCCAAACTTCCTGTGGGCAAGCAGAATGCAAGCCAGGAAATTTCATCCTACATTTGGCAGTTGCACAGCCATTAATCTGACTCTTATATATTTATCAGTCACAGCAACAATATATGCTGTGGATGTATAGGTGTCTATAAACATGAAGAGCTGTTCACAAGAGAATTATGGTAAAATTTTGTCTTGCATTTAAATGTCTGCTAACTGTAAACTACCAGGGAAATGTTTGATCCACTTCTCTCTGCACCATTTCCTTTGCATTAGAGACACCAGCTGAGTAGTTCAGGGATCGTTTTTGCATACTCCTACCACCGAAAATTTGGAGAAGTGCCAGCAGGAAAGTTAGTGCACATGCGCTAACTTCAGGTTTTGTAGTATGTAGTAGAGAAACAATTATAATACTAATTTTTTTAGTTATTATTTAAAGTGTGGGTTATGTTTGGGCTTTTTTAATATCAAGCTGTAAAATCTATTTTGTGGCTCAGCTCAATATTTTGAGATAGACAAGCTGTCAAGCTCTGGAGGACTTACAGTAATTTCATGAGTATAAGGTGCACTGGATTATAAGCCGTACTTCAGAGTGTCGGCAACTTTTCATTCTTTGTCCATATATAAACCGCACCAGATTATAAGCTGCACTTTTTCTTGCAGCAAGGATCCACGTGCAACAAAGTAATGAATTAGTAACAGAATCGCGGGGTTTACTGCCCCGCCACTGGGGCTGTGCGGGCTCAGCTCGGCGCTGCCCCGCCACCGCCGGGGATTGGCGCCGCTGTCCCACTGGGGCAGGGTGGGCTCCGGCTCGACTCAGGGCTGCTGCGGGCTTGCACTTCCAGGTTGGCAAATTTCTGAACTTTGTCCATATATTGGCCACTCCAGATTATAAGCCGCAATTCCGGGTTCAGAACAAAATTTTAGTCAAAAGGGTGCAGCTTATACTTGTGAAGTTACTGTTATTTGCTGCATTATCTCAGTTTCACACAGTACAGGAATTCTTACCTGCATCTGCTATGGGTATTGTAAACCAGCTGAATCCTTGGAGGTTGCTCTGGTTTTTTTTTACTGAGTGCAGAAAATGCAATCAATCACAAAGTGGAAAGAGCTAAGAATTTTGGAGAGATTCCAAGATTATTAACCTTTTTATTTTTCCCTTTGCATGCTTAAGCTTAGTTCACTCTTACTTTTAAAAGTACTTGGAATATAGATCTGCTACTCTAAAGTTTGTGACTCCTTCTTCTAATAGAATCACCATATGTGATTTGGTTTCAGGCAAAGCGAAACAACCAGAAATAGTGACAGATGTTAAAAGTTTTATGGGCAGATGTGGGCATTTACTGCTTCTGGCATGCATTTTCTTTAACACTTATCGTTTTGATCAAGTTGTGGGTTGTTTTTTTTTTTTTCAGAACAGCTTAGAGTTAATGATGCTGCAAATAAGTACTACTTTCCCCATAGTGTTTTTTTCTATTTGTAAGTAAACCACAAAACCTACCCCTTCTAACACAGCAATGACAACAATAGTGGTAGAGAGATAATTCAGCATGCAAGTTTCAGAATTTTGCAGAGATATGGGTCCCTCCTCTTTACTAATGGCACTCAAACTATCTCCTGGTCTTCCTCTTTCTAAAGTTTTATACCGGCTGTTATGTTCAGCTTTCATTTGTAGCTCAGCTTTCCTGCAAAGCTTTTGTGACACGAAGAGCTAACTTGGACCTTGTTTAGAGGTCTAAATCATCTTGTGACATATTTTAATTATTTTATTATCTTTCCAAATGAAAGTGTGGAAATAAATAAAGAATACGTCAATTTTTGGTTTTTTATATATCTGTAGCCCTAAAGGAAATGTTTGGGTTTGTAAATACTAGTTCTGTAGTTTACATATCCAGATTTTTTATGGTTGGTTTTGCCTTTTTTTTGCGTATTTTCAGATGGTGAACTGAATGTTCTGGATGACATTTTGACTGATGCTCCTGACCAGGATGATGAGTTGTATAACCCCGACAGTGAGCAAGACAAAAGTGAGAAAAAGGGTATGTGGCTTTGGTAGTGGATGTTCTGCAGAAGCATAAGTGGTAATAAATGTCTGTCTTACTATAGTTGGACTTTGAAGTAGCAGGTTTTATAACTTGATTCAAAGAGTGAATGAGTTCTAAAAGTCTTTATTTCACGGACATGTGCTTTTTTGCATGACCCTCCAAGCAAACAGTCAAATCCGTTTCCTTTTGTCTCGAGAGTTGCTAGGTCTTGCTTGTTCTAAATTCATTTGCTATTAGCAAATGACTGTCCTTTTTGGCTCAATGAAGTGAGATGGAAGCAGAGCAAAGGAATTGCAAAATCTGATTCCAGTTCTGTTCTTGATTTGATTTTAGACCAATCCCATAAGCATTTCTGTGTATAAAATCTGAGAAACACATACCTCTTTGTGAAGTAAAGTACATGTTTTAGAGCATGAGCTGTTCCTAAGAAGCAGTTTTGAGTGTTGCTGTAAAGCCTACAACTGGAAGATGCTCCCTATGACCGCAACAGGGTAATTACAGTAATTTCAGAACTATAAGGCGCACCAGATTATAAGGCGCACTTCCTAGTGTCAGCAGATTTCCAAACTTTTTCCATATATAAGGCGCACTGGATTATAAGGCGCACTTTTTTTTTTGCAGTGAGGATCCCCGTGCAACAAAGTAACCAATAAGTAACGGAATCCTGCGAGCCATGCGGGGCTGCGCAAGCTGAGCCCCGCCGGGCCGCACTGAGCCGTGCGACTTGCGGCTCGCATTTCCGGGTTGTCGCCAAATTTCCGAACTTTGTCCGCATATAAGGTGCACCGGGTTATAAGGCGCACTTCCAGGTTTTGATCAAAATCTTAGGCTTCAAGGTGCACCTTATAGTTGTGAAATTACTGTACCTAAAATAGAGAAAGTAGGAGCCTCTGTACAGTTTTTGTTTTGATATTGAAAATAACACAACTTGATATTTCTTTCTATTTAAGGATCAAAAAGAAAAACTGACAGGATGGAAAATGCTGAAAGCAAGAGGCAAAAACCTTCTGTGCATTCCTCGAGGCAGATAATGCCAAAGCCTCCCAGTTCATCCGTTAGCAATAATAAGAGAATAGTGAGTATGAAAGGAAAGCCGATATCAGAATACAAGACTGAGGAGTATCAGAGATCTGACAGAAACAAGCGCCCAGATGGTGATCGAAAGATGCGAATGTCAAGCAGTTCCAGGGATCCTTATAAAGGACAACCAGAAAAATCTTACATGAGGAAGAGGGATATTGATAGAAGGGCAAAGTCTTCTACACCGGATGGTTCAGAGGTATTAAGTATTCTTGCTGCCTTATAAATAAAGCACTTTTATGAGACTTTTGTAAAGCACATTCTCTTAGGACTGTGTGTGCAATGTTATATGACTGCTGATTCACTTTTTCTTTAAACATCAGAGAATCAGGCATGATGTGGATAGAAGACCAAGCAGATCTAGCCATTCTTCTAAAGAAGAAGTGCACTCTGAAGAGTATTGCTCAGATCATGAGACTGGCAGTAGTGGTTCCTCTGAACAAGGCAACACAGAGAATGAGGAGGAAGGAATGGAAGAAGAGGAAGATGATGAAGGGGAGGAGGATGAAGAGGTGGAAGAAGATGGGGAGGAAGATGAAGAAGAGTATGAACAGGATGAGAGGGATCAGAAGGAAGGAAATGACTATGACACACGTAGTGAAGCCAGTGATTCTGATTCTGAATCTGCCTCTTTCACAGACGGGTCGGTCAGGTCTGGATCTGGTTCAGATGCATCAGGTAAGCAGCATCTTTCATGCTAATGTGAACTACCTTGCCACTGAAAGTTTGACTACTTTTAAAAATAACCACTTCCTGACCATGTCAAAAATAAGCCATGATAGCAGAAGTCAGGAAGATTTTAGTTATGAAATACCATAGGCAAGGAAAAAAGTACTGGAAGGTGGTAAAACAAAATTGTGAATATCCACATTACTATGTTGAGGATTGATTGTGTTCTTGACTGCTTTGGCCTTGCTGTTCAATGCTTTGAAGCACTAAAATTAGTATTTTTTTATGTATCTAATGGCTTAGTTTTCCACACAATTCATTTTAATTTAATGTTAAGTTGTTTGGTATTCATCTAGATGAGTGATCAGGTAGACGGGTATTGTAAAAGCACCATATCCCTGGGGAAAGAGAGCTGACTCTTAGATAGTGACTGTATTCAGCATAGGAAATCTAAACCTAAGTTGAAGCTATTAGCTGTTAGTGCAAATTTAGAATGAAATAAATATTTTTAAGCAGAAACTGGGAGCAGTTTGTATTTGTATATTGTAACTGGTCCTAACTTACTGATGTGAAGTGCTAATGATGTAAGTAAGTGCTTTTGGGTTTGGCTGTTCATTGTTTGTTTTTTCTAGGAAAGCAGCTTGCAATCCTGTTAAGATTCCTATTGTGTATCTTCCTTGTTTGAAGTCTTCATAAGTGGTCATCCTGCTTAATATGCTGCCTTTTTTAGCTCAGCTGTTGGGAATTAGAGACAGCAAAGTGTAACCTAAAGACAAGTGAAGCTGTAATAACTGTTCTAAAAAGCACTGTGGTATAATGTAACACTTTCTTAAGAGTGGAAATAATTGTTTGTATGCCACAGTGTTTTGTTTTCCTGCCCCTTACCATGTTTTTGAGCTCTGAATAAATGAACTCCTATCACTATCACTACACAGTTTGTGCTAGATGGTGCACATTTGGGTGAAGGCTGGAAAGAAGCACTAACTCACTGATACTGAAAATACAATAATAATAAATTCTGTCTCTGAACATTCCACAGATTTACTAGATTTTTGCCATTCATCTTCCTTTTGTGAATGCAAAGCTTGAGTAACTAGCATTTGCTTCTTTTGTGCGTGATAGTTTTGTGGCAACAACTACAATTTTAATGTGCAAGCCAAATGGTAACTTCACTTTTGCTGATGCTATTTTCCTGTCTCATCACTTTTTAATCTCAACTTTGCCTATGTTTAAAATATGGCTTTTATTTTTTATGGTTTCTTTTAGATGAGAAAAAGAAGGAGAGGAAGAGAGCTAGAGGTATCTCTCCAATTGTTTTTGACAGAAGTGGAAGTTCTGCATCAGAATCATATGCAGGTATTCTTCCCTTTTGTTGCTTGTCGTTGCATCAAATCGTAATGTGTAATCTAAAATAAATGTAACTGGCTGTAGAAGTTTACAGGGTATGTAGTGCTGTATAATTTGGTATTTACTTCTGGCATGTTGTGTGTGGATACCTTTGAGGGGGGAAGTAGACTTTCTTATTACTTTAATGCTATTCTGTTGCTTAAGTGGAAATTTCACTTTTTTTTTTTAACTTGGAAGATGATGATTCAGTGACTAGTTTTCTGAGTAGGAAATTGTTCAAATACTATTTTAAAAAAACAACCCCAAATCAAACAACCCAAAACTGAAACAAAAAAAATCCAAAACAAAACACTCGTACACATTGAATAGTATTTTTTGTGTGTGTGGGTGCGCGCCAGAAAGCATAATTTGTCATGAATGAAAATTGTATGGGACAAGGCTGTAGAAATTGTATATTATCTCTATTAACGCTCAATCTGAACAAATGTACTTTGGCTAAACACAGGTTCAGAAAAGAAGCATGAGAAATTATCATCTTCCGTTCGTGCTGTCCAAAAAGGTATAATTTAAATTTGAATTTTTAATGCATGCCCCATAGCAAGCCATTGTCTCTGCTGATTAAATTACCTGTAAGTAGTGATGTTCTGATATAATTCAATTTGAGCACATCATTGTTCTGAGCATGAGAACTGAATCTTGAGCTACTTTTGCATGTTTTGAGAGTGATACATGAAAAGTTCAGTCACTTTGCTCTTTGCATAGGCAAACAAATATAAAAGGAGGTGCTTAAAACTGCAAAGAGGAGCAGCATTCACCATTCTCTGTTGAGCAGTTTGTGCTTGTTACAAGTGTTACCCATGATTTATGTGAAGATCCTTAAGCAAGCAAATAAGTCCTACATATCGGAACATCACTGAATCATGCTAATTTAATTTTACTTTTTTCTTTACTTGGCTATCTTAAGTTTTGGTTTGGTTTCCCCTGGCATTTTGTACTCTGCAGCTTTGACTTCAAGTTGGGTGGTTGACTGTGATAATTCCTAATAGATAGGAAATGAGTGGGATACTGTGTACTTTGAAGGAAGCAAACAACTATCTGTACTCAAAGCAACGTGTTTGGTAAGTATTTACAGTTCAGCTTATTTGATACTTTGTTTTCTTTTCAGACCAAACAAGTAAACTTAAATACATTCTCCAAGATGCAAGATTCTTTCTCATCAAGAGTAATAACCATGAAAATGTATCGCTTGCTAAGGCAAAGGTATGTTGAATTTTCTTCAAACTGATCCGTTTGGCTGTCTTCAAACACACCCACCTTAGTTTGAAAGAGTTTGTAGTTGGATGCATTATTTTCTTTATCTCTTGGATCTCAGTAGATGCAGCAACAAAAGTTACTGCACCTTGGTCCTTCTGCTTCCGCTGTAACCTAGAAAAGGTCATAGACCACTGGCCATTTTTCATGCCAAGAATAGGTTAAAAGGGGCCTTGGGGTCTGTTTGATAACGTCCTAAGCCAACCTCTGTCAGGAATGCTGAGGTGATATTTTCTTCCCTCCATCAAGCGCCTCTGTTCATGTAGCTATACTCTGAGAAGGTTCAGAAGGTTGATTGGGTTTCTTCGAATGCTACTTGAGTAATTTTGGTCAGGTGATTTAGGATCTGAAGTCTTACTGTGGAAATGAATGCCTGGCAGTGCTGGTATGATTGAGTTCTTTGGGAGGGATTCCAGAGCACTGAATTTCAGCTGTTGAGGAATTACACTAGGTGTTTCTTGCACCTCTCCAGTGGTTTTGTATTGGCTCTTGTTCTTTGGAACGGGTTATAGAGAAAATACTTGATTTGCTGTTACACAATATACACAGAGTAGGTGATTCTATTAATGAAGATTTTCTGAATTAGGATGAAAATAGCATTAAAATTATTAAACGAATCTCAGAATCTTGGGCATGTTTGGTTCATACCTCTCCTTCCAGCTTTGAAGGTGCAATGAGCACCATTCTGATTGATGTTTGCTTTAGCTCTGTAAAGGATTCTGTCCTATTTTGTGCTTCGTCCATGTATGGAGCTGCACTAGTATCCTTGTTCTTGGAGTTATTGGAGTGGATACTTTGTCTCTCATTGTAGAGGCATCAGTGCTTTGACATTGGACTTCCATGAAACTCGCTTTTGTGGTGCCAGTGTAATAGGTTGTTCTCACAGCAAGGCTTTACAAGCAGCCAAAAGCTATGTAATCTGACTGTAAGCTAGCAAAAACCCCAAATAGTTCTCTGATGGCTGTAATGAATTACCAAAATCGAACAAACAGTGATCCAAGTTCAGAGTAGAGCATGAATACTTACCTTCACTAAAAAACGCAAGGAAAGGAATGTTGACTTTGGTATGTAAATCCTATTCTGAGGCTGAAGCTTGTTTGCCCAGGAAATGGACAGAGGAGTAATTCAATAAACTGTTACTCTACATCTCAACCCAGTTGGTACCTTAAAACAGGTTGGGTTTTATTGTGTGTTGCTGTGTAATGTCTGGTGAAAGGGGAAAAGGTACTACCGAGGCTAAACAAAGTGATTTGAATTTTCTTGCCAGTTTAAAGTGTTACTCTGGTGTCCTTCATGTTGCTGGCATTTCACTGAAAGAGTTTTAAAGTCTGCAAACTGTCTGACAAATCTGCAATAATATACCCATTTACCTGCCCACCTTTTAGCATATATTCTGTTGTTTTTTCATAATTTCTGTGTGTTATATAATACATAAATTCCCTAAGTCACTTAAAACATATGTGAACACTTTCGCCCTTACTATTTTTAAGTTATCTACCCATCATTATAATTACAAAGGAAGTCTTATAGATGGTCTCAATGCATCTTCAGTGTTCAACAAAAGAGAGTGTTTTAAAAGTTTTAGCACAGGGCAGGCTAAAATATTTCTTGACGGAAATTAATTTAGCAATACCTTTTTTTTTCAAATTGTCTTCTATTCCGGTACGCTATTTTGGTCTTTTGTTCATCTACATTATATGTTTATATTAGCTAAATCATTTGAGTTGAACTCTTATGTTTTGGTGATAGGGTGGGTGTTTTTCTGTTTTAGGGAGTATGGTCAACACTTCCAGTGAATGAAAAGAAGCTTAATGCTGCATTTAGATCAGCAAGGAGTGTTATTTTGATATTTTCTGTAAGAGAGAGTGGCAAATTCCAAGGTAAGGACAAGTGAGCTATTATCAAGGTGAGTAAAAGTGAGTTTTATGTGCAATAGCCTCTCTGTTGTATCTTTGTTACAATTCATAAAAAATCCTTTAGGGTTTGCAAGATTATCTTCAGAGTCTCATCATGGAGGATCACCTATACATTGGGTGCTGCCTGCAGGAATGAATGCAAAAATGTTGGGAGGCGTCTTTAAAATTGACTGGATTTGCAGGTAAATAATTGTGGATTTATGTTACTGTTAGTAACAAGGCATTATAATATCATTTCTGCATGTTATTCAAGTGCCAACAGTGTCCTTCTGAAACTCGTTTCAACCAGAGATCTATCCACACTACCTATTTGAATAGACCACTGTGGATGAAAAAGAAAAAAATTGATGTAAGAGCAAATCTGTCTTGATGTGACTGAACAAAGAAAGTACTACTGCTCTAAAACAACATATGAAATAATGCAAGTATTGCATAATGTATAGGTTGTGAGCAGTATGTTCATTGATTTAACTGAGTATGTCCTTACAGAAAAGATTTTAAATGCCTATTAAGGAAAAAAGTTACAGCAGTCTCATGAAATACATTACATGGTTATACAAGTACTTTGGACTGCCAGAAGGACTTAATACAGGAAAAAACAAGACTTTGAATTAGAGAAAAGTCTTGTGTTGGAAAGGTTCTATTGAAGCTACTGACTCCTTGCACATACAGCTCAAAACACTTCTAGCTTCATAATTAGGGCAGTGCTCAGGGATTTATTTCAGTAGGTCCCAAGAGCTACCACATGTAGAGACTGGTCAGTGTATTCAGATGGTGCTGTAACAAACAGGCACACTCTCAATATTGCGTGAAGACCAAAATATTTTCTTTAAAAGGAGAACCTGTCATAGTATGGGTTATATTAGTTACTGCTGGAATAAGTCAAAGTGAAATCTTCAGTTACTAATATGTAGAACATAAGATTTTCAGAGACCTGACAGTACAAAGAATAACAGGATTATTTTATATGTAATCTCCTACTGTATACATTTTTAATTCTTAATTTAAAAAATGGAGGCAAAACTATAAATGGTACCACTTGCATGTTTAGGAGAGAGTTGCCATTCACTAAGTCTGCTCACCTGACCAATCCTTGGAATGAACATAAGCCAGTAAAGATTGGACGCGATGGACAGGTTTGTTAATTCTTCCTTTTTTTCTGTAACTGACACCCTCTAGTGCTTGCTTCCAGCTTTGAATGTGCCAGAGATTAAGAATGTTTTCAGAGCGGTTACTTGCAGTAGAATACTGTGGCAAAGGCACTCTGCTTCTTTCTAATGCCTTTGTGGAAGAAGGAAAAGGAAACAATACAGTGCCAAATTTGTTGTCATCTTTGTGATAAACAGTGTGATATTTTGAATTTGAAATGTAATGTGCCTTGCATTGAGTAGTGTCCAAACTATATAGCATCAGGCTTTAAAAAAAAGGTCTGGTGTTTCTAGTTGTGCTTTACATTGCATTTTTTTAATATATACTGTATTGCTTCAGGCATAGATTGCCATTATAGAATATATGCTAAGCAAATTTTAAGTGGGGCTGGCTCTTTGTCTTGTCAGACATACCAGAGTTCAGGTATGTTGTTGCTGGCATCATGTACCCAAGCTGTGGGTAAAATAACAGGTTCTGCTTTCTTAAGACATGATGGGAGGTAATCTCCATACTGTGTGGAAAATGTCTGCCATGTGTTGCATTCATTGTTTTGCTCACAGGTATGTTTGCTTTGTTGTGTAGCAGGAGATGAACAATAGTTTTGGTCTTGTTTTTAGTTTAGTGTGAACTTAAATTTTAAAAAAAGAAAAAGTATTTCAAGTTAGTTTCTGTTAAATGGTCAAGGAATTATTTTTTCTAAAATGTTTTATCCTCAATAGACTTGCAATCTGGACCTGAGTTTTGGCTTTTTTCATGAAATTACTGTACTGTTGTGGTCTGGACAAGCATTGTCTGATGCTTGCTCTCCCTGCTTTTTCAAGTCGTCTTATTTCCTGAAATGGTTGTCATTTATCCATTTATATTGGCACAACTCTGAATGGATCTCTATTTTGAGAATGTGTACGCTGAAATTCTGCCTTTTATGGCATAATTTGGGAAGGTGTTCTGCAGGTCTGCAGTCACCAGTTAGAAGAAGCACTTTTTCAGATTGTTTTACACCTGGCTCCTGCTAGATTTATTTGATTGCCCAAGTTCTTGTACTGGAAGAGAGAGTCAGCAAGTTTATTTCTGTCCCTTTTTCCTCCAGACAACTTGCGGTGTCCGACCGTCCTATTATCTCCATCTCGTTCCCCTTATACAGCATATTTCTCTTTTAATCTAGGCTGGAGTGATGCAACTTGCTCAGTCATTGCATGAAGGAATTGTTGCAGTCATTCAGTTATTCTTGGTGCCCTGCTTTGAAGCTTTTCCATTTGTATTGACCCCCTATTTTTTGAGAGGCAGGGGCGCACAACTGCACCCACTATTTAAGGTGTGGGTGGAACATGAACTTCCAGTGTGATACAATGGCTTTCTTATTCAGTGTTCCTTTCCTAATAACTCTGAACACACAAACTGCTTGTTTGGACTGTGGTCAGACTTTGAGATTGTGTTTTCATGGACCTGTCTACCATGCAATGAAGAACTCATACTGAATCATAGTAGGCAACTTCATCAGGCCATGGCTTTATATGTGGAGCTGGGATGGTTTTTTTTTTTCCTACGTGTGTCACTTTTCTTTCTGTAATAGGTGATCATTTTCTTTGTGATGAAAAACAGTCCTCTGATTTTATAGCAAAACAGTGATGTGGCCTGTATGTCTCATGGGAAGATATGATTACCCAAAGTGTTGGACTATTTTATGAAAATTCTAAGTAGTGCCTAAAGAGTGAAAGGTAACGTAAGTGAATTTTGCTGTCTCTAGTGATACTGAAGTCTCTTTGAATTGTCCTTTTTTTTTTTTTCTTAAATGTATGTTGTCAGTGTACTTGAGGAGAGTAATTTCTTCATTTTATAAACCACTACTGAACTTCTAACTAATTCTAGGAAATTGAGCCGGAATGTGGAACCCAACTTTGTCTTCTCTTCCCTCCTGATGAAAGTATTGACTTGTATCAAGTCATTCATAAAATGAGGCACAAGAGAAGAATGCACTCACAACCCCGATCAAGAGGACGCCCATCCCGTCGAGACCCTGTTCGGGATGTGGGAAGGTTAGAAACGTTCTTTGGACTGCTAATAGGCACATGTGTCAGAATAACCTGATGGAGGAATGTGATTCGTCAAAGCTTTCCCTGCGATAAAGAAGAGAGAAAATCCTCAAATCAAGCTGCATGGACAAGTTTGTGGCTTCATTGAGGATTTCACATGGTTCCCCGGTCTGTCATTTTTCAAGAGGAAAACGGGGATCTTTGCTTTTGCAGAAAAAAGCTCTTTAAAGTTTGGTCTCTAGTTTAGACTAGATCCCTTATTGAGCTAATGCAATGTGTAACGCTAGCTGTAGGTAAGCTTATGATTATGAGCAGGCTAGATGGAGAGGAGGAAATACTTATATGCCAAAAATGTGTTAATATCTTGTAAAAGCCTTTTCTTTCAGGTGTGTCTCTGGATAAGCCTTATCAAATATGGGACTTTTATAAGGATCACTTAGAATTTTGCAGAAGATGCCGCCTCATTTTGAGGATAAAATATTTAAGTTATTTTGATATTCAAGAGGAGCATTATTGGGACTGTTTCAAATTGTGTCACCGTGATGTGTTAATCCTATTGCCAAATATTCTTTAACATGTAACCAGTGAATTCACACATCTTGCTGAGCTTCTGAAAACAGTAGGTTCTTTCCAAAAGGGATCAAGTGGCCCTTGGAGACCCGGCAACAAACCAAAAAGAATGGCTGTTGCTGTGTCTGTATATACAACCTTTCCAGATGCTGGCAGTACCTGTGGACTTAAAGTATTTTTAGAGGATCGACATGGTTATTGATCACTGCTATATGAACTTAACATCATTTTCCAGAAAAAAGGGGGTATAACTTGTTACAGAATTGGAGAAGTCTTTGGAAAGAACTGATACTAGCCTTTCTGCCAAACACCTTTTCCCCGTGGTAGCCACTTTGCATACAGACTGATGTATGGTTTGGGCTGAAACCTTTGGTTAAGTTTCCTTCTTGTGGAAACGTCCTGTGGTAGGTACAGAGCCCCAACAAGAGTCCCCATTTCCTTGAGCTTAAAAAAAAAAGGACACTGTAACGAGTAGGTAGGAGGAAACCTGGCAGCGCCCCCTTATTTTTGGCTTTAAAGGACTGAACACCAAGATGGCTTTTGGAGTTAAGCTAAGAGGTTTCCAGTGCAATAAAGTATATACAAGTGAAGGTTTTGCAATGGACTGCAAACTATACATATAACACCACCACACCTTCTCAAGCCTGCCAGGGCCTCCATTTATGTATGTGGCTTACAGCTTAAAATCAGTAGTTGGACTACTATATGAACTGTTTCTATGATATTTTATACCGGTCGTAAATGCACTCTCAAAACTACAAGAAAGCGGTATGTTTATTCTTTACACCAGCTTTTATTTTCTTTGATCTGAATTTGCTGTAGATGCAACTGCTTTGATTTTTTGGGCCTTTTGTTCATACTAAAGAATCTGCTTCCAAAAGCTTAGTAACTGGGTATGGTGGGCTTTAAAGACTGAAGTTGGGGACGGGAGGGAGAAGTTACTATTTATAAAATTAAAAACTGTATAAGCTTGTTACTCAGCCAACAAGTTGCACAGAATTAAGTAATTATGAAAGTGTTAATGCTTTGTCATAGGAACGATACTATTGGGGAGGGGGGCGGGAAGGGAATGGTTTTGTAGCTGCTTTGTATTTAGAAACACTGTTACATTAGCACTGGAGTCTCCCAGTACAGTAATGTTTATGTACCTTGGAGCAAAATAAGCAGCCAGTTGTCAGCTCTTCTTTGAGTGTAACAACAATTGGAATGTGACTTTATAAGGAAGAGCAGAGTTCTTAACATCTCTTCTGTCAAAGAGCTGTTTTTATAGAAAAGAGCCCTAATTATTTTAATTACTAGGAAACTTGAGCATTATTAAATTGTAAAATGCACCCATGCATTGCTAATAAATTTCTTAAAACAGAAATTATTAGAAATATTGTAATAGGACTATTCAATTAGGAAACTCACAAAGTTGCAGTTTCACAAAGCATGCGGAGTTTTATTTATAAATGTTATAGAAGTAGGCCTTTTATAGAATTCTTTACCCCATAGCTATCAAATGCAGTAGTCTTCATACCCTCTGGCTGCAATGTTCTGTGAGATTTTTTGTTATCCAATAGGTTGTTTCAAAATACTGTGTGGAAAGTGTTATGTTCATGCCTAAGTTTGAGTTTGGTTTAGACAAATTTGTTACCTTTTTTTTGGTATGAAGGTACAGTTGGGTCAAGTTCCTTCCTTAACCTCCAAAATTCCTCTACACAGAAATTAACAGTGAAGTAATTGAGCTGGTTTTGATTCTTTCAGTTCAGATTTAAAGCTGTAGAATATTTTGAAGCAAATAGAGTTGAGAATGATTACATTGATATCCTGGGCAGCTCAGACTATTCCTGTGAGGTATTCTACTGTGACGAATGCTCCAAGCAACTTTGTTTAATCTTTGATATCTAATTTGTGTAGGCGTCGACCAGAAGAGTATGATATTCATAACAGCAGAAAGAAACCAAGGATTGACTATCCCCCTGAGTTTCACCAAAGACCAGGTTAATATCTTACTATGAAGATTTGTGTGCACCAATTCACAAGTGTTTTCTCTTCTAGCATATCCTTGTTAATTCTAAAGTAAGATACTGATATAACTGGGATATAAAAATATGACTTTTTCCAAGTGCTGCCTGCTGCTTTAACCCACCCCTTGCAGAAGTCAGTGACACTGTTTCACTGGTTTGAGAGCTGAGTTAACCTAGGCTGAGCCCTTTCTAAGAGCCTTGAATTGTGGACATTGTTATGAATGATCCTCTCAAGTGCTGTGTTAATGTGGGCACAAGAATAGATCTGACCTACGTGTCTGGATGCTAATAATCAAATGAAAATGTTTGAGAAATTTCCACCTGGGAATGTCAGCTGAGACTACCTGACTAGCAGCCTTTGTGTTGAGATGATGGTAGGCATTCAGTTAAGTTTTCAGAGAGAATTTTATTTACAAGCTTGACATGAGTTAAGGAGGGGGATGTTGCACTGCATTTTACAGAGGATCTAATGATAAAGGGACTTTTGTTGCTCCCTAGAAAGAGATGTTTGCAGTGGTAGTGCAGCAACTGGTCGTAGTGCAGCTTTTTTAAGGTTTTCTTCGGAAAGCAACTGTTAAGAAATTGTCACTTTTAGTCTAATAAATTATGCTTCACATCTTAGAAACACGCATTCTGCTATTTCAGTTGTAGATTTCTAAATGTGTTCAGAACATGCCTTTATCTGTAGCTTGTCTGCAGAGCCTGAATTCTTTAGTGCAAAAAGTGATGTTGCTGCTCTGCATCTTTCTAAAGCCATTGTTTAAAAAACAGAACAAGATTTTTTTAAAATAATGAAGCTCAGAAGCACTATTTTATTTTGATACAAGCATGCCTGTTTTGCACTGTTCTACTGAGCTCTTTAAAGGGATTTACTGAAGCTGTAAGAATTCTTTGCCCTGTGGGGCTTTTCCAGGTATTTTTTAGTTTGTTTTTAATTTCCTTCTGTAGCACTGTATCAAAAATATATTACGAAATGAACTTTAAGGGTTGCCTAGAGGAGCACATTTTACTGAATACACAGTTAGGAAGTAGTAACGGCCACATGCTGACTGCCTGGAGACAGTACTCTACTCTTCAAATTCATGAGCATTCCTAATTCATTTGGCTAAATTTCAAGTCTTTATTTGCACAGTTTCCTTCTTGCTATTTGTTGGTACTGTGTACAACTTCTTACAGGTTTATCAATGTCACTTTTTTATTATTATGTTATACTACTTATTTGCATTGTCTATTAGAAGCTGCAAGTTTTCAAGCGTTATTTTAAAAGTGAGGGTAATTCCAGGTAGACAATTCTGTGGCTGGCACAAAATGAAAGGACACTTTCTAATGAATATAATTTTTAAGATTGTTTACTTGAGATGGTAAATTGAATTAATACTGCTTGGTGTTCGAACAGGGTATATAAAGGATCCCAGATATCCTGAAGTAGACAGGTAAGGTGTGTTCATGTTATTCATTCTATGCCCTGATAACTTGTCTGCATGGATAAGTTGGATTTAGTTCTACAAATTTTTATTCCCAACAGACGATTTTCAGGAGTCCGACGAGATGTATTTTTAAATGGGGTAAGTTGTTGCATGCAAATTTTGGGGGAACTTTATATTCGGCTTTCTGCACTTCCAAAGAACACTCAACACAAATTTTAATATTACTGTCTTTTATTTTAGTCCTACAATGATTACGTGAGAGAGTTCCACAACATGGGACCACCACCACCTTGGCAAGGAATGGTTTGTGTTTTGTTGAGTTTAATTTTTCTTCTTGGCATACAGCTTCTTTTTGTTTTCCCCTAAAGAAGCCTGGCATATTCAGTGTGCTCTCAACTTTTCACTTTCCATAAAATTTTAGGGGAAAAATACTGATAGTAATATTTTTATATTTACTTTCAACAGTAGTCTGGCATTTTTAGTAAGCTCTGAGGAAATAACAGAACCCTCCTATAGCCTAGATGGGAGGGTGTGATCACATTCTGTGTTCTACTAAATGTTCATGGTAATTGGCTCTCAAACAGCCAAAGCATCGAACCGGTGAACTTGTTGATGAGGCTCATGGAGTGCACTGCTGGGCTCTAGCATTGTGCAGTGGCTTGCTTTTGGCTGTAGCAATGAAGCATGCACAAAATTAGCAAAATGTGCTGCACAGCCTAATTAAAATAAGTCTTCCTGTATTACAGCCTCCACTGAAATGCACTTTTTTCCCAGTCAGATGAGCAGACACATGAGTGTACATATCTACAACTATGTAGATAGTTCACTTGTACAAGTTATGGTTTTGCCTTGTCAGGAGAGGTACTCATAGTGAGTTTATTTTGGTTATATTTGGTAAGTCTGGCCTGATTTTGCATAACTGTAATGAGTCTTTTGGTTCTTGTGTGTACTGGCAATGAGCAAAAAGCAGTGCCAGATGTAGAGATGCTCCTAGAGCCTCTCATTTTTCTCAGCTGAAGCACAACTCCTTACAACGGAAGGAAGTAAACAAGGTTGTCAGGTGGGAGGAAAACAGTTTTTCAAACACCTCCCGAAACCCCCTTTTTTCCCCCTCCCCTCTTCTGCATGCAGTCCAAATATCCAGCGTCCTAGAGTCCAGTGCTTCCATTTACTTTCTTTGTAACAAAAATGCAAGCAAAGATGCTTTGGTATTATGTCAAAGGAAGACCTTGCTGATTGAAGAAATGGAAGCAATCAGCCAAAATAGTGTTGTTTAAAAACAAAATCTGCTAAAATTTTGTCAAATAATTTTGTCTTGCAAAGTCAGCTTTTTAATTTAGAATAGAAACATATTCATAAGGAATGAGTATGACATGTTTCTACAAAAGCTCTCTGGTTTGGAAATAATTCACATACTGTATGCAAAGGTTTGAAAAACCCAAAACCAAAACTTCCTCATTTAAGTAGTGAAAGTTTTATGTATGGTGTTTACCAGACTTCTCCAAGCAATGGTAGAGAGGTAGTAAAGCATGCCAGCCTAGTAGTAAGTAGTCTGCTGTTCAGAGAGGCTGTGATAAGATTTGATTTAGATCCTATGTTTTCTATCTGAATGATGCACTCCTTGTGTGCATTCCTTTACTTCACCAAACTTCATGTAATTTTCTTGTAGCCACCGTATCCAGGTATGGAGCAACCACCACACCACCCTTACTATCAGCACCATGCACCTCCACCTCAAGCTCACCCTCCATACTCAGGACATCATCCTGTACCCCATGAAGCGAGATACAGAGACAAACGAGTAGTAAGTGTCCACATAGACACAGGGGATGCAAGTCAGCAGGCTGGAGTAGGAATCTGGGGTCCAGGGGTAGCCTAGCTTGAGCTTTGTTGGCTATGGCAAACATGTTTATGACCTACATTAGAATTCATGGGAAAGATCAGTTGTTTAGATTGACTGCACACTTCCAGCAAATCTGAAAAGCCTTTCTCTCCCTGGTGAGGTAGAAGTGAAAAATTCTCAGACTCTTAAACTGAGGTGTATGCTTAAATTGACTTCTAACTTGTCTGCCTCTGAACATTTTCATGCTGAAGTCTGGTTTGAATAAGGCCATGCCTGTAACTTTACTTGTGCTTATGGACAACAAATTACTTTATTGGCAAAATTTTGTTTTAAAACTTCTTACAGGCACATCAGAAAACAGGGCGGACTGGTAAATTTCTGTTAGCTGGCTTAAAAGGCTCCTTAGCTTTCAGGTCTCTTGGTAGTGTCTGGCATTTGTACCCTGGATTCTGCACATGGATGCTGGACACTTGTTAGGTTGGGTTTGTCTTTTTTCAAATACAGTAATTTCACGATTATAAGCCGCACCATTCGGACTACAATTTTGGTCTGAACCCAAAGTGCGGCTTATAATCAGGTGCGGCTTATATATGGACAAAGAACGAAAAGTTGCTGTTTCAGTTTGGAGGACAGGTGTCTGCTGAGAAAGGCAGGAGCTTCTCTTTGAAGTGGAGAATGTAAACCCCCTCCCTCCAAATTATTATAATTTTGAAATCAAGGGGCTTTCAGGCGAAGATATGGGAATTAGGAATAACAGTTCTTTTCTAGGGAAATTAAAATAGAAATACAGTACTACAAAGGAACAAGCTCCAAGCCGTGACAAAGTCAGAGTACAATCTGACACCCCGTCGGGCAGGGTGTTGGTAGCAGTCTGATTAAATGGTGGTTGCAGTCCTCCTGCAGTGACAGGTGTGATTCAGTTGAAGCAGTGGTCCTGTAGAAGGTGCAGTTTCCCTCTAAAGGTCCAGTGGTGATGTGGAGAAATCCAGTTTCCCTCTGGAGTCCAGTGGAGAAAGGGCTACCTTAGTGTCCTAAAACCTCTGTTTTTATCTTGGTAAGAAATGTTGGGCTCTTCCCCCTGGCTGGAGCAACTTCCAATGGGATGAAGTAATTTTATCAGTCACACAGTGGGACTCAAAGGGCCGTTAGCAGAAAATGACTCACTGGAGGAAGGATGAGTTGTGAAAAGATAAAGAACAATGCCCCACCTGGTTTCAATGGATGGCCCATTAGCAGAATATCTGCCGTTGAGATAAGGATCGCTACCCCCACCCTCAACAGATGGTGATAGAATCAATACCTTTTATCACACTCTGTATTGTAACGTGCTGCTTATAATCAGGTGCGGCTTATATATGGACAAAGAATGAAAAGTTGCCGACACCCAGAAATGCGACTTATAATCAGGTGCAGCTTATAATTGTGAAATTACTGTACTGGGCTTTCTGAAGAGTTACAGCCAGCCCTGTAGATAACGGAGAGAATTCTGATCTGTGAAAGAAAATAGCAGAGCTGTCCTTTCATCACAGCACGACTATGACATGAGAGTAGATGACTTCCTTCGCCGCACACAAGCCGTTGTCAGCGGTCGGAGAAGCCGGCCCCGGGAGAGGGACCGAGAGCGGGAGCGTGACCGGCCTCGAGATAACCGGAGAGACAGAGAACGTGACAGAGGCCGTGATCGGGAAAGGGAGAGAGAGAGGATTTGTGACCGGGACAGAGACAGAGGTGAAAGAGGTAGATACCGAAGATAATCTATCTGGAACCAGTGCTCACTTGAAACAAAAAAAAAGCTTGTATTTTTTTGTGTGTTTACAAGTAGTACATTTTATTTTCAGCTGTCTACTTAAAGTTTGTTGTGTAGAAGGATTTATAATGACCCTCTCTATTCCAAGCATGCAGTGAAGTATGAACTGGAAAAGCTCAAATAGGCCAAAAATAAAATACACAAAGCTGACGCTCAACTTCATGTTTCTATTGGAACAGAGTTGGGAGCAGCTAAGAATGTAGATATTGATTAATTCTCAATAAGTGTTCATCTGCTTAGTGACTTCATTCTAGGTTTTTGAATACTGATGGATAACTGCCTTTTTCCTTTTTTTTTGCTTTGATGTTTTGTTCTTGTAGTTTCATATGGTTCGATAGGAGAATGCTGCTATCAAGTATGCAAATATTGAAGTATGGTTTTTTTTTTGTTTTTTGGTTTTTTTTGTTTTTTTTTTTTTTGACGGTATGGCAGTGTTGTAGCACCCTTTTTTTTCCCTCTTTCCCACCCATGTTTTAAACCTATCTGTGAAGTCAAGTGTTTTGTTTCTTTCAGTCTTCGTTAAGGAAAGCAATATTAAGAAGACACTATTGATACCTGGTTTTTAGCTTTTTTAAAAAATCTTCCCATGTCCAGTAACACTTTGGTCAATTCTCTTGTCTAGTCTCTTTCCAAAATGTACACATTGCTTGGAATGTTCACAACCTGCGTGCGTGGAACCAGAAAATACTGCTGTATCCTACATTGCTACCTTTTTTTTTTATAAAAATAAATTGGTAACTATTGAAATGTTTAAAACTCCATGTTGGGCTTCTTGGTTTTCTAAGCTTGACAGCTTTGCTAGATTCCAGCAGTTCTAGGAAAAGATCTGTGTTTGGAAATAGTTCAGATGTTCTTTATGGTAATTGAAATTAATCTGAAGCCTGTATTTAGGAAAAGGACTGCTGATATAAAAGGTAACTGCATTTTTGTTTCTGTGGTGAAGTAGCCTGCAGCTTATCAGAGTTATTAAGGCCTTACATGTTCAGCTTAATCATATGATCTTGAAGCTGTTGAGAGGCTGTCCTCAACCACAACCTACTTGTCTCAGGAATGTGTTAGTCCAGCAAGATCCAGAATCTGCACAAGTGTTCTTTCTAGTGATCGCTTATTACTGCTCTTAAATCAGAAATACTTTAACCCAAATGCAAATGGTAAAACTGGGGGGCGGGAAGTAAAACTTGTAGTAAAAGTTCTTCAGTTTATCCAGCAATTTCCAACTTTCCAAAACTTGTAGGAGTACCACTGCCTTGGTGGACTTCTTCATAAACTTCCTTCAGTGTCTTCTCATATAATAAATCCGGACTGTGCTTTAAACACCTTCAACTCCACCCTACTGAGTGCTGCAGCTATTTTTATACAAGGCAGTGTAGGACTGGCTACTGTGTGGCATTTGTGGAAATGTGAGGTTTTTTTGATATGGCTGTAATTTGTGCTCTGTTTATTTTAGTCTACAATCACAGTAAACATCTACATGTGTTAAACAAAAAGTTAGACCTCTAATGTACGTTTGGATTATTTAAGCAGTACAAGAGGCTGAATATGTGTTTGGATTCCTCAACACGGTTTATTGTGCGCAGAGAAGTATTGCCTGCTAGCTGGAGGTTTAGATCAGTCTGTCAAATTTAGAGTACATTCTGTGTCTTACTGAGAAATGCATCATAGACCACCCCCATATTTTGATACATTTCTCTGCATATATACAGACTCTAAAATGAAGAGGGGGTGTTGGTTTTGTTTGAGCATTTTTGGGTTTTTTTTGTTGGTTGGTTTTTTCATTTTTAAATTCAATACCAGATAAGCCAAATTTCTCTGAGTAGGTTACTGAAATGAAGCAGCTGCTTACAGTGACTTTGCAGCACTTTGTCCAGCTTTTCCCATCTATCCTTTTAACAGTCTCCTTTGTTAGCCCTGTCTCACCAATACCTCTGCAGCATGCTGGGAGGCTTGCTGGCTTTTGGCATCCAAACCAACATCTCATCAACTGGGTGACAGGCTCATAGTGGTCCAGCTTGATGGAGCTGTGCTTAGGGACCCACCCACCTCCCGTAACTGCTACAGCAACCCCTTTCTGATCTGGGGCCCTGGTGTCATGTGGTTCCCCTTTCTATTCACTGTGCATATTCCTGGTTATGATCCCATCATGACAACAGGAACAGAAACATACAACAGTATGCCAGAAATTGCCATAAGATGCAGTAGTCTTCTCGTAACCCCTGTTTGGTTTGGAAACAGTTGAACTTTTCAAGAACTTTTTACTACGTGTTGTAGTATGAAGAAGTTTAAGCAGATGTTGAAACCTGACAATACTAATAAAAAGTTCATGTGGTATAAGGAATTTTTTTATGTAAACAAATAATCATGTTCTGTTTGAAAACAATTCCGGAGTATTTAAAAATACCAGTTAAAATTTGAGTGGGTTTTATATTGAGTAAGCTGGCACAACAGTGAAATAACCTTACTTAGAACAGGAGGCCTAGACTAGCTAGCAGCATTTTACAGGTGTCTTTAACACCTGAAGAAGTACTGCATTTACTACCACTCTTATCTGACCCAAGTGCAGCACTATTTTCTCTCCTACTTTTTGGACAAGGCAAGTGGCTATTGGCACTGTTCCCACATGGAATGTTACTTCTTTGCAAGTTCCCTTTATAGAGTTTTTTCTGCATTTATCAGTTAGCATGGCTCAGTGGTGTTTGGGGGTTAAGAACAGCATGTTCCTCACAGAGGTGGTGTTCACACCCCTGCAGTGTTCCAGTCAGAATGATAGCCTGTGCAGTAGGAATTCCAGACTGAATGGGAAAGAGAAATGGTTCCCAGGAAAGTGATTTTTTTCATGGTCTTAGGATTCTAGTCTCCCATTAGCCCCCAAGCAGTCAGTGTAATTGCCACTTGCAGCTCCCAGTTTTCATGATTGTGGCACTTCAGATGGGTGCATTTTAGGAGCCCATGATCTTGGATTCACTGTCTAGTCTGGAGAGAGCTTTTCTGACAGGAGAGGAGACATTTTGGTTGTGAATCAGGGATCAAGCCTGCACGATGCTAGAGGAGAAGACAGATTTAGGATAGAGAGCTTAGTTGGAGACCCACAGTACCACACAGGGCAAGGCTGAATTTATTAAATATACCAAAATATTTGAGATATTTGAAAATTTAGAGCGGCAATTACCATGGCAAGGACCATGTGTGATCAGCTAATATGGTCCCAAGGGATAAAGCAACTATAATTCAATTTTATTTAGACTAGAAGAAATGTGCTGGCTAAGCAAGCAACTCTGCCCCACAACAGCTTTGTTACAGTGCATTTGTGACATGCCCAGCTTAAAGCATATCCCAATAAACTTGTTCACCAAAGAATGTGCATAAATGCCTTGTTGAATCAGCCTAGGAGAAGAAAACCGCTGATGGGAACAAGGTCTCTATTCTTTCTTCCTCTTTGCTATCCTGCCACATCTTCTACAGCAACATAGGCAGCACTTGAAAAGAATGAAGACAATAGTAGCTGTACAGGTGAACAAGAATGCCAGAACATCCAGGGAGTGGTACTGGTACCAGGTGAGATGGTGAGCAGCTGGTCTCAAGTGCTTTGCTCCTTTGTGACGCATTACAAATTCAATCCAGAAGACAGCTCTGTCCAGAGGCTTAACAGGCTGGTCATGCTGTATCTTGGATAACTTTAGAGCATTTTCCTTATAGCTGGGGGGAAAAAAAGAAGAAACTGAAAAGATTTCTCACTTATTCCTGAAACAAGCCATCTAGCAGCACCTGTCAGTCTTCTTGAGGAAGGTAGACAGCCCTGGTTTTACTTTCATCAGTCTTACTTAAATGCATTTCAAAGTGGTCCAGTTCATTTTTGTATGCATAAAATTGGGTTAAGAGTAGTAATAGAGAAAGCCAGTATTTTGCAAAAAAAGTTATTAAAAATTATTCCAGGTGCTAAAAAGCCGACATGGAAACATTTGCTGCATTTCTGTTCAACTATAATAGAGTGCGGTGATTTGGGCTTGGATAGAGTTAACTTTCTTAGTAGTAGCTGCTGTGGGCTGTTTTTTGAATTTGTGCTGGAAACAATATTGATACAATAGGGATGTTTGCCTTACTTCTGAGTTTATGTCAAGTCAAGGCCTTTTCTGGCTCTCACACTACCCCACCAGCCAGGAGGCTGGAACTGCACAAGAAATGGGGAGGGAACATAGCAAGGAAAGCTGATCACAACTGACCCAAGGGTATCCCAGACTCTGTGGTGTCATGCTCAGTAGTAAAACTAAGGGAAAGGTTTGGGAGGCCACATGTACCAGCTGCCATCCAGGTTGTTACAGATCACTTCTGCCATGGCTGACTCCCTCAGGTACTGGCTACCTTCATCAGTGCTGATCCATTTGCTTCAGGAATTTGCAGGTTCTTACTTGAAGGAATACCTGTCCTTCACACTGGACAGGAGTTGCTGCTAAAGATTGAGGACTTCTGCATTTTTCTAATTTCTTTGTCAGTGGTCTTACCCTTAGCAAGGGATCCCAGCTGCTGGGCTTCATTATATAAGTCCTGACTGACAGCAGTATCCTTAAGCTACTGTACCTAAGTCAGGGGTACAAGAAAAAACTTAGATCTACAGGCAGCTAAGACCTAATAAAGCTAGAATTGTTATTCAGAGCCTCCAGAGGATTCACACTAGCAAAGAACTCTCAAAAGCTCCTCTGAACTTTCCAAGAACTATTTTTCTTAAAGCACTAATAAAATGCGGTACAAGAAAAACCAAATTACTGATTTCTCCTTTATGAAAAATGCTGATTTTCGGAAAGATGGTTTTCATCTGAAATCCAAACTTCGGCTATTCTTCCAGAAGAGCCAACAGAATTTCACATATCAGCACCCCAGGGTTTTAATAACCTCAGCCTTCTCTACAGCAGGAACAAAACTCACGTGGAATTGTAAATGACTGTGTTCAGTGCATCAGCCAGGTCCTGCGTCTTCATTGTGTTGAAATCCACCTGAACTGCAGCTCCTTTTGCTACCATGTGAGCAATGTTGTCATGCTGGTCAGCAAACATGGGAATCCCAACCATTGGGATCCCATGGTAGATGGCTTCATAGAGCCCATTGGTCCCACCATGCGTAATAAAGGCCTTTGTCAATGGATGGCCTGGAACAGGGAGGGAGAGGTGTGTGTTACAGCAGCTATGGGAGACTGTATTTGCTGGGATGTGAGCACTGCGCAGAGGGGGCCAATGCACTGCTAGAGAAGGGAACAGCCCTGACTTCTGGATCAGCAACAGAGCTTGCATGCTTAGCTTTCACGCAGTCATGCTTACCGCATCACAACATCTGCATCAGCATGTCCCTCCAGACTACCCCACAGTTACTTTGGCCCTTCCGCTGTTGTGCAGTTGTTGTTTTCATATGGTGTCAGGTTCATAACAGCCCTGTGCATCAGCCTTGCTTAAGTCAAGCATTTTGAAGAATGAGCCCTGGAGATGAATTGCATAGCCCAAATCCAACTCCAGAGTACATCTCTACTTTGGTATTTACTTGTGCCTATGGGTGCTTTTGAGTTCTTCCAGACAACTGTCACCAAGCTCTGTAAGTCAGAGCCTTTTAGGAAACTAAGGCTCCCAAAAGCAAAGCTCTGCAATTTAAGCTATGAAAAGAAGTGTATCTACAAGCATTATGTGATTCTGTAGCCTGAATTGACTGTTCAAGTGGGAAAAAAAGGAAACAGTTTTTCTGAGGGTGTAATCCATCCCAAATAGAATCAATCTCACCAAGCAGGTCATTTTGTGGTATCCAGTCATAAATCTTGGTGTTGGAGCCTAGAGTTTCTGGCTTTTTCCCTTTGTACCGCCAGAGGACCTTGAACAGAAGAATAAGATAAACACGGTGCATGTGATATGCCTTTCTGTATTATTACATATACTTTAGAGCTTTATCTCAAACTCACGTATCTTTTCCCAGTAGTTCAAATAGCTTTGGCTCCAGTTGAACTCTTTGATTGGCTATTATGTGCTAATTATAAAAAATGCATGGAGTGATTTTTGTATTTTGGCCTGTAGACATACCTCCATGTCATTTGGTTGAGAGGAGGTAAAACACCAGAAAATCCCCATGAAGTAATTCAGCAGTCTCTCTGAGAGAGCTCAGCTTCCTGGCTGTATCACATCCATCAAGCATGCAGGTAAAGAACAGGCCACTCCAAACATAAAAGACTCACTGAGAGCAGTGGGAGTGAAAAAAGCAAGGCAACAAGGCAACTTCTTTTAGATTTGAAAAGAAATTCACCTTTTGTGGAAGCTGGCTGAGGGCTTTGGCGATCACGTTACTTTTTTCATCACTCAGGTTGTAGACCATTGACCCAAGAGTGAATACGATGATACCATGTTCCCCTGAGCTCTGAACAAATTCTTCCATTTCCTAGGAGAGGCAGAAAACATACCAGGGGTAATTACACAGTGCACATTACACAGATTTCTGTGAATAGAGAGCATAACCTTTTCAGCTTATTTAGGAAATAATGGTGGTGTGAGCACCTCCTGACAGAAGGGCTTGACAAAGACAGACCTGGCCCTATTGAAAACAGTTTCTCTCCAACAAGGAGCAGGACAAGCTGAGACAGGTGACACATGCTTTGTCTTTTTGAAAGCAAGTTTCAGGATACATTTCAAGCAGTATCCTGATCACAGATTCACCTAGTTGGTGCCATCACTTTGCTAGTCTGACAATTCTCGTTTCTTACAACGCACTACATTGCCCAAAACATTTTCCACAAATCAGACCAATAGGTCTTCCTGTTCCTTTTATTAGTTAGTGTCATGTGAACTAGAGCAGTAACATACAAAAGAGAATGGTTCTCCATTTTCCCCAAGCTCCACCCATGCTACAGGGGAGTGGGAAGAAAAGTTAGAAGGTTTATTTTAGTAGACAACTTGCACTGAAGATGGCCTATATCCTACAAGGCTCCTGCAGTAGTGATAATCTACACCAGAGCTCGTAATGTTGTCATCTTCAGTATGTGGGAGCTTCAAATTCCACCCGAATACTACAATTCACAGCAGAGCATAGGCTGGAGATGCTCAGTGTTTTACTCCCTTTAAGATGTCTTAAACTAGAGTACAGTAGAAAAAGTGTTTATCACTCATCTGTTTCTGCAAGTTTTGACCCTGTTTTACCTAAAGAATTTGTCTTGTCACAATGCCTTCTGGCAATAGGTATTTCAGTGTTATCATGGGCTGCAAGTCTGTGTCTTAGAATTAAACATTACATTTAAGTACCCTGAGGTAGCACCTGTTTTTCCTAAAACATACACTGTAGTACCCCATGCTTACATCTGCTATCCTCTTTTAAGACAGCAGGCTATAAACCAGCCCTCAGTTCGTACAAGTATGGACAGGTGCTAAATAGTTCCTTGCTCCCCAGCAGCACCAGAGCATCTTCTGTAAGAATGAGCTTTCTCAGGACATAGCCTGCATGGTTGTCAGGGAGAGAAACAGTCTTTGTAACAAACCAGCCAATAGCAGAATGAAGTTGTGATACCTTTGGTAATGGTTTTGCAGGCTGGCAATGAAGTCCTCCAACAAACTCAAAGTTGGGCAGGAAAGGGCGTGGAAATTCAAAATCCCAGTATGTTCTGATTAACCAAATCTCTGCTTTCCCCATCGTCTCACACAGGGTTGTGGGCCTTCCTGTGGACAAGGTACAAGAGGTTTACAACATGCACGGGAGTGACCTTGTTTGCTAGATTGTGTAACAGGAGCCTTACCTTTGCCTTTTGGCACTCCCAATCAGTGTAGTTTATCAAACCATGCATAAAAGGAAAACATCCACTAATCTGGATCTATTCCTTGCCCTGTCCTGTGTTCACGTTTAGCAGGTGGCCATGACCATGGCAGTACAATCCTTATAAGGATTTTGAACCTTCATGTTACTTTAGAGAAATACAAGTTAGAAGCATTTAGTATCTGATATAGAAGTGAAGTTCTTGTAGTGCTGAAATATTACCTGTGCTTGTAATAAAAACACAGAGAACACTTGGGAAAGAGAACAATTACCAAAAATTTAGTTCCAAATAAAGAATGGATCAATCACAAAGTGATGATCACCTGCCAGGGAGGAGAAAAGTTTTTAAACAAAGTTCTGTAGCATTTTTCAAATGGTGACTCATTTAGCAGCTGCTCAGACAACAATAAAGGACAGATACAGACATCTCTAGTTTTCTTGAGGACTGGGTCAGCTGCTTCTGACACATATTGGGGAAAATGGTCAGCTCCATAGATACTCTTAATGTCATTTTATGCTAAATAAAATATTTCTAGAAATCTGTCTGGAAAAAAAAATAATGGTAATCTGATGTTTTATAGTTTACCATTTGGAAAAATATCTATTCTTAGCTACATGTTGCAAGTTGTCTTTGCAATATTTCCTCTACAAAGTGAAACTGGGGAGTAAAAGGGTTAGAAGTATTGATAAATAGTTTTTCAAAGCCAGCCTAATGTAAGCAGGAATCAAGCTAAATAAGCTGCAAGATTAGAATTATCTGTAAGGCATCTTCTTACACTACTTGATCAATATAATAATCTACACCAGTAATTTTTTCTTTATAGAAAAGTAGTAGTAGTAGTAGTAGTAGTAGTAGTAGTAGTAGTAGTAGTAGTAGAGAGCAGTGAGTCAGTTGCAAAGTTGCTGAAGTGAAAATTAAGTTTGCATTACAACTAGTGATATAAAGGTGTAATTAAGTCTTTATGTGGTATTCAAAAATTCAATCCAGGGAAGAGGGACTAGTTTTCAGAGCACAAAGGTGTTCTTTGCAAATGCAGGAAAAGATTGGACAGCAACAGAAGAGACACCCTTGTGTTTACTTTTCATTCATTATCTGCCTAAACTTAGATACCTTGGACAAGATTCAAAGTCCATTGAACCAAAAGGTCTCTTTATTAAATGTTGAATCATGCCTGAGTTATACTATGTTGGAGCAAAATTTTCAGGTATGTATATAGTTTAAGGAGACTCTTTCAAACTCTGAAAGGTATATAAAACAGAAAGGTGACTGCATTTATTGCTGAGAATCTGAACTCACACATCCACATAGTGCACATCCTGCACTATACAGAGTTGCAAGATACTTCAGGATTAGCACCTCTGCTGGCCTTTGAGAAAGAGTGTTTGAAGACAACAGCATGGTGGTCCCAAAGCATTCAAAAGGCACAACCTATGCAAGAAAAGAAACCACTCAACAGCTGCCTTACCTAAGACATTACTGTAGTACCCATCCCATTCATCTCGCCAAAACTTCACAAAAAATAAATCCGTGAAAATATAAAAGAGGAAGTTCTGTAGTCTTTCCATAAATGACATCTGGTGTGTCAGCCCCATTGTGCTAGCAGGCACATAGGAAGGTGGGGACGGAAGCCCACCACACAGCCGCTCTACCACATTCCCATCAGAGAATCGGAAGCTGTAGATAAAAGGGATCTCTAGGATTTCTGCTACAAGCTCCCCACCTACAGACAGGGGGTCAGCAATCAGAACATCAAACTTGGCCTGCTGCAGCTTTGCTATCAGATGAGAGTTCATTACCAAGGTGTCACAGGTCTGCTTTGACATATTGGTAAAGACTTCCAGTTGCTCTTTCATCGTCCACATGATCTCCCAGGGGAAGAGATTAGAGGCTTCATTCATCCAGAAATTGAGGAAGTCCTCCATGGAGGCATCCAGGGTCTCCTGGCTAAAGGGGACTTGCAGGACCTCAAAAGTGAAAGGGGAGGAGGTGTCCTGGTAGTTGATGAGCAGATTGCTTGAGGGCACCAGCACAGTCACTTCATGACCCCGGAGAACGAGCTCTTGCAGAAGTACTTTCACATTGATCCAGTGACTGGCATCGGTGGGCCAAACCACCACCCTCCCACAAAAACTGATGCTGCAGCAGCATGCATAGGCCCAGAGCAGCCAGGGGAACTTTGGCCCCAGCATCTCAGCATTCCACGTACAGCTCTGGTCTGACCAAACTGGAAGCAGTTCACTGTGTTCAAACACTTTAGAGCCAACCAATTAAAAGTGGCATTTGTTTGGTGACTAGACAGGCAAACATGATTGGCAAACATGGCAAGAGGGAATGGCATAACAGAAAACAACACTCATGGGAGGACTGGGCAAGCAGCAAATCCTGTTCTGGAGTATCCTGCAGAGCCACAGCTGATCTCAAAATTACAGCAGGTCCTAGCTGCTCACCACAAAAGTGCATTTTGCAGCATGTGAAGACCAGAAGCCTTTTCCCTGTGCTGTGGTTTAATCTTGATAGGCAGCTAGGCACCACAGAGCCTCTAAATCTCCCACTGTAGGAGGAGAAAAGGAAGGGCAAATTTAGAAAACTCATGGATTGAGACTGAGACAACTCAAAAAAAAAAAAAAAAAAAACAGGAAAAGCAAGTGATGCAAAAAGAATACTTCCTCGCTACCAGCCAACCAATGTCCAGTGAGTTCTCGAGAAACAGCAGCCCTGGCAAACTTCTCCCCCATATCTTTTATTTTGTTGAGCACAAAATCATCATGGGCTGGGGTATCCTTTGGGTAAGCTGTCCCAGCTGTGTCCCCTCCTGACATCTTGTGCATCCCCAGTTCTCTTGCTGGTGGGATGGTCTGAGAGGCAGGAGAGGCCTTGACACTCTGTAAGTACTGCTCAGCAGTAATTAAAACATCCTTGTATAATCAAAACTCTATTCAGCACAAATCCATCATGCAGACCATGCAAGCTAGCAAAACAGGTATTGCACTTGGAGCCTTGAATGCCAAACCACACAGTTCACAATAAAAAGAGACACCACATGATCGAAACAGCTGAGGCTTACAGAACAGACATCAAACCATGCTTCAGCCAGCACAAGATTTTCTAGTCTCTGTCATCATAGCATGATAAGCAGCACAAACACACAGCTAGTTACTCTAAGAATAGGATACCTTAACAACTTAGCTCTCTCAACAGAATTACACCTTATTAGTGAAATATAAATAAAACTACTTTAAAGTCTCATATTGAAATACCCATTTTTCTCCCCACCAGCAATGCATGTTTGACCTGTTTCCTTTTAAGCATTACTATAATTGCCTAGAGCAAAAATAGGAAAACAAGTATACAACTATTTTTTTAAATTAAACACCACTTTAAAATAATTATAACTATAATCTAATAGTTTTTTAGACACTCAGAAAAGCAAAGAACCATGTCTCTACAGAAGACCTTTTCACTGTGAATTGGGGCTCATCTGATCTCCCAGACTTTTATAGGTCCAGAGGAGGATAGTGTCTCTAATTTTGAGACAAAGTAGCAAGTAAGAAGTGTGCTATGGAAGAAAAAGTACTGCTATTTGGTGGGTATATATTATTTTACTGTACTTAGTGTTTGTCATGATTCATCTATGAATATGACTACTGAGCCCTGTTTCAAGTGCTTTAGCACTGTTTTACATATCCTGGAAGTATCTGTACAGACTTAGCTCTACTACTGTAGCAGGTCAGGATTAACAGGCAGTGTTTGTATTTGCCTGTATTGTTTGACTTCATGCAGGAATTTTGAAGGAAGGAGAGTGAATTTGGAGCTGTTGTGCTCCTGATTTGTGCCATAACTTCTCATCTCTGGGCATTTACTCTTGTGTGTACAGCAGATGTAATTTCAGGAAAGAGAGCAGCCTTACCTAAAACTTCACTGTAGTATTGATCCCAGCTTGCCCAGAGAATGTAATGAAATACGAAATCCTGCAGAGTGTAGCTGAGGATGTTTTTTAGCCTTTGCCAGAAGGTCATCCTATCTGTTAGGCTGGTTAGGGTAGTTGGTACATAGGCGGGAGGTGCTGGGAGTGTTCCACAGAGCCGCTCCACTGTGTTGCCCATGGAGAACCGGAAGGTATACACAAAGGGGATACCCAGCTTCTCAGCAACCAGCTCCCCACTGGGTGACAGTGGGTCTGCCAAAAGGACATCGAAGGTGGATGCCCTCAGTCTTTCCATCAGGGCCTCATTCTTCACAACTCCATCACAAATGATTTTGGTTATGTTCTTCATCTGCAATATCTTTTGAGCTATCTTGTAAGCACCTTTCCAGATAGGTAGCTCTCTCTCCTCATAAAAAAAAAAATACAAAATTTCATCCATTAAGTCACCCATCTCCTTTTTGGTGATTGGCACCTCAATCACCTCAAACTGGAAGGGTGAGGGCTGTGTGAGATTGAGGATGAGGAAGCACGAAGGCAGCAGCACAGTCACTTCGTGGCCCCGAACCACAAGCTCCTGTAGTATGTGCTCCATGTTCAGCCAGTGGCTGTTGTCAGCGGGCCAGACCAACACCTGACCCCAGAACCGCAGCCCAACATGGCCAGCATCAACAGCAGTGACACTTCCTTCCCTACCATAGCTTGCCCTGTGTGGCAATGCCCCCGTGGCCTTCCTTCGCTGCAAGCAATGGCACTCCTGAACTGGGCTGGGCATGCATGACACTGCCTTGATCCTAAGGGCAGGGAGCCAAAGGTAGGCGGTGTGAAATCCTCTATTGGATAATACCATGTTTAATATCATGTTTTCCTAGGGCACAAAAAAAGGTGACTGGCACCAGCTGGCACCCTCTGGTGGTAAACAGCTTGCTGAAGCTGGAAGATGTGATTCCTCTGGAGCAGCAGGGAGAGCTGTCAGCCCTGGGGGGTTTAGTCCAGCAAGGATTGTATCCTGTTGGTAATGTACAGTCTCTGTGTTACTTGTTTGGTAGAAGAGGTGACTTTTTCATTCTTCTGGATCTTTGAAACGCAGCTGGGTAGGCAGCAAAGATGTTCATTGACTGTGGGCACCTTTTTACTTTTATAATGCCACAAAGCATCCCTTTAGAACACACTTAAAGTGGTGATCCAGGGCTGCTACCAAAGAGTTGCACCTCGAAGTGGATGAAACTACACAGCAAATTGCTCCAGTATCAGAGTAAGGCTGTCCTCATGTGAATTTGCCTCTTACAGAGCACTGTGGGAGACCAGGAGAGGGTAGTGCAGGCTTCTGCCAACCACTAAGTGCCAATTATGAACCATAAATTGAACCAGAAAATCCATTAAATAGTTTTATTTATATGGTCCTTCCTGATGTGCAATTAAGAAATACTCTAAGTTCTCTTCTCTGTGCTGAAAATCATTATTATTACAGTGTTTCTGCCCAGTGCTGTTGCACAGTGGTTTCCTAATGTTTTTATCCAAGGCTTTTGGTATGGTTTCCATGCTGCCTAGAGCACCCTTTCTGGGACAAAAATGTGGGTCATGGAAACAGTTGGACTGTGAGGAGCCAAGCTGAGATACATCATGTACTGTACACATGACACCAGGCTGGCATACTTGTGGAGTCTTGCATCATACAGGTATTTGCAGGCAATTGAACCCTGAGAGATTTTGAACCCTGAGAAATTTGAGAAAAAGAGGTCTTTTTTGAAGAGCTCAATGGGAAAGTAGTAGAAGTGACATGTGATTAGTAATAAACATATTTTTCTACATGATCACTCAAGACAGTTCAAAGAAAAGCCTGCAAAGAAAAATTTGTTGTTTTCACTGTTTGCTTTATGGGTGGGAGGGTATGTTCTAAATAAAACTTGTTTTGTGCAGAGAGAATTGGTTTTACTTGACCAGTGACATAAGTGAAGTCTCTATTACAAAGCCACAGTGCACTTAAATATTGCTGCTGAGGGTGACAAAGGCTGGCTTGTAATTCACCAGCTCCACCCTCCTTGTTATGGTCCTCTCCATGAGGACTTCTTTGCAAGCAGTCACCCTTGCTGAGCGCTCTGCATGGTGTGGAAGTCGTATCAAACTCCACACTAAAATTATGACAAAAGTCAAATCTGTCCATTGGGATGACCCCGATCCTGCTCCAGTGCAATGGCATAGCAGCACAGCACCCTGACTGCTAGTGGCTCAGCCCCATTTTAGGGATATAATGACAAACTCTTGCTGACCTCTCTCTTGACCCTGGTGTGTTCCTAGCTCTGCAGGAGACTAGAACATAAGGATAGACTGTATAATGAGAAGTGAAGTATCAGAAGGCTTACCTAAGACCTTGCTGTAGTAGATATCCCAATGTCCCCAGTAGCTCTGGAAAACGTAGTCTTGCAGGTGGTAAGACACAAAGTTTTTTACTCTCTCCCCAAAAGACATGCGGTCAGTGAGCTCAGACAGGGCTGCAGGTGTGTAGGATGGTGGGGTTGGAATCTTGCCACAGTGCCTTTCCAGAGTGAAGGCTGGGGAGAAACGTAATGAGTAGACAAAGGGAATCCCCAGCTTGAGAGCCAGGAGTTCCCCACAGGGGGTCACGGGGTCTGACAGCAGCAGGTCAAAGCCAGACCCCTGCAGACGAGCAATCAGCTCTTTGTTGGTCAGCACTGCGTCACACATCATCTTGTTCATCTCCTGCCAGCTTACAGACAGTCTTCCCAGCTCCTTGTAAAACTGCCAGAAGGTCAAGATGGTTGGCCTGTTGTTGAGCCATAGATCCACTACTCCATTAATCAGGCTCTCAGGAACATCTTTTTTGAAGGGCACATTATAGGTCTCAAAATTCTCTGTGGCTTTAGGCCTGGGTTCAATGAAGAGGGTAGCGTTGGATACCAAGATGGTAAAGCTGTGCCCACGGCGGATAAGCTCCTGTATAATTACATTCATGTTCAGCCAGTGGCTGCCTTCTGTTGGCCAAACCAGTATCTTCCCACAGAAGACAGGCCATAGAAGAGCAACCTGAAAAAGGAGCAGCTGGAAGTATTTCTTTGAGCCAGTTGTTTTCATGACCATGGCAGAATCAAGGGCTAGATAGTCCAGGAATTTTGCCTTCCAGCTGGGAGTGCTGCACTTCTCTGTTTGTTGGCTCCTTACTTGTACTCTTAGCAGAAGTGAGACTTTGCTGTTGCACAGATACTGCCCTTATAACCTGTGTTTCGTCTGAGCTCTGAAAAGAAAAAAAAATATGTTTGGTGATTAATTTTTCCCTTTTTGCCTTCTACCCTATTAGCTTCCCACCAAGGAAGTTCTGTTCTCTTGTTACAAGGATGTCAGCAATCCTCACTGCTGTCAAAAGAGTCAGTCCCCTGGATGCCAGCCCTGAGACTCACACAAATCTCATGCATTTTTTCCATGAACTAGAAATGCCAGAGGCAGGCCGAGGAATGAGAGGCCACAGGGCGGACTTGAAAATGGCATCCTTTTTCGCAGTGAGATGCTAAAAGTGCTGATACTTCTTATGCTGAGAGAAGTCAACAAATTCTTCATTTGTTTGATGATAATACCAAAAATGACATGCAATTTGTTCTAATAGGTCACCAGTAGCTTCCATCTGCTCCCAGACAACTTAACCCAGTGAGTCCATTGCCACTGCCTGTGCCAAATCACCACCTGCCTGGTCATGTCATCAGCTGTCTAAACATGGCTCTGGGCCTCTTCTGAGCCCTAGAAGTGCTAAAAAGCAAAAAGGACATCATCTGGGATGGCTTTTACTTGGAAAGTTGTCTCTTGAATATAAACACCATGCCTGGAAGCAGTTATTTAACCACCTGGAGCCAAAATGACAACTAAAACACACGCATATAACTATACACTTGATCCAACACAATTTGGGGAACAAATGGCATGCAGCAAAAAACTCTTACCTAGCAAAGTCTTCCAAGGTACATAAGCATTGTGCTCTGAGTTCCAAGATGCAATTTGCTGCACCATTTTGCTGCTTTTCCTTGCTGCTCCCCTCCTCCTTGCCTGGGCTGCTCCAGCAGGTTTGGTTATCAAGCAGAAGGAGCTTAAGTAAATTGCCCTCTGAACTGGATTTTTCAAAAGGAGGAAGTCATAAAATATGGGATGATGGCAACAAAGCACGTATTCTGTGTTTATTCATTGCTTTGTTATGCTCTGGGAATTTAATGGTTGAAATGGTCCTTCCCTTGCCAGAATATACTATGATGTTATTATAGTATAAGAGCCCAGTCCTTAGGAGGACTTTGTATCCTAGAGATAAGAAATATGGTGTATCACTGCAAAAAAGACTTTTTACTCCCTTTAGGGTCCCAGGTGGCAAAATGAATTGTTTGTTACATAGTAGATCTGTTTGTAAACTGTCAACAGGAACGAGGAGTGAATCTTGTGGTTTGTTTGCAGAGGTTTTCAAAAGTTGATGCTATCTGTGTGAGTTTCCAAAAGTTAGTATTTTACCTGTGTTGGCTCTGTGGCCTTTTATTCCAGAGGTCTAGGCAAGCATTTAATAACCTGAAAATATAGGAATCTAAAGGGGCAGCTCAATGATTTTTAAGTATTGTCCATAATATTCAACAGGGCTTTTTCTAAACCCTCAGGTTCCATGACTATTATGCCAGCATGTTTCAACCGTGATTTGGCCTTGCAGCCAGGAATTTTACTACAGTCTATCCACAGACCTTTGTATCCACAGTAAGATTTTTTTTTCAGGCTAATTTAGCTTATTTTGTAAAGTCCTACAAGAAACTTAAAAGTTTTTCCAGCAACTATTGAAAGGCCATGTTCATATGGGCTAGTGCAGATCATAGAATCATAGAATATCCTGAGCTGGAAGGGACCCACAAGGATCATTAAGTCCAGCTCCTGGTCCTGCACAGGACAGCCCCAAGAATCACACCATGTGCCTGAGAGTATTGTCCAAATGGTTCTTGAACTCCTTCAGGTTTGTTGCTGTGACCACTTCCCTGGATAAAAACTTAGATGGGAACTTATTTTTTGTTTCCAGCCCCTTAGTATCAAATTCCTCCATAGCAAATGAAAGCAATTGCGAGGGCAACCAAATAATTAGATTTGTCTTTTTTCTATGGCTAGCTCTAAAGATGATACTCAGATTACTCAGATCAGAGAAGATAAGCATTTTGAGAGGATTAAAGGACAAAATCCAGCAAATGAGAGAGAAGTGGGACAGAAGAAAGTAGATGGTGTTAAGTATGTGTATTTCACACATCTAACATTACTAACAGAAGTGCTGCATACAGTGATGCAACCTCCAGCCTTGTTAAAAAACAACAGGCTTTTCAAGGCTAAGGCTCTCATGTGAAAGTTAGGCAATGCAAACTGATGATTTCCACACACCGGTCTCTTCACCATTGTGCTGGGTCACTGGGGGTTGCAGTGTGCATGGCACTTTGATTTCTATGAAACCTCGACCCCAGCCAGCACCTCAGAAATTCAGGGCCAGAGTGGAAAAGGGAAGATTTTGCCCTGACGAACCACCAAATGACTCTGTGCCTTCCCTTTCACTTAATGCAATGAAGCAGTTTCTGGTCTGAAAGTAGACTTAAAAGTCTTGACTATCTTTTTTTTCTTGGTTTTTTTTTTTCTTTTTTTTTTTTTCCTGGGGGTGCAGTTGTGGGAGGGCTGGCAAAGGAAAGAGAAGATACTAGATTGGGAAAATTTCAAAGCTGGCTCATCCCTACATTAGCAATTTAGCATTTAGCAATTCTGCAAAGTCACATGTGCATGTGCTCAGTAAAACGTTTGTAATCCCCAGGGTACAGGGAAACTCCAGCAAAAGTTAGTGAGATAAAATAGTGTCCCCATGACCATCTTTCTTGAATAAATTATATCTTTTATACCTGTGCACTGTTACCGCAGGATGAAAAAACTAGGTTTATAGCATTGCACTTGGATTTTTTTATTCAGTTTAAGATTCTACACACTCTCTTCACTGCTGCTGAAATGCTGCAAGGGTATTTTGGCAGGTAAACAACAGCCATCAGGGTGGCTGGCACCAGAGCCATTTCCACTCTGCAAAGCCAAAGCATTAAAGAAATGAGAGAAGGTTCAGGCCAAACTTGGTGTCCCTGCTAGGAATCTGCATTCTAGAAGAATAGGTGATGCACCCTGTCCTTATCAGCTCTAGAGTGAGGAGCAGCAGCAGACTTGCCCAGGCTCCGTGCAAATGTGGTACACTCCTGTCTTGCCAGCATCTGTCCAACCTCCCAAGGAAAGCTGCGTGCTGTGGTCATGGGCAAATCTGCAAATCCCATGGATATGGACATGATGGGACTCATCTAATGGCACCAGCCTTAAAAAGAGGAGTTGCTCTCTCCATTCCACCTTTTCGTGTATGTTTGCTGTTCATGCTCCCATGGCAAACCTTTTCCCATGATTTTCATCCTGCAAATGGTTTATTTTACTGGGAGAGTTTGCTGCTGAGGCAGGAAGGAGCTAGGCTACGATGGCTGGAGCAGCCTCATCACCTCGTCACCTCAGCCGGTGGAGTGGCGGCAATAACACCAGAGCACAGACCAGAGGTCAGAACAGCCATCACTGCACCCACCACTGCAGAGACTGGTCCCATCTGTGAGGACACAAGCACACCCAGAGCCCTGCTAAGGGCAGGGGTGCCCACAGCGTGCTGGCATCACCCAGACCTGGGGGTCTAAACTAGAATAGCACCTCTTCCCTTAACTCAACACCCCAGAGGAGCAGGGAACTGGGTCCCCGGGGTTATTGCAGCAGATCCGAGATCATGGAAAGAATTAGGGGTGCTGATTGCATCCCAAGGTACCCCAAACCCACCAACCTGGACCCCCGTATATGCAGCTCTGTGCGGGTGAGCACGGGCAGAGCACCCAGAGACACCCATCTCACCTAAGACCTGATGCTCTGCGCTGGAAGAGTGACGCTGGGATGGTGACACCAGAAGGGTGACACCGAGACAGTGACACCTGCAGGGTATCAACAGGAAGGTGACGGCAGCAGTTTTTATGGGCTGAGACAGGGAGGTGCTGAGGGCAGTAATGTTTGCCAGCCCAGCAGCTGCAGGGAGGGAGGAGCGAGTGCAGGGAGAAACTGGCAGCCACTGACCTGCAGGGAGGGCCACAGTGGATATCTCCAGCCCCACCAGTCTTACTCTCCCCCACAGGTCCCAGGCTCCATCCCACTGTGTGAGGGTAGGGAGGACACCTCTCACTGCCCACACCCACCCAATACACAGATTTGCCAAATCCCTCTGGAATCTCATAAACTGCTGCTGGCAATCCCCCCACCACAGCAGCTGAGGGGTGACACCTGCTTGTCCCCAACCCAAGAAGAGGACAGCAGCCCCAGGGGAACAGCTGGGTTGGGATCAGCACAAGCTCAGGGCAGTGAGCACCCCAAGGCAAGATCAGGGAGCACATTTTATTTCTCTCCAGAAGTCCCAGGGGAGAAGAAGGAATGGCAGCAGTGCCATCACAGCACAGGGCAGATTTTGGGCGTGTCTGGCGGTGTCTCCTCAGATCTGAGTGCGGAAGCACAGGTCGGTGTCTGACATCTTCTGCACATAGTCCTGGTCAAAGCGCTCGTTCTGGGCCACGGTGAAGTGGTTCTTCCAGTCTCCAGTGGTGCCTGTGGCCAGGCAAGATGGGGCTCAGCAAGGGCCGGGGGGACAGTGCACCAGAGGCCCCTCAGAGCCACTCACCTTTGCGCATGAAGGGGGACACGCCGTGGTCCATGAGATCAGAGGGCACCTTGCTGTAGTTGGTTGCAGGGTTGTCCCGCATGGCCTCAAAGGAAGTGTGGCGGGCAATGGTGTCCACCGCCCCCTCTGACAGCTTCTGCCCCAGGAATTGGGCCACCTTGGCAATCTCCCGGTGGAGGTTCTGTGTGACACAGGCCAGCCAACACTCACCCCTCCTGCCCCACACCAGGCCCCACACCATCACCCACCCTGCCCCATCACCTCCTTCAAATCCTCGTAGAAGAGGTAGAGGATGGGGTGATCCTTCCTGCGCTCCCAGTAGCCCTTGACATGGTTGTACCAGGAACCATATGCCACTGCATGGGGAGAGCAGCCAGTGGGTGACAGTCCCCTACAGGGTCCCTCACACACACCCAGGGGTTTCCTGTCCCACCTCTGCCAGCCATGAACTCCTCCAGGTACTGGGCCCATGTCCCTGGGTGCGGCAGCAACTTGTTCATCAAGTCAAAGTGGTAGTAGGAGACAGCCACATCCTTGGCGTTGCGCCCCACATAGATCATCTGCAGATGGGCCATGGAGATATGAGGAGCAGCCCCAGCACCCCCAATAGTGAGGACACTCCAGCTGCTAGAACTCCCATGACCACTTAGGATGCTGGAGGGAGCAGTGGGGAGTCCTGGAGGGACTGGATGGAGTTTCACTTTTCAGGGAAACAGGGGAACTGGAATTCTCCCCATAGCAGGGACCGGGTTGGGGGTTACCTTGCAATGGTTTCCCCAGAAGGATTTGGGCAGGATATGTGCTGGCAGATGAGTCTTCAGTATGCGTGGTGAGGGCATGGTGGCCAGCAGGTCTGTTCCTGGGGGATCCCAGAGCACTTCCTCAATGGGCTCTTGGCAAAGACCCTTGGGACTCAGCCCCTGTGGGGTACCCCTGCACCTCACTACCTGATGCCATCTTTCCAGGGGCAGAAAACTCCAGCATAGGCACTCTCTTGCTGATAATGTCCCGCTTGCACTTCTCAGGGTCTCCACCTTGCAGGATCATGTCCACAATCTCGCTGACCCAGGTGGTGCCTGGGGAAAAGAACCCATCAAGGGGAGTCGCCAGAGCAGCATCGGGTGTCTCAGCACTGACAATTCCTCAGAGCATGACCAGATGCCATGGAGGAAAAGGGAAATCCTACACAACTCTGCCCCAGACACCCCCTAAATATGTTGCATGCCACCAGGCATTGGGTCTCAGCTGAATACTACACTCGCCCACCCAGTACCAGCACATCTGGTTGCCTTGGGGATGCTCACCAGATTTAGGGAAGGTGACCACCACGATGTCCTCAGGGCGGCTCTGGAAGGTGTCAATCCGTTCCCAGTTGTGGGCGAAGGCATTGACCATGGGGATGCCATGCACTGTGAGCCAGGGCTGACGCAGATAGGTGTCTGGATTGGCCATCCTGCTGGGGACAGGGGCATGTGGCAGGGCTGACTGATGAGGGGAGGTCCAACCCCGCCCCAGCAACCCTCTGAGGGCAGCCACCAGCCAGGGCAGCCCGGTCACTTGGCATTGTGCCTGCTCAGGGAGCAGCAGCGATAGCACCAGAGCACAGACCAGAGGTCACCACGCCCATCGCTGCACCCACTGCTGGAAACAAGGGTCCCAACTGCGGGGACAGGAGCCCACTCAGAGCCCTGCTAAGGGCAGGGATGCCCACAACGTGCTGGCATCACCCAGACCTGGGGGTCTAAACTAGAATAGCACCTCTTCCCTTACATCAGCACCCCAGAGGAGCAAGGAACTGGGTCCCTGGTGTTGTTGCAGCAGACCACAGGTCAGGGGAAGGTTTAGGGTTGCTGATTGCACACGAACCCAAAATGCCCCAAAACCACCAACCTGGACCCTGCAGCATGCAGCTCTGTCTGACTGAGCATGGACAAAGCACCCACAGGGCACCCCGGGACACACACCCGTCTCACCTACAACTTGCTGCTCTGCAACAGGAGAGTGATGCTGGGATGGTGACACCAGGAGGGTGACAGCAGAAGACAGGGAAACTGGGAGGTTCACAGCAGTTATTACAGGAAGAAGGAAAGAGGCAGGGCGCTGAGGGCAGTAATGTTTGCCAGCCCAGCAGCTGCAGGGAGGGAGGAGCGAGTGCAGGGAGAAACTGGCAGCCACTGACCTGCAGGGAGGGCCACAGTGGATATCTCCAGCCCCACCAGTCTTACTCTCCCCCACAGGTCCCAGGCTCCATCCCACTGTGTGAGGGTAGGGAGGACACCTCTCACTGCCCACACCCACCCAATACACAGATTTGCCAAATCCCTCTGGAATCTCATAAACTGCTGCTGGCAATCCCCCCACCACAGCAGCTGAGGGGTGACACCTGCTTGTCCCCAACCCAAGAAGAGGACAGCAGCCCCAGGGGAACAGCTGGGTTGGGATCAGCACAAGCTCAGGGCAGTGAGCACCCCAAGGCAAGATCAGGGAGCACATTTTATTTCTCTCCAGAAGTCCCAGGGGAGAAGAAGGAATGGCAGCAGTGCCATCACAGCACAGGGCAGATTTTGGGCGTGTCTGGCGGTGTCTCCTCAGATCTGAGTGCGGAAGCACAGGTCGGTGTCTGACATCTTCTGCACATAGTCCTGGTCAAAGCGCTCGTTCTGGGCCACGGTGAAGTGGTTCTTCCAGTCTCCAGTGGTGCCTGTGGCCAGGCAAGATGGGGCTCAGCAAGGGCCGGGGGGACAGTGCACCAGAGGCCCCTCAGAGCCACTCACCTTTGCGCATGAAGGGGGACACGCCGTGGTCCATGAGATCAGAGGGCACCTTGCTGTAGTTGGTTGCAGGGTTGTCCCGCATGGCCTCAAAGGAAGTGTGGCGGGCAATGGTGTCCACCGCCCCCTCTGACAGCTTCTGCCCCAGGAATTGGGCCACCTTGGCAATCTCCCGGTGGAGGTTCTGTGTGACACAGGCCAGCCAACACTCACCCCTCCTGCCCCACACCAGGCCCCACACCATCACCCACCCTGCCCCATCACCTCCTTCAAATCCTCGTAGAAGAGGTAGAGGATGGGGTGATCCTTCCTGCGCTCCCAGTAGCCCTTGACATGGTTGTACCAGGAACCATATGCCACTGCATGGGGAGAGCAGCCAGTGGGTGACAGTCCCCTACAGGGTCCCTCACACACACCCAGGGGTTTCCTGTCCCACCTCTGCCAGCCATGAACTCCTCCAGGTACTGGGCCCATGTCCCTGGGTGCGGGTGGAACTTGTTCATCAAGTCAAAGTGGTAGTAGGAGACAGCCACGTCCTTGGCGTTGCGCCCCACATAGATCATCTGCAAAAAACTTGGTGGCATGTGGGGACTTGCAAGCTCCCAATGGGACAGGCAGCCCACTTACGTCTGCTGGATCCCTCCAAGTACTTTCATTCCAGCCTGATACCTTGCAGCGTTTTTCCCAGAAGGATTTGGGCAGAACGTGAGCTGGGATGTGGGTCTTGATGATGCGAGGGGATGGCATGGCTTCCAGCTGCTCTGTGCCTGTAAGGATTTCCCCCAGAAGTGATCCCACTGTGGTATCCTCCCATAAAAAACTAGACCTGTCCCCATCTCCCATTGCCACCCACTGCCACCTACCACCCTCTGCTACCCTGCTACCTGCTGCCATCTTCCCAGGGGCAGCAAACTCCATCATGGGCACCCGGTTCACAATGTCATCCTGCTTGCATTTTTCTGGGTCACCGCCTTTCAGGACCATATCCACGATCTCACTGACCCAGGTGGTGCCTGGCAAGGAGAGATTGGGTGTCCAGTTAATGCCATTCCCACTGGAGCCCCATCTCAGGCACCAGAATCACCAGTGTTGCCTTTTGTCATGCCCCCAGTTCCAGCCCAGGCATTTGCAAGTTGGTACCTCTCTTCCTGAGCATGGCCCCTCTCTGGTGCCTGGGGATGCTCACCAGACTTGGGGAATGTGACCACCACGATGTCCTCAGGGCAGGCCTGGAAACTGTCAACCTTTTCCCAGTTGAGGGCGAAGGCACTGACCATGGGGATGCCATGCACTGTGCGCCAGGGCTGCCGCAGGTAGGTGTCTGAATCAGCCATCCTGCTGGGGACAGGGACATGTGGCAGGGCTGGCTGGCAGTAAGGAGAAGCACAGGGCTTCCTCCTTCCCTTGGGGGGCCCCAAAATCCTTGCTGAACCCAGCCATCCTAGCCATATGAAGGAAACCATGCCCTGCTTGCTGGCATCACAGGAGGTGGCACCTGTTTTCGGTGGGGATTTTGGGGCCCAGGTGACATTGCAGGAAGAGTGGAAGGGCATTGCCAGCTCTGGGCAGCTCAGGTCAGACAGGCAGTGGGCAGCTACCCATATCATGCTGGCAGCACTGTTTCTGGGAGCAAAAACTCTCAGGGGCATTCCTAGCTGGAGTTGCAGGCTGCTTTCTCTTTGCTTTTTCCTCCCCATCACTCCATTGTACAGCAGCACGGGAAGCCTTGCTTTCAGGGGGCTTGAGTGAGGGTTGGACAGAGACAGGAACGAGGAGCAGGACTCACAGGACTCTCTGCCTAGGAAGCCTTTCCACCCACCATCCAGGACAGAAACGCTGGATATGCCAGCTGCAAAACTCCCACGCTGTGATTTTTGGAGAGAGGCTTGGTGTCTTGCTTCCACCTCCTGGGGGCTTACGGGGACACGCAGCTCCCGTACCCACCCCCGCAGGTCCCCCGCTTATGAGGTCAGGGCACGCCGAAACGATCGTGGCCAAAGCCCCCCGGTTACTTGCCTCTTTTCCGGGTGCTCTGTCAGGGAGGAGGCAAAGCTATGCCCGCCGCTTACTGGGCGGGATTTGTTAATTTCCTTCCCCTGCACGGAAGATGGAGGCCGCAGGGAGGTGGGAGATACCGCTGAGACTAGAGGCTGGAGCGACTTGGTCCCGGTTTTGCAGTGGGAGGAGTGCAGAGAAGGGGCGAGCGGGGGTGCGGACGGTCCCCGGATGCCTGCAGTGAGCTGTCTGTGCTCAGCACCCGTTGGAACTCACACGGGCAGCGGGAGTGGAAATCGCTGCTTCCCCTCCACCCGCAGAGATAAACACAGGGAGGAAATCCCAACCCACATCCCGGGAGGCTGAACATCACCTTGTCCTGGTCCAAGAATCACCTGCCTGGACGTCCCCAGCTCCTCACACCGACGTGGGGCTTGTAAGCAGGATGTGGGTTCAGGCTTTGGTCGTACCCCTATTCCACTCAAGTAAGGGTCCAAAGTTTGCGGGGTTGCAAAGCATAAGTGCTCCTGGGAAAAGTGTTTAAAGGTGCCGATAGTGGTGCAATGTTCTTCCTTACCTTAGCCGGAAGGGTGTGGGAAAGGCAGGAGAGATGGTAGCTGGGCAGGGCCAGCTGCCAAGCTGTTGGCAGCCTGGAGAAAAACGTCCCTGATTTGTCTCCAGTGAGATGTTCCCAGTGAGATGAGGCATGCCATGGCAGGTGTTCAGGTGTTTTGCTGTCCATATGCCAACAAAATTGGCTGTGTGTGCAAACAGAAGAGGCAAAGCCAGGAGCTGGGGAAGTACATCTTCCAGTGGAAGACATCTCCAGTGGCATTTAAATGAATGTGTGAAAAGGATTTATTTCTGTGAGATAGGTCCCCTCACAGCACTGCTGCTCTTTAGGAGTTGGATCTGGGCTACATCTTTTCAGGATAGAACTACCCTATGAGGCTGTCTTGACAAGAAACTGCAATCTAGAAACTCAAGAACCGACCAGATATGGAGCATAAATGGGGAACTTGGGGCTCCAAAGCACACCCTTGCCCCCAGTGGGACAAGGACTGCTTTGTTCCAGGCATCCTAGAGCAAGGGCAAGGTGCAGCCAGGTTGGAGGTTGCAGCATTTGTTCTCTGTCCATCAAGAACAGTGATGTTGCTGAGCCTGGCAACATGCCAGCGGGGAGCTGTTTCCCTTCACCTTTGTTCCATAGACCATGAGCTACCAAGCTCCAGCTGGGCCAAGGGGAGCTTCATCGCCACCTGCTCTGTCAAGAAACTTGCCATAACCCAGAGGCATGGAAGCTCCTGTGCATGCAAGGACTGCGGCAGCTCTGGATTTGCTGGTGCTCTGGGGATTTTCCACTCCCCACTGATTTTTGTTCCCTCCAGGTACCTTGGTAGGCTGGGGCAGCCCAAGTTGACAGGGGCCAGTGGTGCTTTCTGGGAGGGTGCCCACTCCTGGTGATGTCTGACCATCACTAGCTGAAAATCCACTGTGTGCCTACTGTCTCTCCTGATGACCATGAAGGTGTTCCTGTACACTGGCTAGAATTCAGGGGGTTCAGGTCCCACCCTCATTTTCCCTGCAGGAAATGACTCAACCTCCATTTATCACAATTTATTGCAGGGGGGAAAGTGAATTAGTGCAAGAATCTCCATCTGGATTCACCCTCCCTACTGGGAGAGCAAGGAGAATCACAGTCCTCTTGGGAAAGGAGATGAGCCTCTCACACTTCCATCTGGAAGTGGAGGTCAGAACCTGCCATGTGCTCCTGGTAGTGCTGGTTGAAGCGCTCATTCTGGGCCACAGTAAAGTGGTTCTTCCAGTCTCCAGAGATCCCTGGTGGCAAGAAAATAACTGGGCTAAATCCTCACACAGATGACATATTTGTAGCCACAGATGGGTGCTGAAATACAATCCAGACACATCCCTCCCAAATCCTCCACCACCAGCCAAACCCCACCTTTCCGGAGGAAGGGGGAGAGAGAGGCTGTGATCCATCAAGGTGGGGAGCATGGTCTCATAGTTGGCAGCAGGGTTCTTCTTCATCTCCTGGAAGGAGGTGTGGTGCAGGATCCTCTCCACTGTTCCCTCCGCCAACTCCTTTCCCAGGAACTGCAAGATCTTCTGCACCTCCCGCCGTGGGTCCTGCAGGGTGATAGACATGAGAAGGCTGCCAAAAAAGCTAGGGCGGGATGACCAGGGCTCCTTCCCCTCCATCCCAGCCTCACCTTCTTCATATCCTCATAGAAGAGGTAGAGTATCTTCTTCTCCTGCCTCTTCTCCCACCATTCGCGCACATGGTCATACCAGGACCCGTAGGCCACTGTGGGATACAGTCAAGAGATTAGCTGAAAAGGGCAGTAGCGGGGGATGTCCTTCCCACTGGCTTTTCAGGGTGGGCATCCCACACCTTTGCCAGCCATGAAGTTCTCCAAGAACTCAGCTTTTGTGCCAGGGTCAGGGTGTATCATGGCCATCTGGTGGAAGAAGTAGTAGGAGATGACAACATCCTTGGGATTGCGGGCCATGTAGACAATCTGGGGAGAGCCAAGGATATGTTTGAGAGGTACAGAGTGGTGCCTCCTCCCCACCAACCCAGATGGGGAGAGAGACAGGGGCCACCTGCCATGTTACCTTGCAGTCCTTCTCCCAGAAGGAGGTCGGGAGGAGCTGGACTGGGAGATGGGTCTTTACCAGCCGCGGGGATGGGGTTTTCTCCAGCTGCTCAATGCCTGTTGCACCAGAGACTTAGAGGTATCAGCCCCAGCACCCTTACCCCCATGCTGGCTCTGTTCCCTCTCCACCCAAGCCAGGCAGCCAGGCTGGGGAAGCTCACCACTCAGACCCTTGGAAACCTTCATTTCTAGGAAGGGCACGCGGTTGTAGATGGCATCCCGTCGGCACTTCTCCACATTGCCATCATGGTAGATCATGTCCATGATCTCGCTCAGCCATGTTGTGCCTGAAGCACAGGGACAGCATTGCAAAGGCTGGTATCACCCCATTCCCCCTGCACTCTTCCTCAGGACCACTGACATGATTTGGGGTAGGTGGAGATGAGCAGGTCATCTGGACGGGCTTTGAAAGCCTTCACCTGTGGCCAGCCCTCGATGAAACTCTTGAAAAGGGGGATGCCATGGAGGCTTCCCAGCTCCTGCCTGATTGCATCTTTCTGCTCCATGGCTAACAGTGGGTCCACACAGCACTGGCAGTCTTACCTGCTGGCAGCCTCCACAACATCCAGACTGGCTGGCTCCTGTGCCAGGACTATGCGTGGAGCAGTACTGGACTCTGTGACAGGACTGTGCCCTGGGCAGTGCCCATCAGACAAAGTCCAGCCTGGATCACATGTGGCAGAGGTACTGCCAGTGCGACAGGAGGATGCCCTGATCCCTGGTAGGATACTGTTCTAATGTGGATGCTGGCCATGCAGTAAGCCCAAGCCATGAGGGATTGGGAATGGAGCCCGCATCACCTCTCCTCCCACCTGTCTGCACTTGTCCCCCAGCTACAGCCACGGAGTGCCATGGAGTGCCACGGAGCTGTGGAACTGCAGGGACAGCAGGCATACCCAGGGGCCTCACTGCAGCCATACCTCTCCGGATTCCATGTGCTCTGGTGCCCAGGAGCCCTGGCACCTTCAGCCTCCTGCCACACCCAAGCTGTAATGTTACGAGAGCTGGCTCAGCTACAAAGCACAGAGGATGTGAAGGAGGTTCAAAGGGCCAGCAGCTGGGGCTTGGGACGGTTTTGGAGTGGGCTCTGCCTCCCTCCCCCTACCACTTCATGAGCACTGCGTTGTCCTGCACAGTGTCCCTGCTTGTCCTGGGGACCAGATTGGCCAGGACCTGGCTGAGGGTGCCGCAAGCAGGGGGTGCCTCCCTCTGTGCCTTCCTGGATGCTCCTTTGATGTCTCTTGTAGGAAAGGGCTGAATAAGCTGATCTGCTCCATCCTGGATGATCGGATCCAGTAGGTTGTACAGTATCCACCATGATGGAGCAGGTGCTGTTCTATTTCCAGGAGGAGATCAAGGAAAAGTAGAAACCAAGTGGTGCCTGGCCCAGACCAGGTCAGCGGAGTCTCTGGGAAAGGAGGCACCAGTGCAGGATATAGCATCTGGACAATTTGCAGAAATACAATCTCACAACTCTGACTTTCTGTATCCAGTGAGGGGGCTGGAAGACAGTAAATGGGTCTGTTACCCTGACAAAAGAATACATGTAACATTTTCATCTGATAATGAGGAAATAACATTATGACCTTTACTTAAAATTGAAATGCAGATGGATAGGGTCAGCAAACTGCTACCAAAACAGTGCCATATATGGTGACCAAGATATCAAAGTTCCAGGAAAAGTCTAACAGACTTACATGGCATGAAAACATACAGGGCGATCCCCATGATGGAGAATTGGGAAAAGATTATTCTTTATCTCCTTCAACTCCCCCTGAATCTACTAGACCTCAGTGTGGAAAGAGAAATCTCCACATGTATCCCATTTGATCCAATTCAGGTGGCTGATTTGCAAGAGGATTTTGGCCATAAACCAGGTGATATTGAAATCCAGCAGCTGGAATCCTATTAGTGCATACACAATAACAGCCCAAACACTCAGATTCCAGTTGATTCTCATCAAAAATTAATTGCTAACACCATTGAAACACTGCAGGATAATGTCTCTTTGGCTATTGATTGTATTCAAGCCATTTGTGGGTGCATTATGTGACGGCTGCTATCACATGCGAAGGTGAAGATAGTGCTCCCTTCCCCTAAAGGGTGGGATGCCACAGTGGCCTCCAATGCCCACACACCTCCAAGGCACAATGAAATCCCACGGCACAGCCAGAGGCCCATCATGGCTGAAGCCCAATGTCCAGCACCCCTCCTCAGGTGCTCCAGCTTCACTGGTGCAGTTACAAGGGAAAGCACTTTGGGGTCTGGCCCCGTGACAGCCCCTCTGCACAGCCTGGCGGTGCTCAGCCTGTTTCTGACATGCTGGTGAAGAGCTGTGCATGCCAGTTCCTGCCTCCCTGGATTTCCCAGCACCCAGAAACTGCTACAGTATGACCCTGCTCCCCAATACACCCTGCAGAGCTGGGTAAGTGGGTGACAGCTCCTGCCACTTTCCAGGGTGTCACACAGGTCCCCCGGCCCCAAGCAGCACCATCTAGGGACAACCACCCTGCTGTGCTAGGCACATGGCTACATCCTGCCCCACTGCCTGTTTAATCTCCCACACAGAGACCCCAATGCTCCATGGCCAGATGTACACCCCTGGCAAGGTCCCATCCCAGAGTCATGTCTCCTCCTGCCCGCCCCACAGTGCCCAGCTGGCGTAACCACAACCCAGGGTCCCTCTTTTAGTGTCCATTCACGGCCACGTGCAGCCTCCACTTGCTGTCATGTGCAGGAATGTAGTGCAGGAAAACAGCGCAGGAACTTGGCACTGTCCCAGCTCCAGGTGGGTTTAAGGGGATGGCTATTAGCTCTCCCATGATGGTGTTGGGAGATAAATGGATTAAAACCCTGCTCTTAGCTAGCTTGTTGCTCTTTATTCTTGAACTGTATTCCTCATCCATCCCACTGGGGCTTAGCCATCATCTCTGATCCCTCCCTTGTCTCTCATCCCACAAAAATATCTGAGGGTGGTAGGCAAGAATGTCATCATCAATGTAGCTCAGTGGTATGTTTTGATACCCATATCTCGGTCCATTGCCTGGAGGAAATGTTCATTGAGAAAAAGCATCTGCCCATGGGGCAGGAGACGGTCCAGGAGGCCATCAGCAGCATCAGGACGGAGCAGGACGTCAGCACCAGGGCCAAGGAGGCGAAGGGAGAGAAGCAAGCGGGGAGCCAGGCGCCGCAAAGTGATCTCAGCCAAGGATAGATTCTCTTGGGGTTCACAAACCAAGGCAAAGGCAAGGGCCAGCACTGATAACCAGACTACTGTCACGCCCTCAGGGAATGGGTCTCCAGGGGGCATCTGGAAAAGACCCCCTGGAGCATCTTGGAGTGACATCAGCTCATCAGGTAGCTGAGGAAGTTGTGGGGAGGACAGGCATCCCAAGGATGACTGAAGCAGTTGACACTGGGAGGCCACTTGCCTGGAAGAGAAAAGGGGGACCCTCGTGTTAAGGACCTCCACCTCATCCTGGGAGAGTGACCCCACTGTGAAAAACACGTTTTATTGTTTTGTTAAAATTTAAAAGATTTAATAAAAATATAATAGGAGACACACATAAAGCAAAGGGTTAAAACAGTTGGGTGCTTGGCAAGCTGCTAAGAGCACACAGTTGCTTTGGGAATGTTTTTTAAAATATACTTTACAATACATTAACTTGTTGCATATTCATAGGTTTTCTTTGCATGTTCAAAAATTTTTGGGAACTATTTACCATGGTTACTTTTTGGAGCTGCTTTTTTAGAGCATGTGTACTTTTTGGCTTGTGGTTTTAGATTTTTTTAAATTATTTTTCAATTTGGGTGGTGGTCCTGGCCTTTTGCAGCTGGTGAGTGTTGATAATTGTCATGTCAGCTGCAGGGTCTTCATTACATGTTCACGGGCTGTTATTTTAACTAAGTGGGTAGTTTAAGCATATTATTTTTAAAAAACTTATGTTTAACTTTTGCTATTAGAAAACTTATATTTATACAGAAAAGCTATTTTAACATTATACATATAGCGTTTATTCCAATAGTTGCGAAAAGGCAACAATATGTCATGCACTTGTAACACCCACTATTGGGGGAAGAGGGGCCCAGGGGACCTGCTGAGCCCAGCATCCCAAGAAAGTGTGGATCCCATGTATGGGGAGGCCGGTGAGCGGGGAAGGGCCGTGGGGCTCGGCCTAGGCGAAGGCGCTGTTACCCCTGAGGGACCCCGACAAGGGGGTTGCCACAGACTCCTCTCAGGAATGGAAGGTGTCCCACAGTCAAGAAGGTCAGAGGGGCCTGGGGCCCAGGCAAAGCCCAAGAGCCCTCCCATCAAAAAAAGGGTGGATCACGGTTGTGGGGTTCCGAGGGAGAGAGATGAGGTGTCACAAGTCCAGAGGGTTCAGGTGATGGAGGGCACACAGTGCCGGGTGTCCCACCGACACCGAGCCCAGCATCCGCAGGAAGGGGATTCCCGCGGCGGCGATTGTTCCGGACATACCTGGCCACGACTAGCAGCTGCTCCTTGCGGCAGAGACGCTGCCGGGGGCCCCCAGGGGCGGTCCCGGCTGGGGTCCCGAAGGTGCGCGCGTACAGCACGCGGCAGGGGGCGTGGCCGGCGGGCCCGCCCGGCGCCAGCAGCACGAACGCCCGAACCATGGCCGCGGCCCCGGCGCACCGGAAGCGGCGGCGCTGGCTTGGGAGGGGAGGCCCTCGCGGTGGGTGGGGGGGCAGGGCGCCCGAGCATACAGGCAACGGGTCACGATTGGCCAAAGCTCGGGGGCAGCGAGAGCTGATTGGTGGACAAAGGCCGGTGGGCGGGGAAAGGCCGCGGGGCTCGGCCTAGGCGAAGGCGCTGCTAGCCCTGAGGGACTCGTGACAACGTTTCCGCAGCCGTCTGTACTCCTGCTCCTGTTCCCTTCCCCGGCGTGTTTCCGCCACGCTGCCCCGGCACCGGGAGGGGTACAGAGCTCTGAGCCCCCACCGTGCTGCCTGGCTGGGATCCAGGTCAGCGCTGTCCCCGCGGGGCCTCGCTGCTGCCACCCCCCGCGCAGAGACAGCTCTCAGTGAGCAGTGCTCGTCCTGGGTGAGCTCTCAGCCCCCCAGGGACGCTTCCATCGCCCCAGCCCTCGCCCCTGCCAGCCGCTCTCCCTTTTCCCACACATGCTCCGCAGCCGCGTTGTGCCCAAACCCTGGTTCCGGGGTTAGGGTGAAGCCCCTCCTGTCCCCCAACGTAAACCACAGGTGACTTAGAGCAGGACAAATTATTTGGAATAAGACGGGAGGGCGCTCTTGATGTGGTCATCCTGGTACTCTGGGAATGCAGCACGGAGTCCGTGGCTCAAAGTGGCAGCGCAGCACAGTTTTGGGATCTAAATGCAGGAGGGAGTGTGTGTTCCTGGGCATGGGGTGGACACGGCTGGGAGAGGACATGGGAGTAAATGTGGCTTGAGGTGGCTCAGGGGGAATGGCCAGGGCCAGCATGGAAAAGTGCTTGTCTTGAGTGGAGCATACGGAGGAGTGTGTGGCTGGCACAGGGGCCATGGAGGGGGCCCATGGCCAGAGGGGCTGTGGAGAGGGACATGTCTGGGTGGAGACACGAGACTCTTCCATGAGACCTTTCCAGATGTGGAAAACGTACTTGTTTTCTGCCTCAAGTGGCTTCAGTGGCAAAGCTGTTTTTTAACAAATTCTTTATGGCTGTGGCTGGTTATTTGTGGGTTGAAGGTGGGGGTGGGAGGGTCTTTCTGCCATGTTCAGGACATGTTTGGGGACATGATAGCCCAACTATGGTGTCCATATTCAAACTACCATGTCCATATTCCAGCTACGGTGTCCATCTCAGGCATGATGCAGGCATCAGGAATAAGATGAATGTGTCTTTACAAACAGACTGTGTAAATCTGCCTGTAGATAGGGCTAGAAACGTAAAAATAGGGAAGTGACAGAAGAAACTTAGTTCTAGAAAATGCTAATAATCAACATGGACTGTTGCTTAGACAAGGCCATGATAAATTCCTGAACCTAGAGAAAAAGAACAAAGACTTAATAGAATTATGAATAGCTTTATTTTTTTCTTTCTTTTATATAACAAAAGGGGGGTGTGTTAGAGGGTATTAGAGGGGAGCATAGAGTAGGTGATTCGAGAAGTCTGTACCTTCTGGGTACCTCAGCCAGTGGGGAAGAGGAAGAGGGTGATGCAGCTAGGAATTTAGGATTAAAAGAGGACTGCGTCCCCCAAAAATCTGAGAGATCCGATGGGAAATTCCCATGGCCTCTTCCTTTATTCAAATAAAGTCATACGACTCCTTTGTCTCCTTTTTGGACAAAAACCTCTGACATCGTGGATTCATGTTCCTAACAGTGTCCCTCCCGGAGCTGTCTCTCTGGTGCTGCCCCCCCAGGAGTGGATGGCCAGCCTTATCCTCATGCAACCTTGCTGCACATAGCCCAGAGCTGCACCTCCATGGGTGCGGGCAGGCGGGTCCCGGTGCCGCTCCCGGGGCTGCCGTGTTGCGCCTCAGCCGCCAGGCGGCACAGCGACTCGGGGCTGCGGGAGCCCTTCCGGGCTCTTCCCGGTGGTCCCGTCCCAAGGAGAAGCTGCAGGCCAATCAATCCCCCGACGACCCTTCCTGCCACCGGGCCAAACCTGGTTTCTTCTCCCCAGCTCTATTCCAGATCCACTGCCGGCAGGATGAACCCTTCGACCCCGCGTTGACTCTGCTGTAACCCGGTAGAATAGTTCGAACCAGCCACTTCCGGAGCCACTCCTGCCCGAGCGAGCCTCGCCGCGTGTGGATCCCCCAGGAAGACGCCGGGATGCCTGCACCGAGCACGATGCTGATGCTGCTTGTTGTTCTCCGTACTGCCCTGCCAGCGCCCACCCGGCTCAACCTGCACAGAGATGTTGCGGGGAGCTGGCGGTCGCAGTTCCTTTGTAACTCCAGCTAGTTTGCGTCTCATGCTCGGGAAGGCTCTCTCTGGTTTCTGCTTCACCTCATTTGCAGCTTCAGGTGATTTGTTTCTGCTCCCAGTTTGTCTCAGGTTGAGCTCTTAGAGTTTGTTCGTGCCTCCAGCATGTTGTAGACTCCAAGCTGGTTTCACCTTCCCCGGCTTAATTTTGGCTCCAGCTTATTTCCATATTTAATTGGTCTGTGGCTCCAGTTCATTTCTGCTCTGGCTCATTGCTGCTTGTGCTTGTTCGAATAATCTTGACTTTTGACAGGGCCACAAATCAAGTACTATCATAACTTAAATATGAACAGACATAATTGTATGTTGTCTGAAGATGGACTGAGCTTCTTGGACCTATGCAAGTGGACCTTCAATCTCCAGTGGGATTCCACACAGGTGCTCCCATACTGGTTCCAACTGTCAGGAAAATCTACAAACACCAGAATTTTATGTCCATAAAGGGGACAGAGGAGTCCTGCAACTTTACTCGAGTAAAGGGAGAGAGTCCACTGGGGCACAAGCCCATGGGGTTTTCTCTCTTGAGGTTTTGGAGGGTGCAGCCTCTATCCTCAACTCCCAGCTGCAAGTTGCCCTCTTCCTTTCCCCATTGCCTGAGATACTCAGAAGGTACAGCCTTCCCAAACCACATATTCCACATATTGCCACATATTCCCCTCTTGTACCTACTATTTTACCCCAAAGTTCAGAAACTCAATTTTGTGCAGACCCACTTATTTGTTTCAGGAGCCAAGCTGTCTGGTCTCTGCAACAAACCTGCTGCTCAAAGGTAGTACAGACATTGAGACCCATTTAAAATATGTTAACCCCATACCTTCACCCATCAAATTGTTTGGAAAGACATTAGCTTTCCTCTCACCACCTTGAAGAATAACAAATAACAAAGTTCCAAGCAAAGTGGTTAAGTAATGGAAGCAATAATCACAGGAATATGGAAGACAGAAATTGATTGCCTAAGTTCTTGAAAGGGAAAAACACAGAAAGATAACAGCCTTCTAATCCAGAATATATAATTATGAACGAAAAATATCCCCAGTTTTGACTGGTTCTGTAGTGAAAACTTGCCCTAGTGATGAACTTTTACTCCTTATAATAGGAAAAACCATACCCCAGCTCAGGCACCTCCCCCTACAAAAGGACCACCACTCACCAAGCATGGGCTATGATTTCTTGGGACACAGTGGCTTTAATTTGAAGTAGAGAAAGGATGAGCCAATAATAACTTAAGCCAAGTAGTGACTTAAGTAAGACTTAACAGCCCAAGATTGTGCCTTGAGGTGCTGGGGTTTACCGCCCAGCACCTCTTTCTGCCAGAGCAGTAAATCAAATTACATGTTGTGGTTAAAGAAATCTCCTTTTTTACAGTGAATGAGTTTGGTTGAGTATCTGATCCTGTGTGTTAACCTATAGAAGCTCTCACCCTTTTCAACACACTGCTAATCCCCTCAGTAATTTTGATATAGGAAGATGATCCGAGGAATGTTTGCACATTGTTCTAGCTGAGAAGATACATTTTCCTTATAAATAGAGCCCTGAGGCCTCAAACTGTGTTCAGTGGCTGATGCTGTTTCAAATTATTTTTCCTTCTTGCCATTGCCATCCATTTATACCTGCTACAGGATAACTGCTGCCCCTTCCAGCAGTATCAGAGACCTATAGGGCAAGCCAGTTCAGCTATAGGTAATTTCAAGGTAGTTTATGTTGTGGTGACTTCATTGGTTTTGTTCTTTCAAGTATTATATGCCCAGCCTTACACAAAATCCAGTACATAAGGGGGCTACAAGACAGCTGAAGAGAGGCTTTGGTCAAGGGCATGGAGTGATAGGACAAGGGGAAATGGCTTCAAACTGACAAAAGGCAGGTGTAGATTATATATCAGAAAGAACTTCTTCCCCTGTGAAGGTGTTGAGGCACTGGAACATCCCTGGAAATGTTCAAGACCAAGATGGGTGGTGCTTTGAGCAACCTGGTGTAGTGGCCCTGTCTATGGCAGGGGGGTTGGAGCTAGATAATCTTTGAGGTGCCTTCCAACCCAAGCTGTTCTATAATTCTACGATACAAACTGGTCTGGTTCTGTCTTTTGGGGGCTGTACTTGTGCAGTTGTGTACCCAAACTAGAAGTTTTCCTTCCGTCTGAAACAAAAAAAAAAAAAAAAAAGACCAGTAGGCTGAAGCAAAATTTAACAGAAAGAAAGGAATTAATCACTCCCTTATTTAGAACAGAATAAGGATTTTAAAAAGCCCCAAACTAAAAAGAACAAAACAAACAAATGAACAGCCAAACCTCAAAACATAGAAGGATATTTTGGTATTAACCTTGCTGGTGCAGCTGCTAACATAAATGTTTTCTGACGCAAGTGCATATTATGAACCAATGTGTAACAGTTAACCCATAAAGGTTTGTGTACTCAGAGTAAGGCTGGGGAGGTGATTTTGGCTGCACTGATTTCAGGTAGGTTTTGCAATTCTGCTTTGCTTCACTTCTGAAAAAAATCAGAAATGCCTTCATAAAGTCTGGCAGAGAACTGATGGCATTGGAGTGGCTGTAACTGGAGAAATCCAGAAAAACCTGAGCCTCCTAGTGCTGCAAAGCTTCATTTGGCAAGGGAAAGGAAATTCGGTTGCATTCTTTAGTTGCAGCTCAGCCTCTTTATCAGGGAAAAGAATTACCAATGGTGTCTCTGAAGCTGCTTCTCACTAAACAAATAATCAGCTCCAAGGAGAAGCTCTTGACTCAAAATAATATAGTTCCACTACTTACTGAACAAAGTGGTCTTACCCACCTTTTAAGGGGAAAGCTACTTTATGACAATAGAAATCCTCTTAGGTCATCAGCCTTTACCCTGAAGCTGCCTTTCTTGCATTCTGTTTTCTCCTCACCGTTGGGTTTCTTGGGTTAGTTTTAGTTTACAGTTACTGTCACATTTGCAGTGGATATGTGTGCAGCAGGTCGAATAAGCTGCCTCCCTGAAAATGAGCACATTTACACTGTCCTGTTTAATTTCTTGGTGAAAATCATATCTATGATTTTCTGTGTGTATTTTTTCTGGGAGAAACTTTTCCTCTGCTGGCAGCACTGATGGCGAAGACCAGGATAAGTGTGGTCAGGTGGGAGAGTCTTGTGAGCCTGTCATGTCCAAAGTGTCACCCACTGCACACATGAGCAGGAGCTCATGCCAGTTCTCCTCAAAGCTACAGCACTTTCATGTGTATTCATAGACTTGTTTTGCCTGCTCATGGTAGATGATTTACAGGAGCACAGAGCAGAAGCTGCTCTCTATTCCAGTAGGGAATTTAAATGCTCTGTGACCTTGCATTTTGAGGGATCATTTAGCCTTTTAATTGTGGCTTTCAGGCTGAATATCTTATATTTGAGTGGCAGAGCCCCAAAGCTCTGGTTTGGCTTCCCACATCCTCTCACTTAGTTTTTGCTATTTTTGGCAACTGCCATCTCTATTCCTCCAGAAAACCAGCTCCCACCAACCACTCCCATGAAAAACATGCAAACAATAGAAAGTTTAACAGGACCTCTACTAGAGTTTAACTCCTGCAAGTTACCTGCTTGGAGGTCCCTCTGATATTACTGCAGTCTTTGGTTTCACTAAGTTTGAGCTGTAAATATACTTACAGCTGGAGCAGCATCTGCAAAACCACTTCCAGCCAGGTGTCAGTAACATGGCTTTGATTCAGACTTTGGGAACAGTATATGACTGATTACAAGGATTTCCAGCTCCCAGATCTTTAATGAAGTGACTGCTAAAACAGAAATATTGCAAACCTCTTGAGATGCTTCTGTCATTTCCCAGTGTTAAAATAGCTGGTGCTTTAAAGGGTACATTTGGAATACAGCATTATAAATCTCTTACAACCAATTTTACAAATTTTAGTCATGCAAAACTGCATCAGTACTGTGAAACTTGTTTGCTGAGCACCCTTCCATCTTGCCATCAAACTGTTGTCTTTGTCCTTGTCCTGGTTTAAAGGGACAGTATTGCCAGGAAAAGGAAACTCAGGAACTCTCAGGCAAAAAAAGGTATGGGTTTGGAATAACAGTTCTTTACTGATACATTTATAAGACAAACAAAAACAGCATCAACTATATGAAAGAAAAAAACCAGTGACAGAACAGAAACGGAACTCAGTCTCAGCCTCTTTTTCCAGTGACAGATGCCCTCCTCGTCCGCACAGTCCGATGGAGCAGGGCAGGCAGCCTCTCAGTCGCAGCTGCTGCAGGAGCAGGGGAGCGAGGCGGCACCGGCCGTCCCAGGTGGGAGAAGGGTGAGGGAAGAACTTGCTCACCGTGGGTGTCCCATGGGTTCTCAGCGTTGTTTCTCAGAAACAGGAAGCTTTAGCAGTCCGAGTCCAGCGGGATCTGATCTCACCACGGAGAAGAAACAACCTCTCTCCTCTGCCGGTGAGCTGCCACTGTCCCCCCACCCGCCGAAGGACCAAAGCAGTACTCCACTTTCGGCCATCAAGAAAATCAGGGCCTGCCCAGCCACTCCTTTGAGCGCTTAAACGGCTAATAGGAGAGCCACCCCGGCTAGCTTAACATAATAATGGGAAAAATTTTCTAAACCTCCCCCAGCCCACAACATTATCCACCCAAAATTTTTTCCATGCTAACATACTACATCAAATTAGAACCTTTAAATTATATACATACATGCAGTTACAGACACAGTATCATAGATAGTTCACCCTAGAATTAGGTCTCCTTGGGGTATGCATCGGGTTTCTCCATCCTTTTGCATCACCCACCAGGTACAACCTGGTCCTTGAGCAAAAACCACCCCACGGACAGGATTGTCTTTGCTGGAGGCAGAGTTCACCCAAACAGTTTTCCCTAGCATACCTCTCATGTATACCACTGGAACCTTATCCCCATCTGGTGTTCCCAAGAGCTCAAATTGGGCAGGGCCTGCTTGGTTAGTGGAACCTCGGGTATTCACTAACCATGTGGCCTTTGGTAGATTACTTTCCCAGTTCTTGAAAGTCCCCCCACCAAGTGCCTTCAATGTGGTTTTAAGCAGGCCATTGCACCGTTCGACCTTCCCAGCTGCTGGTGCATGGTAGGGGATATGGTACACCCACTCAATGCCGTGTTCCCTAGCCCAGCTGTTTATGAGGCTGTTCTTGAAATGAGTCCCATTGTCTGACTCAATTCTCTCAGGGGTGCCATGCCTCCAAAGGACCTGTTTCTCAAGGCCCAGGATGGTGTTCCGAGCAGTGGTGTGGGGCACAGGGTAGGTCTCCAACCATCCGGTGGTGGCTTCCACCATGGTCAGCACGTAGCGCTTGCCTTGGCGGGTCTGAGGCAGTGTGATGTAGTCAATCTGCCAGGCCTCCCTGTACTTGTACTTGAACCAACGCCCACCATACCAGAGGGGCTTCACTCCCTTGGCCTGTTTGATGGCAGCGCACGTATCACAGTCATGGATAACTTGAGAGATACTGTCCATGGTTAGATCCACCCCTCGGTCTCGTGCCCACTTTTACGTGGCATCTCTGCCCTGATGACCTGAGGCATCATGGGCCCATCGAGCTAGGAACAGCTCTCCCTTGTGTTGCCAATCCAAGTCTATTTTTGACACCTCTATCTTTGAGGCCTGATCAGCCCGCTCGTTGTGTCGGTGCTTCCTCATTAGCCCGACTCTTTGAGGACATGGGCATCTACATGACGAACTTTCACAGGTAGCTTCTCTACCCCGGTGGCAATGTCTTTCCACTCATCAGCAGCCCAGATTGGTTTTCCCCTACGTTGCCAGTTTGCCTTTTTCCACCTTTCCAGCCAACCCCACAGAGCCTTGGCTACCATCCACAAGTCAGTAGAACTTTGGCCACTTCTCTCTTTCAGCAATGTCCAGGGCCAGCTGAACAGCTTTGAGTTCAGCAGGTTGACTTGATCCACCTTCTCCTTCAGTAGCTTGTGCAACCTGTCGAGTGGGGCTCCATACGGCTGCTTTCCACTTCCGGTTCATCCCCACGACGCGGCAGGAGCCGTCGGTGAAAAGAGCGTAGCATGTTTCATCTGCTGGCAGTTGTGCTTCCGTCTCAATCATCTTTGAGGCAGCTTGGACTCCTTCATAGGCAGCCAAGACCCCCTTCTCTGTGGGAGTGTAATTGGCTTCAGACCCTCTGTAGCTCCGGCTCCAGAATCCCAGAGGTCGGCCTCGAGTCTCCCCAGGCACCTTCTGCCAAAGGCTCCAGGACAAGCCATGGTTCCCGGCTGCAGAATAAAGCACACTCTTTACCTCTGGTCCCGTCCTGACTGGGCCAAGGGCCACTGCATGAGCGATCTCCTGCTTGATCTGGGCAAAGGCTTGCTGCTGCTCAGCACCCCAGTGGAAATCGTTCTTCTTATGGGTGACCAGGTAGAGAGGGCTCACAGTTTGGCTGTACTCAGGAATGTGCATTCTCCAAAAACCTATGGCACCTAGGAAAGCTTGTGTTTCCTTCTTGCTGGCTGGTGGAGACATTGCGGTGATCTTATTGATGACCTCAGTGGGGATCTGGCGCCGTCCATCTTGCCACTTTACTCCCAGGAACTGGATCTCTCGGGCAGGTCCTTTGACTTTGCTCTTTTTAATGGCAAAGCCAGCTCTCAGCAGAATCTGTATGATCTTTTCTCCTTTCTCAAATACCTCCACTGCCGTGTTCCCCCACACAATGATGTCATCTATGTATTGCAGGTGTTCTGGAGCCTCACCCTTTTCCAGTGCAGCCTGGATCAGTCCATGACAGATGGTGGGGCTGTGTTTCCACCCCTGGGGCAGACGATTCCAGGTGTACTGCACGCCCCTCCATGTAAAGGCAAACTGAGGCCTGCACTCTGCTGCCAGGGGAATGGAGAAAAATGCGTTGGCAATGTCAATGGTGGCATACCACCTTGCTGCCTTGGACTCCAGCTCGTACTGGAGTTCCAGCATGTCCGGCACGGCAGCGCTCAGCGGTGGAGTCACTTCGTTCAACGCACAATAGTCCACAGTCAATCTCCATTCTCCATCAGACTTGCACACGGGCCAGATGGGGCTGTTGAAGGGTGAGTGGGTTTTGCTGACCACCCCTTGGCTCTCCAGCTCACGGATCATCTTGTGGATGGGGATCACAGCATCTCGATTCGTCCGGTACTGCTGGCAGTGCACTGTTGAGGTGGCAATTGGCACTCGTTGCTCTTCCACCTTCAGGAGTCCCACTGCAGATGGGTTTTCTGACAGTCCAGGCAAGGTGTTCAACTGCTTAATGCCCTCTACCTCTACAGAAGCTATTCCAAAAGCCCATCTGTATCCCTTTGGGTCTTTGTAATAGCCACTCTGGAGGAAGTCTATGCCTAGAATGCGCGGAGCCTCTGGGCCAGTTACAGTCGGATGTTTCTGCCACCCCTCCCCTGTCAGGCTCACCTCAGCTTCCAGCAAAGACAATTCCTGTGATCCCCCCGTCACCCCAACAATGGAAACATGCTCTTCCCCCACATGTTCTGATGGTATTAGGGTGCATTGTGAACCAGTATCAACTAATACCCTATATTCTTGTGGTTCTGATGTGCCAGGCCATCGGACCCACACCATCCAATAGACTCTGTTATCCTGTGCCTCTCCCTGGCTAGAGGCAGGGCCCCTCTAGCCCTGGCTATTATTCCTTTCCTGAACATACATAGTGGAGGTTCCTTCAAGTGGGTCTGACAGATCATCCTCCCTTCTGTAATGCCCAGCACCTTGGTCATGGGAGGTTGAGGCTACCTTCACTTTAGTGTAGCTCCCTCGGTTAGCATTTCCCTCCCTGAGTTGACGCACCCATGCTGCCAAGACAGAAGTGGGTTTCCCGTCCCATTTTCCCATGTCTTCCCCATGGTCATGCAGAAAAAACCGTAGGTCAGCTCGTGGGGTGTACCCTCTTTCACTAGCTGGGGGGCGTTGGGCTGTAACCTTGGGGTATGAGGCTCGCACTGGTGCTGCCTTGATCTTCTTGATCTCCTCCCTCATCTCTCTTATGTCACCTCTCATCCCCCTCACCTCCTTCATCTCCTCCCTCATCCCCCTCACCTCCTGGACCACAGAAGAAACCTGGGCCTGCACTGCGCCATTCATCATACTGTGAAAATCCCTAAGCTTGTTAGCAACAGAGCTCACTGTTTCTCGGTGCTCATCAGCATTAATCATTGCAATGAAGGTGGTATATTGAGATGGCCCTCGGTTTGCCAGATTCCCACAGCATGTGCCCTGTGCACCTGACCTTGTCAGGGTCATTGTCATGCTGTCCATACCCTCCCAAAGAGTACTCCAGTACCTGCCACCTCTCTCAGCTGTTGGATCCCTTCCTCAATGGTCTTCCAATGCATTCTATTGTGGTGCTCCTGCTATTCTTTCTCTTGTTGACAAACCTCTCTCTTACACTCATTAAAAGCCGCTCCCAGAGGGGAAGTGGGCCTGGCTCCCTTACGAATATCTGGTCCACAACCTGAGTCCTGGGACAAGGATCCCAAATTCCTTGCCTCTGTACCATCCAAGTGCACACCTGTACCCATGAGGTCCCAGACCCGAAGTAACCAACGTTGTCAAAGCCTCCCGGCCCCGTCGTGCAATATCTTTCCACAGATTGCAGGAGATTTTCATAAGACAGGGACTCAGTGATGATTTCAACCTCTGGCTCCCCTGCTGGTTGTGAGGGCCCTCCTCTCTGGTCCTCTTGTCTAGGTGCCTTGTTTTCATTTTAGACTTCCTAGTTTCTACAGGGGCGACTGCTGCTGGCTGTGAGTGCCCTTGCAATTCAGCTGGACCCTGGGCAGATGTAACACCTATGGGTTCCACTACAGCATCACTGGATTCTCCCCCTTTATGGCAGGGCTTCTCACCAGCTGGGGAGAGGTACTCCTTCATCATCTGGCCTATCTCCTTCACTAGAACCCCCACCCACTCCGGGCGGTTCCTCTCTGAGGGGGACTGTGGGGCAGGGTCAGGCTCTGGGGCAGCATCCCTAGTCTCTGGGGCACCATCCCTGTTTCCTGGAGTAGGTATCAGGGTTGTTATCCAGCTCAATCCCCCCTTATCTCTTAATGTTAAATAGGACAAGACTATCAGTAACATCAGCCACTGTATGATATCATTAGCATTCAGAGGAAATCTGAAACCTTCGAAAAGTGGTGGGGTAGACCCAAAAATCTGGGTGAAGGGTTGGGAGAAAATTTCCCCTGGTGTTATTCCCTCACAGTAGGTGCCATTATAAAAGTAATCCCCAAAACATGCAGTTAGTGTGTGGTATCCCTGAATCCATGTACCTGCTTTCCAAAGGAAGTTAAAAATCCATGAATTCCTCACCTTATCAACCCATAAAGCAATTGGATAACAGTCACAGTAGCCTTAGTTACAGGGCCCATGTTTATGTAAGGGTTTGCAAATGGGAGAGACACATGTATGAACATGTGCAGCCCAAACCAGATTAAACTGGACCACATGTTGCTGGACCACATGTTACTGGACCACATGTTGTTAGCACACAAAAAGACAATCTCAGGCAACTGAAGAACTGTTATTCCTTAACCTTGAGCCCCATGTTCTGGCCCTAAGATCTGTCGTGGTTTAAAGGGACAGTATTGCCAGGAAAAGGAAATTTAGGAACTCTCAGGCAAAAAGGTATGGGTTTGGAATAACAGTTCTTTACTGATATATTTACTAGACAAACAAAAACAGCATCAGCTATATGAAAGAAAAAAACAGTGACAGAACAGAACTCAGTCTCCGTCCCTTTTTCCAGTGACAGATGCCCCTCCTCATCCACACAGTCCCGATGGAGCAGGGCAGGGCAGCCTCTCAGTCGCAGCTGCTGCAGGAGCAGGGGAGCGAGGCGGCAGCTCTGTCCCAGGTGGGAGAAGGGTGAGGAAAGCACTCTGCTCACTGTGGACGTCCCAGTTCTCAGCGTTGTTCTCAGAAGCAGGAAGCTTTAGCAGTCGGAGTCCAGGGGGCCTGATCCCACCATGGACAAAAACAACCTCTCTCCCCGAGGTCGGCCGGCAAGCTGCCAGTGTCCCCCCATCCGCCGAAGGACAAAAAGCAGCACTCCACCTTCCGCAATCAAGAAAATCAGGGCCAGCCCAGCCATCCTTTGTCTTGAGCACTTAACGGCTAAAAGGGGAGCCACCCCGGCCAGCCTAACATAATAATGGGAAAAATTTCTAAACCTCCCCCAGCCCACAACAGTCCTATGTTTGACTTTCCGCGTCCACAGGCAGGGAAAGAGGACCACTTTGTCACCATGGCATATGGCAGAGCACATCACATCCTCCTAAGTAAATGCCATAGCAAAGCCATTCCTACTCCCGAGAAGCCAGAGCAGCATGGATATGCTGCTGCATGCATTCTGCTGATGAATTCTCATGTGTCATGTCCCAGAAAGCCTTTCCTTCCCTATAGTTGCCACTTCCATGGAATCAAGGACAACCCAAGACCCTTTGACTGCTGAGATGAAAAAACTCTGCCATTGGGGGTACTCAGAAAGCATTGCTCAAGTCAGACCACATCCTCTAAAAATCTTTGTTTGAATCAAGGAAGTAATTTATTTAAACAAAATCTATACCAATTTGGAACAGCAGCTTCAGCTTCATGTTTCCTTCTAGAATGAAGTTAACATTTTTAATAGGGAAAGTATTATGTAATCAGAGAAACAAAACAGAAATGAGAAGACAACACCAACTCTTGATCACTGCACCCTCCAGTGGCAACCTTTCCCAACAGTTTGTCCAAGAAGTCACTGCCATGTCTGGCCAGTCAGCCACCCTGCTCTGGTGTTGCACTTAATATGTGGCTGTCAGCCCCCCTGCTCACTGTGTCACCAAAAGCTCTGCCAACCAATCTCCTCACCTCCATGAGTGTATCCAGTTAAGATAAAGAAAATAGTTGTTTCCAAGGTCTTTAGTCCACATTTCTACTTTCTGATTCGTCATCTTCCCAAGTGACAGGAGAGCTTCCAATTTTTCAGTGAAATCTCTGTTGTAAATGTAAATTCCATGAGCAAAAAGCAAGGCTGTGAGGGTGCTAGTACCTCACCAGCATGCACTGGACATGAGCCAGTATCCTGGGCAAGAACAGGGCTGCCCCTTCTCCCCACTGGCTTCATGCTGTCAGACAGGGATGTCCCATGACAGGCTCACCACATGGGCAGGTGCATCAGCAAGATGTGTCAGAGTGGGAGCTGTCTCAGACTGGCTATCCAAATCGCCCTTCTTCAAATCAGCTGCACTCCTTGTGCTCCCTTGACTTGCTAGGGGGCTGACTTTAATGGACGGGAGCACCCCAAAATTCCCACACTCACTTCAAAAGCAAAGTTGAAAGTCCTCCCTGTCTTTCTTTGGTTCTTTGGTAAAATGAAGCAGATTGGGCTTTTGATCATCAAAGCTTTCCTGTTTGGAAGGAGGAGTCATGAGTTCATTGATTCCCTGCCCGACAAGAATGTCTGCTTCGGTACAGCCAAGCCGCACTTCTGATGACTAACAGGCAGTGCTCTCTCTCTTTGATACACTATCAGCTGGGTTTATCAGAGTATCAACACAACCTCCCCACTCCAGGCCTCATCCCTTCTGGCCAGCTCTCTCTCGCAGAGCAGATAGGGGCTGCATGAAAGCTGAGCTCACCTCTTATTCCAAGGAATCTTAACAGCAGGTTTTAAAGCTACTTATTTACTTTTTTTGCTCTGTGCAGGAAGTCTGAGCTGAAAAAAAAAAAAAAAAAAAAAAAAAAAGGAAAGAGACAGAAATATAATTTCTTTGGCACGCCTGCATTCCTACTTCAGTCAGATGGGCAGGCACTCTTGTTGGAGTAAGGAAGAGTATCTGATCCCTGAAGATCATTGCCACGAATGTATGTAAGTGAAACCTGCATCCATGCTGAAACAGATATTATCAGACATGTACATCGATCCACAGCTGCTGGCAGAACTCAACGAGGAGCAGAAGCAGATCCTCTTCTTCAAGATGAGGCAGGAACAGATCAGACGATGTGAGAAAAGAGAAGCTGCTGCAGAAGAGATTTCAGCAAAGAAGCCACTGCCAAGAAAAGGTAAGTCTCTGCCTTCTGGCTACTTCACCCTCTGGCACATATCTGCCTAATCAACCACTTCCTAGAAATAGGAAGTGTTACAGGTAATAAACGAATCGAGCCAAATTAAAAATATTAAAACAACAATTTTTATTTTTATGACTGAAAATATGGCCCTGGGAAGCCACAACCAAAAAGACAACACCGAGCCCGGGTTCGGTGCTGGATGAACACACACGTTGATCAGACCTCTATCGCATCATATCCCCCTGTGTTCACAAATGCCGTCCTGGGCAGTCTGTTTTTATACAGTTTTTCTGGCCTGGGGCAAACGTCCCTTTGTTTCTGCCGTGGATTCCCATATTCATATAGTTTCCTTTCTCCACCATGGACTGGACAAAAACACTTTCGGGCGCAGCGATGAATTTTGATGTGTGCAGATTTTGGTTTACAGGAACCGGGTATTGAAATGTAGGTTTTCTTGAGGACCCTGGTTATCTTGATTGGTGGCGATTATCAAGTTCTCATGCCCGGGGAGTTTCCTGGACTGTCCCATTACTAGTTACCTTTGTTGGGGCTGGTTTTATTAACTTGCTAATTGCAGCTTTGTTAGCATCTGCAGTGCTGGAATTCGGTGAAGCAATCTTTCTCCTTTCTGTGGCTCGGTGTACCTAAAGTTACTTTATTAAATTCTTTATTTATACAAACATGATTTATCTTTCACAAAACACGAATTACTTTATAACATATATCACAGGAAGTAATATATCCTTATATAGGCTTATTTCTAAACATAACTAAATCCACCTTCAATGAAATAGTTTTGGCCAGGTACACAATGTTTTTTACTCCCTGGCCCAAACATTCTGTCCTTGACCAAATTGCTTAACTCCCCTAGCTGGGAAAACAGGGTTTATTTGCCCCCAGGAGATGCACCTCATTAAGTTTTCCACTAAATGGTGCCTCTGAATCTGTCTTTAATGTAACCATGGATTTGAATATCTGTCCTGAGGCACCAGATCTGATGAGCAGTTCACACTGAGATTTTAGATTTGAAGTTCCCTTGCCAGGATTACACAGCATGCCCTGCTAGGAAGATTGCTCTCTTCTCCCAGGTCTCCTCCATGTGCTCTATTTGTGAGCTCACCCTCACACAGTTTGGGGGGGACAGTGTTCAGGAATTAAAGCAAGAAAAGAAACAGTGGTGATTCTTCTCCTTTGCTCCCAGACTCAGAAATTCCTCCTTCACTGGTCTGGCTCAAGGAATATGAAAAAATTGGCAAGTGTGGGCTGCATCCCAGTTGAGCTTTCTTCATGTACAGTTGCTTTTGGGGGGGCTCTGTCACCAACAGCAGTTGGTACGGCACAGCAGCTGCAATACAGGTCTTGCAAAGAGCTACCCAGCAAACAGCATTTGTGAAAGAGCTGCTTCTTTTCCAGCCTACAGGAAGTCAGTGACATAGAAACTAGGCGCTGACAATGAAGTGTGGGTCTGGGTGATGGGCGAGCATCCTTCAGATAAATCCTATGCAGCCATCTGTGAAGAGATCCAGGCACAAAGAGCAAAGCGCTTAGTAAGAGAGCAAGGCTAGGAGGTCAGGTAAGCATCCTTCAGCTGAAGGACTTAGTGGGCATATATGGAGGAGAAGGCTTTTGTCTAGGGACACATAAGCTGAAGTCTTCTCTGTAGGGGCTGTGGTTAGCACTGTCACGCTAGCCTTGCTGGCAAAAGGCACAGGCAAAGGCTGGCTTTCTGAGAGGATGCACAATGCTGGTAGAGACCACCTGCAGTCTGAGACTTGCCCTGGCTCACTGAGCCTCCTGTGACGTGGCTACTGCATGGGACCCTCTGCAGACCACAGGAAATGCTGATGCTGTTACTGCAGCAGGTGACAGGCTTGGATTGCTCTGATTCACTGGCAGGAGCTTGGGTACAGCTGGACAACAGTTACCATGAGTCATTATTTGAATTACTTACCTACCTGATGTGGAGATATAACTGCCTATGCACATGTGGCTTCATTGCAGCTCTGCTCTGCTCATGTGCAGCCTCCTCACGAGATGCTCAGACATCAGAAAGTGGCTACCTCCTAAGTCCTCTCTCTCTTGTATTTCAGAGAGACTTACTCTTCTGCGACATGGTCTCTGTACCCACAGCCAAGACTTCTGTCTGAGACAGATCTTCATGGGAATAAAAAAAACACTGCGGAGAAAAGGGAGGAACATGGGAGAAAAATGATTGATATTGATGCAACAGGAAAAAGGCAGGAGCTCACAAAGGTAGTTTTCCATTTTCCCATAACTATACATGTTTTTTGAGGTCTAGGAAGTGCAGAAAATCCTGGTTGCTGTAAATAAAAATCTGAAGGAAAAAGCCATCTATCTGTTAAAGTTTTTCTTCTACAGAAGAGAAGAAGCCATGTTGTTACATCCTTCCTTAAGACTCAGGAGGTCCATGTGCTGAGATAGATCTGCTCTGCACCAAGGGATAAATTACAGTAATTTCACGAATACAAGCCACACTGACTATAAGCCACATCGCCGGGTGTTGGCACACATTTCGTTCTTTGTCCATACACAAGCCGCACCCAATTATAAGCCGCTCTGTCATTGGCAGCGAGGACCCGTGTGCAACAAAGTTGCCAAATAGTAACAGAATCGAGGCATGGCGGGGTTTACTGGGCCGCTGAGTGCTGCCGACGGGGGCCGGGTGGCCCAGCTGGGAGCCTACAGCTCGGCAGGGCCACTCGGGGCCGGCCGCTGCCGGCGGGCTCGCTCGCCCCGGCCTGCCGCCTGCACTGCCGCCGCCGCGTTTGCTTGACCTGGCCTGGCTCTGCTGTGCTCCCCCACGCTGCTAGCCCCGGGTTCTGCCGGGCTTCCCCACGCTGCCGGGCGGCCCTGTGCTGCTTGCTCCAGTTCTGCCGGGCTTCCCCGCTCTGCCGTGCTCCCCCGTGCTCCCCCACTCCGCCGGGCTCCTCCGCTCCGCTGGCCCCAGTTCTGCTCGGCTCCCCCGCGCCGCGGGCTTCCCGGCGCTGCTGGCCTGGGCTCTGCCGGGCCCCCCCTCCCAGCCCCGCGCTGCTGGCCCCCTCCCCCCCATCCCGTGCTGCTGGCCTCCCCACACCCCGTGCTGCTGGCCCAGGCTCTGCCAGCCCCCACCACGCCGCTGGCTCCGCCTCTGCCAGGCTTTCCCACCTCTGCTGGGGCCGCCGGGCTCCAGCTTGGCTTGGGGCTGCCGCGGGCTCTCACTTCCGGGTTGGAAACTTTTAGAACATTGTTCATATATTGGCCGCTCCGGTTTACAGGCTGCACTTCCGGGTACGGACCAAAACTTTAGTTAAAATGGTGCAGCTGAATTCCTTTGCTTTCATTCTCTATGGGTAAAACAAGGAGTGAAGTACTTTCCCTTCTGCACTGTGGCTGGTTTGGATGGCTTTTGGGACAAGACTAGCGAGGCTATCCTAGGATCTTTAAATGGAAGGTCACAGCCCTCAGACAAATAATTTTTTTATAAAAGACCAGATGAAGATAATTTTACCAGCATCATCTGACATGCATCTTTTAGGTGGTTCTTGGGGCTTTTTGTCTTCTAATACAGAAAACAGCTTAAAACCTTGATAGCACAGGACAGCTCCAAATGCAGTAATACAGTGTCTGCTTTCCTGTGGTGTTTCATTACAGAAATATTTTTTCCAGCAATAAATACGTTTGTGCTTTTTAACCGGCTACAAAAAGCTATTTGCAGAGAAAGGAAAAAAAAGAGTTAAATTAACTACATATGCAACCACAGTTGAACAAAAGGAACAAGACACCTTGCCAATTTAATGGGAGAGGTCCAATCTCATTCTGCAGTTTTCATTCAGCCTTGAATGAACTTGTATGATTGTATATTCTTTTATCATACAGTCACTCCATACTTCGGTATAAAAATATGATAGCAGAAGGTTGGGTTTTGGCAAAACACTCTCCTACTGCTACCAAAATAGTGAATGGAATTCAGAGTGACTGTCTCCTTTATCAAAAGCCTCTGAGTCACATGGGGTTTTTCTCTGCACTGTTTGCTGAAGTTAAGCAACTATGTGGGAAATTCTTGTTTTTCAAAGGAACTTATTAGTCAAAGCTGACAAAAAACCTCAACAAACCAAACAAAAAAGACCCCAAAAACCAAACAAGCCACCACCAAAAATCTATCCCCCTTTCAAAGTGTTACATATGGAAATAGATGGGGGTTGTATATTTTCCTTTCTTTTCTGTCATTATATTACTAGTAAATTTTCCCATGTTTCTGAGGTTTTTGCTGTTAGAAGGAGGGCTCCAGACTGAAGTACCTTTTTGCATTTTCTAGGCCTGGAGAGAGGCTTTTTCCCACCTCCTGTACTAAAATATTTTCTCTGAGATCCAGTTGCTATTTAACCTGAGAGATCCAGGTATCATGTCGCAGGGAATAGGGCTGATCTATGAAAAAATGCTGCTTCACACGCATTGAAGTTCCTAGTTTCCTGTTGAGGGGAGGGAAATTGTAAAGCCGTGTTCATATTAAATATTAGCCAAGTAGGTGGTGGAGAAAAAAGGAATTGTGACCTTGGTAAGCAGAATAGTACAGTTAACTCATCACTCGTTGTGCCATGGGAGGCAGTCGGGGTCTGATGGGGAGGTGGGTGGATGTTAACTGAAAGCCAAACCTAACAGTTCATCTGCAGAGGCAGCTCTCAGCTAGGGACTTCAAGCAGGGCAGCTGGGCAAGTTTTCAGGGAAGAGAGAACACAAAATATCCAGCCAGTTGGATCAGTTTGTCAAGTAGGAGTTTGCAGTAACCCAACCACAGCTGCAAACATGCACAGACAGGTAAAGCTGTAGACATCAGGTTCTGCAAGGGTTTGCTTTAGAGGAATGGCAGAAAGGGACTGCTCTCTGGGAGCACTTGTGAACATTGCTTAGCATGCTTATGGCAATCCTGACACCCCTGAGTTCTCCTCCTGTGGCATGTTTGGCCAAATATGATGGGAAAACCCCTCCAATGTTTGTCAGAGCAGGCTGGCAAAATTTATTAGCAAATGTCACATAACTGCTTTAAACACCTATTGCACCAAAAAAAAGAGCAATTATCCTAATGTCACGTTTATTTCTCACCGCTGTCTTGCTCTGCTCAGAGGGGAACCAGAAATGTTCACCAGATGCTGGCAGATTGCCATGTGAGGAAACATAGTTTCCAACAGGTAAGTGGCAACCTGTGATGCTTCTAACACATTGAGTGGGGGTCAGTGCTTTATCCTAGAGTGCCAGTCAGCTTCAGAGCCTCAGGAGTCAAGAATGTTCTCATATTTTGGACCAGTTTTATCCAGTATTGCCATGTTCCTCATGTGTGATGTGATGATTTGGAGATGATACAAAGCTGGCCACGCTGGCAGATTGGGGAGTAGCATAGGGAGATGCTTCTGATGATTTTTGGTGGACTGTTTTCCCTACCTTCCTGATTTGTTACCATAGAGACAGAAGGTCTCTATGTTGTTGAAATTGGAAGGATTCACTGTAAAGAATGGAGTTCCTGGTATTTCAAGGCTAGCTAAAAAGCAGGGCTAAAGTTTGCCTGAGACAAAGCTGAACATACTATTTCTTTCATAGATGAAGGAAGCACAGAGGAAAAATTCAGAAGAGATCACAGCTCCCCAGGACCCAATACCACAGAGCCACACCAGCACAGGGAGCCAGAGAATGCTGCAGAAATCGGATGAGAATGAGCCTGAATGGCAGGAATTCTGTAAGATCTTAAAATTACCTTTTCCTATAAGCCTGGAGAAATCCTAGGGCTCTGTCAGGTCATCTCAACCCTTCTGCCATACTAGAACTGAATAATAGGTCAGACGATGGAGAATATTACCCAGAAATACAGTGCTGTAATATCAGAAACATTTCTGAGTCCATGGAGCATTGAGACTGGAGCTGGGCAGGGGAATGGAAAACTTTTCCAGCTGACACTATGTTGAAACAAGCAACAAATAGGAACCACGTGAGTATAGCCAATACAATTAATTTTAAACTAGAAACTGGCTTTTTATAGGACTTTGCAGTAACATTGCTCTTGGACAAGGATAGTGGGTAACAGGGACTAATCAAAAAGGGCTTCCCTGTCATTCAAGCCTGATCCCACCTAAGTAAAGCCCAAGCTGCACTGTCTCATGTAATGAATCTCAATGTTAGAAAGGAAAATGGCAAACAGTATGAGACTTGCAGTAGCATCCACCACTGCTGCCAAATACTTACTGAAGGAGAACCTGATGCACTTTTCTTCCCAGTTCCTCCCCTGCTGCTCAGTAGATGGCAATGCTGTATCAGCAGTTGTTGTAACCCAATACCCTACTGTTTTGGGGATGGTATGTCCCTTTAACCCTGTAACCCCTACAAGACCAATGGACTGACCCCTGCGATGGGATTGGCCTGAAGCCAAGGCTGACCCCTCCCCTTTCCTGACCCAGAGAAAAACCCTGAGCCTACGTGGACTCTCTCTCTTTATCCCCATCTCTCGCTCTGACCACATGGAAGCCTAAGAATAAAGCAGAATACCAACCCTGGGAGATAGAGCCTCTATATCTCTACTGTTCTACATGAAACAGCATCCAAGGCCAGCTCTGCAAGGTAATTGGGGAGCAGGCAGGCGAGGCCCTAGGGTGCAGTTTCAGTTGACGCCCCGTAACGTGGTGCTTTTTAAATTAAAACCCACGTGAGAGGCTGTGACCCTTAGAAGGGTTAGGAAGCCGACGGGAAGTCAGCTGCCCCTGCTGGGCGAAACTTGCTTTCTAGCAGGTCTAGCTTAAGGGGACGAAACCTGCTAAACCTATCCAGCCATAGGGTGAGTCGGTTTTCAGGAACAGATTACAAAGTACAGTTCTTCAGCTCCTCGGTACTTCGCACGAGAGTGGTAAGTATAAATTTTCCTCCGTGGGGAGGGGGTTTTTGAGGTGCTTTCTTCTGTAAAATCGAGGTGCGGGGGGGCTGGGCTGCACAGCGTCCTCCCTGGGGGTTTTGGAGCTGTATGCAGCCGGAGACACTGGTGGGGGTAGCAAGGCCGCCTTGAAACAGTTTCTGCCGTGTGTACAGTATCACGCCAGACAGCTGATTTCAAAGAGAGGCGCCGTTTTTGCTGCAGCCTGTGATTCTCTGTGGGGGGAAGTGCCAGTTAGCCGGCAACTAGCAGTCTTCTCTACTGTGTTTTAACTGTGCATTGTAGTGAGATATTAGAGTAAATTGCTGTGAAAAATATGGGTACACAGCAATCTACTTTGCAACAGAGCGTGGCTTCACAAATATAGAGAACTTTTAAAGATTGCAAATGTGATATTACTAACAGAAAACTAGAACGCTTTGCTAGGTGGCTGTCTGTAGAGAAGATCTGATCTTAATTTGGCAGATATGAATTCGGTTTTCTTTTGGAATGAAATTGGAGATTTATTAACTTTAAAAGTCGAAAATGGAGATAAAAAAGCCTTAATGTTCATCCCAATATTTTTGCAAATTAGAAAACTGTTACTTCCAAACAGAAGATAACAGGCAGCCACAGCAAACTGCTTCAGAGTCAACCAGTTCTTGTATCTGTCCCTCTGCATGTGTTGTTTCCCTCTTCACCTAAGAAATCTGACTCCTCTGTCTCCTCTAACTCATGCTGATCAGCCACGTGTCTTTACTACTGAGGCTGAAAGCAGACCCCAAAATGGCTCCAGCCACATGGCATTTAAACTCTTCTTCTTCCCATAATACTCCTTTCTCCCTTGATAACACCCTCAGACCTCTCTCCAAAACTCATCCTCGCCTCTGGTTATTCAGGACTGTTCTCACTCTATTCAGAGCTTTGCCATCCCCTCCCCCAAGCTATCAGGCTAGCACAGAGGGGGGTGGGGGTGGGTGTGGGAAAAACTGGTTCTACAGGTTTTACACAACTCCTTCTGAGATAAAGGCCCTCGGCACCGCCCCATCGCTCAGGACACTGTCTCCGTGGAGGCACATTATCAAACAGATAACACAGCCCAGAATACAGCCCATTCCCTAAAACCCTCGATCTGAAACTCAGATACCGTCTGTGGCTCCTGTCATTTATATGGGTAAGAGAAATGGCAGGAGAACATATCAGCCACTACCATACCAAGATAAAAAGGAAAATTTGTAAGATTCAAAGAGAATTTGGCAGACACAGTGAAATGTTTTAAAGGATTTTTAAGAGCAACATTTAGTTCTAATGAGATGGTACCTAATGATATTAAGGATTTATTCAGATGTTTACTTTCAGCTTCGGAATTTGATTTATGGGAAAGTATTTAGAAAAGATCTTTAAGAGTGCTTTTGCAGGAACTACAACAAAGCCCAGAAAGTGCAAAGGATGAGGATGATAATGATATTACACAGGAACACCTAACAGGAGAAGGAGAGTACCAAAGCCCTGATAAACAGGCACGCTTATTAACTAAATTTGTTTTGGATAAGATCTCTCTAGCAGCAGAAAAAGCTTTCCATCAATTACCTACTACTGAAGTTACAGGTAGTTATGTTAATATTAAACAGTTTCCTTCAGAAAGTTTCTTGCAGTTTCTGGATCGCCTCCGTGCACAGGTGGAGAGACAAGTCTCGGACCCAAAGGTGCAGGCAGAGCTATGAAGGAGATGGCTCAGAAAAACGCTAATGAATCATGTCGCAGGGTCATACTTAGTCTTCCCCTCGACCCACCACCTAGCTTAGCACAGATGATAGAAGCCTGCACCAGAAAAGCAGAACTGTTCAGTGCACCAGAGAGGAATCCAGGACCAGCACACTCACGATCTGCAGCAGCGATGACACCAGGACCAAGGAAGCAACCGGTACCACCACAGCAGCTGCAGCACATCACCTGCTTCCAGTGCAAGAAAACAGGACACTATGCAAGGGATTGCCCACACAGCCAGAAACAGAAGAAAACCAACAAACAAAAAAACTAGGTGTACAGCGCGTGCCCGCCATAAATACCATAACGCGCAAAGATATAAATACTGCGGGTTCCACACGGGAAAAAACCTCTCTCTTTAAAACTAAGGGGGAGGACGGGACAAATGGTGTGGGGATTAATGATAGCATTAATGTTAAATATTCAATTGGCAAGGGTTGGACGCCTTTTGGTCGTCTCAATCTTAAGACCACTAAAGGTGTTTGTTTTATGTCAACAGAGTGGACAACAATTACAGTGGATCTGTCTAGCACTTCACTGGACCTGACGCTGTTGCATTTGGAACTGCGCTGTGAGTATTTAGTTATGGAGGACACAGCACACACACCCTTGGAGATGGAATTACTTCCATTATCCAAGAAGGAAAATGTCTCAGGTTTCGTTCTCTTAGCACGCTGCTCACAACCACCTTATTACCTGAATGAGGGGCAAATCCTCGCCCAGGCCATTCCTGTTCCAAAGGAAATCACAGCAGAAGGAAAATCACCTGAAGTCTATTGGGCAGAGGTGGTGGGTGAGGAAAAACCCTCTGTGGCATGCAATCTGACCCATGGTTCAGACCATCTCCATGTGGAGGGGGTACTGGACACAGGGGCAGATGTGACGATCATACCCGAAAGGATGTGGCCGTCACAATGGGAATTGCAACCCGTGGCAGGCAAAATCCAAGGTATAGGGGGAATCAAATTGGCAAAAATATCGAAAAGCATCGTGCAAATTGAGGGGCCGGATGGAAAAATAGCTAGTGTCCGTCCATTTGTTACAGACTATAAGTACCCCCTGTGGGGAAGAGATACCATGTCTCAGTGGGGAATGAAAATGGTAATTCCCAAAAGTCCTCAGGATTTTTAAAGGCGGCCACTGAGGAGCGCCCTGCCCACAAATTGACATGGTTAGATGATTCTCCAATCTGGACAGCTCAGTGGTCGATGAGTAAAGAAAAACTTAAGGCGCTGGAGGAGCTTGTAGCAGAACAATTGGCAAAAGGACACATAGAAGAAACTACAAGTCCTTGGAATTCCCCGGTATTTGTAATTAAGAAACCAGGGAAAGACAAATGGAGATTGTTACATGATCTCCGGGAAATAAACAAAATTATAGCAGACATGGGATCACTTCAACCAGGGATGCCCTCTCCAACGATGCTCCCTCAAAATTGGAAATTGGCAGTTTTAGATATTAAGGACTGTTTCTTTCAAATCCCTTTACACCCAGCAGATGCTCCACGGTTTGCCTTCTCTGTTCCTACCATCAACAGAGAAGCCCCAATGAAGCGCTACCACTGGAAAGTGCTCCCTCAAGGGATGAAGTGTAGTCCTTTCATATGCCAGTGGTATGTGGCCTCATTGCTGTCTCCAGTGCGTGCTCAGAGAAAGGAAGCTATCATCCTACATTATGTAGATGACTTGCTTGTGTGTGCCCCCGATGACTCTATACTCCAACACACGCTTGACCTAGTGGTTAAGGTTTTAACCTCTGCTGGATTTCAATTGCAGGAGGATAAAGTCCAAAGGATGCCACCTTGGAAGTACCTGGGCCTGGAAATCACTGCAAGGACCATTGTTCCTCAGAAATTGGACATTAATTGCAACCCAAAAACCTTAGCAGATCTCCATTCCTTGTGTGGGTCTTTAAATTGGGTTAGGCCCTGGCTTGGCCTCACTAATGAGGACCTAGAGCCCCTTTTCAATTTATTGAAGGGGGAGAGAGAGCTGATTTCTCCCAGGGAACTGACCCCAGAGGCAAAAGTTGCAATCGAAAAGGTACAGAAAGCTCTGGCAGAGAGGCAGGCTCATCGCTACAAGCCTGAACTGCCTTTCAAATTCATAATTCTGGGAAAACTACCACACTTACACGGTTTGATATTCCAATGGATCGAGGGGCAGAGAGATTCGCTCTTAATCATAGAGTGGGTCTTCCTCTCCCACCAAAGATCCAAAACCATCACAAAGCCACAAGAACTCATAGCTCAGCTGATTCGTAAGGCAAGGATGAGACTGTATGAGCTGGCAGGTTGTGACTTCACATGTATCCACCTTCCAGTCAAACTCTCTGAGGAGGGAAGGAACTCTCCTGAGAGGCTGACAAAGGAGATGTTCGAGCACTTGCTCCAGAGCAATGCCAGTCTCCAGTTGTCTCTGGACAGCTACAGTGGACAAATATCAGTCCATGCCCCGTCTCACAAGCTGTTCAATGAGGAATTCCACCTCATTCCTCGTGAGAAGAGGAGTCGGAGACCACTCAAAGCTCTCACAGTGTTCACAGACGCTTCTGGGGCTTCCCACAAGTCGGTGATGACTTGGAGAAATCCTCAGACTCAGCATTGGGAAGCTGATGTTGAGTTTGTGGAGGGTTCGCCTCAGGTAGCTGAACTGGCTGCAGTGGTAAGAGCTTTTGAGAAGTTCTCAGAGCCAATCAACTTGGTAAAAGACTCAGCTTATGTAGCGGGAGTAGTGTCCAGGGCGGAGCAGGCAGTGCTCAAAGAGATTGACAATGAGCAGCTTTTCAGGTTGCTGTCAAAACTAATCTATCTGATTTCTCATAGAGAACATCCGTTCTATGTGATGCATGTGAGGTCACACACCGATTTGCCAGGTGAGATCGCAGAAGGGAATCGTCAGGCAGACTCCCTTGCCACCCCAGCAGAACAAGCACGCCTCCCAGACATCTTCCAACAGGCAAAGCTGAGCCACCAGCAATACCATCAGAATGTGCCAGGTCTGATCCGTCAGTTCAAGCTAACACGGAGTCAGGCCTCGAGCCATTGTGGGCCACCTGTCCCAGCTGCCAGTTCCAGGCCACGCCATCGCTAGGTGCAGGGGTTGACCCCCGAGACCTTGGCAGCTGTGAGGTGTGGCAGACAGACATCACACACATTCCCAGTTTTGGTCGCCTCAAATATGTTAATGTAAGCATTGACACATGTTCAGGTGCGGTTTATGCCTCTGCCCACGCAGGAGAAAGAGCTGTGCATGCCAAACAACACCTAGTGCAAGCTTTTTCAGTATTGGGGATCCCTAAGGAAATCAAAACAGATAATGGCCCAGCGTATGTGTCCAAGGAGTTCCTGGAATTTGTCCAGCAGTGGGGAGTGGAACATAAGACAGGCATCCCCCACTCCCCCACAGGGCCAAGCTAGTGATTGAGCGTGCACATCAGACGCTCAAGCATGTTCTGGCTAGACAGAGCAATTCAACTGTGTGGATGTCTCCACAAGCAGAAGCTGTGCAAAGCCCTGTTCACTATCAATTTCTTGAACTGTTCATTTGAAAACATGAATCCTCCTGTGGTTCGTCATTTTAACAGTGGCAAACAGTTCAAGCTGTCTGAGCATCCACCAGTTTTGATTAGGGATCCAGAAACCTGGGAAACCAAAGGTCCCTATGAGCTTGTTACCTGGGGACATGGTTATGCGTGCGTATCCACTCCCTCAGGCCCTCGGTGGATTCCCCAGAAATGGGTGAAGCCTTATGTCCCCAAACAACCAGCTCCAGCTGAAGAGGAAGAGAAGCAAGTCGCAGTTGCTTCGAAAAGAAGACACCGCCGGAGAGGAGAGAGAACTGACACAGAAGACGACCTCCTGGCAGACTCAGAGACTTTTTAACATGTTTTAAAAATGTTTGTTTTCCTTTTAACAACCTAATACCTTTCTCTCTTCTTTTAAACAAAAAAAGGGTGAGATGTTGTAACCCAATACCCTACTGTTTTGGGGATGGTATGTCCCTTTAACCCTGTAACCCCTACAAGACCAATGGACTGACCCCTGCGATGGGATTGGCCTGAAGCCAAGGCTGACCCCTCCCCTTTCCTGACCCAGAGAAAAACCCTGAGCCCACGTGGACTCTCTCTTTTTATCCCCATCTCTCGCTCTGACCACATGGAAGCCTAAGAATAAAGCAGAATACCAACCCTGGGAGATAGAGCCTCTATATCTCTACTGTTCTACATGAAACAGCATCCAAGGCCAGCTCTGCAGGTATTTGGGGAGCAGGGCCAGGCCCTAGGGTGCAGTTTCAAGCAGTTGTTTCCACTTCAGTCTAGGGATTTTTTTTTCCAACTGATAAAAAAAAATACCACTGACTGGAGAGCTGGTTACTCCGTACAGACTCCACAGTGAGATGGACCTAGACAAACAAGGCAATTTTACAGGAAAAAAAAAATTAAACAAAAGCACGATCAAGTTCTCCACTTCCCATAATAGTTTCAGCAAGACTTCTTCCCACCCTCCAAAATTGGTTAGCATTTCCAAATCCTTCAAATGATTGATTTGGGGTCATTTCAGCATCTTCAACTCCATAAGCCCTGCCCTCCACCTACCAGTTTACATGAAAGGCACTACAGAAATCCATGTCTGAGCCAGGAGTCAGCATCTGAAACAAAACCAAGAAGTCTCTAAGTACAAAGGGACCTGGTACCAAGAAAAAATATGCAGATTTTTAAACTTGTCACAGAAAAAAACTGGTTTTTAATCTTTTAAAGTAATACAAACTGTGCCACTTAACACATGGGAGACATGTGGCAAATGGTCTCACAACTGAGTGAATCCTTCAGCTTGTGAAATGGGTTACTCTTCCATTTCATCAAGCAGGAAGATGGGCAAAGGGTAGCAAGCTTTAAACTTGCTGTTGATCGCTCCTGTAGGATTCCTTTTTTGTTCCAGTGTGGAAATCCAAGGCAGCAGATGAGAAGAGACGCTCCCTTGCACAGCAAGCCAGAGATGACTACAGGAGGCTTTCACTGCAGGGCATCCACAGAGGGAAACATGTAGACATTTCCAAGGGTGCTACAGTAGAAGATCGGCAACCACTTCAATATCCACCTCTTCCCCCCAAGCCTAAACTTCCACCTCCCACAACAGCAAATGGGAGAACAATTAGGTAAGGAAGCCCCTGTGCTCTGGAGAAAGGAGAAGGGGTGAGATTATTTTGCTCTAGAATGGAATGGTTGAGAAGGGAATTGTTAGCTCTCCCTCTTCTGTGCAAGAGACAACCAGCAGGGAAAAATACATAAGCATAGGCTATATTCCAGCCTAGGTGTGATGAGGCCTTTAGTTGTTCATTCCTGGAGGGTAACAGGTTTAGTTATTAGGGTGTCATAAGCCTGGACGTATAGAGCCCCTATGATGCCAGATGTCCACTGAAAACCGTACTCCATACAGCTGAACTGGTTGGTGTAAGCTGTCTGTTTAGGGCTGGTCTTAAAATTCTAAGCAAAATATAAGTCCTGCACAGGGACTCAAAACCTGTCATTTGAATCTGATGCACAAACCAGAGGTCTTTTCTAACAGGAAAGAGGGAGTCCAGAGGACAATCTCCAATTCCACAGAAGAAAGCATCATCAAGTGGTTCAAAGAGGATCAATTCCCTCTCCGCACTGGCTATCTGAAAACCACAGACACAATACACCTTGGTTCCATGGTGAGTCCTGGGAATTTCTATGCCAACCCAAGTGTTTAAGGAGTTTTTTCTGCTAACACGGCTGCTAACAGAGGTTGGGCTTGGGAGTAAAGCTCCTATATTGGAATCAACATACAACAACTGCAATACCATTCTCTCATAGCACAGCAACAGTCCTTTCAAGCTCTCCATGTTTGTCATTCATCATTGGCCGGGTGTGGTACAGTTAAAAAAGAGCAGTTGGCCATGGCTTGTTACTAGCAATGGCAGCACTCTTCTTCTTGGGCTACTGGGCAAGAAAACAGTGAAAGGGATGGAAGTGCCATGGACTGGTTTTAGAGCACATTTCTTGTGAGGAGTGTTCAGTCCTGTACAAATGCTTTTCTCCCTTCAGTTTTGTGTTTTGGTTTTGAACAGGTATCCTAACCTCTAAGAAAGCAGAAGAGCTTCTGAATAAAACAGTACCAGGGAGTTTTCTGATCCAGGTCAGTGAGAAAATCCAAGGCTACGTGCTCTCCTATCAATCTGTGGAAGGATGTAAACATTTCCTCATTGATGCCTCCAGTGATTCCTACAGTTTCCTTGGAGTGGACCAGCTGCAACATGCAATGCTGGCCGACCTTGTAAACTACCACAAGGTGAACATCTAGCAATGCATTCATTAACTGTTTAATTGTCTCAGGGCACTTCAAAATAAGAAAGAGTAGATTCAGTTGTTTTGAAGTTGGTAACTAGACCCATTTTAACTGCTGCTGGATAACCTGTGTGCTGCTCCAGAAGAGTATGTCAGCCTGACTGGTACAGCCCGGGCGACCTAATCCATCTCAGATATCTCAGATTTGACTCACTCACTCTCAAGCACAGAACACCTTGCATGTAGGGCCCAAGTTACTTACAAGCTACGTAGTAGAACTGTTGATGAGAGGTGACAGCATACTCATGCAAACTCCTTTCTTTTGTATTCTCTGTGGTTAAGTGGCACTGGAAATTTGGGTAAACACAAAATCTTGCTTACCTTCAGCTTCAGCATGGAAGAGAGCAAGGTATCTTTATAATCTCAAAGCAGGCAAGGGGTGGTATTGAGCAAAGGTAAAAAATAGAAGGGAAGGAGGAAGGTTGGTGGGCTCTTGCAACAATAACAGTGGCGTTTACCAGCATGGAGTGCAGTTACATGGGTTTCAAAGAGAGACAGATAGATTGTTCATTCATTTACTGTAAGATCTGCCCAGGGACAGAACAATAATTTTTCTCATAAGTTAATTTAAAATCCCTGTTTCTTTTAAGTAAGTGCCTAGCTTAATACAGACATGGCTAAAGAAAACTGGACATGAGAAAAACAGTGATGCTCATTTGCTCTATGGAACCCTACCTGGACTGCCTGAACTTGCTTCTTGCATTATTTTCACAGTTCAGGCTGAAAATATTAAAAGCAGGAGTTATACAGCTATCTGTACCAGAGCTAAAGGATTTAAAGCCTGGCAGTGCATAGCTACATCAAACATAGAGCCAAGTCCACAGTCTGCGAAGAATCCTGCAGACCCCCTGCACTACAGCTCATGTGGGCAGATGCGCCCACTCTGCCAAAGTGCCCCCACTGGGTTCTGCTTATCACACACCTGGTGACCATGAAAGAAGGCCGGTCCCCACCATGCCTCTGTTGCTAGGATGGAGAATGAGATTGGAAGCAGGGACTGTAGTGTCAGGGAATTCCCTGCTTAGAACAGGACTTGCCTACGCAGAGGGTGTGTGCTCTCTCCAGAATCCACCCTTGTCCCTCCCACAAACACAGCCAGAAGTGCAGTCCACAATCCCTGGTTCTGCTTTACCTGCATGCTGCACAATCCTGGCTCCAGCACTTTCTAGGCAGGTCACCACTCCATGTCAGAGAAGCTGTAGTTTCCTCAGGGATGAGCACAGCTCTTTCCTAGAACTGCCAGAGTTGTGTCACTGAGTTATGGTGCAGAGCATAGACATTTTGTTATGAAGACAGAGGGCAGAAGGTCTTTCCCTGAGCTCTCCAGGGAACCGAGCTGTATCACACAGTGGTGGGAACACATCCACACCATAGCAGAAGCAGGAATACTGCTGTCCACCTCATGGAGTTGTGACAGGCAGGGTTTGTTTGAAAGCTGGTGTTTGATCATATCCTATTTTAACAGGACGAACCCATCACTTCCTTGGGGAAGGAGCTGTTGCTTTACCCATGCGGCCAAGAGGACCAAGAGCCAGATTACATCTCTCTCTTTGAGTAAACCTCCCCATCTCACTGGAAAGCCCCAGGCTTGTACTCACAAAGAACTTGGAACTGAACTTGGAACTAGAGCTGCTGATACTTACCTGAAACCATAAGTGCCTCTATTTTGTATCATTCACAACAAAGCAGTAGGAGGATAAATACCGTTGTGAGCAACAGGATGCATCAGCCCAGCAAGCTGCAAAGCACCCCATCCCACAAGATGGAGAGAATGAGTTGATGAAGTAATCAGTTGAACAGGGAGATACTGCCCTGGATTTTCAGTGGCTTTTAGTAGGTTTCTTGGGGGACTTCTGTATTCAAGCTTCCTTTTGTTGTTGAATGCAAAGTTCCCATCTGGGAAATATATTAGTACCTACAGTTGAAGGCATATGAGATTATACCTTCCTGGAGGCACAAAACAACTTGGAGAGGTGAATCAATCTTGATATGTAATTTGCATAATGTGAAGCTAATTCTATAAAATGCTGTGTCTTTGGAAGGAAGGATGTTCAGCCAAACATCCAAGCAAACGGTGAGTGCCTTTCAGTGAAAGGTGCTCTCTGTGACAACAGATTTGCACACACAAAGAGTGCATTTTTTAAACTCCTCTAGCCTCCGAATACATATCCTCACTCTTTTAACCTGTATTTAACTCCCACACAGGCCTTTCTGCATTGAGAGGGATTATCCTTTTTGGAAAGGAAAAGAGACAGGACAGATGCATTTGTATGAATGACAACCATATGCACAGAGCATAAAAATGTAAGAAGGAACACTTATATCAGTATTAATACAGTTTACAGAAGAGCTTTTGCCGGTAAAGAATGCTGTTTTCCAAAATGGAGCTGTTTATTGCAAGTTGTGTCCCTGTTACTGAGATGCACTGGTGTAAACTTCATCATAGAACTTATTTGTTCAACATAATGTCTCTTTTCTTATCTGTTACAATGCTCTTTAGATACATAATTCAGAAGATTGGGTGACAGCCTGGGCAGAATCACATAAATTAGTCTTTGTCCAGGTTCCCTCATGTTGTTGCACATGACAAACTCTGCAGCTGAGGGTTGTGGTGTGAATCTGCAAACATAATTTTTAGAGGTACAATCTTCAAACACTGAACAATAGTTGATCTTGTTTCAGTTGTTTACCTATTTTTACCTGTTCTCTTTTATGTGTTAGATCAGGGCTATTCAACTTAAAGAAGCAGTCAAAACTTTCAGTCTTACATTAATCTGGGTTTTGCAGAATACAGATTTAAAGAAATTGTGATCATCTGGTCTTAACATTTACAATGCTGTAAAGACTATGCTGACAGGTGGTTTCCATTCCAGGAAAGAGGGGATTACTGCATTTCAGTTACAGCAGGTGTCACTTGCTAGAAATAAAGCCTTAATGTAAACTGAGATTCTGAACATAAAGACACTCTGCCATTGCAAATGACTTAATGAGCTTCTTGACAAATATATTGCATATATCAAAGAGATAATTTCAATATAATTTGCATCAATCATTAGAAAGGGTGTTAGATTATTTGTAGGGGGGGAACATCCCTCCTTCCCTCTTATGAACTCTTTCTTTTAAAATATGGTCGAAATGAAAGGTCTTTCAGAAAACATCCGTTTTCATGGGAAGAATGTGCCATAGCTGATATCTTGCTGGAGACAAATTGTGAAGGGCTTTGCAGACTTGCAGGCTGGTAAAGATTGAGGAAAAGCATGCCTTAAAAAGCATACTTTGAGACGCAGGGTGTTAACTTGCAAAATTAGATGCAGACCCATCTGGCATAGCAGGATGTAATCAATTTTAGCTCTAAGATCTTCAATAAAACTCCTCAGGGTTTGACATGCTGACAAGTGGACCAGTAGATTCACTGCCTTTGTAATAAACTACTTATTTGCAAATACTGTCTCAGTACAGTCCAGTGAAAACCACTATCCATGTTCACATCATCCCACATGTTTGAGTCATGCCTCAGTTTTTCAAGACCCACTTTTCTGCTGTGAGGCAAGAAATATGAACATTTAGATTACTGCACTGACTGCAGAGGCAACTATCTTGCTAGAACAGATCGCCTCAAGACTGGATTTTCTATTGCTCCAAAATCCAGTTACCCTGAAAATCTGTGCAGTAAGGATGTCTTGCAGCAGTTGAGAATCAAGGGTAATGACATGCCTTTGGGAGTTTCTCTGTAGAATCTTTCCTTCTTCAAGGGATGCTGTGCAAGGATTACAAGAGGAGTCACTTTGAAAATTGCTTGCTGGAAAGATCATGAATCCTGGGGGAGCATGGCAGTTTATTTTACTCAATGCCTTTAGCCACAGCATGCTGTAGTCATCAAAAAGTAGAGCAAGGAGTCCCCAGATGGCCTCCCCACCTGCACAGGGCCATCTCTAGACCCTCCTCAACCAGAATCCCATCAGTTGTCATTCTAAGAAAGATCTCAAGCTGGTTTGGGGACAAGGACAGCAGAGACCTTCATAACAAAATCTATTGTTCTGTTGGCTGCTCTCTTTGGATTTCACCTTTTTCTAACTGGGCTGGAAGACCTGTTTAGAGCTCCACTTGGCAGACAGAAACATAAGTAACAACACCTTCCCTTTCTCATGCTGTTCTTCACCTCTCCTGTCAGTGCAGTCTCCACCTCCAGAGACTCCAGACACTCCACAGCAGAGTCCTACCAGACCTCTGCTGTGATTAGATTGCCCTACAATGGCCAATGACTGTGGGCTGGATCTCTCCGTCACTGATACCATCTCAGCTCTTGCCAAGGTGGCTTTTGCAGCCAAGAAACAGAAACTGAATAAGACAGTATTATTCCTGGCAAGACAAACTGCACCCCTGTGGAAAAGGACATACATGAAAAACACAAAGGTGCTATTTTAAAACATAAATTGCAAAACTCTGACAGGATCTGGATGACATGCTTGCAAAGGTACCCCAAGTAATGAAGTGCTGGATTTACAACTGCCCAGTGCAGAGACTAATAGAGATTTGAAGGGACCTCTGGAGATCATCCAGTCTAGTCCTGCTCTACAAGTGTAGCTCAGGGAAGACTGAATAAAACCCTCATGGAAATATATAGGTTGAGGTAGGCTATGATTATGAAACTTTCATAGTGTACAACACCCAGTTTCAAATTCAGGTTTAAGTGGGAGTGTAGGAACAACTTTTTCCTTGGAGCAGCTGCATTACCAAACTTTCATATGCACTCAACAAGCCGTAACTGTCTCCTCCTAATCCATGATGTTTGTAAAGTTACTTCATCAATACAAAGCCCTTTATAAATAATTTATCCTGTGTTCTGGGAACAAAACAGTTCTTTGGAGGATCTACTTGAGTGAGTGCTTAAGTTTCTATGGTAAGTGATGTATTTTGGGGCTGATGTTTTAATGTATACAAAGTTTCTATTCTTTTTGTACTTTTGCAGTGTTTTGGACACTTGATTTGCAAAACAAGTGCAATGCAGATCCTTTGCACCAAAAGACAAGCACATATAAACCTGTCCAAGGAAAAGGTACTTAAAGCACTATGGTTTCTGTCTGCCTGCATGCAGTGCTTTCAAAAGGGGTTCATAACGCTCTTCCTACTGCACAGCTGCGCAACAGAGAGTGGTTAATTCCTTGTTCAGTGCTACCTTTCTTCCCCCCACTTTTTACAAGCCAAAAACCAAATTAGAATCTGGTTCACATTGCCTTGAAGTAATCTGAATCTAAAACAAAGAGACTGCTCAGAGAAACAGCATTTAGGTAAGCAAATGGGATTTACAAGCCCATGCAGTTTTTGTTGGCTAGTATATATTAAAATGGTAAACAGCAGTCAGCACTAAAACAAAATGCTTTATAAGAGCAGTAACACAGATTTTCAATGGTTTTAGGCAATTGCAACAAAAACTATTAAGAACACGATAAATTTTTACAATTAGGAAGTATAATTATCAAAAGAGAATTTGCAGAGTCCACTAGTCCATCACAAAAATTTATTTTGTTAATTACAAAAAGCTTTCTATACCCTGAACTCTGTCTTTGGTTTAGAAGAAATACTTTGGTATAAAGTCAGAAAATGTTCATCACTGTTGGTATCTGGCATTTGGAGTTTAAAGTCTCCTGCTAAATCAGTACTGCAAGTTGATATGTATTTCCTTTTCTTCAGCATGATAAAACTTCTGCCTTCCAGTGCCCAGGTTGTGTAGAAAAATAACTTATCTGAACTAGTTCCCATCCACAGGAACACAGATCTGCAGAGATTTTCCAAGCACTGGAAGGCTGTACTATTTCCTACTAAGACTAGAACTAGAAAACTTGAAGTATGGCAAAATAAATCCCCAGCCAAACAAATTTAATTTAAAAATAAATCTTGAAATACATACAGCATTCCAAAGCAGATATACATGATCTGATTCACACAATACAGATGTGGCTCATTGCTTTCAGTTCACTGTCCACAGGGTCATACTTGACCAGTAAGGTTTTCTCTTTCTTAAGTTTAGAAAGCACTTTCTGAGAAACCTCTTTCTCTGGATGAACAGAAAATGGCCTGTTAATGCACTGATGCTGCTCCCCGATCCCAGTCCCTTAAAGTAAAAGTATTTTTGGTCACTTCCAGCTTTACCATGGTTAACAATCAGATGTCCTTCTCAGAGCAGGAGTCTCTGTACTTATTAAAAAATAGCTCTTTTTAGCTATGTCAAGTTAGATGTAAAAATAATTCCTAATTATTGGCCCACCAAAATGTCAATCCTTTAAATAACTGTACAACTCTTAGAAACATTTCAAAGGAAAAGCACATCCATTTGTTAGTGTGAATACCACACTGGTCACATAATACCACATAATGTTCATTGTCTCTCTGATGTGACCTTGAATCTCATCAAGTGTTCCCAGAAGCAAGTGCTGAACAGTCAGAATAATGGAGTCATTAGAAGCCCCATTAGAATTAAAACAAAAGTAGGGAGGACAGACCTTTCCCTCTTCCTGCCATCCTGCTGGAACCTCCATCCTCCTTCAGTCTCATCCCAACTTTTCTGGTTAAAATCTCTTTCCCAAAACACCCTAAAGTCCAATTCAGATGCTTTTAACCTCCCTTTCTGGATTCATGTCTTCTTATTGCTCAATTTCTGTCTATGCAGGTACATCTCAATCTCTTGCTTGAAAACCAGCATCCCAAGCTGGCCATGAGAAGCCTCATTCATGGCCTTGGACTGCATGCACATTTTGTACTGCTCTGGAGTCAGCTCATCCAGACACTGCTTTTCATGCCACAGGTGGAAGAGACCCCTGACAGGTGTTCGGATCACCATGAGATTGCTGTGAAGGTACTTGCGGTACAGATGCACATCTTCACCACCCCAGCCTTTAATGTCCAGGTCAAAGCCACCTGACACAAAGAAAATTCAAAATAAAACTAGAAATCTGTTAGCAAACTTGATGTTATTGATTGCACTGCAGCCATTTTCTGGCTCCAGTCAGCCCTTTAAAGCACACACATTTTCTGTGAATATCAAACTGCTTATCTCCAAATCTTTCACTATCAGACAAAAGTTCTTTATTTGTAAGCAGTGCTTAGATTCTGGTAATTCTATGGCACCTAGGAAAAGCCTGAACATCTAACCACAGCAATGCTGCAAATTAGTAACACAGACATATTGACAAAGGGAGGTTGATCATTATTTTCTATGTTTTAGCAAAAAGGCATGTCTATCGGAGTGTATTTTTCTTACCTATGTTGATAAAATCAGATCTGTACTGGCAAGTCATCCCAAAACCAAAGTCTCTCCAAAATCCAGTTTCTTTTTTAATAGTCTGCATGAAGGGAAAATAATGTTTACATAGAAGCAGAAATGTTTTCAGAGTGAGCATTGTGACTTGAATGTGGTCAGAAATAGGAGCAACAGCCCTTTTTTATTCTTTCCCATGTGAATCTCCAGCTGGTCCTGAATCTATTTTTGCAGATACTCGTTGGATATATCTGCCTCTTCCTTCCAAACAGCTGTGTTCTTAGCTATCATTTGATCCACTCCTGCTGTTGTAGACCAAGTAGAGAAATCTCACACCTCTGGAGTTTACTTCTTTGCAGGGAAAGCATCCTCCAAAATTGTTAGTTTCTGTGGGATTCACACCTAATGTAAGAAACACTGGTAAACCGGTGAAGCCGGACTCTGCTGTCAGAGTAGATGGTGGCATCTGCATTGTGGACTGCAAGAGCTCTAGAAGAAAACAGTAGTTCTCATCTGATCCCACTACCGACAGCTTTTTGATTATGTTGATTTTGAGTAACAAGAATAATTTTCCATTACAGAGCTGCTATATCCACCTAAAATTGAACTCCAGAAATGGTGGATGATAGATATATGTCTCATAAAAGCCTTTGTAAAAATGAATGGTATGCCTTCCTGAGATGGACAATAAAAGCATTATGTATTGCAGGTAAAAAAATCAGAGCACTGAGAAACCATGGCTATAATTTTGGAAAGCAGATATCCAAGTACAGATCGCTAAGATCATAAATTCATGCATGTGAGTGACCTAACCCAATCTGGTGAGACATCCAAGAGCTTCAAGGGACTGGGACAGGCATCTAAATCCTCTGAGCTAGTAGGCCGTATTTCACACTCTTGAATTTCTGTTTAGAAACCCTTAGCAGCTGCTTTGGAAAATCTTGACTTCCCGTGTGACAGAACTTTAGAGGATGAGGAAAGAGAATTTCCTTTTCTGGGCTTCCAAATCCCAGTATTTCCCTTATGAAGAAATGCTCTTCCAAAATTTTCTCTCCTGATTTCTCATTCATGCCTCCCCTTTTTGTTGATAACTCTTGTCACTTCAAATACTTTTTTAGTTGGTTGGTTTTTTTGTGGGTTTTTTTTTTTGTTTGTTTTACTGCTCACATTGCTATATACTTAATTTGTCATTTCTTCTTTCCTTGAAAAAGCCAGGTCACTGCAGAAGCCAATTAGAAGGAAACAAGATTGTATCTGTCAGGCCTGCGCTGTAACAAGAAGTCTCCGTCACACACACACAGAATGACTGGGTTGGAAGAGACCTCCAAGATCATCACAATGCCCTTACAGGAAGCTACTCATGTGCATTAGCATTATTCCATTAGGGCAAGTGACTGCTGTACAAATCAAATTCAATTGAAGATTTCTGAAGGCTTGTTTTCCTCAGCAGCACAAGTTCCAGGACAGAGAGCAAACACTGTCTTGTTTTCTTGTCATAGATCTGGTCTTATGCCTGGTAACTAATGTGGGTTAAAAATATAAAAATATACATTAAAATGTGATTGGCTGTACTTCTTTAAATCAAGAAGCTTTTCTGACATAAGCATCACATTTTATGATTCAAATATTAACTATAATTATTTTCACAATCCTGACAATGTACTTTGTGGAATTTATGCTAGATTGAAAACTAAACTCTATTTCATTCCCTAAGCACAATTTTTACAAGCTTGAGGATCCCTGACAGGCTCTGAGCAGAGAGACAAAAGCTTACGTGAATCCCATGGTATGATCAGAACAAGTTTCTTCTGAGAAAAAAACAGTACAAGGGATTTTCCAGACTCTTCAGTAAAAAACTTTCTTGCTATATGTTTCATAACACAGAGAGCAGTAGACAAAAAATACTTTAAAATATTTTGAATGGATTTTTCAAACTCCCATTCTTCATTTTTATTGAGGAACTGTACGAGGTGGGTGTAGTGATCACAGAAGACTGGATTCAGACCCCAAGTGATCTTTTTCAACTGTGACTCTCCCTGAGCTCACACCACCCCTAATTCCTACCTTACCAGAACAATAGAAGCTGGGCTGCTCTGGGTTCAGTGTCCAGCCTGGGACAGGGTGAGCCCTAATAAGTGCAGTGCCTGGCAGTAAGAGAGGCAGATGTGGAAGGTTAGGACCTGGCCCAGAGGAACCGAATGAAGCTGCACAGCTGGCTTATGTTTCAATTTGAAAATTCAGCCATTTAGCAGCTCTAGTGGGCAGAGTGACCCGATGACTGGAGAGAAGGAAGACTCCCTTCTATCAGGCCTTTAGGTTCAAAAATAGTGCAACACCAGAGCCCAAAAGAATGGAGAACAATGTCTACAGCAGTGCTGAACAATGGCTTGGTCACTAACATTTATGGAAACCTCTCATCTGTGAACTCTTCCTTCCTCGCAACAGCTCCCTTCCCATCCAGGAAACTCATACATGTATTAATCATATGCCTTATCAAGAATAAGTAGTGAGATGAAAATCAGTGTTGTATCAGTACCAGGATAAAATGACAACTCCAAGCATGTGATTTGACTCAGACACTTCAGAAACACACTGCTCGCAGACAATTCAGTCATGAACTGTGGGATGGGAAAGGCCACTGGTAAGGTATTCAATTTAGTGGGAGAATAAATGTGACAGTCCCTGGAATTCTTTTTTTAGTGACTGATCTAAGGACAGCTCTGCTTTTTACAAATGTCAGGTCTTCAAATGCAAATTGCATTCAGTGATAGGAAGAAATTAGAGCAAGTCAAGGTCACTCAAGATAGCACACCATGAAGGAATTGCTCACTAATTAGGAAATTCATTCTAGCAGAGAATCAGACATTTTTCAAATTCTTAGTTTCCATGTAAAAAACTTCAAAAATGTTTAAATTAAATGGCACCAATATGCTTCCCAGTGAAACACACCTGTAGAACTCACAGTAAGGTGATTATTGTAGTTAATTTTATCTGTGTGGTGGTCACTGTACAAAGAAACAGGTATGTGCTATCCAAGAGCCCATGTACCTTTAAAAATGATTGTTCAAATAGAAGCAGGCATTCAGAGAAGCATGTACTTACCAGCTGCTGTTCTAAAGATGGGATGGAATCATGGTGACCATAAATTATACTGGGGTTATACTGGCTGAAGAGAACAGGATAAAATACCTTCTTCCCTGGAAATGACAATGGGTTATTTAAAAAAACCAACTGTATAGATCACACTTATCTCTTACAAGGTGCAGTCCAGGCCTAACCAAATCCAGACAAAGTCATACAAGTTTTGCACTGAGCCTATGTTCTTTCCACGAAAATGTGAATGTGAGGGTATAATTATGACAAAGATCCTGCTCCAGAAAGCACAGGTGCTGAAGGCAAGAGATTCTATCATACTGGGAGCAGAAACTGTTACAACTGATTCATTACCAATTCAAAGGCAAGAACACTCTGGTGAGGGATTTTACATAATAAGTAGAACCTGTTGAAAGACAATGCACTTCATGAAGAGCAGTACCTGGCTGTGTGTTCAATCTACAGGAGTTCAAGAATTCAGCTGTGAAGTAAATGTCCACATCGCAAAAAAAGAGAACAACATTGTTTCCTTTCCAAAATCGAGCACCAACATCTAATCCTTTGCCCCTGGAAAACTCTTCGTTCAACTGGATGAAGGTAAAGTTCTTGAAGTTGGCTGACCTAGAAGGAAAATATTCAGCAACTTATCCTGTCCATACAGCTCTTAGTACAAGTCCAGGGTGGGAACCTCATATGAAAGAATTAACTTAGAAATCGGTAGTTTCACAGTTCTGAGAGCAGCTGGAAGAGATGTCCTGTTTGACTCCTGAAGAAATTTTTACTATGTCTATCTATGTTCAGAGCTTGACCTGTGTACTCACACACTAGCAATCCTGTCACAGACTTTCTTCGGGCAGATTTCACAAAAATCCCAACAAGGTTTAGATTAACACAAACACCTTCAGTATGCAAATTTCAATTACCTGTGGTTACATTACTGTGTCTATACAAGGGTCTTCCTACATTGAGAAGACAAGCAAAAGGCTGCAGTGCCACATGATCTTGGCAAACACAGCTACGTAACCAAACTGAAAGAGCAGAGCTGGCCAAAAGTATCCAGTTCCTTTGTGCTCTACTGAAATTGTCTTCCACCTACCTTTGGAAGTCAGCTTGCAAACAGTTAAAGCCACTTTCAAAGAACTAAAGAGTTACCAGTGTGTGGGCAGAAGGAAAAAAGAAAAAAAATCTGCTCTGCAGTTTTAAAGACCATTCTATGGGACTCTCTGGGTAACACCATTTTTATTTGATACAAAAAGAAAGCTATTTTCTGCAAGGCACTTTAGAACCTTTTGGCACAACTACGAGTTTTGAGTTGTCAAATCTCCATGTAGAATCCCTGTATATGAACAGCACACATCAGATGTTCAGGTACTTACTTAGATGTATTTTCAAGTATTGATTTGACTTCATTAATTTGTTCCTTTCCAAAGTAAACTACAGTGAGGTGAATTCTCCCATCCTGCTGAATGCCCATTTCCCTGGAGAAAAGAGACAGATTTGTGACTTGTCCCAGAAGATGCTTCCTTCAATAATCTATAGCAGCTGGGGAAGGCAGAACCTTGAGGCATTCCTGGGGACATGATTCACTGACAGACATTCTTGTCCTGACAAAGTGGCTCATTTTCTCCCTTAGAAGGAACAGAAGTCTATCTTTCAGGCAGATTAGGTACAAGCTCTATAAGTAGCATTTGTTATTTTAATAGGACACTGTTAAAAGAGGCCATCCAGCCCCAGGAAGAATGATCAGGCAGGCAATAACTTCAGCACTCAGAAGAATATGAGAAGGGTGATTTTTATAATACCCTACCTCATAACCTTGAGTTTTTGTAACAGATATTCCAGAGTTCAGATCTTTGGCATTTACTAAACCTAAGTATTAAGCAGAGCTCAAGGGTAAGACCAATCTGAACAAGTGCTAGAACCATGCCTCACTTGCACTAAGTTTAGTTAGCAAGAATTCATCTGTAATCAGCAGAGAGATCAGTATGACCAGAGGGCGATTTCTTCCAGTCTAAAACAAGATAATCAGAATAGTAATCAAAAGGCTAATTTAGATAAGGAGCCTATTTTTAGATAGCTGTAATTAGACAAAACATCCCATTGTAAGAGTCAGTGTCTTTTGATAACACAGTCTTTTCTGGGCAGCTATTTAAAGTTACATCTCGGTTAAGTTCTCCCTCTGAAGATCATGTCTGTGCTGAGAAAAAAAAAGGTTTAAGAGTAACTATGCTGAGAGTTCAAATAAATTTCCTTCTTGCCTTTTATTTTATCTTGCCTTAATATTTTATCTAATGGAGCCTAGCAAAGTGTCTGGGAGCACTGATTCCCGTCTTCCTCAGAAATGCTTCTTTGCAACTGCTTCATGAAATTCTCGTGTTGCAACAATTGTATATGCCCAACAAACAGATTGAGACTCTTAAGTCAGGTACATGCAAATCAGAACCCCTGATGACTGGAATATAATTGCTTTTACTGCTAATTACAATGCATTAAGCAACCAAATGCCTTTCAGTCTGTAATCTCAAAAAACACTTAGTAGCAAAATGAACCATTACGTAAAAGCAGCAGTGAGTGATAACTCTTGATAACTCTTGTAATTACATTTTACTTTCCAAGTAAGAAAAAGTAAAGGCAGCATTGAAGGAAACTCACCTGAAATTCTGCATGAATTGCCGAAATTTGTTGGCTCTCTTGGCCAGTGGCACAATGACATTAATAAGTGTGTCAGCCATATTGACATTTTCATTTTTCACTTTCATTACAGGACCAAATGGCCGGAATAAAACAATCTTCTTGAACTGATGTTTTGCATCTCCTTTGAAAGCCAGCTCATACAAAGTGCCCTTGTTTTTTTCTGTGCGGTAGATCCCTGCATGAAAACAAAAATGAAGACATTTTTGGATATAAGGTTGGGCTCCTGGTGGGGGAGAAAAAGGAGAAAGTCTTAAGTTGCTACAGCTAAGCTGAAAATGTAGAAGCAGAAATGGGATATTTACTCTTAAACCAATATATAGCCACCATCATTCAAGGGGATCATCACTGTAGCAGGGACACAGCCCTGGGTTGCAGGAGCTGTTTGGTATTCTTGCAGGCACATTCCAAGGCTTGGATGAGTTACAAACCCCTGAAGGTTACCAACTGCTCACTCTCAGTATAACTCAGCAGACATACAGTCCTTATTTTTCATACTGCTCCAATTGCACACTATAGACATGCATGGTAATGGGCTGCAGAGAGATTGCAAAGGCAGTCTGCCTCACTGCAACACGAGGAATTAGGCCATCTGCCAGAAAGGCAATTTCCCAATGAGCACTGGGAGGTTCTCTGGGAAGTCCCCTGATAAAACTATGTAACCAGGCCCCAGCCGTCAACTTCACCCACTGCCAGTCAGGACAAAACTCTCCTGTTACTCAACTCTCAAAAGACTGCTATTTTCTTTATGGTAGCCCACTCCTGGTAAAGCATGGATGACACTACAGTTTGTCAGAGGCCAGACAAGGATACTTAATTCACACAACCATGTATTTATTTCCTATATGGAAGGAACATTTAACATACTTGATGGGTGAAATTAGACTGGCTCATGCTGAGGGCCAGTATGAACTATAAAAGTCCTGATCATGCCACACTGAAATACTATAATATCTTAAATTAAATCAAGTTGACAAAAAGACTGTAGATTTTACCTACTCTAAATGATAGCTCAGTCCCTGCAGTGTATATTGAAATAAAGCTTTTTCACTGACAAGTCCATTAGGTCTAAGAAAAATTACAGTGATTTCACGAATACAAGCCGCACTGAGTATAAGCCGCATCGCCGGGTGTTGGCAAATATTTCGTTTTTTGTCCATAAATCAGCCTGCACCTGAATATAAGCCGCTCTGTCGTTCACAGCGAGGACCCGCGTGCAACAAAGTTGCCAAATAGTAACGGAACCGCAGCAGGGCGGGGTTTACTGGCTCAGCTCAGGCTGTGCAGGCTCGGCCCACTAGGGGCTGCTGATGGGGCCAGGTGGCCCAGCTCAGTGGGGCCGCTTGGCGGGGCCTCTCGGGGCTGGCCGCCACCTCTGGGGTTGCTCGCCCTGGCCCCGCTCCCGGCGCGGCGGCGGCGGGCGAGCACAGAGCACGCCCTGCGGGGGCGGAGCCCCCCACCTCCTCCCCGAGCCATGGGGATGTCAGCACAGAGCCCCCTGCCTCTCCCCCGCCTGAAGTAGGGAACTCCCCTGCCTCCCTCCCTCCCCCCACGCTGCCGGCGCTGTGCTGGCCCCACCCACCGTGAAACACAGTATCCAATTTGTAACAATCGTGAAATCCTGGGTTTTACTGGCAGGCGCTCGGCTCGGCACCCTGGCTGGCACTTCTGGGGTTGTAAATGTCAGAAAATTATTCACATATTAGCCGCTCCTGAATATTGGCCGCATTTCCGGTTTGAGAGCAAAATCTAAGTCAAAATGGTGCGGCTTGTATTCGTGAAATTACTGTAATGCTAATTCTAACTACGTACTCATCATGCCACTTTAAACATCTTAACAACTTAATCAGTACAAGAACATAATTGCACTGCCTTCCATCTCTTGCAGAAGTTAAAGAGACAAGCACAAATGTCTTGAAAAAACTCCTCCTCTCAACTTGTTTTCATTTGATTTTATTTTTTTTCCCTCTCCATCTGGCTAGGAAGCATAGTTTCTTCTGGTTATGAAAAACAAGATCAAAATAAGGTTTGCTTTTATCTTTTAGTCTTGGTTATTCCCTGATATGTAACATTGCTGGGCATCTGACCCATAGACTGTCAGCCCTGTCTGTATTTCTTATGAAGGTCTGGGTCAAAGTTTTCTTCAAAGAGCAAATGACATAATCTCTTTGTCTTGTATTGCAGTTTTTGCATTGGTATAATCAAAAAACTAATGAGCTATGATTTTATCTGGAGAGAGTTCTGTGGACTGTCTTATCTTCACTATCATTCTCCAAGTGTTTTATTCTTAATGAACACTTCAGCTGGCTAATACATGCAAATTTACCAGTCAATTATTAATTTCCTGTTTTATTTTTAATATAAGATGATTCAACAAATTCTCCAATCCTCCTTCTAGTATAGGAAATTAATCTAGGGAGATAGTAGCTCCATAATTCTTTTACTGCTAATCTTTCAAAGTTGTGCCCTTGACTCTTTGACTCCTTCTAGCTTTTTTCATAGAGTCTGCCCAAGCTGCAGACCATGAACTACATCTGGTACTGAACTGGAGCACATCTGGATAGTGACCTAATAGTTCCTTGATTTTCTCCTCCTGGTGGCCAGAGAATATAAATCTGGGCCTTTGAATTCTGCTTACCCATTTATTCTTGCAGAAAGCCTGATGATGATCCGAGTGCATTATTTGGTATACTCATTTGCTCAAGCAGTTTCTGAACACAGGTTTTACCAAGGAAGTTTGTGTTTGAAAGGTTAAGGCAACCTTTTGACATTCAGCTTAAACAAAATTCTAAACTAAATTTGATTTGCATTCTTTTTAGAGATAAATTGATAGGACTCTTTCACATATTTGACATAGTGAACTGACATTTTTCATAATAAAAAAGATCTAAATTATGTTAACAATCTAACTGTATCTACCACACAACATCTCAGCTTTTGCCTTTTATATTCTCTTCTACCTACCGCAGCCAAGAAACAATGACCTCACAAATACCACTTCCCTGGAGAGATGTACTACACAGTAACAGAAGTCTTGCCAAATAAGAAGTACCTTAAAGAAGAATGCAAGTTGTGATCTGACTGGGGTCCCTCCTAGGGCTATATACACGGAGGCTGCTTCTAACTCTGTAGTTTTGTTCTTGTTTAGTACTTCTACTACGGCTGAAAACAAGTAGCTTAGATGAAGGCAAGGTTTCCTTGTGCAAAATGGTAAACCAAAAATTTATAATCCTAACATTTTATAACGAAGAGAACTGTATGCAAGTTAAATAAATGCCCCTAATTAAATATGGCTATTCTTGATACATATTTAAATTGTTTGTTTTCCATTTTTAAGTATGTTCTTTCTTTTCAAAGTATCTTCTTTTTAGAAGCAGAGAACAAAGTGATTTGTCCAAGGGGAGGCAGTGAGCACTGGAAATGAGTGCGAATGTCTTGAGTGACTCTGGCGATTCACCCAGCAGAACATCCTGCCTTTTACACATTTTTTCCATTTCCAAAGGCTCCACTTTATTTGTGCCACCAGGACTTTTTACGTGATTCAGAAAGATGTGTCAAACAGCCTCAATTCCAAGATATGAACTATGAGGAGAGGAAGAAAGTAGTCTTGAAGTAAACAAAAAAACTTTTCCTTAAAAGATTGCTTCTGAAATGAAAGCCTTGGAAAGGCTAGAGATCCAATACATATAAAAGAAGGTTAATTGATCACTATTGCTTCCGTTACAGCAGATATTTTCAGAATATACACCATTCCATTCAGAGGCAAGGAGACAAGTCAAAGCCTCTGGAAACCCAATGTGAGCTCTGTGTCAGCAGATAGAACGGCCCTAAGATGAAGGAAAAGAAGAAGTAAAAAGCAAAAATGGCCTGGGCTGAAGAATTGATGAAAGAGCAGTAAGTCTCCGTTCTTCAGAGCAGCAATTACCAGAGCTCTCTCAAGAAATGGAAAATACCTGATGTCTATTCAGCAGGGCAGGCAAACAAATGTCACCTATGTGGATCTACTAGCAAACAAAATACTGTTGAGTGGATGACTATTCTAGCCTCAGTTCCACAGACTACAAGCTTCACAACTCTTAAGTGTCACTAGAACTACTCCCTGGACTCATGCTCATTAGTTCCCTTCTGTTAGATGATGTAGGAGCCACTATAAGGATTTATCAGAATTTGTTGTCCTTATTTTAACTCAGTACAAAAATGGTCTTCTCACTTCACATGCAGTAAAGTACAGCATCTTATCCTTTGATGAAAAGCATAATTCCTTCTTCCCAATAAGCTTTCATGGCAAAATTCCATTAGATAGACCGCTACCAGCAGCCATCCATTTGAGAAAGCAAAGCTATTCCTTTTTCATTTGCCTCTGAGACCTTGATTAAAATTCCAGTCACTAGACAGCCACATACTTCAAGCAGGAAAACTTATGATCCAGCATAGTTGAAGGTGTTATGGCAGGGTAATTCTTAAGCAATCCAGGGATTTTTCTGCAAGTATTTGTATTATGAAAGAATATCATCAGGCAGCGATTCCATTCACTTATGGAACACAGTATTGAGGCTTGTCAGAGTGTCCCAATTATTATCTCCATCTCTGAGAAAATGAACAACTCCCAGATCTATTTGCCCCCACCCCCGCTATTTACATAAATTAATGTCCTGACCTGTTGTCCTGCTTTCTGAGTAACTGACTTTCTGCTGCAAACAGTCCTTTGCCTGCTTATAATACACAGAAATTTCTGATTTTTTTCTCATGCTGTTTCTTACTGATTCCCCTTGGCAGAAAGCTAGTTAATTTTGTACAAAGATGAGAGGAATAAGGGGTAGAGGGGAGTATTGTAGCAGCTGAACAGCCCAAGTGCCTCTGTCAAGAGAGAAGTTAAGCAGAGCAGCCATCAGATGAATAAACCTCGAGCTCCAGGGAGAAGGTGTGGCTCTCTTGGTTTTGATTAAGGGGGTGGGGGGGGGGAATGGAAAATTCCACTACATGTCAGCTATTACTCTGGAAGGAGCACTGAGAATCCTGTACAAATTTCATGTAACAGCAAATCTGGTGGGAAGGAGTTTAACTCAGATGACCCTAGTGGGTCACAGTCTAATTTCCACGCACAAGTAATTCTATCTAGAAACTGCAGAGGATGCAACACTAGTTTTAAGATACCCCAGCCACAGAGACAAAACATTTCTCCTTAAAGCAAGAAGTGTTTGAAGAAACATTTCCCTCTGCAAAGACAAGAATAAATGCACAAAATTTAAAAAGGGAAGTGATACAGACGCCGACTGAGTTTATTGCCACACATCACCACCCTGCCTGTTGGCATATGCTAGCAATAAACTGGTACTGAAAAAGTGATATCGGGTGCCAGATGTGTATGGAAAAGAAAAGAAAGATCCACACAGGAGGGCCAAGAAAACAAGATTACTGTGCACAGTTCTATTACTGAGGATCAGCAACACACTTGAGTAAAGCTAGTGCCTAAGGCATCCCTGAATAGAGCAGAAACAAGGATACAAAGCCCACATACTGATAGCAGAAGTTCAGATTTTAAATCCTGTCTCTGATCCTGATTACCTGATTTTCATTTCAGCACATCTCTCTACCTCATCAACCTTAAAATGAGAGTGGTAGCGCCCCACATTTAACATAAGAGAGGCACACAGCTTTTGTGTGCTGTTGTTGCTAAAGCAGCTGGAAAACACTTAAAGGGTAAGTGCTATTACTTTCAGTGAAAATCTGGGCACTCCCAGAAATCTCCAGCTGCCCATGGCAGTTCCAGAAAATGAAAACATCTGGCTTGGTGGCTGGATTAATGGACTTATGGTTGCTGTGTTGCTGGACCTACAAGAAGTTGCCAGAAGCTGACATAGAATCCAGCTTATTATTCACTCCTTGTGTAGGCAGTGGCACCTGCAGAGCACTGTTTCCAAAACAAGTTCAGAGTCCAAACTATACTTGAAATGCAGAACTGGAACAGATAACTCAGTCCTCCCTACAAACACTGAAGTTACACAGAGCAATGGATTTGTCCTTTGATTGGCAGTTTTTGCCATTCTTGGGAGAATGAAATTGTGGAATAAGAGGGTGACAAGAGGCGACAGAGATCTCCAAAGGGATTTTGCAGGGAAATTTTCTGCCAAGTCTCTTTGTTTCCAGCCCCATTACATAGATCACTGCCTTTGCAAACAAATCAGTCTGTACTGATGAGTGAGAATTAGAATTTGTTCTCTTTCACCTACAGAAGCAAGGACCTGCCCCACAGGGGAGGACACAAGGAAGGTTTCTTGAGATCACACTGAGCTGCACACAAGCCTCCAGTTTCCTGAACTCCGAGTCACATGAAAGGCTTCCTCTCTCTGGAGTATTTCACCATGGTATAAGAAAGCCAGCAAGACCATTAGTGCATGAAGAACCTCCTCAGAGTCAGCCCTAGTGTGCACCTCTTCCCCACATCTTTCTGCACTTGTTCCCCAAGCACATCACTGGTACCCAGTCAAAGACACTTGATTGTGCATAAAGGCAGGCTCACAGCTTAATTGATAATAAGCAATGTGTGGCAGGAAATATCTATCTCCTCACCCTCTCGCATGGAAGAGCTGGTGCCAGTCATACATTGCTTGTTCAGCATCTATAAAAACTGTAGAAACATATTTTTGAAAAGACAAACTAAACAACAAACAGAAAGGAGGAGAATGGCAGCATGGATTTGAGCTACAGTTGCCAATGCAATTTGCACTGGAAATAGGTCTGGGATTGCAGCCTGTGTCACTCCTTGTTTTGTCAGTTTTGAGGCAACTGCATGAAGAGAGAGCTGTGAGCATACATTGGTGTCACTACAGGAGACTGGCAGGCTTTGTTGTCAAAGTCCCATTCCCCAAGAAATCTACCATTTTGCAATTGCGCCTGAGACAGCATAGCTAGGTCACAGCACGAACACCATCCCAGACATCTGTACTCTGACACAGTTCCCATCTTGCTCAGTAACTCCACCACACCAGAACTCCTCCCCAGCACCATGTGGACCTTCTAATCTGCTCTCTCTATACGAACCTTCAATGAAGTCAGAGGCTGTGTATATACGAGGCTTTGCTTTGCTGACCCCATCTGGCTTGTTTAAGCTCCCCACTGCTAACTCAATCACCTCTATCAACTCATCTCGTTTGTCCTTCCTTACAGGTTTCTCCTCTGGGTGCCGTGTCAGCCCTGTCTCCAGCTGGTACACCTTCTGGAGCGTGAAGCTCTCAAAGGGCACTGCTGCATACTCTGTGGACAGCTTAACACCACTGTGCACCTCTGCTTTGTCTACTTGGGAACGGAGGAAAGTCAACAGGTTGGCCTGGGCCTTTTCTGGTTTATGGTGGTCAAGCTGAATGTCCAAGGAGTCTGGGTACTGGTTCTGCACGCTTTTAAGCTGCTCAGTCCTGCCTTGGAGCTCAGCCTTCAACTGAACAATTTGTTTCTTCAAGCTGATCATGTAATTGCGGTGTTGCTCTTCTCGCTCTTGCAGAATGGCTTCATATCCCTCCTTCACAGCTGGACTGTGCACCCTGGGCAAGGCAAGCTGCTGGTTGTCACCCTTGGGTGTGCAAGCCAACATATAAACAATAGACATTGAGCAACAGGCCACCACCAGCAGGCCTACAAGTCGGGGAAGAAATAGAATAAATCCTCGTCGGAGCATCATATCTCAAAAAGCAGAGTCTTGATGAACATGAAGAAGTTCTTATATCCGTGCAGTGCCACAGAGGCCTCTGGTCTTGGAGCACTCTCACAAAGATGCATGTATGTGCAGGAACTGGTTTGTCAGCTCTCTTGAAACGTATGCTCTGCCTTTACATGGAGCTCTCTCTGGTGTATACCCAGCAGGACCAAAAGACAAGTTGTGAAGCAGACAGCATGGCCACACCTATGTGATCAGAAGGTGGTTGATGGAGCCTGAGGACCTAAAAGATAAATGACAAAGACAGACAAGTTAGAATTTGGTCAGTCAGTCCAGACCATTTAGAGTGTTCCAATTTACCTTGTTTCTCAGCTGCTCTAGCAGATCTCAAAGCTATGAAGTGCTTGGGCTAAGACCCTAAAGTTACCAAGATCCTATGCGGAAAATCTCGTGTGCATCCCTTTCATTGTTAATAACAATGGCCCATTGCCAATGGAAAACTAGTCCAAGCCTCAGAGACTCCTATGCTTCAGAATTACTAGGAAGTGTCTAGTAGTCAGATGCTAAAGTGCTCAGTTAATCCAGGCATTGATGGCCCTGCAGGTGTTCTCAAACCTCGGAGTGTTCACTCAAGTTTTAAAAGAAAGGCACTCAGTCCCACAGCTACCACATACATTTTAGCTCCCAGGTATGTTTTGTCTAAAACACTAGGTGACAGATGTGGGTCATTCGAACATATGAAGCCTGACCCAGAACAGAAATCTGATAACCAGAAAATTAAAAACTGTTTATCAAGCCAAATTACTGCCACTATCATTGTTTGACATATCCCACCAGATGCTCCCATGAAAAGCAAATAATGAGGAAGAGGACATTTTCCAGGAGCACTCAGACCGATTTTACTCAAAATCAGCAGAAAATTTGTTGCAATTTTGAAACCGTCATAATTGCACACTGTTTTAACATTTCAAAACTTTCTTCTATTTCTCATAACATTATGAAAAGCTGTGCAAAAATCTACAGTACTACTGTGTTTTTCAGTCTGCCCAGAACTACAGACCACAGAGAAGTTGAAACTGGTAACATTATAATTTTTAATAAAACTTCTTCAAGTATATATAGAAAAGGGGAAAAATAGATAATTAAAATTGAATATTTATCTAGCTATATTAAAACAATTGTGCTGAGAACATTCCTAGAGGAATTTTCAAAATCCCTTGGGTTCGGCCCAAACCCATGCTGATGCAAGGAACTTCATCATTTACTCAGCTCACTGTACACTTAGGCCAGGGCTGAATAATATCCTAGATTACACATTGTTAGACACAAAGACAAACAAATTAACACCTTGATGCTCTCCTCTTGGATGTGTGCATAACATCCTGACACTTTTGACAGAGAGAGTCACAGTCCTTTTAGGTATATATCCTTGCTGGGACACTCTTAAGTATAAACAGTTTGACTAAGAATAAGACTTTCAGAGTTGTTTTCAGTTATTTCTAGTCTTATGTAGGACCTTTTATAAACTGCTCTGTGGATTCCCCCTCCCCTTTGATTGACTATTACTCCATATGCAGCAGTTACACAGAGATATTTCTGATGTTTGGACTGTTATTATTTTACCCGTTTGCAGAACTTCTGGGAAAAAACCCAACTTCAAGCAGGAAATGAGTGGGCTAGAATGAGTCATAAAAATAGTACCATAGTTTATTCAAAGTAATGCTAAATTATTTTAGCATTCATAGGATTCTCCAGAAAATGTCAGCATTTTCAAAGGAAGAATTGCTGATTTTTAAGAAAATATTCAAGCAGCAGGAGAAAATGACAGGATAAAGTTGGTGCCCTTACCTTTTTGATGTGATCTTCTCTTTGGAACATCTTAGTCTGCCACAGCTTCTTCTCAGTTTGCCAAAATCATCACCTGTTTATCTGCCTTCTTATGCCTTTCCCAGACTTCAACCTCAGAAAGTTTCATTGCTTTCACATTTGTCAGCTGCCTACATCTTCAGTCTGTCTCTCGTGTGGTGAAAAGCTGTAGTGGAAGTGCTTCCTGTGGATGTACTAAAAATGTTGGCTTCCTGCAATGTAAAGGAGTTTGTCAAAGCAGGGAAAATTAATCTGGGTATTTCTAACTATACAACAGATCTGGCTAGAAGACTGTAAGAAGGTAGTGTGTGGGGAGACAGGGTCAGGAAGTGGTGAGACATAGTACATAAAACACTGCTGTGCTTGTATGCTTCCCTTCACACAATTAGTCCATTGACTGAATTGGCAGCTGAACATCAGTGAAAGGATTAGTTGTACTAACATGGTGTAAACTGAAATTACATCTCAATGACTTAGATAAACACACTATTTCATTTCTATAAGCAGCAATAGATTTGAGTTTTGGGCAAAGAGCTCTTCAAATGTTGACCTTAGAATATATGTGTATATAGATAGCTATTGTCACTAAAATATAGTATCTCTCTCTTCAGGTCCTATCTTTTTTCTATATAGTTTTCTGGCTTGAGCTCTCTCCCATCAAAGATGCATCTTTATAAACATTTCAGATCAGTAAATTAATAGAGCTACTTTGTCCTTTGAAACACCGTTTTCATAGTAAGGAATTGAGACCATAGGGACTTTAACCTCCTTCATGGGGATTTTACCATCATGACTGGAGGCATCCTGACAAGAAATTTTCATTGCTTGCCCTCTGGATCTGTCTTATTAAATTGTACTGGTAGCTTCAGCAGAATTGCATTACAGTAACTGGCATTTAAATATACAGCTCTTACTGTACTACTATCTCATGGGCATGCTTGTCAAATCAGTCCCAATTCAGGCCAGTGCCAAAAAAATCAGATTACTTTAAATCAACACCAGCAGTGGTCACGGCTAAGGTATCTCAGCTGCACAGGCAAGTACCAGAAAGCCAGGGATGGTAACTCTTCCTAACAGCAATTCTGTTGATTTCAACATGGTTTCACACCAACTGAGATGAAGAGAAGACAAATTGAAATGTCAGGTTTTTTCCAGGAACTGACAAAAATGCCTCTGTATTTCACAGCAGTCAGCTGCATCAAGTAGTATTAGTCTCTATGCAAAGAGAAGCTGTAATAAATATGCAGTGATCTATGTGGTGGCTGAAGAAAAGGACATTAATTCTAAAAAAGCCTTCACTTGCAAATACATCTTCAGCCTGTTAGGCCAGCTAGAGGTCAGCCCAGCTCACAGAGGTGCTTTTCACTTGCTTTCAAGGACCCTGGGCCCAAAAAATGCTCTAAACACAGAAACAGATCCTATTCACTCTAAGCACTCTGTAAACATTTATGCACAGTGGAGGGTGATGCACCCAATCACATGGAATGGCAAAAATCAGGAAGTTGGTTGGTTTGAAATTTCAGATGGTATACACCCATCCATGTTTCTCACCAACATCTGAATTTTTATTGGACTGTAGAGATACAGAAAATCAGTCTCTGCACAGAAATGACAATGTATGTCAAGTCTGAATTTTTGACTCTTGAAAACCACACTGAGAATCTGTGCAGGAGAAAGGGACTCAAACCAAAGTATCTCTGTATATATATTTCCCCTCTGAGCTCCACAATTTCTGCACTCCTCATGTTGAGGACAGAAATGAATGGCAAAAGCTCAGTCATATTTGCAGAGGCAGTGATCTCTCAGCACTTGTGACATGAGCAATGCCAGATAATTCCATGTTTTTAAAAGCTTTATGCCACAGATTATTATTTTAGGTGTAACACAGACTGGCAAGTCCCATTTTAGCTCACAAAACTTTGAAATTCCTTTTATTTTCTTTTTTTTTTCAGTAGAGGCAGTAAGTGGCAGAAGTTGCAATTAGGATTTGTGTAGGTGTTTGAAACATCATTCAATAGCAGCACATGTCACTGCGAGATTTCACTAGAGTTATCTCTGAAATGAACTGTGGAGAGGAGGAAACAGATGTTCCACCTTGACTTTAAATGCCTTACAAAAATAGAGAAAGACATTCTGCAGCCACTTGTAATTTGCCTTAAACTTCTAATTACATGGACCGTGCATAGCATTGCAGACAAATTAGTCTGCTTTAAATGTTAGGAACAAGATTTTTCCCCCTAGCTTCTCAACAGAAATCTGAGACACTCAGTAGAATTGGACATGTCACAGGGATTAAAATTTAGTCTCACATAACAATTTACACACTTTATGCAAAAATTAATTATATTTCTCCTTATGGCCAGATCATAATTTCTCAACTACTTCTCAGCCCAATTCATCTGTCCAGGGCTAAATTAAACAAAAGGCTGGATAAACTGATAAACTGACCAGGTGCACCTTCTTAACCTTCTTGTATGTCCCCTGTTAAAAATTTCACTGATCCCTCTTGAGTTGACACTCACACATCCCAAACAAACTACAGTAATTTCACGAGTATAAGGCACACCCTTTTGACTAAAATTTTGGTCCAAACCCAGAAGTGCGCCTTATAGTCCGGTGAGCCTTATATATGAACAAAGTTCGGAAATTTGCCAGCCTGGAAGTGTGAGCCCGCAGCAGCCCTGAGCAGAGCCAAGCCCGCCCGGCCCTTAGCCAGGCCGGGGCCACCGCTGGTGGCACGGGGGGGCAGGGCCAGGGCCAGCTGCAGGGGAGCCAGGCTGAGGCCGGTGGCCCAGGGAGAGCTGGGCCGGGGCTGCTGGCCAGTGGGGAGCTGGGCCACCACTGCCAGATGCGGGGGAGCGGGGCTGGGGCCGCCGCAAGTGGCTGCAAGGAGCAGGGCCAAGCCCGCCCAGCCCTGAGCCGAGCCAGTAAACCCTGCGATTGCACAAATCCGTTACTTATTTGTTACCTTGTTGTGTGCAGATCCTCGCTTCTTGTAGTCCGGTGCACCTCATATAATATGGACAAATTTCGGAAATATGCCAATACCCAGAAGTGCGCCTTATAATCCTGTGCACCTTATAGTCGTGAAATTACTGTACTTAAAGTCTTAATGTCTGATTTCCAATCTTCAATCAAAATAAAGGATTAGTAAGATATAGTATCCAGAATGAAAAGGCTAAATGCTAATAGTTGAAGACAGTTGACAATTTACTGTAAAGCTCCTAATTTCCTAATCTTTGATTCCAGAGTCATCTTCAACAGAAAATCGTACTTACATTGTCACATGTTCTCTCGGAAATTATCAACATCTAACCCTGCCCAAAGAAGGACAATTACACTGTTCCCCCTCTAAATAACAATTACAGTCTGATCATCTTACAAATAGGTTACAACAACAGTTAGAAGCTGACTTCAAAATCTGACTCTCAAAACTTTAACAGTCTTGGAAATACTATGTCTACCTCTAGTAAGGGAACTGAGAAGTAGCTGCTTCATTCGAGAAGCAGCTTACGTTCATGATACTGCTGCAGACTTCTCATTCTGGCAGCTACAAAACCAGTGCAGAAGTCCTAACTTTTGCCTTTGTTGGTATCTGGACCCCATTTCTGATAATTTAACTGGGCTTCTCTTATCAGGGTAAAGCAGTAATTTTATCTGCCGTACCACTTTAGCTGAATTCTGAGGTCAATGTATACTTGTGTTAGACCATCCACTTAGATGTGGTCTCACTGCCCATGAAGGAAGCTTTCCCAAAGACAGTCCAAAATAGAAATCAAGGTTACTCTGAAAGCCTTCCGCTGTCATATGCAGTAAACATGCCAGAGTTGTTTCAACTTTTACAGTAGGCATTATTACTGTTACAGTAGACATCCAGTAATTATTATTTCTCTTAAAGTATCATTAGTTCTGTTTTAAATAAAGCACTCCAAAGGAGTATTGAACTCCCTTTGTCCTCCCAGTGCATACCTGTTCTGTGAGTGGGTTTATCAATGCGGACACACATCGATAAACAAGAGTGAAAGCACCATTGCTTTCCTTTCTCTACTGCTAATCAAACTACTTTTAAAGTAAAAAAAAAAAAAACACAGAGGCTAAACAGCAATTAAGTTCTAACTACATCTGAAAAGAACCAGTGCAACACCTAAAATTGTCTCCACACACCAGTAACATTGTTTTTTCTGATAAATGCCTCATTACTTCAAGTTACTACAATGCCTCCTAAAACTGCTTCCTCTACTCCAGAACAATGTTATCTGTGTAAGACTTCGCATTTTTTTTTAGATCAATAACTAGCCATTGCAAGGTTCTGTATTAGGAATGCTATTTTTTGTATGAGGTGCTCAGATTTCCACTTTACAACCAAAGCACACCACCCTTCTCTGCTAAACACACTGATCTATAGATGTGTAACCTGCACATCCTCAGTGCAACTGTTAGCTGGTGGTACTATACGGCACTTCCAAAAGCCTTCACAGACTTTCCTGTGAGTTTCCACCGCTCTGACCCTCCTCCAGTAAGGACGTGACAGATACATGCGTTGTCAGGCTCCGAAGAGAAAACACAGAGAATATATGACCAGCATGAACTGCTGCTGCAGAAATGCTGTGGCTCCCAAAGACCATCTCCATGCTACTGCAAGAAGGAAATGACAAGGTTTCTCTGTAAAGGTCCATTTCTCATTACCAAGCTATGGCCTGGAATTTTAGGAATTCAGTTTCTCAAAAATGTTTTGAACTTTGCTAAAATGGAGACAAAAAATATACTTTTGAGTTGAGCTGAAATTCAGCCTGGTCTTTTAAGAAAAAATTAGCAAACTATCATAGTTTCCAGAACTAAAGATAGTAGGGCTGGGCAGCTGACGTCCAACTTAGCGGGAAGATCAGCATCTTCTTAATATGACTGTCACTTTAATTTCATTTAAGTGAATACCATCTCTGTTTTGTATATGTGTAAAAGAGGACCATTTTTCTCCAATCACATGATGCTGCCCTATACAATATCTAATATAGCAGCATGCTGAGAACAGTTTCTTTTTGTGGGAAATTAGCTAACAAAACAAGGACAAGCTACAGCCAGGGAATAGTTGAATAATGCTGCTCTAATTTACTTCATTTTAAGATCTAATTCAACAATTTCTCTGCATGTAGAGAGCTCCCAGATTGACTAGCTCAGTTTTAACATAACACAAATCTATACCAGCTTCTGAAATATCTCAGGATCAGAATAATAAGGCTAAAACACAAATTCCATTATTATTTCCTGATTAAAACAAATAATGGGATAAATTTGCTTATCCATTTAATTCAGAACTTGGGAAAAAATGCTATTTCATTTTGAAATGTTTACACATACACCCTCAGTGATTTATACAAGCAAAAGAAAACCGACTGCCACCACAGGAATGAACAGTCATTCCTTTTAAGAATGAAGATGACCACAGCTTTATGAAAGTAACTCAGGTCACCAGCAGTAAGCCCTGTAAAATTGACAAGATCTACACCTATGTGGGGACACTCTGTGATTGCTTGTTGGTTTAGACTCATCTCTTCATGATTGTTACTTAAAACATTTTCTTGTACAAAGTTCATATTAACCACTTTATGTGAGGAACCCCAAGGATTCTGCCAGATGTATACTCCACAAGTACTACAGCCAGATTTTCAATGAAATCTGAAGCTCAGTGTACGTACAACTGTCTTGGAGGTCATGAATCAGAGAAGGTTTAGCATCTAACTAAGCAAGAGCATCATTTATCCATTAATAACAAACATGCATGGTTTGGTTGTGTTCAGAAACAGGAAAGCCTAGCTAGGCTGAGCTGCAGGTAGGAAAGCATTTGTGTCTCTTCCAGTATTTAACTAGGACTTTTTTATTCAAGGCTATAAAATCTTTCATATATTTAGCTGCCAGTCCAGCCCTTCAGCTGGACAGTGCAGTGAAAGCCTCCTGATTTGAGAAAAACTGTGAGGTCACAAAGTATAGTAACAGTGATTGGAGCTATCTATCCTATCAAGGTCCCTGTAAGATAGCAGTAGAGTTTTAAGATGTTTGAACAATCCAGCCTGACCTGGAGATGATGGTCTTCCTCTCCTTGCCAGAAGTCCATGGTACACATAGAATGCTCTATACCAAACTAGATGTAGACTTGAACTTCATTAACTCCAGCAGAGTTGGCAGCTTATAATTGGTGCGGCTTATAATCATGAAATTACTGTATATATAAAATTGAATCTATCTTTCAATTTCTTTATAAGATACCTCAATTCAAACAAGCAGTCTGATATTCTATTTTACAGCTCTCTGATATACCAAATTAAAGTTATAAACATAATTTCTCATTGGTCCTTAAGAAATTTCAGTTTCCTTATTGACTCTGTTGGTATCTGGGATTGAAACTGTAGTATATTAAGGAGATTTAAATTGCAGTTATTGCATTTTGTCAGTAATTCAGCTAGAAACATGTTAAATGTAAATAGTTCACCAAGAGGCATCCTGGTTCCCTATCACAGAGTTGATTGATGACATAGGTAAAGCCAGTTTTCCTTACCAGCAAAAGATATCTCTTTTTCCCCTTTTGTTAAACCAGAGAAATACATCCTGCAGTCAGCTCAGCGTTTCCTGAAAAGTTCCAAAGAGCCTATGCCTTGAAAGAACTTCAGTCTTCAATTAGAAGCAAAACCATTTCACGTGAAATTATGAAAAAATGCGCACAATATAACTCTAACATTTTTCCTCATTCTACCACGAAAGTACAGTAATTTCACGATTACAAGCCGCACCATTTTGACTTAAGTTTTGGTCCATACCTGGAAGTGCGGCTTGAATTCCGGAGCAGCTTATGTATGAACGATTTTCAGAAATTTTCAAAGCCGGAAGTGAGACCCTGCAGCAGTCTCGAGCCAAGCCGGAGCCCACGCGGCCCCAGTGACAGGGTGGCGTTGCCAATCTGAGCCCGTGATATTTCTCTGTATTTTTTTCAGTGTTTTCAGTCTTGTGCGGCTGAGTTGCTGCCCTGCTCTCTGCCCGCCCAAGCGGCGTCCCTGCTCCCCCCTCGCCAAAGCGGCTGAGCGGCTGCCCTACTCTCCCCTCGCCCAAGCGGCTGCCCTGCTCTCCCCTCACCCGAGCGGCTGCCCTGCTCTCCGCCCGCCTGAGAGGCTGCCCTGTTCTCCGCTCCCCAAGCAGCTGAGCGGTTGCCTGGCTGCCAGGCTGAGTGGCTGTTTAAAGGCAACGCGAATCTGTCGGAAATGCTTGTAAAACGACCACACTATTGTTCATATCTTTTTCTTCTTGTAAATAAAACTTGCAGGGTACGCTGCCACAGCTATTGTCTGTATCGTTTTTTACTTGGAAATAATGTTTCCAAGGTCGGCACCTGCCAGTTAACCCCGCGATCCCTCGATTCTGTTACTAATTGGCAACTTTGTGAAAGTTACACACGGATCCTCCCTGTGAACGAAAGTGCGGTTTACAGTCTGGTGTGGCTTATTTATGGAGGAAAAACGAAATGTTGCCAACACCCCGGAAGTGCGGCTTATAATCAGTGCAGCTCATAATTGTGAAATTACTGTATCTGACTTGGTTTGATGCAACTTTGTATCAAAGCTGATGCAAACAAAATTTAACTTATTTGAAGGATAGCTTTTTTTCTTTTTTCTGTTTTTTTTTTAAAGAAAACAGTTTTCTGCTTATCCTTGTTCCTTAGGTGCAATGTTTTTCAGAAAACAGGAACAGGGAAAAAAAGTGTAATTGCATGGCCTACCAGAATACTTGAAAAAAAGAAATTTCCTTATGAGATGAAGTTTCATCTTATTGAGTCTTTGTTTCTCTCCACACGGAAACCTGTTTGCAAATGAGAGCATTATTTTTATTTTAATGAAGATTGGCTAAGATGTGCTGGCACAGCTATGTAAGCTAATGAAACAAAAAGAATAAACAGCTGCTGTGCCTTTACAGTTTTCTCCCTTTCCCTTCCTTTAATCCAGTTCTCTGTGGAATATTAAAATCATACCATTTTTAGCACCTACTTATGACAACTTAAGTCAGTTTAACTCCTTACATCTTCACTATTTTCTTTCCTTGTATTGTTCTATTATCACAGAACAAGGGTTCAACAAAGGCTATTAGAAATGGCAGTGAAATGTCTCACTACAAATAGTTCATTAGTCCCTGAAAGAAAAGTCATTCTCCTATGGATGTAAAAGCATCTCATTTTTCCAACTGCATCAAAATATCGGGCAGAGTTTTCCAGGACTGGCATCTTAAGGACAAATGTCAAGAGAATTTAACAGCCTTTTGTCTAAAAGAGGAAGGGAAGTAATGTTGGTGGAACATGTTAGTTGGAAAACAGCCGCTGAAGGTTCCTACGGAAAAGAGTGAAATAAGAGCGATGGTGTCAGTACGTGGATGTGGACCATGTGATAAAAAGTGAGTCATACTTGTTTCAAACAAAATTCACATAGAGGGAGAATTTTTAAGCTCCAGGTTAGTGTATGCACAGGGAATTTTGGTGGTTTAATTCTCTCCTGTGGCGCATACCTTTGACTACAAACTTTGGATTGAAAGCATGACAAAAACTCTGTGAAACTGAAGACGCTATGGGAAATACCTATGTTCTTAAAGGAAAATACAGGTGAGAAAACCTGCCTGATAGAGCAGATTACATCAGTTATCTTTGTAATGGTTTGCATTGCATCTCTTAGAGGATACCAAGTGCTTTGAAGATGAAAAAAAGATCTTGTATAGGAAAGAAATATTTTTAATGCTTGTGATTTTGATGATCAATCTATTCCCTAAGCATAAATTTGTGATTTTGATGATCAATTTATTCTGTAAGTGTAAGTTTGTATGTTGTACCAGATATGCACAAGAAACAATTCTTCTGTTTGGGAAATGTTACTTTCCTTCATTACTCCTCTGAATTTTTACCATGATTTTGACTTCCATTGCTTCAAAATTGGTATTTTTCCATCACCTTGTCAGAGAAGCTTCATGGTACTGCATGTTTAGGTACTGCTTTTAGCTACTTCTGAAAGAGGACAACTAATTTCAATAGCTACTCCTCTTGATCAGTACTTCACCTGTTTCTATTAAGTTGCAGTCAGAAAGGACAAAGAAAAGTGTACTATATGTAAACAACTGTTCAAAGAGCATGATTGTCTTACAAACAATCATAGGCAGAACTCTCCCTTGTTTACTGTAAGAGACATGCATGCTGAGAGATCTTATACATTACATCACCTAAGGACAGGCTCTTGCACTTACCTCCTGAATTGTCTCCTGGACTCCATCTACCCACATTCCTGATGGGAGCCCAGGGAATTCACCTGGCTAACTCAATTACCTAGTCTATCAGTTGTCTATGGGTGGCTGGGGCAATTGCTCCCCCAGACCACCTGGTCTACATGATTATTTCATTGAAAAGCCATCATCACACAATGCCAAATAACTTCTTTTGCATAATTACAGTGTGTTTATTACTGCAGAAAACCACAATTCAACTAAGGTAATATGCCAGGGCATGGAAATCCTCATGATAGCTTTTACACACTGACTTGCTCCCTGTAAGACTAACCCAGTGTCCTATTCATTTTACTTCTAACTTCAGTTACTTTCACAGGATTGCAAGACATCAGCCAACCTGTACAGTGCAATAGTTCAGTGTATCTCCAGCAAGTCCAACACACCCAAAATGCACACAAAAGGGAAAGAATATAACAAAAATCAGATGTTCTTGGCCTCCCCTTTGGTTTTATACACCTACTTCTTCTTTATTTCAGATATTCTACCTCAAAAGGTACAGTTGACTTGAAATATAAAATAATGCAAGAACCAGGCACCAGTCTGAGTTAGCAAGCTGCCTACCAGCTGAGAGTCATGCACACATCCATGATTACAAGTCTAAAAATAGCAAGCCTTTGAGAAGCATCTTAGAACAGCAAAATGTGGCACGTCAATATAAAAGTAATTTGTGGATGAAAGAAAAAAGATGGTAAGATGCCATTTCAAACAGGTGGTTAAAGAAATAAAGCAATTTAATCTCAAGTTCCAGAGGCAAATATTGCTGTCATTATCAGTGATGTTAAAGCCAACTGCTCTACGTGGGGTCTTGCTGCATTCCCTTCAGAATGTCCAGGCTCCCAGGCAGGGGGGGTCTATTCCAGATGAAAGCTACACAGTTTCCTATCACTCCTTGAACACACCTGAGTTGTTTTTATACCTATTTTCTGTCTCCCCACAGCAAACCTTTCCAGATCAATTGAGTTCCTTGCTGTTCAACGCTTTGCACAGTGGAAGTTAGGTCCAGTTGGGCCCTCAATGAATCTGTTATGACAGCAAGGCATCAAATATCAGATGGTGGCCCATAGTTTCTTCTTTCTCCCTAACAGATGTGCAGGCCACTTCAGAGGCCCTGGCAGAACCAACTTGGCTAGTCTACTGAGATGACGCATTAGTGCTGGCAATCAGCCTGGAAACTTTAAATATGGTACAAACTATTACTCCAGCCCAGAGGAAAAAGGCTAATAAAATGGCAAATAACTTGAAATTAGGACTCTGTAATATCATCTAGCCTTTAAAATCAGGAGTCTGAAACTGAATACTGTGCACATATTGCAGCCACTGTTCCTCATTTGTTGGCAGATCTAGAATTTCACATGAATCTCTCACACAGGAGCACTAGGAAGAATTTGAGGAGCAAATGTGAGGTAAATACCCCTGCCATGATCTCACAGCATCACTTTGCACTTCCTTCTTTTAAGAAGGCCACACCCTCAGGATGACTCTTTTGATGTGTGTACCACTTGCTGGGTGAAGGCTCTACACACTTCTTCTCGACTTCCAGAAGAGATGCCCCATGAAATTCACTCCCTACAAGCACATTCTCCTTTATGAGCAGAAAACTGCAGTTTGAGGAGTGCAGCTACACACAAAACCCCCAGGCTGCAGTTATAGGATGGGCTTTCTATATTCATTAGAACAGGTAGAAAAGGATTCCCAGCCTGAAGAGAGACAAGAGGAGTAGATGAGAAGTGGCATCCTCAGATGCTGAACTGCATGTGGAAGTCCCTCTACATATGGGTCCCTGGTGTCCAGCCAAAGGCGACAAAACTGAAAACAACTAGCTGTAATGGGTGAGAAGCCTCCTTTTCCAGAGTAGCTCAATTGAAGAATCTTTCTCTGTGAGTACACACTGCATCAGAGACTCGTGCAATAGAGCGTTTGTTAGTAGCACATTTTATGGCCTGCAAAGAAGTAAAGTTCAACTGCTCATACTCCAAAGCACTGGCAAAACACGTCTATCCCTCAGCTCAAACCTACACTTCAGCACAACACTGCAAGATGCAGACTGTACTTATTAGCCAGGTCAGTTCCCAGGCATGATCCACTTCAGTCTGCAAAGCTGACCAGAAAAAAAAAAATCAGAAAATTATAACAAAATTCTTCCACCACACCTGCAAAAGACAGCCCAGTTGTATGGTTTACTTTCTACAGCAGAAGTGCATGACTTTGAAGATCCCGATGTAGCCATTTCCTGGTCAATCTCAGCTGGAAACACTGCATCCATCCCTGGGAAGACTGATAAGGCTTTCTAAAGGACACACTGCTTTTTTTACCAGAGTAGCAATGAGGTGTCTAGATAAGGTTTCTCACGCAGCTGAAACAGTGCACAGACTACTTGAAAGGAGACGCTAAAAGGAGATGGTTCACTGTGAAAGAAGAGCTCAACTTTGTTTTTCATTAGAGAGATACAGAAAGATGTAACAAAAAAAAAAAAAATCACAAAAAGGATATTACTGGAATGGTCACTAAATTTTTTTTCCTTTGAAAAAAGGGAAGTTCCACAAGGAGTTAAGGTAATGATGACATGATACTAGAAGAGGAACATTAGTAATGTGTATTACTAGTTCTACTGTAACTGAAAACCGTCAAGACACACCTGTGCCATAGACAAAATACTCTGTATTCAAAGGAACATAACATCAGGAACACTGACACTACAGTTTCTTAATACTTGTCAGATAACAGGAGGAAGTCACACAGTTGACTTCAGTAACTACCAAGAAATCAAATGAGAAAGAATTTACATATTGTAATTTCCAACTAAAAGCAAATCAGCTCTAGTGATGGAAGGCAAACCTTTCCACACATCTGATTTTATGCATCCTTGGTAGATTTCAAAGGTGCAGACATAGCATAAAAATTATTTTCAGAGTCTTTGTAGCTGGATACATTTAGTTCAGTTTTGTTGCTTTCCCCTCTGTAAGTGGGCATGTTCTCAACAATTTTCCCTTTTATTCTGGAATTTCATTGTGATTGAGGAGCAGGCCGCTTTGGGTTTGTCTTATTTCCAAAATTCCTTGGAAGAAAAAAATTGCAAAGAGCATCAATGTATCACCTAAATGGAAAAACAAAATTACCAAGGTCATAATTATTTATTGTGGAAGTTCTAGTTGCATTTTAAAGGGAAAAAAAAAAATATATTCTTTTCAAGGCACAGAACAGTATTATCTGCTGAATGTCAACTGGTACTGATTCTTTGTAAAGCATTTTGTCAGTCCAAAACATCAGTACAGTATAGTAACTGCTATTAATGAACATTGCAAGTGGACCATCTGACCAGAGCCATTACTTAGACCAGTCCATACCCTGACTTCATTGAAAATTACTGTAATAATTTTTTTAGTCCTTAGTTCATCTATTCAATATCAAAATGTCTAATCCCCCTCATCAGCTCAGCACATACACTGTGACTGAACATCTGAAAGGAGCTTCAGAGGCACTAAAGAACAGAAACACAAAATTTAAAATTCATCACCCAGCCTATGCCATTTAAACTCAGCAATCCACTTAAAACTTGTGTATGCAAGACAGCAGATCATTTGCCAAGATGACATTTATACTCAAAATAAACAAGCAGCACAGTCTAGATTTCCTTATGAATCATGTTGTTTGCAGGCTCTGACTGCTGATGCTTAATGCTCAGACCACATGCATGCAAAGAAGCCATATGGTTCTGAAAACACAAACCACTCTGCTTAAATCTGAAACCTTCAGAATCAGAATCAGAAAGGACTGGGTTAAATTGTGGATTGTGCTGTCCTCAAGCATTCCTCCAGTCTCCTCCATCAGCACTGATATACCTTTGTTGGAGCACAGGACTCACTTTGCTAAAGGGATGGAAAACCATGTTTGGAAGAAAGAAGTGAGGAGTAAACAAATGGAGACAACAAATGAGGGCAGTTGTGGAGCCACTTAGAATTACTGTGTTGCTAAAATAACCTTGTAGTGTGAGGAAATTGTCTGTGAGTAGGTTTGCAGCTACAAAGGGCCACAAAACCTCAGCACGGTTTGAAGTGTTTTTTCTGAAGGGAAGCAGCTGTAGCAGCTGGCTTGGATTCTGAAATGTGTTGTGGGGGGGAAACCTTACAAAACAGCAAAACTCCCCATATGTTCAAGATATACCTATCTGCAGAGAACATCAGGAAAGTTTTAGAGAGCTCAAGAGAGCCTGGATGAGAGCCACACCTCTTCTCAAGAAGGAGCGATGAGCGCACAGGGACCCTTACTCAATTTTCTTTCTTATTTGCTCTCTCTGTGCAGCCTCTACCAGCTTCTGTTCTTACCAAAGGTAGGGTCTTAGGGCTAGAAAGCTCCTAACACTCGTCTTTCACTAACTGTATTTATCTGAGTAAGTCCAATGGGCCTGAATCCAGCTACAACAAAATTCCTGGGCAGCTCTGACTTACAAAATGTAGTAACTCAGCCAAGCTACATCAAAAAGAGATCATATTTTGTTTGTTTACTGCAACTTAATAAGCCAGGACAGAGAGGGGAAAGTGTCAGAAAAGACACATGCCCACATATCTTCATTTTAGAAAGCTTAGTCCTTCTCTCTGACCCGGACAGGTGTTGCTATCTGTCTTTCTGCCTCCCCATACACTCTGCCTCCCTTCCAAGACCCATAGCTCTGCACTTCAGACACTCCTAGTCACCTGTCCTGTGATGCAGTTGAATCAAAGGTATTAGTGCTTATTTATGATCAGCATTTCCCCACTTATGTTCCCATTGCCATGGTAGCAGAAACAGAGCCTGAAATATAAGGTCAAAACATAGCTTAGATATCTCCCACAACCCATATGGAATAATAATTTTCTGAGGAAATTTCTGGCATAAATTTCCACTTGCTCTCTGACCAAAAGCACACCCCAGCTCAGCACTTCAGACTCCTAACTGAATTCCTGGGACAGAGAACAATAAACACTTCTAAAAAGCTTGAACCCAGATTCCTCTGCAGAAACTGAAGAGGAACTTGCCAGTTCCTTATAGGTTATCAGTATTACTTCTTTGATCTCTGTCAGCCTCACTGTGTTTCCTTCTACCATGTGGAAATTCAGGTCCATGGGCCATACCTTCACTGCTTGCCAAACACCCCAACATCACTTCATAGGAATTGATTATTATTTTCCATCTTTCAGAAGCTTTTTAGCCTATCCTTGCACAAATAATGTATGACAATGTATGTTGCATCTGAATATATTTGTGAAGACAAACCAGACCTCTTCCCCAGTTACTAGTCCACTGAAAACCAAATATTGGTCTGCATGTCTTGGATTACTCAGAGATAATACAGTTAGCATCACAATGCAGTTATGTAAACTGCATCAGACTAATCAGACATCGAGACAGAGGAAAAAATAGGAGAAATCAAATGAACCCAGGAAAGAGACATCAAGTAGCGGCTACCAGGACTGCACATACTGAAATTCCAGAGGAAAGATGAAAATTACTATGCTAAGGACATCACGATTTAGGTCAGCCTAAGAAGGAGGCTGTCTACTTGGTGAAAACCTCAACCAAAGCAGATATTCAGCATAAGAGACTGTGTTCTTGTCCTGGTTTGGAGGACAGGTGTCTGCTAAGGCACAAGCCTCTGAAATTGAGAATGCAAACCCCCTCCCTCCAAACAAGTACAATTTTGAAACTAAGGGGCTCTCAGGCAAAGGTGTGGGAAATGGGAATAGCAGTTCTTTACTAGGAAAATTAAAATAGAAAATAGTATTACAAAGAGCAAGCCCCAAAAAAATACTGACAGAGTCAGAATACAACCTGACACCCCATCAGTCAGGGTGTTGGTAGCAGTCTGATTAAATGGTGGCTGCAGTGCTCCTGGAGCAACAGATGTGGTTCAGTTGAAGCGGTGGTCCTGTAAAAGGTGCAGTTTTCCTCTGAAGGTCCAGTGATGATGTGGAAAGGCCAGTTTTCCTCTGGAATCCAGTGGAAATAAGGCTGCTTTGCTGTTCCAACTCTCAGTTTTTATCTAGGTAGGAAATGTTTGGCTCCTCCCCCTGGCTGGAGTATCTCCCAGTAGGATGATGCAATTTTATCAGTCATACAGTGGGACTCAATGGGCCATTAGCAGACAATATCTTCCTGGAGGAAGGATGGGTTGTGAAAAGATGACTGCCCCATCTGGTTTTACCAGATGACCCATTAGCAGATAATACCTCCCACGGAGATAAGGATAACTGCCCCACCTGGTCCCAAGAGATGGTGATAGAACACACACTTTTGGTCACATGCTGTATTGCAACCCGAAAGAGTTCTGGAGACAGGTATGAGGACACAAAGTACGAAGCACTAAAAAGGAAGAAACATAATAACAACATACAATCCCTGTCTAGTCTCGGAGTAAAAATTCAATACTGGGACCTATCAGATTTCAGTATAACTTGATCTTTCTGGGTATTAATTAGGATTATTCAATAGATAAGAACACAAAAGTGCAGTATTGACAATAGTGTCAATATATCAGAGTGGTGACACTGCATCCCAGTTTGATATCCTAGGCTTGAATAATATACTGGGCAAGATAGAAGCAAGATAGAAGACAGGCAAGAATTTCTGTGTTACCTCCTGTATCACCTCAGCCTTCTCTGGATTAATTTTAAAACAGTTATTTTGAGAACTTGTGAAAACAAAGGCAGCTTTATGCCAGTTTTAGCTTGGGAGACTGTCAAAAATCCAATTCTAGCTGCAGCTTATGTGGAATAAAATGCAGGCCTTAACTTTGACAAAGATAATACAATACAGAGACATCAGCTGTTTTTTCCTCTGTGGGTTGCAACAAATCTTTTCTACTGATAAATTTTCATGTCGTAGTTGTTTTCTGATCTGAAAAACAACAACCCAATTTAGAAATTCTTCTCCTTTACCTTGATAAAATCTTGAGGAATACAAGTAAATTCTTCATTTTAATCTGGCCACACTTCCGGGTGTCAGCAACTTTTCGTTCTTTGTCCATATATAAGACACACCTGATTATAAACCGCACGTCTGGCTATCTGCAACTGTCTTGGGTTACAATACAGAGTGTGATAAAAGGCATCTATTCTATCACCATCTGTTGAGGGTGGGGACAGTGATCCTTATCTCTGCAGGAGATATCTTGCTAATGGGCCATCCATTTAAACCAGGTGGGGTATTGTTCTTTATCTTTTCACAATCCATCCTTCCTCCATGAGTCATTTTCTGCTAATGGCCTATTGAGTCCCACTGTGGGACTGATAAAACTACTTCATCGCATTAAAAGTTGCTCCAGTCAGGGGGAAGAGCCCAACATTTCTTACCAAGATAAAAACAGAGGTTTCGGGACACTAAGGTAGCCCCTTTCTCCACCGGACTCCAGAGGAAAACCAGATTTCTCCACATCACCACTGAAACTTCAGAGGGAAACTGTACCTTTTACAGGACCACTGCTTCAACGGAACCACATCTGTCACTGCAAGAGGACTGCAGCCACCATTTAATGCGACTGCTACCAACACCCTGCCTGACGGGGTGTCAGGTTGTACTCTGACTTTGTCAGGGTTTGGAGTTTGTTTCTTTGTTGTACTGTATTTCTATTTTAATTTTCCTAGTAAAGAACTGTTATTCCTAATTCCCATATCTTTGCCTGATTTCAAAATTATAATAATTTGTAGGGAGGGGGTTTACATTCTCCATTTCAAAGAGAAGTTCCTGCATTTCTCAGCAGACACCTGTCCTCCAAACTAAAACAGCAACTTTTCATTCTTTGTTCATATAAACGCCACACCTGATTATAAGCCGCACTTTGGGTTCGGACCAAAATTTTAGTCAAAATGGTGTGTCTTATAATCGTGAAATTACTGTAATATCAAAGGGGAAAAAAATACTTAGCCAGAGAATAGGAAATTGTCCTGTGAAATATAAAAAGTGTTGGCACAAAGTTGTGAATATTTCTTGCCTACTTTACTCACTTCATATAAAAAACTTCAGTGCTTTGTTGTTTCAGCTCTAAGAGATCTGAAATTTTTGCCTTGAACTGCTACTGATCACATTCATCAGTTTGATGAGAAAGACCAAAAGTTTAGTAGGAATCGTGTACCATTGTCTTGGGTTACAATATAGGATGTGATCAAAGGTTTAGTAGGTTTACAAGATTACTAAGTAGTCACCAGACAAGTTCTGTTTTGCTTGGGCTCCGAAGCTTGGACCTTAATAGTAGTTAACAGTCCAGAAGATTCTAATCGGAGTATGAGAAATGGAGAAGTATGCTAGGAAAACCAATAAGTTCTACCACCAGACAAGCCCATTTTCACCAAATCAAGCAGACAAACTGCAAAGAAAGTAAGAAAATTACTGCCCTGAATTTACTGGGAAAATTCTGTCACATACATCTGTAAAATCTCTAAAAAAAGCTTACATTTTCCTTGGATGTGGCTTACTTGCCCACCTGTGCTAACTAGGAAGAACCAGCACTCCAGTATAAGAGGTGCTTTGGTGAAATTGAAGTACTCTGCTTCCCACATACTCCTGGAGTACTCAGTGCATCCAGGTGCCCCACATAGCTCTGTCTCTTCTGCCACTTCCTGGAATTGCTGGCAAACAAGGTATGTTACAGCAACCTTCAACCTTGGCTGTCATAGCAAAAGGCAGATCCAATAGCAAGGAAGAAAAATGAAGTCTAAACCACAGGACAAATGCAAACATCCATGCACATAGAATTCTAAACTTTTTTGTCCCCATCTGAAAACTAAGGCTACCAATTCATGACAATATTTTTAAGAGGTTCTGAGATGTTCTCTCAAAACAGTTTTGCATGCACCTTGCATCTACAAAGACCTGGTTTCTTAGTGTAGTTAGTTCCTAAGGATTTTAGAGTGAAGCTTTATTTTCCTTTCTCTAACGTTAATAAATTTTCTTTTCATTCCTTTAGCATTACATAAGTGCTTTTCATTTCCTGAACAATTTTCAGAGAAAGCCACTATATTTTTGGAATAGCTTATTAATTCATAAATTTATATACATGGTTCAATTAAGTGTCAGAAAACTTCACTCCTGACTTTTATCTCATAAAATCACCTTACACTATCCTGTAAACTGAAAGGTCAGTGGCATGTTTTCTATCCCTGTACCTCAAACAAATCTCAGTATCAGTTTCTAAGCTAGCAACCATTACTTTCACAAGAAGTCCATTAATTTAAAATATTTTTATTTAAATTTGCTAGGATTAGAGGAAACATTATGATGTGTTGCATATTCCCTTCAGATAGTTTTTTCACTTAATAGCAGTATGATGAGAAAAACAGCAGTGCAGACAACATGATTCATGATACACATCACTGTATATTTTGCTAATAGCTTTTTACAAGTTTGCTAATAGCTTTTTACAAGTTTTCCCAAAGTTTATTTAAGATCTCTTCCCTGAAACCAGGAGGCTACATCTTCTCACAAATAAAATAACACAAAGTTATCTGCACAAAGAGTGTTCCAAAACTGTTACCTCTATTTTCAGACTATTCTAACTGAAGAGGAATGCTTTTCTAAAATACTGGTTCCATATTAAAAGTATACATGGGAAAAACTATTTGATGCAAAGCTACTCCTTTCAAAATCAATACAACTCAAAATTTCTCCTCTGTGAAGGAAGTCGGTACATATATGGTCATTCTAAATGTTAATGAAAATATCAGTTGTAGGATAGATGAATAGAAAGAACCCAAATATAGACATTCACTGATCTGGGAAAGTTGAAAGCTAACTGTCCTGTCAGGGGTTGGGTGACTGGCTACAAAAGCGAAAAAATTAAAATGAACCTAATTTGAATCAATTGAAGGGTGACTTCAAAACTGAAAGCCACTTGGTTTATAGAGTGATTATCATTGATCCTGCTTCATGTAGCTCTGTCTAACTCTGTTATTATGGTCATGGCAGCACCTCCATAACTACCTTCTATGAAATCAGTTCATAGGGGAAAAAGCTGAAAAAAGATCTTAAAATTATACAAGCACAAAAATCCTTCTTTTAAGACTGAAATGTTCTGCCCTCCCAGATGTAGTTGAAGTTCCACCTTGGTAGCAGAAATGGTAGCACAGGTGACATAACATCTCCTTACTTTTCACATCCCAGCAAAAGACGGGAGTGCAACACAAACCAGTGACCATCAGCACTGGTCTGGATAACATGAAACTCTCTGAAGCTCTCTGCCTTACTGTATGTGCCTGGGAAGTCTTTGCATATTCAATCACTCCTCTGGTTTGAACATTTTAGCCTGTAATTCTTTATTAAGCCAACTTTCAAAAGAAATTATCTCTTAGTAAACCTGGTGGAGTTACAGATTGCTCAACTGGTTTGAAAACTGAGTTATTCCAATTTCTAAATATGTCTATACAATGAAAGACAATCTAGTAGGCAAAACTCTGACTTTAAATGCAGGATATTTAAGTCCAGCTTTTTGTTCTGCCACTGGCATGATTCTGTGTGAGTCTTTTTACCATACACAAAACAGGAACAATAAGAGAATTGCCTCAAAATCTGAGCAATATTATAAGCAGATGATTAACAGATATATTGGGCTGCAGAGTTTTGGGTTTGAAAATCTTGATCCAGTTTCTTATCCTGCAAAGGAAGCTGGGATTATTCAATTTAAGAACTACCAACTATTTATAATCTCAGCTATAAAAGAAAATTATTTTAAAAAATAGCAACCCAGAAACCTCTTGCTGCCTCAACCATCTACAGTAGAAACAATACCCAGGGGTGTCTGCACACTGTTCCAGGGTTACTGGAGTGCATATGTTCCATGTCTTCTTGCCAGTAAATTGCCAAACCACTGTTAGACACACAATGGAGAGGAAAAAGGAAAAAAGAGTTCTGAAGATTTAATTTCAGTAAAGTTTATATCACTGTTACTTTAGGAGGATGATACCCATGTCCAAGTGACTGAGTAACGTTTCTGTTATCAAGGCAATTCAACCAGATCTAGTGCAAGTTGTCCCTGCCTATGGCAGGGAGGTTAGAACTAAATGATCCTTAAACAATGTTCAATGCTAACAGACTCTTAAGAACATTCCCATTGGCATCAAACAGGGGTAGCATAGTACAGTTTAGCCTAAAACACATGAACTGTTGATGATGAACCTGAAAACAGAATCCAGATCTGTAACTATTCTAAAACTGAGGTACCTTAAAAAAAACAAAAAAACCACACAGCTCTCTGCTATCTTCTGACAATCAGCTTTCTGTCTCTGTGTCAGAAGAACGACAGAGGTCTGCACACCACTGAATATGTTAATTTACTCACTGGTAGAGAACACAGCTCACCATTAGGGCATTTTTTCTGAAAACTAAGTCCCAAAGGGAGGTGAAGACATTTGCTCCTGTTTTGACTAACCAGTCAAGTATAAGAAGGTAATATATACACTAATAAAGATATGTATGAGTCTCTAACAAGGAAATCATTAAGAACAATGATGACATCTTATCTGGATAGACACAAATTAAATTATTTGGGGATGAAGATTAACACTGCACTGTCTGAAAACTTTTATAGTACAACTGAATAAAAAAGGAGAGTTTCTTCAAGAATCAGAAAATGATTGAGGTATGCTGGTGTAGCCAAAGACAAGGTGTGACAGAGATTTCTCTCACCAGAGAGTAACTAACTGATGGACACTTGTAAGCAAGCTTTCTCCAGTAGATGTGACCTGAAATGCATGCTACGTGCAAACAAGAAAATTTTGTCAGAAGAAGACCAAGTCAGTAGGACAAGGTGGAAGAAAATAGAAGCCACATATAAATAGATTCAGCATTTTTACCTTATTTTTTTTGTCTATATCTTTCATAAGTGTTTTTAAGTACAATAATTTAATTAAGTAGCACCATTTTGACTAAAATTTTGCTCCCAACCTGAAAGCGTGGCTTACACTCAGGAGTGGCCAATATATGAAAGCAGTTCAGAGATTTCCCAACCCAGAAGTGTGAGCGGCAGCGCTAAGCCGAGCTCGCGAATTGAGCACCTGCCAGTAAAATCCACGATTGCGCGATTGTTACAAATTGGTTACTCTGTTGCACAGTGGGGAGAGGCGGGCTCCCGCTGGCAGTGCAGCGGGGAGGTGGGGGCTCCTTCCTGCCAGCCCCACAGCGCGGTAGGAAGGTGGGGGCTCTGTCCCACCAGCCACGCAGCATGGGGGGGAGGCAGGGGCTCCTGCTGGCCCCGCGGGGGGAGCGGGGGGAGCGGAGCTCACGAATTGAGCACCTGCCAGTAAAATCTGCGATTGTATGATTGTTACAAATTGGTTACTTCGCTGTGAACAAAAGTGCAGTTTACAATCTGGTGTGGCTTATATATGGACAAAGAACGAAACTTTGCCAACACCCGGAAGTGCGGTTTACAATCAGGTGTGGCTTATAATCGTGAAATTACTGTACATTGCTGATTTTAACTGTTACAGACAAAAGTTCATAGCGCATTTCCTCTTAAACCATCTTGACTTGTGTGTGGTGCAGACTAACTAGACTTTCCTTACTAAAGCCATGACAAGACACAGATCAGGTCACCAGGGTAAGAAAACAAGCACTCCGTTAACCAGGTACCAGGAACCCAGTTCGGAGCATGCAAGGAGGAAAACAGCAAGCCATGAGCTCTGCTGCATTGACTAGGTAGAAAGCTGATGCCACAAACATCAGGAAAAACAAATACCTTCCAGTAGTTGCTGGGAAGCAAGAAGGGTGGAATTCAGCAAGATACTGCATCAACTCCAAAGACCCCAAAGAACACACCAAGCCACTCACATCCTCTTTCCTCATTCATGTTTGCTGGCAAATAATGTCCATAGAAATGTCAACACATCATGACAGGATTCTAATATGATTATCTTTGAAAAGCAGGACTGGTTACCTCACAAACTAGAGATCAGAAGGGAAGGGGGCAGCCCAATACACCCTCTGTTAGTGATGGAGGATCAGAGATCCTATCTAATTTTTCCAGAAAAAAGTTCAGAAAACATGTTATATAAAGACTGCATTAGTTTATTATACTGCTTAATTTTAAGTTTTTTAAGGAACATTCAACTTGAGATAACTTTAACAATAGGGAATAAGGGAGATTGTTTTTTACAGTAGAAAACAGGTTGCAGACATAAAGTGTGTATTTGCACTGTGACACAATATGGATTTATAACTCCAAAAAATAAGATGACAGAAAATAATAAGATTTGGTGTAATGTTGATTAAAGAAAATTAAGCCTCAATGGGTTTTAAAACACCTTTGTAATAATTTATTAATTAGAGTATTGTAAATGTTGTAAATGTTTTTGTTCTATAAAATTAAAAATAGCTTACTGTAACTTTGTAACTCTACCCTTTATCATTCTTTATCCCATCCCAAGTAAAAAACTTCTCAACAAACTGTTAAAAGACACTTCTGAATGGAGCTAACACTAGGTGGAATTCAAACAGTAAATAGCTTCAGAGATGTGAGGGGCTAAATAAGATAGATTTAAAACATTTTGCTAAATCAAAAGTGTTTCTGGACATGGAGTGCAGCATGTCTGCATGACTCCCCTTGTAAAAGATGCCCCAAATATTCAGATGGATTGATTTAAAGAACGAGAAAACTATAAAAAGTATGAGAAAAAAAAATCTTAAGATTTTATAAGAACTGTAACCTTGGTACAGAAAAGAAAAATCAATATCCCTTGAATGGTAAGCTCTTAAACTGCTTGAAAAGAAGTATGAACAAGAAGTAGTATTTTCTAATTCCCCATGCACTAATCATACCTCATCAACAGTGGTTTCCCACACAAATCCGTTTTCAATGCAGTTGCACTGGGCAATGTTGCAGTGACACCTTTCAGCTATTCTGATGCTCATAAATAATGATTCACCCTTTTAAAGTTGCATGCTTCCGGTAAGAAGCAACATTAAGTAGACAAGGAAGCAAACAGCTTAATACCACTAACTACTTTATTTGGACTGCTCTTTAAATAGAATACACAAAAAATACATTGTATATGTTTTTGGAAACGATTCTATTCAAGTTAAACATTACCATAAAAGTCATCCTCTTACCCAGAAGTGATTCACAGTGGAAACAATTTGAAACTCATTTTACAAAGTTTGCGTAAAAATTGCCCACCCAGGGCAAGGAATCCACACACTCTCACACAATATAGAGCATAGAGGACAAAATCAAAGCAATTATAAAAAATGGTCTTTCATTGATCCAGGGAACACAAGCTGATAGGAACATGCAGATATGTAGTAGATATTGTTGAAATAAAAAGATGGGATTTTAAGTGTCACATAGACAATGAACAGTTTTGTGACAAGTATAAACACATTTTATCAATAAGAAAAACAAATTTCAACAGGATAATCTTAGTAACTATAAAGAAAATAAATACTGCATCTATTTAATCTAATTTCAGAGATGAGGATAAAAAATTGCCTTGCCTCAAATACAGTTTGAAGAGAGACATTAACAATATGCCTACATACAGCAATCTAAGAAGAAATAAAAAATAGCAAATAACTGTCTTCCCTGCAGAAAATATGTGCCCAGGAAAAATATACTTCCCAATAAAGTGTGCAGAAAATAAGTAAAAAAGCAATAAAAGTAAAGTAAGAAGTAAAAATAAATAAAAAAACTCAAAAAGACAATCCTTGCAAAATAAAAAGACAAGAACTTTATATTTGAAATTCACAGTATGACTTACTGCATTTTAAGGGAGTAGACACATCCAGGAATTAGATAATATAGATTTAACTGTGATCTTACCTCAATTCTCACTAAAATATTAATTTGGTACATTTGTCTACAAAAGAAAGATTATCAATTCATCCACACAGAACTCGGACACTGTAGATGTAAAAAGAATCCTATTCCAGTACTAGGCACACATGGGCTCACATGATACAACCTTATTAACTTGATTTTTCCTCCCAAACTTCAGTGCTTACTAAAGCAACACTCAAATATTAAATGCTTTGGTCAAGAGTTCAGTCACTGATCTGCAATGAAAGCCTTATGTTCACCTCCAACATTTTCTAACAACAAACAAGGAAAAAACCTAGTTTCATGGAATGAACTGTTAAAAAAGAAAATCCTCACATAAGCTTTCCCCGAGAGAGAAGAAATATCCACAAGTTTAAAATTGGTCAGGCGGATTAAGAGGAAGCGAAAAAAAAAAAAGAAGGCAGCTCTTTCTGTTGCGTCAAAGAGCCCACTGTGCAATAGGAACAGTGAACAGAGTTGTTAAACTGGCAAGCTTTTGCTGAAGACAGCTTTTCAATATGCATCATCTCCCATGACTGGCTGGAGACAGTCCCACTCCTCTTATATGGGTTCTGCTCCTTCAAGAGGCAATTGCTCTTAAGGACAGTTTCTATAAACATACTGTTCTCCTGGCTTGACTGGAGATGATGAGGGCAATTGCATGCATATACATACCTGTCGTCAGGGAGTATGCACGTGGGGAAAATGCAAGCACATTCAAACTATCCATCATTACCTTGGCTTAAGAGCAGATGCTATTGATGACCAACTGCTTGCTGAAACTCCCTTTCCCACTTGGGCCATTCAGTGTGCAGTTGGAAAGCAACCCTGAAAGGCACAGTACTTAAAGAGGAAACCTCTAATGTAATTCCATTGGGATGCTGTAGACCTAGTAGTGCTTTCTGATTAAAGGAAATCAGTAGTCACATGCTGCTGCCTAGCTTTGTGTGTAGTGTAGAGAGGTTGGCAAGCCACCAGAGACTGCAGCTATGTGGGATGAGTGAACTGGCCCTCCTGGGAATGATGGCTTCATCACTGAGGACATCTTTAGAGGCTGATCCTGTGTACATATGGTAAACAGAGTAAGGACACCAAGCAACCTGGTTAAACATTATAAAGTCACATTCATGAAACTCACAGTCACATATTCACAGTCACAGTCATATACAGGAAACTGTCACACAGATCTCTGCAGGTGAGGACACTGCCCTGCATCCCTTTTACAAGCCATGGAGACCTAAGCAAGGGGCTTCAGAGCACAGTTCAACCTACCCCAACCTGCATCTGGTTCACTGAACTGCCTTTTGGACTTCACTGCCTAAAAAAGGAACCCACAATGGCTTTCCCAAAAAGAGGTTGCAGACAGCACTTTTAGAGATGAGTGTCACTCCAAATGACAAGGCAATGAATGCCTACAACGTGCGCAGAAAGACTTGCAAGGAAGAATGGCATTGGTAAGGGACAAGAATAGAAAAGGGAAAATACAAACTGTGAAATGCACTTTTCAACATGACTGTAGAATTAAGAGGGGGGACAAACATATACAGCTGATTAATTTAGAATTTCTCTTCTATTTATATATCTTTCGGAGTTTCCACAGGGACATTACGAGCCTGAATAGTGGGAAGACAGTAGAAAGGAAACGAAGTATATGCAGTAGTTAAATTGTCTCTATTTGTGTTCTTTCTCTACTTAGCGAACTTTTATATGGAAAAATTAACTGGTTTAACTGCTTCTCTTGAAATCCCTTCAGGTGAAAATGAATTTCTCTCCTAAAATATGTTTCCATAAATGACAGACAAATTTTCTGCAAAAATACTTTCAACTTAGAAGTGAAATACAGCATTTTCTAAGCTTTTAGCCCCGTAAATTTAATGCAATTTGTGCATCAAGCAGTGTGCTGCTTTATTGCCTTCTCCCAACATCAGGCAACTCACTGTGTCCAAAGCCCTAGCTTTAGTGTCACTGGAGTCATATGGGCATAGATTTGGCCATATGAGAGTATGGTGATTAATAATTCTGTCTGTGCTGTGTGGAAGATAATTAAAATCTGGTTCAGTTTCCCAGATCTAAAAGCTAGGCAGGTATTTTAACACATCTCATAATAATACCACCTGCTCATAAGATTACCTAAATGTTTCCCACTATAAACCCAGACTCCCCGCCACTCATCACTGTCAAACTGCAGGCTGAAGGAAATTGGTAATACTTGCTCTTTTCTTGAAATTGATTTTTTCTTATCTTAGTATAAGAAAAGTAGATTTATTTACATGTTGAGCAGGTGGCTGGGCCACCACCATGATGTCCTGGTATCTCTTTCAACCTGAACTATTTTGATTCTATGAAAATAAGGTCAATTATTAAAAGCTGCCTTAGGCTGTTACAGAAATTAAGTGGACTGTGGCCAACTTCAGTGTTTTGAAGCCGTAATTGAGATTCAACTGTCAGTTGCAGTTTCAGAGTCAAAGATCTCCATTCTCTCATTTTGGGACCAGATCTGCTGAAATATGAAACATAAGCATTTGTAATGATATTGTCATCTGTGAGGTCATTAATGGAAATCACCATATGAAGAGGGCTGTATGGTTCCCACATATCCCTTGCTGTTCCACTCTTGGATTTCCAGTCTCCTCTTGTTTTTTCCTTCTTATCTATCACTCAGCCATCTGTGGAGACCGAAAAGCTTAGTCCAGCCAGTGAGCCAGCCTTGTCGAGGTCAGCTGTAGGCTGTGGAGGACCTCACCCTAAGTTCAAGAGACATCATTTCAAGTTATGGAGAGTTACAGTTCATTTGCACAGAATCACTGGGGTTATTATGTTAATATGGGGTACATATTGGTTAGAAGGTTTCTAGAATGTTTGTTACTAGTCTATGTAAGTTGTAGTCCCCATTGTTCAGGGTCTTAGTGTGCCTATATTTGGGAGCATCTGTGCTGTTGCCATGGCGCGTAATAAAGGACCCTCAGGCTTCACTGAAGACCGGTTGCCCGCTCTTCATTTCGACAGCTGACCAGCCGCATTACCACCTGCAGTGGGTAGTGCAGCACGACAGTCATCCAATCTCAATTTAGTGTCTTCCAGCTGCAAGGGACAAAGAAGACACTGAGAATTCCGAGGGACAGAAAGCCCAGACAATTCATGTCAGCTCTAGAAATTCCTCTGCAAAGAGCAAAGGACACAAAATTGACGAAAAAAAATCTACAAAATAACAAAACCTTTTGCATGATCCCTAGTTTTTGTGTAGACTCCACCACACTGCTAGCTCAACAGATACTATCTTCTCCAAGGCCTCACTCAGAAGATGGTAAGATGATCCCTTTCAAATCTTCTCAGTATTATGCAAAGCTTCATTGTTACCCACATCAGACATCAACTCCTGCTCCCCAGGCCTAAGGAATGGCTATCAATTCAAGCCCACACCATTTAGTACAGCAGTTATCCAAACTTTGCACTGCCACATTGTAGACTGCTTTATGCCATACCTGAAACCCAAACTACATGCTCTTAAGGCTTGTTGTTAATATACCAATCCTGTGTCAGTGACAGCAGCCTATGGCACCTATGGAAATCCAACACAGAACAGATGCTGTCTACTGGGATTATACTGATCCAGAGATGTAGAAGGTGGAGAATGACCTTCAAAGCCCTTTGCCGCTGCGAAGTGCCAGCCTAACATCTTCCAAACACTCTCCTGGATCATGGAGACTTGCTTTTGTAGTGCAGAAGGAATTTGAAGTGCTACCATCAAGATCGACAATATTGCCTTTGCACATATCATGTATCTGTCCCTGTGCTGCATCAGCTACACTGCCTGAATCCACAGCAAGTATTATTTCTGTTACTCACAGGCCTTCCTGAAGAAATAGGATGATCTTCCCAAGGAAAAATAATCCTTCACCACTGGTGAAGTGCTGCCTCTTTTCTGCTATAGAAGGTCATAAAACCTCTTCCTGAAAAACAAGGCTTATGCAGGCATTTCAGCTGAGTCCTGTATTCCTGCAGGAAGGAGGCTGTGTGCAATTCCAATTGTCTGGGTAAAATGTTGAGATTCAGCATGTCCTGCACTGTGGAAATCAAAACAGCACAATCTGGGCAAGAACTCAGGAAGGCCACTTTAAGTGGAGAGGAATCTTCAGACCCTGACAGGCACAGCCCAACCCCAACACCACCTACATGCTTGGCTCCTGGAACGGGAGATGAGCATGCAGTGCCATTGGCACATCAGTAGTTCAAGTTTAGTACAACAGAGGCTCTAAACTGTCAGCCTGGCCAAAAACTGTAGTTTATGTTCCAAGTACCTTCAAATACTAGTACTATGTGTTGCAGACACAGTGCACGTATTCTGAAGAACCACACTGCTCCTCTTCCTCCCGTCCACAAATGAAACATCGGTGGTGTTTCCTGTTTGCTTAGTGGAATCACTTGCCCCAATCCCCTGCAAATCTGATCCTGCTGCCTTTCTTATATCTATGTGACGATCATAGAGCAAACAAATCCAGGGGTTGGGTAGTCTCAATGTAAGTCCTTTCTTAGGTTTTAACTCTTCCAAGCCTTTGTCTATGTCCCCTTCAGATTTCTCCTCTTCTGTCAAGTTATACTGTTTGTATCACACAGAAGTGGACTCTGATCTCCTTGCCTGGAAGGGCTGAGTGGACTGGCAAACACAATGGAGCATTAGGAATGCAGAGGCAAGGATTCAACAAATCTCTGCAAGAGGCACCAGCACTTCATTTGGAAAAAAACCACAACAACCCAGATTATTTACAGTTTTAAAACAAAAACCAAAAAACAAACAAACAAAAAAAAAATTAAAAATCCAGCGTCCAGAGGATACACAAGGAAATGCACAAGGATGTGCAAACATCCAGAGGAAACACACAGAGGATGCACAAGGGGAAAAAAAAAAGATAAAAGGATGTTTATAATTTATTGGAGGTATTCCTCCTTGCCTAGTGGATTAAATATAGCAACATCTTGCTTTCAGGATACTTTGTGAAACTGCTTCAAAAACTGCCATCTATCTCCCTGCCCAGCTAATGTCTTAGGGGTTATTCTGCACCAGCAATTTGCAGAAGTAACTTTTGGCAATGCCCTGCTATCCTGCATTATCCTGATTCTGGCATATGGGGTACCCCAACCAGCCCATCAGCTCTTGCTGGGCAGTTTCCAGAGAGATAGAATACACAACTTTGTTACCATATTCAGTCCCACAATGCAAAACTATAAATTATTATTATTTAATCAAATTTGGCTGCATACATCTGCACAGACACATGGGGAAGAGCTCCGGGTAGGCCTACACACCAGCCAGTGATTAACATTGTTGCACTTGTACAGGATTGCAGGGCTGTGAAACCATTTTTAGGGACCTGTGCCATCCTACAGCAGTTTGTAGTTTGATCGCAAGAGGAGAAGGAGGCACCTGTCTTATGAGAGACTTACTTTCTGCTGTGACTTTGTCACCTCTCTGAATGGGTGCAGTCTCTCAGCAGAAAAGAAGGATGTTGCCTTTTACCTGTAAGAGAGGTTACAAATCTGTTAAAACTGTTTGCTGAAGGGATCATTGCACTAACTCTTAGGTGTAGTTTTATGGATTGGATCAGTGGAAGTCCCGAAGTGCAAAGTCTGTAAGGTCTTTTGCAACATAGAAAGGAAGAGCCTACTTGAAAGGAGCAAACAAGAAAGTGACGAGGAAAGAAACAGAGAATTCCTACTAAGTAACATAAAGGATTATATTTGAAATGAAGCGTCCTAACACTAAAACCTAATGATAAGAAGCAAAACTCAGTTCCAAGCATCTGAAAGGTTGATGCACATCGGTGGTGAAAGGTCCTGTTTTTTCTTCGCATTTGCCTGTGGTAACTTTAGTAGTGGACTGCAAGAACTTTAGACAAGCACTAGCCCAGGCAGCAGTGCCTTGGACTTTCAGAGTGGGCTTTAACTTGCAGCAACATCAGCTTTAGGAAGGCAGTGCTCCATTGCCGCTCACAGCAGTGATTCAACTCCGTCCGACCCAGCAGAGGGGCAATCGCTTCCCCGCTTCCGCGACACCGGCGACCAAGGGCGCTCCTCAGCTGCCCGCCGTACCGGGGTGGAGCGGAAGTGCGGGAGAGGCCGGCTCGGGAAGCGTCGTGGCGCATGCGCGCAGCCCGGTGGCCGGGGCGGAGCCAGGCCGCGCCGGTGCAAGATGTCGGCGCAGGGGGATTGTGAGTTCCTGGTGAAGCGGGCCCGGGAGCTGGTGCCGGGGGACCTGTGGGCGGCCAAGGCCTGGCTCATCACGGCGCGGAGCCTCTACCCCGCCGACTTCAACATACAAGTGAGCGCCGCCGCTGTCGCACACGCTCGGTACCGGGGCCCCAACACCCCTCCCCCGCTCGGCTCTCTGCGTCCTTGCTTGATTGATAGTCAGCTGGGCTAATGGGGCGGAGAGGGGCGGGGTCGCTGGGTGCTGCGGTGGCTTCGCGGTTAAAAAACAAAAGAAAGCCCTTTATTACTATTGCTATTGCTATTACTTAAATTAACTCTCCTGATTATGGCTTTTGTGGCAGCTTGGGATCTCTCCATTGCATTTGAATGGGTGCAAACCCTGGTCAAAGAACTCTTTGAATTCCAAGTTTTCAGTTACTGTAAAAGTTAAGCCAGTGTTTCTTGGAATGTTACGGGTTGGAAGGGGCTTTAAAGATCATCTAGTCCTACCCCACTTCCATGGCAGGGCCACCTCCCACTAGACGAGGTTGTTCCAAGCTCCATCCAACCCGGGCTTTAACACTTCCAGAGATGTGGCACACACAGCTTCTCCGGGCAACCTGTTCCTGTGTGTCACTGCTCTCACACTGGAGAATTTCTTCATGATATTTAATCTAAAGTTCCCCTCTTTCTGTTTGTACCCATTACTACTTGTCCTAGCACTTCCTGAGAAGGAGTCCTTCTCTGACTTCTCTGTTGGCCTCCTTTAGATACTAGAAGGTTGTTAGTGTTAATAATATTAAATTAATGTGTGATTAAATAGTCTAAATACACCTTCTAATTTCTCCAGCAAATGTTGCAGTCCTTTAATTTTCTGTTATGCAGACTGCTGTGGCAAATTGTGGGCAGTTTGGAGTGGAACGACTAACGTGATTTGATATGAAGGACGATGTGTATTGATAAATGCATTTGGGAAAGCTGATGTTCTGTTCTTGCATCCTGCAGTATGAGATGTACACTATTGAGAGGAATGCTGAAAGGACAGCATCTGCAGGCAGGCTGCTCTACGACATGTAAGTAATCAGAGCTGCACTGCCCTTCTATGGACAAATAAATGTCAGGATTTCCAAAATTATAAACTTAGTGTTTTTGAAAATCTATAGATAAATTAAGCACAAAGGGTCTAATGAAGAATAAACTGTAAAAAGGAAGGTTTTCTTTTCTATTTTGCCCAAACACATACTTTTGTGGGAAGGTTTTGTCTTTGAGACAGATTTTGGGATCACTGTACATTCCTCACCTTAAACTTTGTTACAGGTTTGTGAATTTTCCAGACCAACCTGCTGTATGGAGGGAGATCAGTATTATTACATCAGCATTAAGGAATGACTCCCAGGACAAGCAGACACAGTTTTTAAGAGGTAAGGATTCTGCTTGAAGTAATCTAAAGATAAACACTCTGATTATTTATCTAGTTTGGCAAGTAAATGTCAGTTTTTTCTTACTTTGCCTGTAGACTGCAGGGTTTGTTTTTTTTTCCCTCAATTCACCCTTAGAGACTTCATTTGGTGTGTTAGGCTTAGGAAAAACAAAGGTACATGACAAACTGATTCCCAGTGCTTTGTCTCTGATATGGGTAGGCTTACTGTGCCAGAACAAGAAGCACATAGAAGAGCAATTGAATAAGAAATAAGTGGAGTGGGACTTAAAAACCATCGTCCCACAGATTGCAGAGAACAGGGTGTGATTATAAAAATGGGGTAAATTCTTATTTATGTAGTGAGGGATATAAAAATGAATGGTGTCCAGAATTCACTGATGACAGCCACAGACCATTTTGAAAGCAGGATTTACACCTGAAAAACTATAATCTGCTGTTTAAAGACATAATTCAGAAGCTCTAAGAATTCTAGTTAAGAAAACATTTGGTTTTTCATGGGGTGTGTTTATTTTTCAGAATGAATACATAAAACATGCAGGGAGAATATGTGAATTTCTTTTTAGTGTCTCACTGGATGTTTGAATTGATAAAACCTTACATTTTAGTAATGAAAGCATTAATTATACAAGTAGAATGTAAGTAAAAAAATAAATTTAACTGTTTTGACAAAGCATCTTGAAATGCCAAATACTTAAGTATTAGGATTTTGAGCATTCCACTTACACTTAAGGCAGTCTTAATTGTTGATTCAAGTTCCTTGCACCCAAATAAACACTATTACAGACAAATATTTATTTGGTCTTCTCTGAAAGAAGTAGACTTTTTTTTTCAGGTGTGTGTATTAAAAGTAGAAAAAGCATAAGGAAATCCCTTTTTGTTCAGCATAGCAAGATGATGTTTATGGTCTTTCATGCTTTGTCAGTCATCTTTATCATTCAGACACAACAAGTTAAATGTTTTCTCTCTTTTTTAAGGATTATTTGAGACCCTTCCTGGTCGGGTCCAGTGTGAAATGCTCCTGAAAGCAACAGAGCAGTGCTTTAACACATTAGAAAGGGCAGAAATGCTCCTTCTACTTTTGCGGCGTTTCCCAGAGACTGTGGTGCAACATGGGGTAAGAGAAGAGAAACTCATAGTAATTATTCAGGATATTGGCACTCAGTTTTTTGAGATTTTGCTGAAATGTGTTTTCCTTCACCTTAATGAGAGGGTAAGTCTTTTCATTCATGTTCAGTTGTGGCTAATAGTTCAGGCTGCTGTATCTTGAGCTTATCACCAGGAAGGGATTTGGCAGAATACAAATGGAAGAATAAAACAATCCTTTGTTTTGTAAATGAAAGAATATCAGTCATATATCACTTTCACCTGTCTGTGCATGTCTTTACTGACACAGATTCATGCACAGTTTTTCTCTTAGTCTTGCTTTGCTATCTTCTGACATTGCTTTTCACCTGCTATTAAGTGGGAATAGTTTAATTATATATTATGGAGACTTGCACATGCTGTTGCCATAGAATTGTTACTGAATTAACTGTTCAACTCCACCGAACTTCATTTCAAAAAGTCTCTAAAAACATTGTGTTTGATTTTCACCCCTGCTCACACAGGTAGGCCTTGGAGAAACATTATTAGATGCTGAAAATATTGAAGACCAAGAATCTCCAGTGAATTGTTTTAGAAAATTATTTGGTAAGAAAATACTAATGTTCCTGTTTTGCTATGCAACATTTTAGAATGGCAAGGTTTGGAGGTCAGTAAACTTCTTTCATGATATTATGATTAGAAAACTGCTTTAGTGTGAAGGGACTCAGACCATGTTAAACCAGTCTGACTGTATGGTACAAATTGGTCCTAGAGCCATTCATGTGAGGTTCTTTCTGGTGTATGGCCAGCCAGAGATGCAGGTTGCCATTGCTGATTGAGAAACCTTACCTAGGAGAAATACAACAAAACCCCCCCCAAACCTAAAGGACTTTTTGTTCGTTTTCTATTTTAGTTTGTGATGTTCTTCCTCTGATAATTAACAACCCTGATGTACGACTTCCTGCCAGCTTGTTATATAAATATCTGAATAAAGCAGCAGAATTTTATATTAATTACGTAACTAGATCTGCACAGACAGAAAGTCAATATCAAGGTAAGAATATTTTTACAAAATCAAGTTTTCTTAGAATGTGTCTTAGTATCACTGATGTCTGTAAATAAATTGATTGTTTTTATGTAATGTATCCCGTAGACAAGGATAAATAGTAGTATGTGGTATTCAGTGTTTCTTAGTTCTTTGATTCCAAAATACCAAAATGGTGCTTCAACTACTTAGTAATGATGCTCATGATACTTCACCATATGAGAGGTGGGACAAAACGTCCAAGATGTCCTTATCAACCTATCAGCTCTTCTGCACAGAGGCAGAAATGCCTGTTACTCCCTGTTAGCCCTCTGTGTTAAGAATGGTTACCCTGAAAACTCCAACATAATTTTTACATGTCTTCTTCTTGAAAAGGAATTAGTTTGATTTCTTTATAAGGAGAAAAACATGCTGGTTTTCCTAGGTTCACAAGATTCCTCTGATATTATGTCTCCAAGCAAGCGCAGTTCTCAGAAATATGTAATAGATGGCCTCACAGAGAAATCATCCCAGATTACAGATCCATGGGAGAGGCTGTTTAAAATATTGTCTGTGGTGGGAATGAGGTGTGAGTGGCAAATGGATAAGGGAAGAAGGTAAGAAAGCTCTACTTTGCTGGGTATTTCCCCTCATGGAGAATTTGGCTTTTTGATTCTTAACACAGGAACATTTTTTGTAAGTGCACAGCAGCTTTTCTTTCAAAGACTGTACAATGTAAAGCAAAAACATGGCTCTAGAGAGCACTTTCAAATTAGTTCCTAATATCATTTTTTGATGATGAAAGTAATGTGTAAGCACTATATGCTTATAGTGGTGTTGTGGGGTAACCTTCCCTATGTGCCTCAGTAGAGAGAAACATGGTAAATGTTTTGTGAAATTTCACTAGTGTGTATTCCTAGCCCCTGCTGACTTGATGTTGAGGGATATCCTCAGCAGAAACAAATATTCACTATGCATTATTTTCTTTAGTTGCAGAGTCAATGTAACATCCTGAATTCTTGTTTTCTCTCTTCCCCTCAGAAGTTACGGTGATATTTTGCATCGAATGAAAGATCTCTGCAGATACATCAGTAACTTTGATAGTGAAGCCCACATTAAATATAAGAATCAAGTAGTGTATTCCACAATGTTGGTCTTCTTTAAAAATGCTTTTCAGTATGTCAGCAACATCCAACCATCACTCTTTCAAGGTTAGTTTCTAATGTTTCAACTTCTGTAATGAGCCGTTTGTGATTTTATTGCTAATATCTTAAAGATATTTTCTCATTAGTCTTTTGAAACTGTCAGCTCACAAAGCAACATTTATAACTTGTTATAACTTGTTATCATTCTCTCAAGCCATTAATCTTACCAACAGTAGTTAGTAACAAATGTGTAGTGGATCTGACCAAAGATCAATCTAGCTTAGCATTGTGGTTTCAACCTTGGCCAGCAGCACTTGTCTAGCAAGGAGAAAAGCAACAGACCAGATATTACTGGAAACACCCCTTGGGCTGATTCCTACTCTTCCATGAGCATCGTGTTTGTTTCATTTTCTCCTCTGATTTTGTTTCTTTGATGCTGACATTTTCCTGCTTTCCTTCAGTCAAAATAAGTGAAGGTATTTTTGCATTGGGAACACACAACAAATTTGTAATTAAGCAAATAAAAGCTGAATAGGAAAAGATTTCCTGACATTGACAAGTTTCCAACTTGTCTTTCTTTATATAGTTTAAGCATGATCTATGAGGTGTGTTTTGCACATTACTCCTAATTTGTAATTAATTTGTAAACTGGATGTTTAACATATGTGTGTTACCTGTGCATTTTCCTACCCACTCACATCTGCATTTGTGACATACCACATTGCTTGGAACACCTTGGTTTACTTCTTGGGATTGATTGGACTTTTCAGGGGTGGCCCAGAAGCTGAGGAAAGTTTTTTTTAAGCTCCATTTTGTTTATAACTTACTGAAATAAACAATATCACGAAGAGGAATTTTCAGCTCTTAATAATGTGACAGGAAATTCCTTGCAACAGTAAGTTATCACCATAGGTCATTAGTACTTATTAATACTACTATTATTGATTCATACAATTTTAGTTCTGTGTATTGTGAACATAAGTTTTGTCACATTTTTCTGCATGGTGAAAATGATCATTTGAGTAAAGAAGCAGTCAATACAAATGACGGATTTTAAAGAACTGTACAGAGTTGCATGATCAGTTAGTGATAGCAGATAGCTAAGATCAGAGGACAAATGACATGGCAACTGGCATGCAAAGAACATAGAGTCACTTTAACAAATACAGGAACTAATTAACTGATGAGTGGAGTATTTTTTTTTCTGTCCAGAGGAAAGAAGAGTTATGGTGGGCAGGAGGATACTTCAGGTATGCATGTACAGTAATTTCACGATTATTAGCCACACCTGATTATAAGCCGCACTTTCGTTTGCAGCGAGGATCTGCATGCAACTTTCACAAAGTTAGTAACTTTGTTAGTAACAGAATCTCAGGATCGTGGGGTTTACTGGCTCGACTCAGGGCCATGTGGGCTCGGCTCGCCGCTGCCCCACCACTGGGGCCGAGCAGGCTCTGGCTCAGCTCGGGGCTGCTGTGGGCTCACACTTCCGGGTTGGCAAATTTCTGAACTTCCTCCATGTATTGGCTGCTCCAGAGTACAAGCTGCACTTCCGGGTTCGGACCAAAATTTTAGTCAAAATGGTGCATCTTATAATTGTGAAATTACTGTAATGATTCCAAGTTAAAGAAGAAAGGAAGTAACAAACTAGTGAAAATGTTCCTTTCTAAGTTGTGCAATTGAACATTTCAAAATGCACATTTTCTTTCTGAACCACCAGAAAAAGAATGTATACTAAGGTCACAGATTTAGTTCCTTTGGTGCAACTTTTCTGGTATCCTCTGTCATTTTCTGGTGTCAGGAAAGTATTTCCAAGACATTTTTTACTCATTTCTGCTTTGGCATTGAAGTCCAATCATATTGTCCAAGGTCTTTCATATCTTTTCTATCATTAAAATTTTTCCTCCTTCCCCCTGGGAGGCTTACTGTAGAAATGTAGAATCCTGCATATTTTGGAAGCATGTCATAGAGAAAAACGCTGTCTTCTCGTCTGTGAGGATTAGATCTTCTCATGTGTGTAGATTTGCAAGAAACCTCTTAAGGGAAAAATCTTCAATGCATTTCTCTTACATAATTTGTATCTGTTTTGCTGGAAACTTGAGAAATGAATGAGGCAATTCACGCCTCTTGTAACTTTGAGGCTGCCTCCAAGCTTGGCAGGCAGGAGTTGTTATTTGGGCTGATGTTTTGAGCGGTTTATTTATAACACTCTCTGCTAGAAAACAATTAAAAACTTTGCAAGCTTAGATTCTAGAACTCAGACAGAAAAATACAACACTGCTTATTGTATGCTTGTGTATCTTTCAGTGCTACAAGACGAGGTCTGCAGCCCAGTCGAGGGTGACAATGGATTTTCTTTTGTTTTAGGACTGGAGGTTTTAGAATAAAGACTACAGTGCACTTCTGGTGCTGGGAAGAGAGCACTTGTTTGGAAAGGAAAACACTTAGATGGCATTAATTTAAGTCAGTATGAGTTTAAAAAAAAAGCCCAATTTTTTTCTTCTCAGCTATTAGAACTAGGCAGCTCTTGAGGTTCTAGTGATGAAACTCTTCCAGCATCCCAACTGTGGTACTTTGCATCCATGAGAAACAGATATGAATCTTCTGCGTTATGTCTTGCCTCTATTTTCAGTTCACACAGGTTCTGACAGTGGAATACATGATGGTACAGGAGAGGTGATTGCAATGTGCTATAGGTGCAATTTCGATGGTGGTACTTACTGACCTGTTTATTGTGGTGGTATTTATTGACCTGTATTTGTTAGTTAGAGCACATTGTCTGTTTCTTCTAACAGAAGCTTCTATTGTAGTAAACTCCTTATACAACACTTTTGAGTAGATGGGAAAAGCTTAATAGAAATTTTTTTTTTATGTCAAGAGATGAAATGAATCGTCCTTCTATTAAACTGTCAAATTAGTTCTTTGCAGTTATGAATGAGGCCTTAGCCTCATTTCTTTCTGCAAATAGAAGAAATGCACAAACTGAAAATACTTCTTTGCACTACTGTCCTACCTGGCAGAGATTTCAGAAAGAGAAAACAGATGAAAGGATTCCTCTTTCCTTTGTGTTTCTCTTCAACTGAGCTTTGCACATCTACATGCAACTTGATTGTGCAGAAGGAGAAAATGTTTTTGGAAGGAAAACTATCTCAGTAGTGATCGCATATCAATGTTGTTTGAGATTAAGAAGTATTGTTCCTATTTTATGTCTAATGAAACTTAAGCACTGGGGTGTGAAATAATAGGTACCAGATCCTGCTGGATGTTCTGTGACACCAATGAAAGTAGAACTTGTTTTCTGTGTTTCAAAATGAGGTTTTTCTATCTTATGGGGGTGAAGATGAGCTCTGGCAGTGAACTAAAAGTTTAATTCTGTTTACAAAAATCAGTGGGGGCAAAGCTGACACGGAGTGATCCTACTAGGGAAATCTCATCATAAAATACACAAACTTCTTTATAGGGTCAGTACCTGTCAGCATATTGCTTTAGTTTCTAAGGAGAAATGTTTAGAGAATGTTGTTGTGATTTGCTATATTTGTGGCTGTTAACTTCAGAGCCATTTGTGCTGTTCATCTGTTGAATAATTGCACTCATATAAAAGCAAATAATGCATGATCAGAGAACACCTACTGCCTGAGTATATCTTGTGACTGCTCCAGAAGAAAGGGATTTAAAAATGTTCTGAAGCTCTCAGTCATACTCTAGTGATGTCTGGTAAATGCACTCTGACCTTTACTGTTTGTCTGCTTTGAGGAAACCACAGCTTTACCAGCATAGTTTAAACAATTTAAGTGACTTAATTTAAGATTGTTTTCTGTAGCATTATAGTCATTACTTGTGAAGGAAAAAAAAAACAGCTTGTTGTAGGCCTAAGACTTTTCAGATCAGTTTAAGGCAATTGTGAATTAATTTATCTTTAATTCCAGGTCCAAATGCTCCAAACCAAACTCCACTGGTTCTTCTCGAGGATGTACCCAACATCTATGGTGATACAGATATTGATCGTAACAAACACATACACAAAAAAAGAAAACTTGCTGAAGGAAGAGAAAAAACAATGGTAACTTTTGTGGACTTTTTAATTCATTACAAGAATAACATTGCTACTGGAATTTAGACAATAGTGCTTTTGACATAGATATAAAAGATATGTTTTTAGAGCTACCCTGAATTAGCTGTTTATGACCACAATTTTCAAACTTTTTTTTTCTAAAGCCAGCAAGAATAAAATAATTTTTGTAGCAATTGCTGTAGACACATGTACTACTGTGAATGCTTTAACTTGAAGGAGTTCAGCAAAAGCACTTAAAAAGGTAGCTATAGCAGTCAGATGTGCTACAGGTAAACTTCCAAAGTAATTAACTTTTCATGATTGGAACTGTCAGTATATCTATCTCTTTAATGGTAGAAAATCATCATTTTATAGAATTTCTCTGCCATAAAGAGAATACAAGGATTTCTTTTTCATTGTGCCACTGTAGGCTTAAACTGAGTCATAAAGTGTTAAGTATGTATGTACTTTAACACACAATCTGGCTGAAGCTCAATGGTGGTACACCATGTTTAACAGAATAAATTTGTTTGATATTCTGCTCATCACACTGTGCCACTGAGTTCTTGGCAACAAACCAGATTGGTCCAACCTTTAAACAAACTAAGTGAAAAATCACTTAAAGCCACTTAAACTAGGACCGTGGCACTTCTATGTATAATTGTTTTCTTGTGTTCAGTGGAACTTCTGTGGCTTTAGAGTCCTCTGAAATAAGTATAAATTAAGAAGTTAATCTTTCTTGTTTTATACTGACTTCAAAGCAGAGCTCAGATGATGAGGATCCTTCTGGGAAAGCAAGAAGTCGCCATATTACAGTAAATAAGGCTGATCTTACAAACTCCATTGAAGTATTAGAGAGTTTCAAACTGGCAAGAGAGAGCTGGGAGCTGCTCTATTCTCTGGAATCACTTGACAAAGGTAAGGTGATTGCATTTAGACTTCATTGCCCTGCATAGAAATCACTTTTTTTATTGTAGAAATGGAATTCCTACCATTATGAATCCTTAAAATTGAAATTTCTTTGGGTCCTGAGTACTTCTGATAGAAGTTCTGGTAAGAAGCTGTATCGGTTGTTGCATTTCTGAATATTTTGTTCCTCTATTGCATTTCATTCTTGATGCATCTTTGCTTATTTACCCCCACTTCTCTTGGAGTAGTTGATCAGTAGTAGGGCTGATAGTGCTCAGTGAGGATGTGCTGCTAATGTCTGCTTTAGTTAATGATTAAGAACATGTGTTTTTACTGTGTCTCCCTTTCTGATAATATCTGGTGTGATAATCTTCAAAAAATTTTCTAAAAAGCAGGTGAACAGTACCACCTGGCTGCTTTTAGGTTTGTTGGACGCTGTGAAGAGAAGCGTGATCAAAAAATGCTTGTATAGGAAGAGAGTATCCTATATGTGAAGGATTTCATCCTCTTACCCATTTTTTAAATTTTTAAATTCAGTTTTTTTAATATATTATTGATGTTTAACCCAAAGCTGTGAAATGTTTCATAATCTGTTTTACTTTTTCTTCTCTTAACACAGAGTTCACTAGAATTTGTTTGTCATGGAAGACAGAAACCTGGCTTTGGTTAAGAATCTTTCTTACAGACATGATCATTTACCAGGTAAAACAATATGGTATGAGAAAACACCACCATTGTGTTGCTCTCCCTTCCTTCTTGAAAATAGTAATTCTCATTAACCATTTTGACTACCTATAATGTCTACTGATTTTATGCCTTAAAGTGTGACTCTTCTGGGGATAGAACTACATTGTTTCACCGCAAGCTTGGTACCCTGCTTTGGATATTCCTGTCCCAATAGCTGTTTTTGAGTCCAGCTAATTTTGGCATGTGGAAAAGACATGTATGTTGTTGTTTTGACCAGTGGATATATACATAGTGTTGTGGAAGATAAGTGCATTTTATTAGTCTGTCAGTGCATTATATTACAATCAGAGAGAAGAATTTCAAACAGTAAAAGATTTTAACATGTCTCTGTTAACATCTTTACTTCTCCACAAAAATTAGGCTGACTATGCTCATTCCAATACCATCCACAGAAGAAAGCTTGTTCTTTATTTTTCCCTTGGGAATCTTTTTTTTTTTTGCCTCTACTTGTGCCTGAACAAGAGCTATTCCAAACATTATTAGTCTAAATAAAGTAATGATTAACTCAAGAATATAATTAGTTGATTCAGATAAAAGTATGATTTTGTAAGCTGGCTTTTTAAAGCAGAATTTTGTTCGTCTTCTGACTACCTTGCAAATGATTGACCTACGGTCTTGTACACAGCTCATTGCTGGAGATTATTAGTTTAGACTAAAATTTTGAAGGCTTGTTACTTGGACACACTCTTTTTTGAAAACCTCCTGTAACAGAATTTTTTCTCTATCTCTGTACCTTACTGTGTAGAAAAGACCCTAACAGGTTTTTTTTTAATATTCATTTTCAAAGGGGCAGTACAAAAAAGCAATTAGCAGCCTACATCACTTGGCAGCTCTTCAGGGCTCTCATTCTCCCCAGCAAATTACAGGACAAGGATCTTTAGAAAGTCAGAGAGCACTAATCCAGTTAGCATCGTGCCACTTTGCCCTTGGAGAATATCGGGTACGTACCGCATTGCACACGCTTGGGCCTTCATCAGATGGCCTTATGGTTCCCATTTCTCTTTTTCCTTAGAATTTTCCTGTTAGCCTGCTTTCAGCAGGATATCAAATGTAAGCCAGGGTCTACTGAAAAATCCACGCTTTACTGGGAGAATTGTACTTCCTGCCTCATTAACTGACTGTCCATTAGCAGCTCTTTATATATATGTGTCTATATATGTGTCAAATAGACTATATTTATATATAGTCTATTTGATACTGAAGATTTGGGGGCTTAGTTATGATTTTTTGTGGCTACATGTGTTTGAGTTGTGTGTAAATGTAACCCTCATTTGGATTTCTTAATTTTACTTAATTAATTCCTTAAATTGAGGGGAAATTCTTTTAGGTACAGGCTTCATGTGGCAAGGGAAAGAAAAAGTAAAGCAACTTCTGTGATCATCCTGAAAGAGAGTTAATTATTAATTGATGATATAAGAGACACCAGAACAATATTGTCTGGCCTGACCTCTGAACTTGCTCTACTTTTGCAATACATGTTTTGTGTTTTTAATATTGCAGGAGTGCATGGTCGTATGAGGTCAGTCAGTGTCAACACTGACAATAAAGGCTCTGTCTCTTAGGATCTAATGTCATCCTAGTACTGCTGTACAAGTGCTTTTGTCCCTTCCACTTTAATACTTTTTCACTGGAAATGGGATCATATATTCCCACAGACCTTTGCTAGGAAATAGCATTAAAAATTAATTGAATTTCCATCATGTTGTCAGATTGCCATTTTCCTTTCTATTTTTATCATGAACAGAAGAAATTTTACAAAACAGTATTCTAAGAATTCATTTGAAAACTTAATCCTTCAAAACAAAATAATTTTTGATTGCAGATACATTCTTCTTAACCTTTTTAAATTAAGAATGCCAGTATAATGTTTTCACAATGAAAATTATACATGTCAGCTCTCAGAGGTTGTTTAGCAACAGCTAAGTCTTTTTGCTTAGCTAGACTGTACTGTGTATAAAGTCAACTGAAGTTCTAGCAAAGAATTTTGTCATTTTTTTTTACTTTTTGTGGTGTCTGAAATTTTTAGTCGTTATTAACATATCTGAATATTTAAGAACTTAAATTTAGCATGATCATGTTCCTTGTTTTACAGCAAACATGTGAAAAAGTGCTTGACCTCATGTGCTGTATTTTACTTCCAATACAAGAAGGAGGTAAAGTACAAGAGGAGCAACCTAAAGTCAAGTCAAAATTCAGGAAAGGTATGGAGTTGCTATTACCCTAAACTCAGTGTCAACTGAATTTTAGTTCATGTGTTCTGGTTGAGTATATAATTATTCTCGTTTTGTATTATGAAAAGGGAGGAAGTTTTTAATTCTCTCTTGGTTTTGTATTGAGGTTTCTTGCTTGTACCTTTTAAAGTATATTGGTGGTAACATCCTACCACAGGAAAAGAGAAGTGAAGAAGAAAAATTTCAATGTTTAATTTCACATTTTGAATCAGTCATAATTTACATTCAAAGCTTTCCTCTCTACCTGAGATGTGGTAATTTTGGATTTGTTTTGCTCCATTTCAATTTCTTTCAACCTACCTGTTGTGAGACCCCTAAAGACCCCCGTTCTCTTGCAGGGTCTGATTTGAAGCTTTGGCCATGTACCAGTAGAGCTATCATGCCTTACTGCCTTCATTTGTTGTTAGCTTGTTTCAAGGTAAGATAAGGTCAATTGGGGCTTTCTTGTAATTAAGGCCTAGTTTATGTATCTGAAACTACATGGCTGTATCCCAGTGCTGTGACTGAAGGTCTGTGCCTCAATCCTTCTTACCTAGGTGGGTTGGGGAAGGTTTTCTTTTGGAGAGGGGAGTGGAGTGTTGAGGGAGGAGGGTTTGTTTTCTCTTTTTTTCTCTGTTTGTGTTAGTTTTGAGAAGAGAAGATAGAACAGATCTCCAAATTTTTGTCTTTGTTCAGACTTCTTTTATAGGTCAATGAAGAGGATTTGGTATTTTAGCTGGAAATTTCCAGCCTACTTTAGAAGTGTATGTAATTCTGCCTTAATATATACAGCAATTTCACAATTATAAGCTGCACCTGATTATAAACCGCACTTCTGTGTATCAGCAACTTTTCATTCTTTGGCCATATATAAGCCGTACTGGATTATAAACCGCACTTGCGTTTGCAGTGAGCATCAGTGCGCAACAAAGTAACGAATTAGTAACAATCGCGCGATCACGGGGTTTACTGGCAGGTGCTCAATTTGCAAACATTTTTCACGTATCAGGGTAGCCTTTAAACACAGCCTAAAAACTAAAAATAATACAGAGAAAAATCACTCACTTTTATGAAACCTGCCGGCTCCGCTCTCACCCACGTGAGGTGAGGGCGTGGTCCAGGGGGACAAGGGCAGCGGGGCTGGGCGGGCTGGGGACCTGCTGCCCCGGGCTGTCAGAGGCGGCGGAGGCTGCAGTGGGGAAAGTTTCCTGGCGAGTGGCGGAGCCCCCCAGAGCGCCGCACCAGCGCACCCTGGTGCCAGGGTGACCCCGGCACCGGGCGGGTCCTGCTGCTCGCTGGCTGGGCTGGTGCCCTGCCCCAGGCGCTGCATGGCAGCGGGCAGGAGCACAGAGCCCGGGCCTCCTTGTGTCATGGGCTGGAAGCCCAGTGGAACCACTCGGAGGGGCCCTGCAGGGCCGGGAAGCGTTGCCGGGACTGGGCGGGCTCCGGCTTGGCTCGGGGCTGCTGCGGGCTCGCACTTCCAGGTTGGCAAAATTCATAACTTCATCCACATACTGGCCACTCCTGAGTGTAAGCCACACTTCTGGGTTTGGGCCAGAATTTTAGTCAAAATGGTGTGGCTTATAATCGTGAAATTACTGTACTTTAAAATAACTACTGTATTTGCACAGATTTGGTGAGATAAATCCTATATGTTTTTGAAAGCAACATGTATTTCCTGATTGTCTGAATGTAATTTTTTTTCCCCTGAAGCTCAGAGCTTTCACAGACAACAGAGATGATATGGCGCTTGGCCATGTAGTTGTTCTGCTTCAGCATGAGTGGCCGAGGGGTGAGAACTTGTTCCTGAAAGCCATCAATAAAATCTGCCAGCAAGGAAACTTCCAGTATGAGAATTTTTTCAACTATGTCACAAGTATCCTTTCTCTAACCAAGAATGTCTTTTACATCCTGTGCTGTAGTGTTGAAAAAGCTGTTAGTTTCAACAGCAGCTTTTTCCCTGCATCATATTCTGTATTTATTTTCATACCATGAAAAACTCTTGTAGGAGGCTCAGTACACAACGGACATTTTACACAATGTAAATACGTCTCCTATCACCTGCCCTGGCACTTGAGCGTACCCTTAAGTACACTGCTTCAGAAAAACAGCAGCAGCTCTGGCTACTCATGCAAGTTACAGCAATCTCTTCATTAAGAAATATAGGGCATTATGTACAAGGCTGTTAACAAAAAAGCCAAAGTGGTACCTGTGTTGCAGAGCTGAATGATTTCAGCTCTTGTTTGTGAAATGCTTTCTGTGGGTAACATGTTTGGGTTGAGTAAGATAATGAGCTATGTCAAAGTTTATGCAAGGCACGTCTGATTTATCTGTTCAGATATCTAACATAAATTTTGATCATCATACACACAAATGAACTGTTTAATGTTTAACCTAAATAGACATCCAGCCTGGGTCTCAGGAAACAGAGGGGTCTAGCTCCTATCTGAGACAACTAAATAAACTGTGATGCTTAAGGAAAGGAAAAATAAAAAGCCACAAAATAAGCAGCTAAATAAGGGATCAAGATAGAAAACTAAAAAGGGTGATAATGTGCCACCATGGTGGCACTTGCTTCAGATGCAGCCTCAGTTTGCTTTGCTTTCATAACCTGCAGAGCAGAAAAAAGAAGTAAAACCCGGGGAATTTTGAGATGAACCTGTTTTACCTCTGACTACATATGAAGAAACAAACAAAAAAAACCCCAAAACTAATGGATTTCTTCACTTTGAAAAGCCATTCCTCATCAGTGTATGGAGGATTAGGAATACATGCTGTGATCTTCTCTATCACTTTTAATAATGAGGTACTTCAATAGCTTTTCAGTTTGACTCTCCTTTCAGCAATGTGGCTTCAAATATGAGGCGTAAGAAAGAATGTTCTCAATCATTGTTTCCCTACTCAAATCTTTAACGTTTTCTTCAGATATTGATATGTTGGAGGAATTTGCTTATTTAAGAACACAGGAAGGAGGGAAAATTCATCTGGAACTGCTGCCAAATCAAGCAATGTTGATCAAGTAAGGATAAAAAAGTATTGACTGTTTTCTTTGGCAAAAAAAAAAAAGGAGTATGTTCTTGTTGTCTTTGCTTTCATGTTATCTTCTGGATAGTTTGTCATGTCTTTGAGCTTAAATTTAAGGAGTTCAAACAAGGTCACAAGTTTCTTTTTCTGACTCTCCTGCTGTGTATTCTTTTGGGAGGTTCTTCAACTTAATTCCTGCTTTTACAGGATTTTATTTCTGAGTGTGGCATTTCCTTTGGAGTGATTGGTATTAAAGTGATTACAGTTGTGATCTTTCAGGTAGACACTTGAACTTTGCAGGAATTCTTCAGATAATTAGGCATGAATGCAAGGTGTTGTTAATAATTTTGCTGAAGAGTAATGCTGAGCAGAAAGCTCTGTATTGCTTATTTTTGTGCACAAAATTTATGAAAGACCACTGACTAATGAAAACCTTTGGTATAAAATATAAATTAAATTACACCCCACATACACTCCAGTAACCTTTCTGTTAGAATTACTGGGTCATCTTCTTCTGCTTAGCTTATTGCAAGATGCTGAAGTATATTAATACTTTGGATTATCTTCTTAGGTGTTCTTATTTGGTCTTGTCTCAAGACTATCGGCTGCAAGGTTTTAGTGGCAGAATGTGTTGGAGTATCCTGGTTATTTATGAGAACTTGTACTATTCTGCTTCCTAAAAGGGAGACTGCTTAAAGTTTGTTGAAATTCCACTTTGGGTCTGGCTATTCACTAACCAGAAATGAACTGAAGTTTTCAAAATGGGAGCCTAACTTCAGACAATGGGATCCAAATTTTAACTAGTGAATAGATTTTCCTGTGATCTAAGCAACCAACAAAAATGAAAGGAAATGTAAAAAAGGAAAAGTAGAAATTCAAATGTTTAATTATGTGATGGAGAATTTTCTCTTTTAAGCTCTAGATTTTCAAATTTTTATCCTTGCCATATGTCAACTGCTTGTAACTAGCTGTATGAATGCTGCACCTCAAATGGTGTTAAGTAATAAGCTTTGCCAGCAAGAGGGCTTAGCACTGAAGACTCCATCTGGTAACTTCTTACCTGCTGTCTCCATTTCATTGCAGTTCGTCAGCGCTGTTTCTCTTGGCTCCGTTTTATTGGAGTAGCTGCAGTTACTTTCTTTTCTGACCCCCCCAGTCAGGAAGGAGGTAGTGAGAAGTGTTTCTAGCAGGACAGAATCTGTCTTTGACCCCCTTTGGATCAGTGATGTTTCCTCAATGATTGAAAGGCTTGCAGAAGAGAAGTCTGTTTCTTTGTGCTTACTGGGCCAAAACAGTCAAATATCCTGTCCAGCTGGAAAAGCTGTGCACAGTGTCTTTTATGTGGCTGTGTATGGCTGGAAACACTTCATCAGAGAGCTGTTCAGGGCAGAGGTAGTTCAGGGCATAGGCCACTGGTCAGAGATGATGTCTACTCCCCTGGTACCACAGATATTTTTTTAGCTGGGCTAGCTGTGAGGCCCAAGGATGGTGTCACCGACCAGTGTTGACCTGGTTAGCTCACAGTCTCCCTCAGCTGGGGTTTTTGATAAAGTGTGCTAGTGTAGCCCTGTTTCCTGGAACAATGGTAGGCTCAGTATCTGCTGACTGCTTACATCTTTCAAAGCTACCACCAGTTCTGGTTGGATGAGCTGCTGCACGATCCTCCCATGAATTAGAAGGGACAGCTCAGATGCTGTTCGTTCATTCTCAGAAAGACTGAGTTTGACACAACAGGCCAAAGATAAAGCAGTTGCTCCTTTGATCTTTTCTCAGCATAAATGTAGCAATCCTGCATCTTAATGGATGGAAAATGCATTGCAGATATTATATGTCTTTTATAAAGACTGCTTTTAGTTTGATAACTTACAGGGCATTTCTCCCCAGGTGAATTCCTCATTCTTCTTCCAGTACTTTTTTTCTAAGTACTTTATACTTAATAGGAAATTATATTAATTTTTCTGAACTCAGTGAAGGAACTGTAATGTGCTTTTACAAAAGATGAAGTAAGATCTTGGTAGTCTGCTGACATGTAATTGGGTACTTCAAAGTATATATGCAGTTTATAACCTTTTACTTTGCTTGCATCCACTGTAGGAATGAGAAGGTCCATGGTTTTTGGTTTTAACTGGTGATACAGCCAGCTAATTCGTTTGTGGTGTTGTGTTAACAAGATATGTTCTATGAGCTGTGAATCCGGCACCATTAAGTGCTTTTGAACTCCTTCCAGAAACGCCAAGTTCACAGTTTATCTGATATTCATGTCAGTAGGGGCAGTTGTTAGCTGGTGAGCCTAAGAGGAAAAGAACAATATGCAGGAAATTGGTGCTTAATAATCTTGCTCCTCTTTTTGATAAATCTTACTCTAATTAATGTAACCATTGCCTACCTATTTGCATAACTTGATCTGAAAGCTGTGTCCTTCCTTTTACTCATATTCCCATCACATCTCTACTTTGGGATAGAGAAGGTTGCTTTGAAGTATAACAAAGTATTTGAAAGTGTAATTTTTACTCTGTGAGCTCGGGTATGCTTAGTTCTGACTGCAGATCTTGCAAACTGTAGTGAAGACATAATTGCATAGAAGCCCTTTTGCAAACATCTGCCACTCTGGGACCAATAACATCTTGCCTGGTTCTTTGTATTTTCTGTTTCCTATGTCCATTTTTGCAAGTACTGGACTTAGTCATGCCAAGAACTCTTGAAAAATTCTCTCATTTGATTGAATAATTTTTGTGGCTAATTTTATTTCAGGTTATTGTAGCTGTATTAGAGTGTTAAATGTCCCATCTTTATTTGACTTTTATAAGCTCATATCTATTAAACTGTGGATGCTAACCCAAATGCCAAGCTGTGAGATCTGAAGGTAGGCACCTAACTCAGAATTACAGGAATCAAAGTGCAGCTTTTGCTTCTCTGCTGCCTTCATAGCATCTCTGGGGGTGAATGGTGCACTCACTACTCAGGTGCCTGATAAGATTTAGGTGATGCTGTGAGAGACTTAGATTAGGAAGTTAAACCTCTCTCCTATATATCAAATTTCTCCTTTCTCTTCTTCTTAAGTGGGGTATTGCTCTAGATCAAACCTGTTAGTTTAACATCTTGTTCTAGATAGCACACAGAGATAAAAGTTCAATTTCCTGGGGAAGACAAACAGTCTTTTCAGCTGAGACAGCTTTTTGGTGGTTAGTTCCTGTGGCCTTGGTCATAAATAATAGGTTGCTCTGAGCAGGCATTTGTGCTCTGGCGTTGTGCCATGCTCTAACAGCTGCTTTCATATGCAGCTAGAATTTGTAAAGGTGGAAAAGTCCAACTGTGAGCTAATGAAAAGATACTTGAGCAACCTTTAACAAATACCGCCATATACTCAACCTGGCCGATGCCTGCTGTGCATGCACTTGGCTTGGGCTCAGCAGCCAATCCCTTAACTCCAAGCTGTGGGCTCTCCCAGTTTGCTGACATGCTCTTACCAGTACTGGAGGGAAGCTGTGGTATCTGCACTGCTCCTCTGATTAAATCTTTTCTGACTGACATGCTTCGTTGGAAGAGCTGTGACAGTTCATCGTAGTACAACTGTGTATTGGTTTTGCACCTGCTGCTGTCCTTTTTCCTGCTGTAACTGTCCAAAAATATATGTATATATTTAGACCACAACTGTAGAACAGCCTTGCAATGAAATCTGGGGATATTTGCATGTTTAATGCTGTTGGAGTCCTGCACCCCTTTGGCTGCTCGGTGGTCATACTCCTGTGTGACCTCACCCTAGTTCTCTGTCACTCCTCTTTTGGAGAGTTTTGCAGCAGAGGGGGAGTTGGTATGTGGGTGTTTGAATGCTGCTATTTGCTGTTTTTTAAAGGACCTCTAGCCCTCCCGTGGGGTTACTGCAGCAGGAATTCATACCTGTGCTACTGCCCAGCATACAGACTGCTGACAGGTACCAAGTGGCAAAACCCTGCTCATAGTGTGCTGTGTTTTGTCAACATGTTTTAGTGCCCATGGTTTCAGCAGTTTGTTTACTCAATTTTTTTTTATTTATTGATTCTTTCTTCATTGTGCCTACATTGCCTGGCAAACCATGTTGTTCTATTATAACATTGATTTTTCTTTTTCCACAAGTTGCCAGTATCCATGTCCTTTCAATTTAGTGGTTTGCTACTGAATTTAAACAATAATGTAGAAATCCTCAAAAGTTTTACTTGATGTTCAGTCATATATCAGCAAGAGCATACTCCTTTGTTTTCAAAGATACTAGTTCCTGGATCCAAATGTAGCAACTTTTCTTCATTTAGGTTGTTCTGAATTCTGTTCTGTGTTTTTCCAGCTGTAATAATAACACACATTATTCCAAAGTGTTGCTGGATTGCTCAGTAGCTGTAGGTGTAACTGACCATCCATAGCACTCAGATACAAGCAATATTTAAGACAATAAAGACTGAAAGCAGGACTTATCCATGGCCTCTGAATATACTGGATTGTTTTCAGCGCAGGTTTGCTTCACATAGCATAAGTCACCAAGGAATTGCCCAATAGGCTTTGCCTTCTCCATTGTGTTGCAAGGGTCTCTGCTGTTTGCAGAGAAGTCTCTTCTCAGGTGCTAGACTTTAGTTACATGAAATGTTTGGGGTAGTATTGTTGGTTGAGGTGGTAATTCTGGGATGTTTCCCTTCCTTGTTCCAGCATCTCTGGATGGGCACAGATGCCCTCAACCCTTTTTAAAAAATTTTCCTTCTGTCTTTCAGTGGACTTGCTGGGTTTCAACCAGCTCTTTCCTTCTTACCCATGACTCAGGACTCATTCTCAGCGTTAGCATTATGCTTTTCTCTCCAAATTAATTTATGCTGATTCTTTCAGTAGTGTTAAGATTCTCATTTCAGGGCATGTCTTTTTCTCCCCTTCCCAAGTAGGGCTTGCAGGTAGATGTTACGCAGTCTTGATCTCACCCAGTTCTGGACCAGTACAAGTAAAGTGCTTTGGTGCTAGCAGAACATTGTTTTAAGGACAAGATTTTGGAGGTGAGGCCAGTGTGAGAACACAGAATTGGTTCATAGAAATGGCCTTTAAACAGGGGGTAATTATCTTCTAAGTTTCCCCAGCCAGCATAGCTTTAGCTTGCTCAGTAGCTGGACCTTTGTTCTGTTTGGAAGTAAGTCCTGAACTTGTGCTCAGAATAAACGTAACCCTTGCCTGGTGTCTAGATCTTCGTAAGAAGCTGGCTTCTACTGATGCAGACTCACAGCCTGGCCTGATTTGGCTTTTGTAAAGTGCTCACTTTTGCTAGTCACAGCATTATCAGTGCCCACAGATATAAAACTCCTTCTTGCACTTGATACTGAAAGATGCCCTCTTGCTCTTTATGGTGGCACTGTGCTCCAGAGAAGCAAGTCATCTTTTCACTCTTCTTTCAACCCTAACCATTTATAGAAGTGATTACAGGGAAGAAGTGGCCTGGGCAGCAAAGGTAGAGAGGAAAAAAAATTCCTTTCCCAAGCAAGGAGAACTTTCTACTTGCTGGGTTAAGAGAATAGATTTCTGCTATCCAGAAGATTGACAATTATTTTCCCCTTCAGCAGTCATAGTCAAAGCAGTGAGAAACATATAGAACAATTTTGCAGCTTCTAACTGTTGAAAGACTTGTAAGCTACTAACGTGATTTTTAAAAATAGCATAGCACAGCTCTGACTTCATTAAATAAACTCAGATATGGACTGTAAATATATAGTAAGTGACATGCAGTATCTTTAAATGACTGTAGTTCCACTAATAACCATTGTTGATTTTGTCTGTCTCTCTTTCCTCCATGGCTTAAGGCACCACACAGTTTACCCGGGGTATAAACTAAAGGAGTGGAAGGAAGACTTCCGCCTGGCCATGGAGCGCCAGGTCTCACGCTGTGGGGAAAATCTCATGGTGGTCTTGCATAGGTTCTGCATTAATGAGAAAATACTGCTGCTGCCAGACTCTTGCTTGAAATGGACTGGATCCTGATGCAGTGTCTTTTATGGAGAGAGGGGAAGGCTCTCCTTTGTATGAACAAGTAGCATAGCAGGGGAAAATATCTTGTTCAGAGGGTCAAGAAATTCCCTGTAAGTTACAGTTCTGCAATACACAAACACTACTCAGTGTTTGTTCACTGCTTGGTTTTCTTATGTGAGTACTTTATAAATAAAACTTTGTTTCAGAAGTCTTTTTAACATACTATTGTTTTGGGGGTTTTTTTCCCAATAGCATTATACTAAGGCGTTGTGTCATAGTTCTTTCCATCTTCACACATACACAGAGAACATAGCAAGGTATTTCAGGTTTTTTATTAGCACTAGTTTGGAAATCATGGCATGAGTGAATTTCCTGAATTTCCAAAAAGTGTTCTCTTCCATTGAATTGATTTGTTAGGTCTTCCTTCTCAGCAGAATTCTACCTGTATTGCTGGTTTTCAGATTCAGAGTTCTTAAGTACATTCATGTAGAAAGATTGATTAAAATTTGGTAATATCCAAGTGATTATACAAAGTCAGTAGGAAAGGGCCTTTCTGCACTCTCAGAGTGTAGCACATGAAACTTAGACCTCATCCATGCAAGAGGTGTGTTACACAAAGGCCCAGAACATGCACAGATGGGCTGCTAAACCTGTAGGAGCAACCCACTGATTAACATGCTTATAGAAGAGATTTTAGGCTTCAGTAGGATCTTAAACCTAAGGGTTTAGTCGAAGAAATGGGAAGAATACAGTGAATCATGAGCAGCTGAAAGCACCACCAGGCTGTGACACAGAAGTGCCCCAGAGCTTTACCAGATAGTCACTGGTAAAGTTAAATGTGTGCCGTAGCCAGAGGAGACAGGCATGCAAAAAGTGCCAAGGACATATACAAACTCCAGACCACCTGACTTAGGGGGTTCTGTATCACACACACGGACTATTACCACAGGTGCTTTCTGATAATCCCTTGCAGTCACCACCCCCATCCCTTGGAGCTCCTTTCATGAACACCACCACGGTGTATTAGACTGCCTAACTGTTAGGGTATGTTCAGCTTCTCTATATGAAGGAGGGAAATCAGTAAAATATTTACAAAAGACAGAAAACAGAGAGCAGCTGTAATAGACTAGTAAGTTTTTTGCTAAATAGGAAAATACTGTCCCTTAGGTCACATAAAAGTCTTGATGGCTTCCATGGCACTGTAAACTTGTATTCCTTTTTTAGTAATGCAGCCTGATTGACAATATTTCAGGCTAATACACCAGATTTCAAGCTAACCCACTTGCCTCATCACAATCTAGGCCTGCTAGACCTTGACCACCTCTATCAGATTTTCCAGAATACCCTTCTCCTGTAAAATATATATGATATTATGACCCAAAGAGTTGTTGCAGTGAGGTTTTGAGTCAGATGCTCTGCGTGGGATTGACTGTCTTGCATCTTCCACTTAAAAGGGAAGTAGTTTGCAAACACTTGGTGTCCAATGTAGACCAGGATTGAGTTCATTCCTGAAAGGAAGCACAGGTTATTCCATATGAAAGAGCAGGTATGGGCTTGCTTCAGAGCAAACAGGTGTGCAAGGCTTATAAATGAGAGTGGCACCAAGACAACAGGTAATGCCCCAAAGATGCTACACACTGTTTTCAAATACAGTCTGAGTTCTTTCCCCCAAAACATTTATTAAAAGAAATACAAATAATCTCTGTGCTAAATTGAAAATACAACCAAACCAGTATGCTGCAATTATATTAATAAGGAGAATAATAAGAGTTACTATTTTCAGGATGGACGAGCACCAACCAATCTGGTCACACAAATGCTGACTGTCCTTCAAAACTCTGAGGTTTCTGGTACAAGCTATGCTGTCATTCTGCCTATTTTCCTGTCCAGATACCAGGGACCAAAGCTGATGAAAGGTCCCCTCTGCTGTGGCTTTGCATTCTCTATTCATGTTTATTGTGTGCCCAGTGCAGTTAAAACCACAGTGGGATACTTAGCAAAACACGCTTATCTAAAAGCACAGAGATATACAACCTACACAGCTGCCCAGGGGATTTAGTCTTTACATTTTCAGAAGTGGTATTACTCTGCTGACAGGCCTTTGAGTTTCTCATTAGACAAAAGTCTCAGCAGTCCCTTCCAAAACCAACTTTGAACAGCTGTGATATTTTGCTTGGTACTAGGCAGCTGTTCACTGGGACCTTGACTTCATACCAAACTCAGAACAGTTATTAGGCAACAGCAGCTTTCAGTCCTCACTTAAAGAATTGATTCTCCCTCTCTCCTGTACATCTGGTCTCAAGTGTCCCAGTTCTATGCAAAGGTTTGGCTCAACTTAATCTTTCAGGTTATCTCAGTCTAAATCCCTGGTTTTTACAGACAAGGGAAGTGCAGAAAACAAAATTATAGTATCAGTGCAGAAAGAATCATAAGGAATATGTCTTCTGATGTGATTTTACTGACCTGGATATAAAAATGGAGCACCTGACCACCATTTCTTGACATCCACAAGGTAATATATCAGCAATAAGAGGATGAAGGCAAAGCAGCTCATGGTTGTCACATATGATATTGACCTACAAATATTTTCAGTAGAAAAAGTAATATTTAGAGGACTATGTGATACAGATCTCAGTGTACAAAAGGTAAAACATTCTCTGAGCTGAAATAGTACTTTAACAAAATCATATTAAATGTTCCATCTCTTTGCTTACCATAAGTTTTTGTTTATGGGAATAAACCCTTCTTCTTTAGAACATTTTGTCAAGATAGCAGAAATAATTCCCTGAAATAGAAAGCCAGTAAAGTTTATGTAACCACTGCAACATGTTTCAGAAATATTTGCGTTGCATTAAAATACATGTCTTGTAAAGAGCTACGTAACTATCAGACTTACCATTACTATGCCCCATATGATGAACCGACTCATGATTTGTTTGGGCTGGTCTTTGTAGAACAAAGTAATTTTTCCTGCCTTATAAAAAAAATACAAGAATTAATTAATGCCCATTAATGTAACTACATTTTAAGAGCCAGATATATTTCCTACCAGCTACCTGTGCTAAGACAGAGACCATGAATGGGATTTCTACCAGCCAAGTGGCTGAAAGGCTCAAAATGAGGACTCTTTGTACAAAGAATGAACACACAAGGGGAAAATACGTAAATACAACCCAGTCAGCAGTAGAGGTGCACCTTTTCTTCCTTTCTTACCATGTTAACTAAGGAAGGGAACAAGCATCTTTATTAGGTCAACATAAGTTGAGTTCCCTTTCCCTCAGTAAGGATTATGTGAAGGAACACCACCAGAGCCAGCCCCAAGAGCTTCTCCACAGCATCCCTGACCTGCCCAGAGCACATGCTTCTTTTCATACAATGCGTCCTAATAATTCACTCCTTAGTGTCACACTTCTGTTCCAACGTTTGGTTCACAGATATTCCCAATCAATTTTTACCCAATGCTACATGTGATAACACTCCTTTCCCAGCACAAGAGTTCCAGTTTGGTTCACAACTAGTGCACCATCAGAAAAGCCGGAAGTGCATCAAAACTGCATCAACAAGTGCCATATTTTAAACAGTTGTGAGCTTTTGGTATTGGTAACACCAATGTGAACCCCTGCATCTTTCTTGTCAGGGAAGGTGAGCACACAGCACCTGTGCAAGATGGCTATCACTGCATGCCAAGCAGAGAATCAGCAAGGGAGAACAAGTACACCTGCAACTTTTGAAACCCTTACAATGAAGCTGTGAAGTTTGTGTGTCTCAGCCTTACTTTCCAACATACAGAGCCAGCCTACTCCCAGCATTGTCCAACCTTAAAACACTAGGTGGCTATTTTGCAAACTTCCTGTGTCCATCCCTTACAAAAACTGAGAAAAATCTGTGTATCTAATGCAAGCTATTGCCATGTTAGCTTCCTCTTCTCTGGCACTCACCTCAGGCTAAGTCATTGCAAAAGCATTGCTCTGGAAAAGGTTTTGTTAGAACTTACTTTCTTAAGCAAAGAAACCCAGTTGCCTCCCCACTACCAAGTTTCCTTCAAATATTCCCATTATAGCATGCAGCCAGAAAGAAAAAGAGGTACCTGTAGTCCCAAAAATGCCATAACAATGCTATTTATGGTCCCCAGGATCCCTTCAGGATCATATGGCATTGTTGATTGGTAAGTCACCTTAGAGAGAAAACAGCTGTTACAGAGCACCCAAGCAACCTTTCTTTTAAATACCCTTGCACATATCATTCCCAAGCCACTCCTGACATACTGCAAACCAAAAACTACTTACACCTGAAGAGGGATGCTGATACATATGCTTTTCTCCAAGAAGCAAACGGTCAATGTAACCAGCTGCTCCTCCCGTGCAGTTGGGATACTTTCCGAAGTCCCCAATGCCCCCAGGACCAAGATAGCCCCTAGGACAGAGGGAGAGAGGTTGTAGCACAAAGTGTTGTTACAGTCCAGCTGCACAGCCACTGGCCCGCTGACCCAGCACACTAAATGCTCAATGGTTTCCCAGGCTAGTGGCACACATTAATGGCACTGCAGTGATCATATATTGCTGTACACAGACCTCGGGAGATTTTAATCCTCTTCTTTAAATAGAAAGGAAGAATGACATCACCTGTATAACACCTGTTACTTTAGTACCAACATAAAGAAAGTTTTTTCACATGATGGATGCTTCTTTTAACCTGCTGGCCTGAAAGCTCTTCCCTTCATTCCTTCCCTATGGCTAATAAAATGCACCTTCTACTCAGTAGAAGAGAACCAACCTAATACCCCACATTAAGTTGTCCAAGTGCAGTCTTACCTGGGACATTCTGGCACTGGTAACAAGAAGGTCAGGCAGAGCCAAATTGTTTCTAACACCAGAATGAAAATCCACTGTGGCCAGTAGGGGAGAATATCCTGCAGAGCAGGGAGTTGTCCTTCCTACAAGAGATTGAAGGAAGGGGTGTTAGCTGGCAAATAAAAACCATGCCCTTGGGGACAACCTGTACTTCCTGGCAGGCAGTCCTGTACCCCAGAGACAAGAGGGAGATGTCATTACAAAACTGGGTTCCACCAGTAGACCTTTCATTTCACAATTGATTTCCAGACATTTAGTTTCTTGGGGCAGGGGGGAGACAACAAACCAAAACAAAAGCCCCTTAATGATTTTTTTAACTTAGAAAATGTCAAAAGGAATTTTGATTCATTTTTGAGTAGAATAAAAACCTTTGGGAAAACAAACTCTAGAAAGGCCAAAACCCAGTATTACTTCCCTCTGCTGTGAAAAAACCTTGCCAAAATGAATTGGACAAAACGCAGACTACAGTATTTAGCATAGAGATGCCTGTCCCTGGGCTTCCTTGCCAGTGGAAAAGTCATCAAAAGTGTCTTGGAATGCCTGTTTTTAAAGCTATCTGAATGGACTGGTGAAATCCTCAAATACAGTAAAACTAGATGTGACAAAATGCAGACAGGGACACTGAAGGGTGCACATACCCAACATTGACCCCTGCCAGGTCACACTGCACTACACATCAAGTAAGATGTTACATGTTTTCTTGTAATTTCTCATGTGTTCTTTTTGCCCAAACAAGAGCAAAGGCTCCTAAAACCCTGCTCCAGTATCAGTTCAGCTGTCATCTCCCAACATAACTCACCCATGTCCCACTATCAGCTCTTGTAAACAGGAGTTCAAGAGCAGCAACCACCAGGTATGTGAATCCTAGCCTCTGGAGCACCCCTGGAATACGCAGATTATCCCAGGACACTGGAAGACATACAAGCAATGTGACAGAGGAGCAGACACCAGGCTCTGTTGTAAATACAAAAGTGACACTTCTTCAGGGAGAGCTGACATCCACTGCACCTGCAGGGTATAAGGGACACCTCCACTCTGCCATCCTAATTTTCTGTACATCATATTCGCAGGAAAGTCAAGAGGCTAAGACAATCAACTAAGATAATCAACAGTGGTTGGCACAATAGTCTAACAGAAAGAATTGCATCAGTGCAGAACTGAACAGCACTCCACAAGATACCATCAAACTGTTGACACAGTTTTTGCAACAGCCCGGCCAAGGAGGCAGGAACAAGTTACAGAAATGCAAGGAAGACACCAAGTTCCACTCACAAGGTCCAAGGCAGTAATTGGGATTCACAACTATGATTCCCAGCAGGATTAGCACAAAACTCCTCCAGAGGATTTTTCTAAGCACTTTCCACTTGGAACTTCCCCACCTCAGCATGGAGCCCAGTGCCAATGCTATTGATGTCCCCATGATGAACACAAACCTGGAGAACAGAGCAGATGGGAAATGGAGTTGACAGATGTCTCATAATATGCATGAGTAACAGCAAACACTAAAGCTGACAGAGCAGCCTGCATTCACCCAGCAGAGATGCAGGTATTGAGTGAAACTTGGTGATTTTATTTCCTCCAACTGCTAGGAATTTCCAGGCTACTGAAGTTGCACTATGGGACACTTCTAGCTTTTCCAGTGGTCAGTTGAGGTAGGGTTGTAATTGCAGTCTGCTCTTTTTCAGCAATTCATATGCTACCAAAAAATTCCATTACCTAAAATTAAATTAGTATCTTCAGAGCAAATACCAGCTTCAAATCTATGATTCAAATTCAGAACTGACCCACTCCTCCCCTCTAGATTAGGTTCATAGTCCAAGTCCAGCTCCCTACTCCAACAGAAACCACAGCTAGTGTAGAGAAGCACATTAGGGGCAGATGGGATAATTGCTTCCTAATAAGACCATTCTCTGGTTATAGAAATATTAGCTTAATCCAAAATTTACTTGGCTCTTTTATCTATGGATACACACCAGTCCAGCTTCAAATCTTGCCAGACTGGCAGCTTTTAGCACAGTGGCATGGCACTGAGCTTTTCAGGGATACTGCACTTCCACTGGCAGGGTAGCCCTGGGCCTTGTGTGTGGGAAGGAGGAGGATGGGGGGGCACCAAAACCACCACTAAAGCTCTTCTACTGCTTCATAAGGGTTATGTTATTTGTAGGGGCAGATTCCTATTTGTTTAACACAAATTCATCCCTCCAAATACATTTCCACATGGAAGCAATGTGCACACGAAGTTCCACTTGCAATTTTAAATATAAGGAATCACTTGATACAAAAACTATTCTTCAGGAAAACTTACCATGGGAACACCAGATCTGCCACTGTTAATCCTAAAAGAAATATGAAGGAGCACATTATTTATCTTGAACCCTCCTCAGATTTAACAATATTATTGTTGATTTTCTAGAGGACTTATAGGCTGCTAGCAATTATTCATGTCCCAAAATGTAAAACATGTTATAAACAAAACCTAATCATCTAACCATCTTGCTTCACGGCATTTGCCACTCTTCAAGAACAGGGTCAGAACTGATTGCTGTGTCTTGGGAAAGATTTCAGAGGTGGGATCCTTGCTATTCTCCACTAGGGCATTACAATGCTTGACTTCATCAGCTTACTCATCAAGGCATTATGTTTTTACAGCACTGAGTAACATCAGCTTGACTATGGTCATTAAGCAACACAGGAAAGTTAAAGATATGACCCTGTATCACAAATGAAAAGGTTACAGACTGTGATGTGAAACCATCCTGTCACTGCATGACGAGGAGGACTATACACTGCTTTGCCCATTAACCAACAGGCAGATTCCCTGCTGAAGCAAACCAGCACAGCGTCCCCGCCTTCAGCTGAGAAACAGCTCACTGCAGCAGCTGCAACACCAACCACTTCTAGACACTGCTGCAGTTAAAATCCAGATCTCAGTTGTACTTTACCATTCCAACTCTCGTGTTTGAAGAACCAGTATTTTCCTCCTCCATAGTTAACAAACACCATAATTACAAGAGAGAGCCTAAAAAGACAACAAAACCACAAAGTACCTCATGTCGATGAAATGCATATTTATGCACACGAAGTTAATGATTATCACTCCCACTAATGGATTTCTAACTCTGAGTTTTTAATTTATTTTATTTTTAAAGCAAGATTTCCAAGGTTTCCAGCTTTACCAACCAGTAACCCATGTTTCAAAAATCACGGGTGGTGGTTAACCAAGGCAAGCTCCTTTGCATAGCATTTTCACACTGAACACGTCATTCTTTTACACCCTCTGCCACAACTAAAGTTTCCTTCAATTTGATCAATTACAAAGTATTTTGGAAAATCTGAGAATTAAAATCTTGATTAGCTTCCAAGTAAAACAGACCACCTTGAACTGTCCATCTGCTATATATTGCCATGCACCATCAAACTGCCACTGGAAAGATCTCATTCCTCTTGGAAAAGCTGCTTTTGAGCAAGCTCTTATGCTCACCCTCGGAAGGTGTCAAGGGAACGCAGCCGCGGCCGAGAGCCTGTGCTCCATGATTGCGGAGTAGGATCACAGTTAACGGAGTCTGTTGTGTTCGGGGATCCAAGCTCCTTCGAGAACAAACCAGACACATCAAGAGCAAGTCAGCAGCTGCACCTGCTGACTAGGGAACAAAGGATAGTAAACCGCAAACTTTCACACACGCTGTCTTTATTCTTCCTGTCTTCCTTTTGTCTACTTCTAACCTCTTCCTGGCTTCACCCCATTGCAATAACGTTTGCAGATGATCCAGACTCTACCTTTGACCAGGTAGAAACAACAATGCAGTGAAATGAGCCTGTCCTTGAGACTCATCAGAGCTGGGTCCCCTCCATATCAGCCAGAGACTTGCTAACACTTTGAGTACTGCTTTACAACAGAGCTGAGCAGTTCCACTTGCCAGCTGTCAAACAGGACCTGCCCCAACCCATCAGCACTTGTCTGATACCATGGAGAGCTAAACCAGTGGAAAATTAATCTTTTAAACACAGGAGTGGCTTCTTTTCAACTGAGTTCCCTAAACCACTCTGATCACACCCAGTGACAGCATAAAGAAGGAGACATCACTATATCCCAGTGATAGAGATGAGCTACAAGAACAGCTGTAGAGCTCTGCTTCCAAGTCTTTTGATTCTAGACATGTTTATTCTTAGATATGAAGCCCAAACTGTGATGAGTTCTCTGCATTCTGCAAAATAAGGATCACACGGAAATGTCAATTCTAGGGGTGCCAGAGAAATTCTGACTGCATTTTTTTGTTAAAATCCCTGCTGTGCTGGAGGCAGCCATGAAGGTTGTGATTTCCCTTACACTGACTATGTCAGAAGAGGACAGTATTTTCACCAACACATTTGTTTCAAGGGAATTAAAGAGGACACAAAGCTGTGTGTTCAAAACTTGCAAGAGCTTTACCAGGAATCCACTACACTTGCATGGATTTTAGCATGGATTCCAGTCTAGCACTCTCCATTGACACAAAATTGCCTGACACCTATACAGGATTTGCTAGGGGAAACACACACAAGGGGAAAATTACTCGTAACAAATAAGATGTCCAGATAATGTATGTTTCTCAGAGATGAAAACACTACAGGATGTAAATTAAACATAACTGTGGTCACTCACAGAGTTAATCATACGATCAGTTGCTCTGGGATTCAGTTTCTTGTAAACCCAGTTTCTGACTGGATCAATTCTGAAAATGAGTAACAGTTTAAAACACAAAACAAAGACAAAAGTACTTTATAGTTAATTTCACCTTAATAGAAGCTATTTAGCAGCATAGAACAGAAGTTTGGATAGTTCCTACTTGTTTTACAGCTCCCATAGGGTAATACTGAGATTCAGCCAACACCTAGGATCTCAGTTAAGTCCAGCTGTGGAAATACACTGGCACAAGCTCATGTTTGGGAGTTTTATTCTCAGGTTGCTTACAGGCAAGGATGAGGTACACCATTCAGTAAAGGGTAGAAGGTTGCATTTGTTACCTGCACTTCGGTCCCACTGCCTTGGATTACTGATCCAGAACTAGACAAGGAACAAAGGACATGAGGGTGCAGCAAGGCGTGTATGAGCTTTACAGTGAACATCAGCTGCTCTGCACACAAACTACCAAGGATGCAAGATAGCCCTCGAGTGAAATCGCATCACTCCGCATTTCTTGCCACGTGTACCACAATGTGTACATGGCACCTGATAACAGGATCTGATCTCCAAGCAGGGCTACAAGTGGGACTCCAAAGCATTACCACACTGAGATGTGTGATCTTAAACTGGCATGTTCAAGGAGGAAGTTCACTTACTTCATTAGAAGGCGCCCAGCAATCAGGATAGCAAGGACTGCCATGTAAACCAGGAAAGCAAAGAGAATAGCTGCATGAAAAGAGAAGAACGCAACTCTATAAAAGATCTAACAAAACCATTCATCGACCTGGGCTTGGCCAAGAGTGACAAAAATACGACAAAAAGCCCAACTCACCAATCATCATACTACCTTCTCCATGCAATATACATCCCAGTAGAAAATAAAAACCCACAGCAAATGCCCCAAACTACCCAAGACAAAAGCAAGCTAACTTCAAAGTTCAGCTCAGTGACTCCACATCTTGGCATAAAAAGAGCAAAATAAAACCACATTGCATCACAAGACACTAGTGAGAGAAGAGCTGATGTGCTGCAATATGTTCTGAAGAAAAAAGTAGAGATTTAAAAACAGCCTCAACATGAAGAAGATGGGGAAAGGGCAATTAATACCTAATTAGCAAGCATGGAGAATTTTTCTATAGTTAGCAAACTGGAAAGACTGAAGAATAATGTAATGTAAAGGAAATGAATGGAACAGACATGGACAAGAGTTTGAAATAGTCCTGGATAAGAGATGAACAAAAAAGAAAAAATGTCAGGTTTTAAATTAAAAGTGCAACAGCAAACAAGAATCCAAACACTGTGTGAATTGTTTTCCATTCTGTGAGAAAAGATAGAGGAAAGAAGAGGGAGGATTCTGTGTATATACATAAACATGCAGGGAACTAGTATCTCCCTCCAGACATGTACCCACTGATTTTTCTGTTCTAATGCCTGCTGCAAAAATGTTGTGGGCAGACAGTATATCATGTGAAGAAGCCTGATCCTGGTCAGGGCCTCAAGACAGGTGTATAAAACATAAGGAGGCAAGGATGTTGAGAAAGAGGAGGAGCAAGCCAATGGCAGCTCTTCAGCACAGCATGAGTGGCTGCACAGGCTTCTTAGGAAGCTAGTTCTGCTGGGAGACATGCGAGTTGCAGAACGAAAGGGAAAAACAGAGCTCTACATACGGAGGTAGCTGTTGATAGGGCCTTCATTGACGATTAGGTCACAAGAAACAGTTTGGGTATTTAGGGTCTTTACCACAAGGGAATAATTGCCAAATTCTCCAAAGTGATACTGAATCCTGCAAACAATAAAGAAAACAAAATTTGGTGAGCCATCCCCAGTACATGCAGGTACCACCACAGCTCTTAGGGGGCTGTAAGCCTGAATGCTTTAGGAAAGGCAAGTCAAAAACTTAGACCAACACTGTGATCTAGCATGGAACTTGCCTCTTCCAAGCATTACAGTCTCCTGGCCCAACACCGATTCTTTACCACACATGCATGGCCATCATTTGTCTTCCTGAACTAAAGAATCCCTGCAAGAGAAACCAGGTGCTTGCACATGCTGCTTCAATGAACAGTTTTGGCTCCTGTTTGCACCTAGATCCTTTCAGCACAATTCCAAAGTACACTGCTGTTACAGCAGTGGGGTGAAGACTGAGCTCTAGGTGTAAACAGTTGGGAAAAAAGAGGTGATGAGCAGGCAATGAAGAGGCACATGGCTCCAAGAGGAAAAAAAAAAACTAACAACAAACCAAACCAACACAAATACAGGATAGAGCTATCCATGTATTCCCTGGGGACTGGGCCACCTACTTGCAGAGATCTCTGTCACCCTCAGAGCTGTTGAGCAGCAGGGTGAGTGGATGCTGGGTATCAACCATTACCGACGCCGTGCCTGGTTTTCTCAGGCTCTCGTTGCTTGGCGGGACAAACGCCAGGAACTGATACAAGCACTGTGAAAGAAGAGGGTGAAGGGAGCTCATTAGTGCCAAACGAGAGGAAAGGGGGTTCTGCCTTGCATGGTGGCAAAAACAAGGAAAGATGCCACGCGGTTGGAGCATCTCCTGCTGCAGGAATTCCCTGCGTGCTGTTCGAAGATAAAATCGAAGCGAAGCGACCTGACGAAGCCACGGGGAGAGCCGGAGAAGCCGCGGGCCGGGCTGTCAGAAGCGGGGGGTTACCCCCGCCCGGCACAGCCCCTCACCTGGTGGCAGGAGCCGGAGCGGGCGGCGAGGTTCAGGCCCGGGGCGGGCAGCTCGTTGCGGATGAGCAGCAGCGCCTGGTCCATCCGCCCCGACCGCCGCCGCTCTGCCGCCGCCCCGCCGCGGAGCCCGGGCGTGCCCTGTCCGTCGGGCTGCGAGAGGCCGGGCGCCATCACCAGCGCGCCCAGCGCCGCCGCCACCGCGGCCGCCACCGCGGCCGCCAGCGCCACAGCAGCCGCCAGCCCCGCCGCCGCCATCACGCCGCGCTCCGCCCCGGGGCGGGGATGCCGCCGCCGCCTCGCGCGGCCGCGCTTCCCGGTGTTTTCCGGGGTCAGGCGTCCGTGCCCCCGCCGCCCGCGGCTCGGGCCCGCCTGCGCGGAAACACGGGAGAGTACGCGGCGCGGCGAGCGTCGAGCTTGCATCCGCCCTTAACACGTCCCGCCGCCAGCGTGGCCTCTCGTCGTAGGCTGAAGGCTCCGGACTGCGGTGCCCGCCGGACGGCTGGGCAGCCGGCACTGAAAAAGCCGTACGGGAGTTCATTCCGGGGCTGGAAAGAGGGTCCTGCTTAGCTCCGTCTTTCACGGAGGATGCGGAAGGCACGGCCATGGAAAAGAAACCGCATTTCGTTAGGAGGGAGTTTCTTCCCAGAGAGGTGCCATCCATCTCACTGGCATTACTGCTTGCTGCCGTCCTGCTCCTTAATGCCCTTCTTTACCTGTACCTCGACAAGTTTTACATCTCTCTGGGACGTGTCGAAACGGACCGCGGCCTCTGCCCTTTTGGGCATTTCAAATTCGGAGCTGTGAAGAATTGTTCCCCGTGGCTTTCCTGCGAGACCATAAATAGGGAAGTCAGGAAACTCAGGTGTGTTGGTGAAGGTGCTGTGAAAAAGGTGAGTTTGGATTTCCTTTCTTCTCTCCTCTGGATAAAGAGCTTTCACAGTTTGCTAGCTAATTAATGCCAACACTGCTATTATGATTATCCTCTCAGCAGCTAATTACAGTAGGCATCCAGAGGAACACAACAGGTACAAGAGCATGACATGGGCCACCTCTCTGACACCAAACGACATCCAGCTACACAAGCAAAATCACAGATTGATACAATCATGGCAGAGTAAGAATGGCTATTTGGATAATATAAAATAATTTAATTCATGTGTATTACCCATTCCAAAGGAAACTTGGACAATTATGAAGTAACTATGGCATCAGAAAAGGCTTTCTGTGACAGGTACATGGCTCTACGTAAAGTTGACTGTGCCTGGTGACTGTAATCTCCCATTGTGACTAACCAGTCACGGGAAGAGGTCAGCAGCAACTGGTAGCAATTCACAGAAGGCTCTCCACGTGTCTTATGTGTTTCTTGTGTGTTCTCAGGTCTTCCTTTCTGAGTGGAAGGAAAAGAAAGTGGTCCTTTCACAGCTCACCAACTCAGAGCTGAAGGAGGACTTTCTCCATGGATTGAAGATGCTGAAAGCGCTTCAGAGCAAGCATGTTGTCCGGCTGCTTGGCTACTGCGAGCAGCAGTTCACAATCCTCACCGAGTACCATCCTCTTGGTTCACTGAGAGGCCTGAATGAAACTCTCCATATTCCCAAATACAAGGGCATGAACACCTGGCATCGCAGGCTGATGCTTGCTATAGACTATGTGAGTGTCATTCGGTACCTGCACAGCAGCCCCCTGGGCACCTTAGTGATGTGCGACTCAAATGACCTGGACAAGGTTCTCTCCCAATATCTCCTAACAAGTGACTTTCACATTCTGGTGAATGATTTGGACGCTTTGCCTCTTGTGAACAGGAGTGCTGGCAGGCTGGTGAAGTGTGGTCACAGGGAGCTCCAGGGTGAGTTTGTAGCTCCTGAGCAGCGTTGGCCCTATGGAGAAGATGTGCCATTTGAAGATGACCTCATGCCTCCCTATGATGAGAAAACAGACATCTGGAAAATCCCAGATGTCTCCAATTTTTTCTTGGGCCATGTTGAAGGAAGTGATATTGTACGACTGCATCTGTTTGACATCCATGCAGCGTGTAAGAAGAAGGACCCGGCAGAACGGCCCTCTGCCCAAGAGGTCTTAGACACCTACAGGAAAGTTTTAACTCTGCTTATTCAGGAGGCAGCTATGCCTGGTACTAGAGAAATGTTATAGTGAATCACAAGGCAAACAACATACTGATGTTTTAAGTTGATGTCCCTCCTATTTATGTAGCTTGCCTGATGGGCAAAACCTCTGTCCCCAAAACAGAAGAGAAGAAAAGAACAACTGAACTTGTACCTCTTGATTAAAAGAAAAATAAAAATCCCCCAATCCAAGAGCTGTCAAGCTTTCCATTGGCATGCTTAATCTACTGTTGGAAGAGGGAGAGAAATGAAGTTGTGTGGATGCAGGGGAAATTTGTTCCTTAAGAAATTATAAACTTTCTTTTGCAACAGTTACACAAAAAAAAAAAAAAAACCCTTAAAAATTACAGAAAAACAGCTAAAAAATATTAGTCCCCCTTAACTTGTTAGCAGAGCACTGGAGAGCAGAGACCATGGCATGCCCCCCACAAGCTTTGTGCTGATTGCTGTGGCTTTGGCCTATGTTGTATCCACAGAACCCTCATCTACTTTCCCATGTAGTAAAAGCAGTGGTCACTTAGAAAGGAATATCCCATTTCACTTCAGATTTTGGTGAGCCCCAGTGCCAGAGCTGCAGTGGCAGTCTTTCCCTGCCGGCTGGGGCATAGGTTGTTTATGGAGCCATAACGGCAATTGCTTTATGGACCCGGTAGCAAGTGTGTGGCTACTTTCGGAAGCAAGAAGATGGTGCAGATTCTGAAGAGTCTGCTTACAGACACAGGTTTTTGGTTTTCAAGCCTTTGTCTGTTGGAATTTTCAGATGGGCATTTTAGAGATGAAGCTGTCGAATGCAAGTCTCTTGCTCCTCTGTAATCCACAGAAAGGCTGAACACTTTGGAAGAGAGCTGACGTGTGTCTTTTTTTTCATTCACTTATCCTTGCTTAGTGTCATCATGATTTGATAGAAAGGAGGATAACAAGGAACTGAAAGAGAATGTGACTTCCACAGCAATGAGCAATAAACACATTTTCTTTGGAAAAGAAAATTCCTGTATTCAGAGCATACAACTCTATAGGGTCTGAATTCAAAGTCCACTAAGCATAGAGGAAAGCTGCTAAAAAATACCCTTCTTTGGTGTGTTGGGAGAAAGCTTGAGGTAACTTACATGGATGTAACAGTCTGGTATCAACAGCTGGAGAGGAAGAACAATGATGCCTTAATCCAGCAATAGGCTCAGTTTGGTGGGACTGGGATCCAGGATGTAGTTCTCTTGAGGAAAAAAAGTAATTTCACGATTATAAGCCGCACCATTTTGACTAAAATTTTGGTCTGAACCTGAAGTGCGGCTTATAATCAGGTGCAGCTTATATATGGACAAAGAATGAAAAGTTGCTGACACCCGGAAGTGCGGCTTATAATTGGTGCGGCTTATAATCGTGATGGATTCCACCGTTGCCCACCTAAGGATTTTCTGTGCTGGGACTAAATCTTTGAAAGGTCTAAGAGATAACTTCCATGTTTTGACCTGAGAGGTGATTTGTAAGCAGAGATGTACACTGTCCTTTTTGCTCCTTTTTGAAGAGTTTGGTTCTGTTCTTTTCTGTACTGCTATTCCTCTTCACATAAACCAGCCATGTCCTGACTGCACTAAGATCATGCAGTCATTTCATATGTATAATGTTCAAATCCTGGTATCAGAATTTTACTATAAATGGGAAAAAATTTCTGCAAACTAGTAAATTCAGTCCTGATACCATACAATGCCACCAGGAACCCTTTAAAAGCTGCTGATTATGCCTTTCCCTTCGGCCAATCTGTTTTCTTAAGTTAGACTTTTTCCATTTTTCACTTATCCATTCCTTCCTTGCTCAGGTTGTCAGGAGACAAACCTCAGAAATCAAGGTTTCTGAAAGAGCAGTGATTGTGGATGCTTCAGGTTTGTTTTGGACTTTGACTCAGAACACCTAAAAGAAGCATGTTGTAAATACACCATCCAACCCATGAACTCTTGACTTGTTGTTATTATTAGGGTTAGATTTCTACAGTTCCAGCATGAATACAGGATGTGCGACAGTTGGAAAAGTCTCCTGTTAGAGCTCCTTGAAGCCAGGGACAAGACTTTAAGGGGCCAAGAGTCAAATCTTTTGCATGTTTCTCCCACAATAACTTGTTAACTTTTGTTAGCCATCATGTACACTTGAAAGGGAAATCTTCATCTCATGGCTGTAAATAATCGTCCCATGAGGGGGTTTTATGAGTGTAGCAAGGACAGACAAGAACCTGAAACATCTTGTGCTGGTCTCTCTTGGTTAAGACAAGCTTCTGCTAGGATTCTTGCCCTGTTGTGCACTCTTGCACCTTGCAAACAGCCGTAATAATTTCACAGAGTAAAACAAATGAGAAAAAAGTCTGGTTCAGAATAATTATCTTGCCATGGAGATGATTCTCTGTTCCTGGATGAAAATGATAATTTTTTTAAGAAAAGATGTCTCCCTAAACATTCACCCTGAGCAATGGCTTCTCCATGAATCTTTCCTATTCCCTCTTCTTCAGCTTATGTGTTGTCCAGCGTTGTTTTTCAGCAGGAATAAATCAGATTTGTTCTGAATACAGCATTACGGAGCTGCAGTTTCTCTTTTGTTGTTCTCAGTGTTGTTTCGTTCTGTGAGGAAACGCTAGATGGCAGCATGAAGGTCAGTTTGGCGTTAGTTATTTGCAGCTGCCTCTGAAGCCCAGACATTGCCAGAAGCTGGCCTTGCAGCCAGTATTTTCCTGACAAACTTAAAGATTTCATTGTGTTTGCTTTAGTGAGTCTGAAGGAACAAGACAGATAGATATAGGGACTGACCTGTTAAGCACACATGCCACACATTACTCATGGTCTTTGTGTACTTCACTGTCCATTTCTATCTCAACCTGGTGAGACCAAAACCAAGTTTGCATGTCACCTCCTTCCCGTCTTTCAGTAAAATCAGATGCTGGTACCCTATGTATCTTTCTATTCTTTCCTGCTAGCTCTTTCTGCAATCTCAAGATTTCCTTCAGAAAACTTCACAGGTGGTTTCACCAAACCACCCTAGAAAGTCTTTGCTGAGGCAGATATGATCCCATTTATTCCATAGCTTTTGTTAGCTTTTGTTTTTGGGGGTTGGTTTTTCCTTTCCTCTTTGCCTGTGGAATCTTTTCCCATTGACATGCTAAGAAGCACTGATGGCTAGGTCCTTGAGACTGGGGCGGGGGGTGGGGGAAGATTGTGCGGGGTTGAGGGAGGGGGAACCTCCCTGATTTTTTGGGAGTTCTTCTCAGAGATGGGGGCCAAGACCACGAAATCAGAAGCAGGTAGAAGCAGAGTGGGGGGCAGTTGCTCTCTCTTGCTCGCTCTTGGCTTTGGAGGAAGGTCGCTGTTACCACCACCATCCTAATGCCGGGAGCTGCCTCTTCCTCTGCTGCTGGACCCCTGCATCCCGTGCCTGCTAGGATGCCCTCCCGCTTTCAGCTTGCTGTTTCCAAGCGTCCTGCCTCTCTCCTCCATCCCTTCCCGTCTCGGACACAGCCGCCATCACCCCAGCACCCCCTGCAGCCGTGGGGGAAATCATCGCACCTGCCCTGTCCACCGGGAGCCACCAACGCTCCCTGCCGGCTGCGACGGGAACTGCACCAAAGGGGATGGTGCCCGTGGCTGACTGGAACTGGGTCACTGGTTCAATTTGTTATTAATTCCATAGTTGTTGTTGTTTTGTTTGTCTTGTTAGATATACTATTAAAGTTATTCCTATCCCCATATCTTTGCCTGAGAGCCCCTTACTTTCAAAATTATACTAATTCAGAGGGAGAGGATTTACTTTCTCCATTTCAAGGGAGGGCCCTGCTTTTCCCGAGCAGACACCTGTCTTACAAACTGGGACAGCAGTCATCATCAAGATGAAGGCCTAGGTCTGGCCCCTTTCCAAGGGACGGGGAACCCTTTTGCTGAGGTTAGTGTAACCACCTTACCCTTCCCTTTTGGGCAATGCCTCCCCTGGCATCCCTGCAACAGTCCCCCAGCATATTTCACCCATGCCCACCTACCCAGCTGCTAGACAAAGACCAAAGCAGAAGCCGTCTCTCAGACTCAAGAAAAAGCACCTGGTTCCCAGAGTGAAGTCTGCTGGGACATTGCTGTGCCAGCAGTGGAGGAGACCAAGACACTTAGGGCATGCTAGCTGAGCCTGCTGACAGTCAGAGCCCCCTACTGGTATGGTGCACTCTGTCCTTGGGCCAGTGCTGTAGCCAAAACAAATTCCCAGCGGAATTCTCACTAAAGTTTAGCCCTTACTGGGTAGGTTTGTACTGCAGGTTACAGAATGGAAACTGTCTGTCTCAGAGCAGAGTCCCAGATTCAGTTCAAACCCACTGCTCCTTTAATTTTCTCTTTGGAGCCATCAAATAATAGCACTGTCAAGGTTATGCTGTTTCCCTTTCCCGACTGCCTGCTGGCTGCACACTTCTGGGGGGGGGGGGCAAGTCTGATGGACCATTTTCCGTTTTGCACTATGGATTTCAGACTACATCCTGAAAGCACTCCTATTACACTAAATCTTGTAGGGGGGAGCAACTTATATGGCAACTCATCTGTATGTTTGACACCATCAGATGTGAAAAGTAGTGCATGAATATCTACACCAGCTGTTGTGTAGGTCTGAGAAAATGTGGAGGAAATTAAATGGACACAATGTATTTAATTGAACATTTGTTCGATTTTTTTCTTTTATTTTTGAGGTTGAAAATCTGTGTTACTCTGTATTTAATAGAGTGGTAACTTTTGAAAGTATTTGAAGTTTAGAATACCACACAAAGTTTTTGAAATTCCGTCACAAGCTCTAAAATGATATTTTCCTTTGGTGCCACATAAACAAAACATCAGATCATTATCTTTGTGAAACAGAGGCAGTGTTGTTTGCCAAAGATAATTTGTGAGCTATTTGGCAGAATATGCAACTGTAAACTGATTCTATCATTATGACTATAATGTCTTACCAACAGTCAAGAGACCCTGGGAACAAGAAAAAAGTGGTTCTCAAGTTCTTCTAGCGTGGTATAATGTGTATATTTGTGGAGTCCAAAAAAATAAATTACATGCTAGATGGTATTTTTTAAAAAAGGAAAAGAATTTTGTGGTTTTATTTTAATTGAGGCACTGTATACTTGAGATGACCACTCGATTTCCAATAATTGTCAGTCTCTGTTCAGAAGTCTATAATACAGTATTTATCAGGACTAAATGGTGAATATATTTATGTATCAGCAATTTTTTTATTCTGTTTGGCTCTGGGTAACTCAAAATGCATTACATATTATATACTTATACATAGACACACACACACAGAGATTCTTTGGCCATAATTTTTAAAAGATCAAGATTACTGTTCCAGCATTCACATTTTGGATATGAAGTAACTGGATTTTCAAAACTGACAACATTCAGGAGCTCTCAATCAAATTTCTAGTAGTTGCTGGATGCTAATGACTTTTTGAAAGTGAATTCTTTCCCTGTAGAGCTGGAAGACCCTTTTCAGCAATTCTCTTTGAAGTGAGTTGAAGTGAGTGCTTTTTATCAAGTACACTCTGGATTTCTTTGTGGAATGAACAAAGTCTCCATAAAAGTTGAGATTTCTCCCTGAGAGCTCATTCCTGGGATGGAGGGAGAGTGGGGTGTTGTGTGTAACTCAAACTGAAACTCCCCAGGCTTATTTGCCTGTAATGCCGAAAATCTAGCCACTAAGCGTGGGTCTCCATTAACTGTGTTTAGCTTATGCCAGTACCATATATTATTATTACAATTATTATTTTAGTGCCTACAGGCTTTGGTCAAAAGCCAGGATACTGTAGGTCAGATGCTATAAAGGCACAACACAAAATGACAGTTGTTTCGCTACTCTCAGCTTTTGTGTAAGAAAATATAAAACAGCTTCTGTCCTCATGTGTGAACAGCATATACAAGTATTGGTTATCCCATCCCACCTCATCCAAGCCAGAAATAAATATGGTACATAATCTACGTGGACAGGTAACACAATTTCTCACACAAAATTGCAACTGCAAGGCCTGACTATGCAGCTTGCATTCCCACTTCTGAACGTGCTTTAGGAGCCTAAGACTTAAAAAAAGGCCCAAGTGCTAAAAGGAAGTAACAGTGTACCAGACAAACTAACTTGTAGGTGTAAGAGTCAATCAACTTTGCTGTTTGAACCAGATTCCTCAAGGAAGTCATGCAGAAGGCCTGCACTCCCAGAATTCCTATTTCTACAGTCAAGTAAGGGGAAGATCACCCCTTTTCCTCAGGTTTGCAAGGCTGTCACACTCAGGGCAGCACCACCTGTTGTGCTCCTCAATCTAACCCTGTCCTATTCACTGATTCACATTTACTAAATTCAGAGAGGTATATGGAAGGAGAACATCTGTCTCTGCCTGTCTTGTAGGTTGGGGGCGGGTGGATAATCAAAGTCTTAAATCAAGCATTTCATTAAATCAAATTAATTGGGCAAATGCTGAGTAAGGCAGTCAGTTTCTGTGTGCTAGAGGCTGCAGAGAAAATCCCAGGACCTGAGGTCATGCTTTGTGGATGCAGGCCTGGTTTCCTCTGCATGGGAGGCTGCGTGCAGATTCCTGGGGTGTCCCAGCCCCTTCCTGGCTTGTCCAGAGCAAGCTGAGGAGTTATACAAAAAGGGTCTTTAGTTACAGCTTAAATACAGCTTCTCTCCTCCTCATGCAGGGGAGCCTGATCTCAGCTGTGGTCTAGAGACATTAATGCAATATAAAGAGCACCTAAGCTACTTACATTTGTTCTTTCCACTTTTCTTCAAAGATGTGTAATACTTTCTTGTCAGACTTGTTAGCAGAAAAGTTCAACATATTAAAAAAGCAAACAAAAAGCCTCAGCTTCACAAGAAACTGCTTAAAATCCCTCTGAAACCATGCTTAATTAACTGTCTTTTGTCATGTTGCATAAGTGACTTTTTTTTCATCCCTCTTAGTGGTTTCTACAGTTTTGTGCATGGGTGCCATCCCAATTTAATGACCTAGAATTATGTCTAATTGCTGTTCTATCCTCCTTTCCATACCATGTGGGGCAAGGAACTTTTTTTCATGACATCAGTGTCTTAGGTTTTTATTTTTTATATTGTAGTTTTGTTTTTCACTCATATTCTTCTGTCTTGATCTAAGGCCTCTTAAAATGAATCTGTTCCATACCATGGAAAGAGAAAAGACCTGGAGCATCTTGCAGTGAGAACAGAGGTTCCCAAAGGATGGAGTTTCCTCAGGCTGATTAGACAGCTGCAAAGCAAGTGCCATACAAATAAGGTGTCTAAACTCCTTGCACTCAGTAAGGGATCAGAGCATTTCCTGGGCACAGGAGCTGTGATTCTGAATGTTTGACATAGATTAGATAAATCGCAGCCTAAAAATACTTGGGTTTTTTCCCCTTTATGGTCTTATAAAGGGTGAAGATGCATAACCATAACACAAGCACATACCCCCAAATACATGCTAAGCGGAGGACATGGACCATATCATTGATATCTAAATTGTAACAGTTCTAGTATCTGAAGGAAGCTATGGTAAAAGGAAGTATCAGGGGCAGAGGTGGATAGAAAGAAGCAGAAGGCCCTAGCGAAAAGCACACCTAACCTCTCACATAGCTCAAACATTCCACATCGGGCATTAGGGAAAAAGCTTGTGTGTGAGTGTTAGAGCAGCCTAGTTTACCTACATCTCATTAAGCAGTTCAGAAAACTTTTCATGGTTCTGAGCTGAAACAGTTGGTCTGCCAAAGCATAATCCTAGAACCGTGCTTTTTGGCATCTGGAGCATATGGACCATCGATTAAGCTATGCTATTCCAGCACCTGAATATCCAGCAACTTCCATTTTGGCACAAAAAAAAACACCCCAAAAACCAAACCAAACCAAACCAAAGCAAAACAAAACAAAGCAAATCAAAAGCAAGTGCGAATCTTTCAGGAAGCATTTTTCTATTTGACAAATTTAAACTGTCACATTAGTTCCTGTGTGAAAAGTGAAAGCTCATGACAATCTGAACCTCTGGTTTTTTTGATGCCATGCACTGTAGAACTATATTCCACATAATTCCACTGCCGCTGCATAAGCTCCAGCCCAGCCGGATGACTCCACGCCTGCCAGACTCCTGGAGCTGCTGAATTCACACTTTTCCTGGCCCACACCCATCTATGCCTTTCCCTTGGACGCTGGCACTGCAAAACCAAAAGGACTTGTTATATCTCCGATGCTCATGTCCCTGGGAGAGAAATGGTCCACCCAGCATGTCCTTTCCCAAGGGTCTGGTAACTGGATGGGATATGAAAGTGTGGGAAGCCACACCCGGGTCCTGATGAGCAGTCCAAAAAAATTGGATTAGTTACCCAGTGTGCAACACGCCAACAATTACACATCTGCAAGAGACATTACTTATTCTCTCTACAGCTCCCTGAAAGGAGCTTGTAGCCAGGTCGGTCTCTTCTGCATGGTAACAAGTGGCAGGACAAGGAGGACATGGTCTTAAATTGTGCCAGCATAGGTTAGCTTGGACATTGGGTGGAATTTCTTCACAGAAGGGATGATTTGACACTATAATCGACTATTCAGGGAGGTGGTGGAGTCACCATCCATGGACATGTTTAAGGAAAAGCTGGATGTGCCATGAACTGGTTAACAAAGCGGTGTTCGGTCACAGATTGGACTCGATCGTCTCAGAGCTTCTTTTCCAACCTCACCGATTCTGTGATTTTATGATTTATTTCAGAGCTGGCAGAATCCCAGTGCTGGGTGCGTGTCCCACAAATCCGACCTGCCGACTATCAAAATTTTGTACTGTGTACACATGAGGAATCAGCGCCATTAATGTTCCTCGCCACAGTCTACTGTCTGCAGTGATTACGACTCTCAGCAACCCGAGGGCCACGCCCGCCACCGCGCCCGGCACCAGTCTGACGTCACGTCCGGGGTCACGAGATCGCCCCTCCTGGCCGCGCTCGCCATGGCGGCGGCGGTGGGGGTTGGCGGGGCGGGCGGCGGTGGCGCCTCGGCGGCCCTGGGTGACGGCGGCGCCATCGACTACTCGGTGCACGAGGCGTGGAACGAGGCCACCAACGTGTACCTGCTGGTGGTGCTGGCCAGTCTCGCCCTCCTCGTCTACGCGCGGCGGTGAGAGGACACCCGGGCAGGGCCGGGCGGAGGCTCCCTCGGGGCCCCCGCGTGGAGGGGCGACACCTCTCACCGCCGTGCCCCCTCCTCGCAGGAACAAGAGGAGGATCATGCGCATCTTCACCCTGCCCCCGGCCGCCGAGACGCCACCCGAGACCAACTTCTACGACAGCGTGAAGAAGATCCGTCTGCGGCAGCAGCTGGAGATGTACTCCATCGGTAAGTCAGAGGGAAGAGGGGGCTCCCCCGGCCCTGCGGGCTACTGGGGGCCGTTCCTAAAGGGGCCTTCGAGCCCCTTCCGAGCGGCTTCCTCGAGCCTTGTGCAGTGGGAACGCCCCCGGTCCTGTGGCACCATGGGAGCAGGGGCTCTGCAGCAGCCAGGGCCGCAAGACTGGTGCGTGAGGAAGTACGAAGCGAGGGAGCGGCTGTGTAGTTACCCTGAAGCAAATGTCAAAACGAATCCCATTGTTACACTTTGAAACAGCTGGGAAGGTCTGGATGTTGTCAAAACGTGGACAGATTTGTAAAAGCTGAGAGGACTGTGGAATCATGAGTAAGACAACCACATAAGTTGAAAATAAATGAGAATTTTACTGTATCAACAAGTGTTGCCGCTCCCGTCTTAGTGCTGAAGGTCAAGATGGAGGCAGGAAAGAGCCCGATGCCCATGATATTCCAGTGGTCCAATTCAGAGAACACATGACCTTGCATCACATCTGCTGTTCGTGATGCTTAGAGGAAAAACGGCAAAAAAAAGCCTTAGTGATCTGAAACCACCTTTTAAATGGAAAGACTTCATGTAAAGATTCTTACAGCAGGCCATTGCCTTCTGTTGGAGCAAAATTTGATGTTCATGCTACAGCAGAATTCCTGCTGGCATTTGCTGATGATGTTTGTACCACTGCACACAACTCTTTGATCTCCCTTCGCCTTGCTAACCAGATTAATTTTGAAGTCACTGTAATTGTTAGCTTGTGGCTTGTATATTGTGGAGGAGATGAGAAATGTGGACATCAGCCTTGTGACTATTGAGTCATTTAGGTCATCTGTAATAGAAGTTCTGAAGACACAGCCTTTAATTTTATTTATTTATATTTTAATAAAAGGACCGGAATGGAATCATAGTTCTCTGCCATTGATTTACTGACATTTTGCTATGACTCTACTCTTCAACATTTATAAGGCCATAAGGCCATATGCTAAAGGTGAAGTTCCACATGGTGACTGAAACTTCCCCTTGTGTGGCTGAAAAAGGGTTCTCTGATATCATGTCATTTCCTTGATTGTTGTCATAGTTACGTGAATATATATATAAACATGTATGTGTGTATATATATATACATGTATGTAATAAATAATAGTAATAATATAAAATAAATTGTATAATTGGTGTTGATTGGTGTTTCTTTTTTTCAGCAAGGAAGTATGAGCAGCAGCAGCAGCAGCCACCAAAACAGACTGAAAGCGTACAGCTCTCAGTGGAATGAAGCCCACAGTTCTGTAGGAACTCAGGACATATATCCAGTGCTGATTTTAAGAGTCAATGTGGAGCTATTTTCAATGCTTTTTAACTGATACATAGCTGAAGGCAAGGAGGAAAGGCAGGGCGCTGTCCCTAAAACTTTGTTCTTAGTACCTTTTCTCTGAGCCCTCGTGAGGCAAAGTGAATGCTCACTGGAACATTCAGCATGAAAGTACCCAGCTTGGGGCAGACCTGCTCAGAGCCACCTGAGGGTAGGAAAGTGCAGTCTTACCAATGTCTGAAATTATTTCTCTCTGCTAGTGCCTTGGAAATCAGCTCCTACCTTCTCTGGCAACAGCACCCAAGAGAAAGTGAGGCAGTACCTATCTGCCTGGAAACCCTTGCGTCCCTTGATCATGAATTGTTGAATTTGCTGAATACAGTGAGTAAGTGTGAATGAAAGCACTTTGGCCGTACTGCCTGGTAAAGGTGAACAGCTTTGAGAGCCCAGAGTGTCACTGGTGGTAGTGCAGAAAAGTTCTGCTCTCTGTTTATTTGGGAGTTGTGTATACGATACTGTGAACCTTTCCTGAAGAAACTTTTGAGAAGTACACAGTGAACTACAAGTTTAGAAGACACTTAAAGCCACTACTCTAATATTAATAGCAAAGGTGGTTAGTTTAATTTAGTCAAATTGCTGTAAATAATGTGTCTGTCTGTAAAAATCTGTATAAGTGGGTCCAGAAGAGACTTCACACTGCAGTTACTTTTTCTTTCTAGGCAAATCTCAAAATCATTTAACTGAAAGGATTCTGCAGAAATTACTTTTTAATAAAAGCACCTAATAATGAAAACTACTTAGACATATAATGCTGTAATTCCTAAGGTTACACAACTTGAGTTGGCCAAGTAATGAACGAACAGGACAGAGCTGTGATGAACAACCAGCACAGTGCTGGGACTTCATGTCCAGAGTTTTTTGCCTATTCTGTGCTGAAATATATGAAGTCTTGGAGCAGTGGTGGGTACCACTGCGGTTACATTTAGATACTAAGAAACTTGGCTTTGAGCACCAAATTTTACTATATTGAAATGATCTGTGGGGATAGAAACTGGGCCAAACTGACAGTGGCAGAAGGCTCAGTAGGTTTGCCCACGAGAAGGCTCCTTTGAATGAAGGGTGACTCCCTGTGACATCTTCCTCCCCTGTAACCGCGGGAAAACAGCTGGGTCACTCCTCGGGACTGAGGGCTGGCGGCCACGGGGAGCGGAGAGGGCGCTGAGCCCCGGGGCTGCTGGTGCCGTGTCCTTCCCACATTACTCTGCCCGTGTGACGACCCCGCTCCGCAACGCGTCCCCGTCACACGGCGAGGTCTACGAAGCACCTGAAATCCACGCCCAGGCACCGGGGAAATCGCCGGACCGCAACCCGCTCCACCCCCCCGGAAACGGCGCCGTTTCCTCTTCGCGCGATCTCACTTCCTCCCGCGCTTCCGTCTCCGGGACGCACCGGTTCCCGCCGCTGCTGCCACCGCTGCTGCTCGGAGGCCGGAGGCTCCCGCCGGGCGGTGAGTCGGCCGCGCCGCCCGAGCCCCGCCGCCCTCGCATCCCGTCCGCGCCGAGGGGAGGGGAGGGGGCGCCTCGCTGGGCGCCGTGGCGAGGCGGAAGGGGTCGTCCGAGGAAGGGGTGTCCGGGTCCGGCTCCATTCCCACAGATGGGCTGCGTGCCGCCGCTGGGCCGGGCGGACTCTCTGCTCCGTCCTCTGCGGGAGCGCTCCCCGCATGTCCAGTGGCCAGGTTTCGCGCTGCGGGCGCCGCAGCGATGTCCCGGCACGCGGGGCTCGTGGCTGTCCGGATAGCTGAACCCTCCCTCCTTCCCACCGGCCCTGTCCACCCGGGCGAGCAGGCAGAGAGCGGAGCTTTTCCAATGGCGCATCTCCGCCGGCGCCGCTGCCGCCGCAGCCGCCCAGTGCGGCTCCGCTCCCTTCAGTGGAGCAGCACGGCAGAGTGAACCCACGCCTTGCCACTTACCTAGCATAGCCGTCTTTCGGGGCTGCAGATAATAGTTTCACGATTTGCCTCTCAACTCAGCTGAAAGCACAGTGAAGGGCTTAGAAATCTGGAGCAGCGTGTGGCTTTGTTTGTTTTCGTGGACTGGGGCAGTGGCACGAGCATCTCAAACTTACTTGTCCAGAACAAATAGCTTGTAAGGAGAAGTACCAAAAGCAAAAAGTTTACCAGGGTCCGTGCCTCTTGGCATCTGCTAGGTTGTTCCAAGTATGCTGCTTGAGTCATGAGTGAGGGGCAGGTCGTAGTTTGTTTTCCTGGCAAGTGCAGCCGTGGAAGTTCTGTCCCAGTGAAACTGTACCCTGTTCTGCAGGGGAGTTTATGTTTTCAGCTGTACAGTACAAGTATATATTGGGACAGGAGGTGTAGTCAGCTTTTGAAATTTTACTTCAAATATCTTCACTGATTTTTGTCTGTTAATTCATGATTCTTAAAGGCAGATAGGGTAGAGAGACAATAGTTTTTTGTGGGGTTTTTTTTGCATCCATTTTTAGTAGTCAGGCTTATTGGCACGCATGGGAGCAGATTCTCAAACTCTCATGGAACTTTTTTCATGAAGAATTTTGGATGTCTCAGACGGGGAAGTTTATGACCTAACAAAAATTGGGCCAAAGTTATCCTTCAGTTACATTTGTTTTTGAGAATGCTGTACAGGGGGAACTGTTTCTAGCTTATCCGATACTGTTTAAAATCTATTATGATGTGTAGATTTTAGTGGTGTATAATCATATAAAGCATGTGAAGGAAGGCTTTCTAAGCAGTTAAAACTTTACATCTGTAAGATATTGCAGAAAATCATTAATAAGTTGCTCTCAATTATAACTCCAAAGTTTTTGAGAATCTGACCATTCTCTTGTCTCCATGTGAACTGCTGAATGTCAGATCTTTGTAAATGCAGTCTTCAGATGGCATTACAACCATGACTCTATAATCTTATGTGAAAACTATGATCTTTTGTGAAGTGGTGGAAAAATCATCTCTCTCTCCTGATAACCCAAAATGTGGCTGGCTAGGTTTTTTGCTCAGCACTGCACAGAAGATTAAAGGTTTTTGGACAGAGCTGTATAAATTCTGTGGCAAGGCTTAAGAGGGTCTTAAATATTTAAGCTATGAGCATGTCTGTGTTTAAAGAAGATGTCGTAAACTTTGAGAGCCTTGTAGTGAAAATATCCTCCCCTGTGCCATGAGCATTTAGAGTTTCAGTCCAGTGTTATGGGCATGGGTAGTATGAACTGGTATGTGCAGGCCAAGCCCAGATGAGAATCTGTCCTGCAACAGCTGCCATGATGCCTTATAGCCAACCATAAGATTTAGGAATTTCAGCAGAGTGATGCTCGAGTGGTCCTAAAACTTGCTCTCAAACTTCCTTTGTCAAATTTGCCTGATCCATTGAAAAGACCTACAGAACAAGTCTTTGCTGTACCTCTAGGTACTGCTGATGCCAGTAGAAGCTCTGAAAATTGGGAGAAGATCCCAGTGCTTTTGTGTGAGGACAGTTTACAGGGAAGCTTCTTCAGTGCAATGCAAAATTATTAATTGAGAATATTCTAACCAGTGATTAATCTTTCTGTAATTTATACTTTGCATATATGATTAAACAGCATTGGCCAAAAGCCTGGTGACAGCACAGGGCTCTGGAATGTTTCCCTGTTGCCTGGGCAGTTTATTCATGTTAGCTTACTTCCGTGAGCTTAATCGCTCCTTTTAAAGTCTTCCTGAACTCAGGAGTGCCGCTGCTATTGAGCAAGCTGAAATTATATATGCTGCAGGGAGAAAGGTGGGGATGCTGCAACTTAACATCTCTTTCAGAGGAATTGAAAAGATTTTGCCCCAGCCCTAATTTCTACATTAAAGAGATTGAAAATTGTCATTACGTGCCTTCTTCAACAGGGAAGCAGCATGTTGTTAGAAAACGTGTTATTAAATCCATGATGTCTTTGGCTTGTTATGCCTAAAGAGCAACAGCAGTTGGAGGCAGCTTGCTGACGAAGTGGAGTCTTCAGTCATGGTTGCTTATGATCCAGATCAGAAGTAAGGATCAAAAGGCATTCCCTTTCCCCTCCAAACACTTAAACTATGTTTTAGTCATGGTAAGGAACCTGGGTGTTGTTTATTTATGAAGTCACTCAAACAAAAGGCAGCACTCGATCTTGAAGGAGCTGCCGCTGAAGAGCAGAAGTTTCAGTGCCTCAGGCCCTCAAGAATGGAGGTAAGATCCTTCACTTTGCAGCCCCACATCTGTTGTGGCATAACAGTTAAGGGCTATGATCCAGTTGTTTGTAGTCTAACAAGCTCCACCAGGAATTGGCATTGCCTGGGGTCGAGGGGACTCCCTGCTGACTGAGGGAGAGATATGGAGGATGACAGAGGTACTGACTGCTGGCAGAACAGCCCAGAGCCAGCACAAGTATCTCATGAGGAATCTGACATCAGGGAGTGGAAATCAGTGCTACTTCTTCTGTAAGAGAAGGCAAGAAGAGAGGAGAAAAGAAAGACACACATACTGTTAGGAGGCTCATGATTTTTTTAGGCAGAAAAAATCCTGCCTTAATTACTTTTTTCCCCAAGTCTCTGATAGAAAATGGGTTGATTAAAACTTCACAGTGCTCAGCTGTCTCTGTGAAATCTGTGTTTGCATTGAAAAGACTAAGAACCTTTTTAAGAATGAAGGTGCTTTGCCTTATTTTTGCAAGGAATGTCTAAGCTTTGGTGTTACTTTAATAAAAATAATTCCTGATCTTTTTATGGAATATCTAAACTCTGGGCGTTACTTTAATAAAAATAACTTCAAACTCCAAGATTAACAGAATTACTAAAAGGAATTAGTTCTCAATATGAAAAACAATAAACTAACTTTGGAATTTCCTGAACCAAGCCCTCAAAGGCAGTTTGTGGCAAAACTCCAGGAAAATAAACTTTATTTTCATAAAATAGCTGTATATCTTGTTTCTTAGTTATATCTAGGCACTGCTGTGAAAAGTGATTCTCTCCTTGCATATGCCTAGGAATGAGGTTATTTTAAGAGAATTTGGTTAATTTTGATGTAACAATAAAATGAATTAATCTTGAAAAGGCTGTTCAAATTTGGGATTTGCTGAAACTGTACTCTGAGAAAATACTTTACATTTGCGTGTCTGAAGAAGAACTTAGATCCTGAATATGAGAAGTAGTCCTCTTCAGTTTCTGCCAGCCTGTCAGACTTGACTGGAACTGATTTTGGACATCTATGATGTATAAAATGCACATGTGGATCTACAGCTTGCTCCTGAGAAAGACCGTGGGTTTGATAAACTAATAGCAATGTTAGTCATTTATGTAATGGAGTAGAACAGGTATTTTGAAAAGAATCAGCCAACAGGAGGGCTGTATTACTTTCAAAAATATCCTGTGGATCATCTTGGAAACATGGTTTATAACATGCTTTTGACTGACGGCGTAGGGTGCAAGGTATAAATTCCTGAGCAGGAAAGATGTATGTGTGTTGTGAAATGGGAGACTCCATGTGATGTCGTTATTTATGGCACTTTTCTCAGATGTCTTTCTGGGACCTCAAACAGCTGCTGGGAACTTTACCCAGCACTGAGCACTAGGTATGTTTGAATGACTGTTTTGCTGTTGCTTGGATCATGGTGGTAAGGTTCTGTGACACTGGTTGAAGGAACAGAGCAGAACTTCTGGTTGATGGAAACATTGCAGGGGGAAAAAAAAGTAAGATTATCATCTTCCGTAGCTTTGACTGGTGGACATCAGGGAGTGGTAGTTGAAGGCAACCCATTTCTTTCTGCTATAATATGGAAGGAAGGGTGAACTGACAGAAGAGGAAGAGTTGGTTTTTCTTCTCAGGGAAAGGTCAGAAGGATAGAGGTAGAGGTGCAGGTTTTTCATTCTTACCTCTTCATGAATGTGTTGTTAAGTGGCAGCATTAATTGTTTGCAGGAACTTTTTCTTGCTTTAGTAAAGAACTGTGGGTTGTCATACGTTTTGATATTGTGGCAGTGCTCTTGTTAAACAGATCCAAATCTACGATCAGATAAGGCTCGGAATAATTGGTGGTTTTAGCTCAGTTAAATAACTGAATTCACATGATCTATAAGTGGTCAGGTTTTTTCTTAGGCAAAGTATGTACTGCTTGTATTGTACATTTTTTTAAATCTAATTTTATCACAACAGATTGAGAATTCTGTCTACCAAAAATACCTTAGTTGAGTCCGTTAAAAATCTCCTTACCCAAAATCTGTTTCTTTGTGTGACAAACAGAAAATATAATTTCTTTTTGACTTCATAGCCAGTAATGACCCCAAAGTGGTGAAAGCATTGCACTCTGTGGCTCTGAGTTACTTTTGCCACTCCTGATGGGAGAATTGTTCTGTATCATTATTGTCTTCCCTTTCAACCTCAGCACATTCTGGAAAGCCAAAGGCAAACCACTTGCTGGCTGATCAGAGGTTCTGTTGATACTGGTATGGCAGTGCTCTGAACCTCGTGACTTGGACCACTCCTAGAACATTGCCTAAGGACATTGTACAAGTACTCAGCTCAGTATATTCTCTTTAGGCATATGAACTGGAAAGCATTTATGGCCTCTTGGAAAGAAAGTGACAATATCCTTGCTCTGAAATAGTTTCTAAGACCACTGTAACTATTAAAAAGCATGGTGGGGTCCTTGAGAAACATGCAAAAGGACAATTTGCTGCCATTATGAGACCTGTCACTTTATTGACTAATCAGTCTCTGATACTCAAATAGAGAAAAACGTTGCATGTGTTTGGATTATTTAATGAGGTAACTGTTGTCAAAGTGGTGCCTGTTACCAGTTCTGTTAGTGCTATTTTGATTATTAAAGAACTTCATTTGTTTCTGGACCAGGAAGCTTGGAAGCTGGAACAAGCTTTTTACCTCACCCTCTTGCTTACCTGAAGGGTGTTCCAAAGAGAGATGAAATGGTGTAATTTTCATTTTGGTTGAGGCAAAGAAGCATTCTCTTACCATAACTCACCAGTTCCAAGCCTGTAATCACATTTGTGGTAAAACAGTGATGACTGTGTGGTATTTCTCACAAAGGCTGTAAAAACTCTGTCATCTCCTTGGGAGGCCATCTTCCCATGAGATACCAGGCTTTCTCTCTTTCTTTCTTGAAGATTTTCAGGCTGAGAACCTGTGGCTTGGAGTCCAAGTTTTAGCTTCAAAGGCTTGGAAAGAAAATGCAGCCCAAGTAATAACTGAAAGCAGGACTGTGTTTCAGGGAGACAAGAGGATCCAGCACGTCAAGTGTGTTTTAAGAGTCTCCCTTTCTTGTCTGCTGCTTGCATATATATTTTTTTTGTTTACCCACCAACCTTATGTTGAATGAAAGTGCGGTTTTATACCTTGATGCATGTTGCACATGTTGTATGAGCAGAAACAGCAGAGAGCACTCAAGCTTTAATAAGTACTTTGGCATAATAATCATGATGAATGTGCCATGAGCTCTTCCATAAGGAACAAAAGTAGCAACATAGGCTAAAGTTATTGCACAGCGGAACCTGCAGCCCGCAAGAACATCAGCCAAGAGGAAAGTGGGATTGATGTTGCACGGTTGGGCCCTGTTGCTCTTTATTCAGGCATGGAGATGAGAAGGCGGTTCTTGGCTGAGAGGTTCCTGTACAGCCCTTAAAAGCTGAGCATAGTATGCTTGTTGTCTCTTCTAAGTAAATTTATCAGAATCTTGAAGGGAGGTTCAAGTGCACAACATAGAGCAAAACATCTTGCTTATAAAAGTGGTAGCTCTGGAGTGGAAAACATCATAAAACTGAGCTTGCAAGATCTAGAAGAGAGTGTAGGGCCTGCTGAAATCTTGGTGGAACTGCTAGCTTTCCTACAGATCCTAGATTCCAAATGTAGCAGAAAGAAATGTTGCTAGATATCTGATAGAAGTTGCTCAGTTGTTGCCTTGAAGATCCTCAGATTGTGCTCCTGTCCTGTCACAGGGCATGGTCTGGCATGCAGATTTATGGTACAAGGCAGGCTGGAGCTGTTGGAAGGGAAACAGAGGTGGTTAATGGTGCTAGTTCCCATAGTGCAAGAACAAAGACATATTTAAATGACATTAGGCATAAATACACCACAGGATATTACCAAGGGCAAAAGTTTAGTCAGATTCCAAGCAGACTTGAGCATTTATATATATAATGACAATATCCAGAGTTGCTGTAAATAGGATTAAAAATAAATTAAGTACATAAACCTTCATGCTAATGGATGAGGTCAGGAAGGAATTTCCCTTTTGGGGGAATTACATCATTGTTCGCTACCTGAGCTTTCCACCTTCTGAAGGTCCTGATCACAGGAGGCAGGATTCTCAAACAAATGGACCAGCAATCTGACATGTCATGCCAGTGCTTAGCTTACCCTACCTGGGTATGATCTTGTTGAAAGGGTTTGAGAAACGTGTTTTTTTAGAGGGCACCTGTGCTGCTGTGCATCTGTATGTCTGCTTCCCACATTCTTATTGGTGAAACACGACAGCTGTTGTCCAAGTGCTTTTAATGAATCCCGAGAATTGCCTGCTGTCATGTCAGCAGCAGCCCACATGGAGATGGAAGATGTGATAGGCTCTTAAGGCATTGCTGTGTTCCTCCATAGATTCAAAGGTATCTCTGTGAGCAGCTGAACTAGTGAAGATAGGACTTCCCTGCAGCTTTTTTGGTTTTGGTGGCATTTCAGTACCTTACACATCTTTCCTTCTTTCTCTCTTTCCATTACACAACAGTGCTGTTAGCATCCCTGATTTTCCCAGCAGCACAGTGCCTGACCAGCTTCTCACTACCTTGTAGTTAGTTCTTGGGTGTATTTGATCAAAACATGCTGTCTCCCTGATGTTTGACAAACCAGACTTGTTGCTCAGAGGACTGCCTTTGTGGCTTACTTTGCAAGTCTGATGTAGGAATTCAGCACCTCTGAAATGTCTTTGCTTTTGCATGAGATTTGCATGAAATTTGCCTTATAGTTTACATTTCTGTGCATGAGACAATCATTGTGATTGTATAACTATTGTTTCTTTGGGAAGCAAGGAACACTTTCAGTCTTGCAAGCAAGTCACTGTAGATTTTTTTTTTTCTCTCAAAGCTGTTAGGTGCATGAAGAGTTACACCAAATAATTGAGGCGTCTGTACCTTTAAAACATGCACTGTTTAATCTTTTAAGATTTTCCCCAAGGTATAAGGGGGAAGGCTTCTTTGCCAAAATACTGTAATTGAGTTAACATTCTGGGAAGTTTCTGTGTTTTGTTACTGAGCTACAAAGCTTCAGAACTTATGTTACTGAGCTTCTGCTGGTGTTGGAAGGAAGGAAGATCAAAGTTAGAAGTACCAACTTGCCAGTAAATTGTCTCTTCAAAAGAAAACTGAAAATTCCTCAGTTGTTTCAGGTGGCAGCCAGCATGAGATCCTTTTTGACAATTATTAACCTTTTCTGCAGTTCCCTTGAGAACAGTGAGCAGCCTGGATGTCTTGTAGTCTATGGTGTATATGCTGACTGTAGACATCTGATTAACAAGTGAGGATGTCAATAATAGATTGAATTGCTTGTCCTCAGTTAATTACTGCTGCTTAGAGAGAATGTGGAGTTACGGTGGACTATGGAACAGTAAAATTATGGTTTCTGTTTCTTGTATACAGTGATCATCATGATAAAAGATTTAAGAATCACTGTGGTATAAAATAATTGGGTGGTATATATATATATTAAAAAATAATTCTGGATGTCCTGACAGTTGGACATCTGTGGCTTCCTCAACTTTGGTGCCTTTGAAAGCTTTTAAGCTCTTGGAATCTGTGATAGTTACCTTTCTTGAGCAGGCAGTAGCGCGTCTCAATAGCAGGCATGATTGCTGAGGCGTGAGTTTTCAGGAGTGTTTGCTGCCTCCTGAACACTTTTGAGGGTAAGGACTTAATCAAGAATTCAGAATTGGGGGAATATGTATTTTTATTTGACATGTAATCCCAGCACAGCAAATATATTTGTGTCCAGTTACTTAAAAGCAGGTTTTCCTGTAATACCCAGAGCACTCTCAGAGGCCTTTTTTGCTTTGACTGTCTGAGGCTCAGATGTCTTCTCAGCTGTGATGTGCAAGAAGCAAAACCAAAACTTTGTGCTCTACTGGGACTCTGTCCTCACAGCTCTCCCTCATTTCTGATGTAAGAAAGCCAAAATGAGCCCTGTTTCATAGGGAGGAGTTGGGGAAGGACTACACTGTCTTTCTGATTCATGCATATGGAGCATGCTGCTGTCAAATGTTTTTGCAGAATAAAGCAGGATTTTAGATGGGATGTGGAATTCTGAGAAGTTTAGGTGGCAACTGATAAGATGTAGGGTCTGCTCTGCTTCTGGTACAAAGAGGTTTTGATGCTAATGTTTATTTAAAGGTGGCCTTAACCCTAAAAGGGAGAGATAAAATTGCTTTCATGCTTCTATTTCACTGAGAACTGGCTGGCAGAATGGTTTTGGTGCCTGCTTATCTGCCCTGACGGCTTCACAGTTGGGGAGACTGCAGAAATAATTCTCTTGTACCCCCCTCCTTCAACTTTCAGGCAAAACTGTAAGGCAGGCAAATGGTTTAAACTGCATCTTTGGACACAAGATGGCTGTGTCTCCACTTTGCTGATGAGTCATCCCTTTGCTGTTTTTAAACAGCTCTGCTCTTGGCTTTGGCCCTGCTTGATCCTGTTTTGGATGGCAGAAACAGGCCAGTGCCCTCCACCCCAACACCAAATCTTATGACAGGTTGAAAATACCTTAGGCCTTTGTCACCTTGTAGTTAAGCTGCTGTAATGCAGAGAAAGCTTTGTCTTTGCTTGTACCTGATAAGTGTATAAAAACAAACTGTGTGATGTGGAAGTTGTGTAGATTAGGGAGCAATGGGAGAAGTAGAGGAGAGGCTTACTTACATCTTTGTTTTTCATCTAACTTGTGGGCTAGAGCTCTCCTTGGTCAAATGAGTCCTGGGTAAAGATAACTGGCATTGTTTGAGTAGTGGTAAGTCAGCAAATGGGTCAGCAGTTTCTTTTAGTTGAGCTGGCTGCCGCAGACTAGTTCTGCAAGCTTGGCACCCAATAATATTTTTCCACACTATGTACAGCTAGCTCGTGCAGGATTTCTCCTGCTTCTAATGTCAGGATCAGAGGTGCAGATTGGGAGATTGCATTAGTTACCCCATTTAAGGCACGCCATGTTTTGCCAGACTAGGTTTGTAAGCTCTGCACTTTTGAAAGGAACTCTGATTTCCTGAAAGGAACTGGAATGAAAGTTGGGATTTTATTAAAGACACAGAGGAATATTATTATTCATCTTTCATTGCTTCATCCCTGTGATGTTTCCTGTTTTGCTTCTTGAGATACAGGTGTCATGATGAGGAGCTTCTCAGAAACAGAAGTGGATGATGAGTGGAGATGAAGAAATCATACATTTAAGAAGTTGGCTCAAGTTTCGTTTACAGGCATGGAAAGTTTCTGAGACCAAGCATGAGAGAAGAACATGAGTAAAGAAGAGGGAGATGTAGATCCAGACTTTCTAGAAGGGATTGCAGGATTTAAGAGGACGCTGCACAAATGTCATGTAGTTTTCTTGCTTATTCATTTTACCTGCACCCCTGAACTGTAATACTTTGTTTGCATGTCTGTTTGGAAGTTGAGAAATCCCCTCACTTCTGTGTCTTTAATATAATCATGGCCTTCAAGCTTGTTTTAGGAAGAGCAGCACAATGCTGTAGTTTTTATTTGTGGATGAGATAGCTTCTGCTTTGTACTTGAAATCAATTTGGGATTTTTTTTTGTTGAAACATACATTGAATATGGAAAAGCTTAGACCGTTACAAAATAGGAAGTTAGAGGTTTTGCTCACATTTAATAATAGCCTTTGCATAAGAAAGTATGATGACTGGTGCATAGATAAAAGAAAAAGAATAGTGCTAGCCCTCTAATTTGAGTAATTTATAATGTATTGTTCTCATGGTGACCTTAGGCAGATATCAGAATCAAATATTAATCAATTTTATCTTTTCTATCTGACTGTTGGTCAGAAAAATGTTCTAGATAAGATTTTTTTGCCAGGATTGTGGGGTTATAAGTGCAGATTACTTAGTATTGAGTTAGAAGGGAGCATTTTGGAGAGATAGTTTTTTGAACATCTTGACTGTTCTGTGAAGTATCTTGAAAGAAATACTAGCCATGCAGTCCAACAACTTAATGATGCTGTGAGCAGACTTGATTGTAGTAAGTCTCTGATACAAAGTTATTAAGACTTTGACATATATGTGTTTAAAATTTTAAAAGTAAATGTATTTTCCTGTATTGAAAAGTATTGCTGGTAGAGGCAGGCCAAGAACATCTTTATTTTTCTTATGAACTCCTATCTGGTGTCTTATCCTTAATAAAAGGCTGTGGTTATTTTTGTATACTGTCTGTTTGGCCTTTAAGAGTATATAATTAGATGGAAGAGTAAAAGCAGTTGTTAAAGGATTGGTTTTTTAATGAAAATAGTTTGAAATCATGTAATTTTAGTTTCTTTCAAATAGATGTGATTAGTGTGTTGGAAATAGTTCTACAGTGGATATAAAGGGAACAGTTGAGAGATAGTGGCTGAGAATGTATCCAGCTATTTTTGTAGCTAATAGTTGTATTTTTTCAGTCTCTTTACTTAGCTGTTTCCATATAATTGAACTGCTTCATCACAATGGGATACAAAAACTATTTGCACTTTATAATATTTACATTTTAAAATAGGTTTTATTTTTGATAAGTAAAATTGCAATGACTATGAGAAAATCCTATCCTATTTTATTATTTTGATAGAAATTTGAATATGAGATAGTATTGTCTGTATCGTATAAGAATGTTTTCATGGATTTTTAGCTGCTGAAACTGAAATCAATAAACTTTAGCTACTGCTGTGACTGGAACAAGTAAATCTGCACATTTGTTTTCTTCGTGTTACCTGTACCTCTGTGTTCACCTAGTGTTTCTCCCAGCATTGCTCCTTTCACTGTGTTTGCTCATGAGGCACACTCAGCGTGGGTTCCTGCGTGTTCTTGTGGAAGACTTTCTTGATGGAGAACTGTGCATTTGAGTTTGTGCAATTACTCTGTTTTCTGAATATACCTTAGAGAATCTCAGTCAAAATAGAATCCCAGGATTAGAGTAGCCAGTGGATCAGTTTGTAATTTTTAAAAATTTTAAATAGATTTTTCAGTAATGGATACTAGTGTTTTAAAGTAGATAGAGAATGGTCTTCTGCACCCCTAAATGTCGTGTTTGATTAGTCCATCAGCATATCCCAGATGGAAAGTACATTAGAGAACACTATAGTCCAGGTTCTGGATTACTTTAGAGAATGGAAAATACTTTTTGTAAATTGAGACATTTTTAAAACTGAAAAAGTTTATTTTTCTTATAAAGCCATGGTACTTTGGATTTGAAAGAAACAAACTTGTAATGTAACCCAAATTTATTGTAATCTATTTAGTTAGCAGTATTAAATCAAGTGATTAAGATATCTTCATGAACTTTAAAAGAAAAAATCAAATTGTGAAAGATATCTGGTTAAAAGCTTGAAGACAATGTTGGTTGAAATATTAAACCCATTTTGGAAGCAATGTATTCCACTATTTCAGAGAAACTCTTTTCCTCAGATAATATTATTAATTTGATTGAATTAAATATCTGCTTAATTCAAAGTGGAGAAATTGATTGATAGTTGAAGAAATGGCATAATTAATTTCCCTCTTTTTAATCTATGTATGGAAGAATGGAAGAGGAAATTATATGACTTCTGAAGGTCTTGGTGACTAGAAACCATTTTTTATTAATTATAGATTCCTTGATTCCTTTCTTGAAGAAAAACAATACAGTAATTTCACGATTACAAGCCGCACTGACTATAAATTGCATCTCCGGGTGTTGGCAAACATTTCGTTCTTTGTCCATACACAAGCCGCACCCAATTATAAACCGCTCTGTCGTTTGCAGTGAGGACCCGCATGCAGCAAAGTTGCCAAATAGTAACAGAATCGCGGGATGGTGGGGTTTACGGGCTCAGCCCTGCTCGGGGCGGCCGCCAGGGAGCGGCCCCGGCCCCGCTCGCCGCAGCTGCCGGGAAGCGGGAGAGCGGCATGCCCAGCCGCCTCTACTGCCGTGCTTGTTGGGGCTGGGCAGCGGGGGGCGAGCGGCACTGCTGCGCTTGTGGAGGGTGAGCAGCGCCGCTGCACTTGTCGGGGGCGGGCAGCGCCGCCGTGCTTGCAGGCTATCACTTCCGGGTTTGGAAATTTCCTAAGTTTGTTAATATATTAGCCGCTCCGGAGTGTACGCCGCATTTCCGGGTTGGGAGCTAAATTTTAGTCAAAATTATGCGGCTTGTAATTATGAAATTACTATACTTTACATTCTTTTTGCCTGTGTAGTCAGTGTTCTTTATTTATATGATTATCTACTTGCTCATTTGTTTTTTGGATAACAGTGGGTATATTTTCCTTATCAGTATGACAGAGGTAGACCTTGGTCCCTTCCAGGTCTTGCAAGAAATGTGCTCTGCATATGTTCTTCTGTATTTCAGAGGTCTCTTGATACGGTGTGATTGTCGTGTGGCTGCCATAGACTTAATTGTATTTATTTTTGGGGTTATTTCTCCTTTTCTGCTTGATTTTTTTCAGCTAATTCTGGAATTTGCACCCTTCCTTGGAGTAGTGTGGCTCTTCTCATAGTGCTTGTGGGGAGTGGAGAGGTCTGTGCCAGAGCTGTGCCACTCCCTCCCATTGTTGGATTGGTCATTTTCTGTGAGAGAGGTGCATAGTCTAGGGAAGTGCCAGCTTGAGCCATGGTGGGCATAACAGGATCTTGGCATGACTAGCTCTGATTCTTGCACCAGAAGGCAGGGAAGAGGGGAAGGTTCTTCATGAAATCCCTTTTGTTATTCCTGACCTCTCAGCAGCATCCATTCTATCTTTTCTCCGCTGGGCAGCCATCGGGCTGCTGAAATGTGTCACTGTCATCATTGTGGCTTAGCTAGGAACACCTCTTCCTGTGGAGGAACCATAGTAGCCACCATTGTTTGCTGGTGCTAAGTCCTCAAATACATTCTGCTGCTCAGTAACTTCCTTACAGAGGAAGCAGAGTGTGCCAAGCAGAGAAATTTTATTTGTTCAAGCTCTTTTGGAAGATGAATATGCTCGTCAGTCCATGTGTCCTGTTATCTTGCCCAAACTTTTAGCAAGACTCTTCATGCTCCACCTGGACACTGGCACTGGACCCACTGGATTTGCTTGCTGGCCTTCCATGAGAGATAAAGTCTGACTTTTCTTGACCTGCTTCATATGCCACATACCCTTAGTAACTCCTCTTGGAGGTGTTTGCTAAGCCAAGAACCCAGCTGTGGGACACTCTTTGGCATGTTGCATTGACAGTGATTTGATATCTAGCCCAAGTCTGTTGGCCACTTCTTTGGTTCAGTAGTATTGTCAACTGACAATGAAGCTACCAGGATGTTAATGCTGCCTTGTAGGTGAAACTCAAGATATTTGCTTCACCATCATGCTCCTCATGCCTCTAGCAGCAAAGGCTGCAGAGACAGATGTAGACTATTACATGGACTCAAGAACAGAGATCACCAGCCATTGAACTTTGAGGGGGAAACAGATCTGTTATTTGGCAGATGCCATGCTTTGCATGGTTGCCAGGCAGCATAAGCATGATCACCAGCCTCCTGGTGTAATACTTGGCTCCTAATCATGTGAAATCATGCCAAGGCCACAGCTTTCATTGCTGTTTCCCCTTTATATCTCTATTACTGCAATGCTCATAAGGAAAAAAAAAAAAACACAGCAAAATTTCCATTGCCAGAGTGTACTGGCCTCATCTACTTCCATTCACCTCCATAACCTCTGACACCTCTGTGAGTGTCATTGTCCCTCCTCTGTTTGGTTATAACCTTGGTTCTTTCCCCCTTTTAACATTCAGCTAGCTGATTTCAGCAGTGCTTCTGTCCTGTGGGCCACACCAATTTTGGAGGCTGGCAGTGAGAGCCAGCTGGTGTGGTTTGGCATGTTGATAGCTACTCACTCACTCCAGCTCTGTTTGAAGAGAGGGGGTTGCTGGACTCACGGAAGCTCCAGCCATCTCTCTTGGCTCAAACAGAAGGCTCCAGAGTGATTGTTCTCTGAAACCCAAACTGAAATGGAAATGGCAGGCAATCTGGGGCTGGACGTGTCAGATTTCCTTTATCTGAAAAATTTGCATTGTGGACTTTCGGCAACCACACTCTGGCTTTTCACCAAGGGCATCTTTGCAAAAGCCTCTCAATTTGCAAAATGCATATTTTTGGATTGCCACAGGAGTGTTTCATGGGCAGTTTTTATGTTCTGTGTAAAGTCAGTATAGGTCCATTAGTATTTCAGGATGATGCTCCTTGAGTTGTCAGCAGTAGCCAGGGCTTTTTTAATACTGTGCCCATGCTGATTGGTTTATTTGGATATGAGTCTGAGGAGGGGAAGATTAAGCTCATGGTGGCTCAGAACAGCAGCTCACCCCTTTTCTTGGTCTTAGTATGAACATGGGTATACTCTAGTCTCTGGTCAATTGGATGGAATCATAGGCCAGTTCTCTGCATTAGCTGGGGCAGTGCTTGAATCAGTGCTGGCCAAAGCCTTGCTCCTTCAGAATTGCTTTGCTGCCTTTGAACTCCTCCTGGCTTGACGTGGGCTTGTGCTGTGGTAGGGGTTGGAGTCAGCATGGCTCTCCCAGGCCACACAGCACCCGGAGTCTGTGTTATCCTCTGCGCCAGCCTTGACCTCCAGCAATTCCACTTGTGGGTTCCTCCCTTTCATTTCCCAGGGCTGGCTCACTCAGTAGACAAGTGTGATCTCAAGCAGAGTCACATGCTGTAACATGGCAGCTCTCCATGCATGCCTGTGCAGGCACAGCTAATTCACCTCAACCACTGGGAGTGGAAGTCCCCTAACTGGGCTGGGATGTCCTCTTTGAGAGCCCGCAAGCTCGGTGGAAAAAAAAGTTTGGATGACAGGGTGACAGAGTTCAAAGCCATCAAGAAAGCCCATCCAAGGCGTTTGATTCCTTAAAGCAGAGCAGTTGCTCCATCCCTGAATGCACAATGACTTCTTAATTATTATATCTACTGTGTTAGACTTTCCAGAGAGTTCCTGAGATGGTTTTTCTTGCAGTGAAACATGCATTCATCTCTTTTGGAGATTATTCTGATAGATAACAGAATGTTTTGAAGCTTGCTATCCAACATGCAAAAAAGCAGATGTGCTTTTATTGGCTCTTTTTAACTTAAACTGTGTTTGCAGCTCTCTGCAGAGCAAATGCTCAGAGTTTTGTTGGTATTCGTTGAGCATAATAGAAGTACCAGAACACCAAGAAGAGGTGCTGTGTTTCGTAGAGCACTGTTAAATCTCTGTTGGTCTCAAGGATTCAGTTCCGATATCTAGGTAATGATTTAGCTTGTGGTGTCCTGCTTCAAGGCCCCCATGGTGGAGATAGTCATGGGGGCCTTCAATACCAGAAAGAAGAGGGTATTACAAGAGTTGGATTTCTTCGAGGTATGATGGGGTACCATCTGTCACCCATTTTCATTCCTCCTCATTAATTTTATTTTCTTTGTTTATAGCTTGAGGGGGAATAAGGGTTCCTAGGCAGGGTCAGGGTCCCCAGTTCCAGGTGCTTATGGCTCCCAGTTTTAGAGTACCAGCAGATACGTGAGAGCCCAGAAGCTCCCATGGTTGATCAGTAACCTTATTTAGGCTGGCACAATATAACTGGAACAACATCTTGCAGCTTTTGGATGTTTTTATTGTATTTCTGTTCTTGACTAAATGCATTTTACAGGCATCAGGTTCCAGTTCTTATGGGGTTTTATGTTTGAAAATTATACTCATTCCCCATTTTTTTCTACTCAAAATGTATGTGTTTTAAAATATGAATAATCATTTACATATGTAGCCTTTCAACCTGTATGGCAAAAAAGGCCAGTTACATTTGATATAAAAGTTGCACTAAGTTGCAAAATTAACTTTTAGTGGTCACTGGGAAATGAGAACCTGGGCGTCCTTCAGAAAACAGCTGATGCAGAAATGCGAAACAAAGGGAGTTTAAAATTAAATATTTAAATTGCTGTTTCCTATTACTTTATTTAAGCCTGCATATAAATCTGCCTAGCATGAGTTTGTTGACTCAAACAAGGATCTATCAATTGTGGATTTACCAAAATAAATTACTCTTAAAACCAAATTACGAGATCTGATCAAGTTTGTAATTTATCATTTCTACAAATATTTGATTTGATGGGAACCAAACTGGTGCTTCCATTTCCAAAAACCAATCCTCGTAATTTATTCTGTGGTCTTATAAATTTTCCTTTGCTTGCTTCTTTAGTGGTGTCCCAAATTATAACTCTCTTTAATGGTCAACTTATCTTGGCTTGAATTTTCCCATGCCTGAAGTCCACAATGCTGATTTAGCAGAACAAAAACTTTGAAGATATTTCCTTTTCTCTGTGCTGTTTATTATATCCTTTGCTTTGTGTGTAGACCGAGCTCTGAAGCTTAGGTCAACAAGAAACCACCGTTGTGACCAGGCTGGCTCGTGGGAAGCAGCACTCGAATGGTTCCAGTTTGTAGCTCTCCTGGGTCTGAGATGCTTCCCACAGGTCAGGCTGGCAGCTTCTGGAGTTTGAAATTGAAATAGATACCTCTGAAATTACATATCACATCAGCAGTGTTTTTACCTGCATGCTGGTGGGGGCTGCTCTAGGCTGGGGGAATGGTCCTTTAAGGAGAATTAGGATGGATTTGATGCTTACTGGGACCCTTTGGGTTTGAGGCAGACATCAGCTATAAGTATTAATACATACAATCTACAGGAAAAGATTGATATACTTGTTGTTAAAATATGTTGCTTTTGTCCGTAAGGGAAAGTCACTGTGAAAGTTTTAGCCTCTCACTTTTCTAAAAACTGGAAACCTGTTTGCCTGCTATTACAGAAGCAAAATGAAAGACATCACAACCAGACTTAAGAGATGTAGCTTTTCATAAAGGTAGCAGCTATACTGCAGACTTAATTATAGTTGGGTATCAATCTTAAATAAAGAATCGACATTTCTTGAAAATAATCATGGCCCAATAGATACAATTTTTTGGGGGGTGGGGGGAAATTTTAATGTAATTTCTTTATTGCAGATTTCTAGTTGGAGTTGTGCCCTAATTCTTTATAGAAGGTGATGTAGGCTTGCTAATCCATGTGAGTTTTCTGAGGAAATGTAAAACACTTCTCAGTTTTACGAAATAAGCCCTGCAGATGTGCAGCTGAATTTAACCAATTCAGAAAATTCTGACTTCTTGTTAGGAAATATCCTTTATTCAAACTTGAAAAAATAGATGAGGAAATGATTATGTTTTCTAGTCTGTGTTTACAAATCTGAATTGATTTGGTTTTTCTCAAATGTTCAGGATGCAGAAAATTTACAGATTTAATTTTATTAAGCTGGAATATAATTACACATGTTTTAGTGACTCAGAATGGAATAAAACCTAGCAGATAAATTTATAAACCATAAATGTGTCCAAATAAATTTTTGTCTGTCAGATTTTTAACTGTGACAATGCAGTTTTGACTTTGTTTTTGCTGAATATGATAGCTTAATTGCATTATATAGTCTGAAAGCAAATATTTTATATAAAGCTAAGCCAGGTACTTTTAGGCAAACATTAGTTTTGCCTTGACTTATGTGCAAAAATGTTTCCCATTTAAAGGAAAGCAGTTGAAGGAATCTGGATTGGGTAATTTAGGCTGAACTGTTGAAAGTGAAGTTGTTTGCTTAGGCATTGAACCAGTCAAAACTTGTGCACATCTTTTACTTTCTGCAGTCTGTGTAGCCTGTGGGACCTCTGCTGACATGGATAAAGTAGCAAGCATGCAACATCATTCCCAAATTGGATGTACGTACCCTACTGTCACGTGCACTTGAATTAAAAGCACATTTAAGTGTGCTTGCAAATAGAAGGTCTGGGACTCCTCAGAGATTACCTGATCTCACCAAAACACTCAGCTGACAGTCAAAAAATGAGATTTCCTTTCTTGTCTATGCCTATGCCTGGGGGGTGGGTGGGGGAGGGAACGTTTTGTTGCTTTTAATGCGAGCTTCATTGGATTGGTTTGTTTGTCTGGTGCAGTCGTGACGCAGTGTTGTGTTTTATCAGTGCCCACCCCCAGCAGAATTCTTTGCTTAAGAGGAGGCAGATTTTCACCTACTGAATAAGAATCAGGACTCGCATTGATGCTTCTCAGTGTTGTCTTGTGTGCTCTCCTGTGCCAGAGTGAATTTTATCCCCGGACTGCGAGGTGTAAGTTATAGCCCTCTTTCTACCCTCTGAAAGTTTGCATGTTCAGATGTGACTGTGCTGAATTTTAGACTTCAACCTGTATTTCCAATCAAGAGGGAAGGTTAGTTGAAGAACTTAGCTTATTTTTCTCTTGAAACAACTTTTAAATACTGGGTGAGTTTTAAAGCCTTCTCTGCATGGTTTTCTTTTATAAAACATGTTTTCTGTAACCATGAGCACTTGTTTTCTCTGAATGGATCTTGAAAATCTTTAGTATTGAGTTATAAAAGCTACTTGCGTGTGAAAAAGGCTTTGTTCAGTCACTGAAGGATAAAATTTTCCTTTAGTTAGAGAAAAAGATGTTATCAGCAAATGCATGAGTACTTGTTGATACTTCACCTTTCTTACTTGTTTGTAGAATTGCTGAAAGTGACTTCTGTCTATTTTTAGTGAATGTTTTCAGCAACAAAATCTCATACTAGATATTTTATATCCATTTTTGACCTTTCAGTGGTGGGAACAAAAGGTTGATAGGGACTAAGAAAAGGAAGCAGCCTCTGGAAGTTTTGGGATGACAGTGACAGTCCCTCTCTGCAATGTTAAACTGGATGGGAATCCTTGGAAAGCTATCAACTTCAGTCTTGTTTCCATATCAAGTAGTAGCATGAAGTATGCTTAAACACATTATGAATGTGTTAAAATAGGAACTGATTGATACAAAACCTGCTTCTGTTGATGTGGTAATTGATTTTTTTAATAGTAAGTTTGGAGTGCTTTTAGTGTACTGGAACATTAAATTTGCATAATGTTTGACCTTGTGACAAGTCCTGTGCATGTAATTTAGAGCCATATAGGGATGTTCTCAGCCTTGAACCACTTCAATTCAATACCACCTTTCATATAATGAATGTAGGGTTAGTAACTTAAAGTAAATAATTTCTGAGCCTTGTGGCCTGAACATGAACTGGAAATGATAAGGACTATTGATATGAATGGTATGAGTAACTCTGGGTATAAATCAGGCTTGGTTTCTATGCAGTGCTTTGTTTAGTACCCGTAGACTGGAATGCCAGATCTGTCCTGGGTTTATACACATACGTGGGAACCTGACAAATTAGTTTTATACAAAAAGCAACATACAGAAATAGAGAGGATAGGGACTAACGTCCCAGAAGCTGCTGTCTGGTAAGCTTTTTAGACAGACCTTTTCACCACTGGTAACTAGAAGTGAACCTGCCTGTCAGTACAAATTCAGTGCCTCTGTCAATCATGAAATGTCTACTGTTTTTAACACGGCAGAGGAAAAGAAATTGTCCTCCCTTGTCTGCCTTGCCATAATGCAAAGCAGAGTAGTCATAAAAATTATTCTGGGAAATGCTACACTAGCTACTGTCCTTTGATTTTTGTTCATACTTGGGCAACAACAAATTGGTTAAAACTAACTGGGACATTACAGAATTTCTGTCCCATCCAGAACAAAGAAAATTTTCAGCTGCAGCATGGGGCAACTTCTGAGAGTAGGAGAGCTGTATACAGCATGATTTATATATGGTATGAGCTGCATACCTTTCAGTGTTTCACAGGTGCTGTAGGTTCTTCCCTGATTTTCAGTGAAGAGAAGATTCAAGGACATTTATGGGAGCTCTGTTTGTTCTTTTGTTGCACAGTTGGATTGCTGTGGGTAATGCACTCTGGTTGCTTCTCTAGAATTTAAACATAGTCCTGAGCTTTTATTTATCCATTCATTCCTGCTGTTAGATACTTCTCTGTTCTATTTAGCAGCAATTTGTTCAGCAAAAACAAAAATCCCCAAACCCTGACACCTCTGATTTTCGAATGTAGTAGTATTTTTTTCACTAAAACTTGTCTAGGCTTAGTAGTGTACTGTGAATAGCTTCCAGGAGACCTGTCTTAGTAAATATCCATATATAAACATGTCCTAAAATGATCTTATGATTACCATGAGATCCTAATTTTTTCCTGAGGATTCACTTGTCATTGTGCATGAATAGAGGTGCTTTTTTACCTAGGTTTTGTTCTCATCTCTCCCTTAGGGAAGAAATAGCACTCTGTGTTGACAGAGTTATATTATAACAAACTGCTTAGTTAACGTCAAAATGCAGTCTGAGGGGGGTGTCTGGATCATCTCCCAGTGGGGCAGAGGGACATGCTTAGCATTTCCAAAAATCAAATTTTTCTCATGAGGTGCAAGTTTCTAAGTCCACTTAAAAGGCTTCAGCTCGAACCTCCTAAGTATGGTACACTGGCTATGGACCATAACTCGGTTAGCTAAAAAACTTGCCTTAATGCAGAATTGGCTTCTTACAGCTTGAAATGTCATCTCTACGCATTTATCTCCACTCTAACAGCCATCAGAGATGCATGCTCCAGCTTCAGGTCCTGCAGCTCCCTGGTCCTAGCACAATTCCTTTGCCCTGCTAATGCCCAAGTGTTAGTTTGCAGCATGGAAGAACAGGGTGGGCTGGTTCAGGAAGAGTCATCCAAAGCCTAAGTAGGAAAATGTACTTTTTCCATTCAGAGTCTGCTGTGGTAGCATAGCACACCTGATTGCAGAGGTGGTACTAGTCCCAGAGGTAAATGGGAGGATCTCCCAGTGTCCAGCAGGTCAGGTTGAATTGCATTTGGGTTTCACAGAGGCACATTGATAAAATATAAGTGAGAAGAGGAGAGATATGGGCTGGTGACTTCCAGGTGTCACACATGGAGCCAATCACCTACCATTCCCTACTGCATGGTGTTTTTTCCAGTTGCTTTTTCATCCCAGTAACAACATGAAATACCACAGGCTCTTGGGTTGCATTAGGTGATGAGGGGCATAGCTCAGCATGTCTGAGCATGCCAAATGTATTTTGGGCTCTAGAAAAAAGTGTGCTACAAGATTTACTCTGTATTTAGTCACTAGCCTGCTTTGTAGAATATTTTTCATTTCTGAAAACTTTCTCAGCAGAGATGTGCCTTTTTTTCTGTCTTTTTTTTTGTAAGCATTTAAAATCTCTTACCATTTTTTAAGGTTAAAAGTAGTAACACCTAGCCATTTAAAGGCAGCCTACATGTTAATTTTTAAACATATGTTTATTCCTTTATTCCTTTTGATTTTTGTCTTGTTAAAGACACTGCTTGGCTGCTGCTGTACTGTTGCTTGTGCCAACACAGTGGACATCAAGTTGAGCCTCTCAGGTTTTGGAGGAAACTCTATTTTGAACCATCACCTTGCATAAAATTACAGGAGGGGTGACTTCTTAAGACACCATATAGCCATGTATCCTATTTCACAGGGAGGGAGTTTATGTAGCTGCCTCTCTGGGCCCTTTGCCAAAAGCCCTGCTGACAGTCTCTCAGAGACACTTTGGCCTTCGTGAGATGATTTAGGAGCACACATACACACACTTGAAGTCTTAATTTCTTTGGGACCATCTGGAGGAACTCACCCCACCCTCTCCCAGGGAAGCTAATAAAGGCAGCCTTGTGACTTAGTGGTTTATTTTGGAAACTGCAGGAACTTGCTGTGGCTGGAGGAGCCAGATTTGGCAAACATTGTCCCATGAATTCTGTTGTGGTGGGGGAATGTCACAATCGCCCTGCTCTTTCAGTCCCAGGAATCAGGTCACCACAATAAATTGGTAGTTTGGTTGATAAGTGGAGAAAAGAGCGATTTCTCTTGGGAATAAGGGTGTGCTTTTATCTAGCTGGTCCAAAGAAATGGGTCTTATATAATCACAGACTGTGGATGCATGCATGGACCTCAGTCAGCTTTGCCCATTTTCAGGAGAAGAAACTGGGGCACTTGGCAAAGGTACTGTGGAAATGAATGCAGGATGAAGAACTTAATAATTAATCTCCAGGATCAAGGAAGGACCTTAGTCCTGTATTTCATCTCCTAGCAAAAATCTGACATGCATAATAGAAATTTTTTAACAGATTCTTTTAGTGGGGCTTTGTCTTCATTCACAGGCAGACAAGTGCTAACTGTAATTGTTTCTTCCAAATATCATTAGACTTTTTTGTTTCTGTCAAGTCCTTTTCCACTCAATGGGCTGAGTGCTCATGAATTATAAAAAAGCAACAAGTCTTCAAACATAAAACACGCTTTGGTGCTTTGTTTTCTCATGTTATCTCATAGTATAAAAATCCTTATACAAATGTTTTTAGCCATTAAGACCTTCTGAAATGTTATTTTAGAGTGTAAGGCATTCAGGGATTGATGTCTGCTCCGTATCTGGAAAAGACTGAAGCAACAGTTGTTCAGCCGGTTTGGAGCCTGCGGAAAAAAAGAGGGACATCTTTTTTGCTGAATATGTATATGTCAATCCTTGACATCAGTTTAAGAGTTTTCTAGGAAACACTTACATATAGATGTTTTATTTTCCTCTTGGTTGTTCTCAAGGATCCAGCACTTCAGGAGTATGCAAAATCTGTTTTAATTTTTCAATTTTGCTATTATTTCAGGGGTTTGAGATACCCTTCCTCCTTGCTACCATAGGACCCAAATTGCATTTGGGTCATTGAAAGAAATTAAGCATGGTCTTGAAACTGTGCATGTGGGAATATTGTATGAAATTGCAGTGACTGTGGAGAAATAGTGAGCAGGAGGTGGGCTCAGAGCTTTAATCTGACATCCTCTGCTCTCTAGAAGAGCTTCTTAAAAGAGGTGAAGTTGGCTGATGCATATTTGCTGCTAAATGTTTGTTTAACCCCTTGCTACAGGACCAGAGGACATCTTTGTGGTGGCCAGTAACAGAAGAGAATTAGCCCTTGGAGGAGGCTGGTGGTTTGGGAAAATTTACTTCTAACTTTTGACCATCTTCACATCACTGTGGGCCTTACCACTCTATTTAAGTCTTTTGGATTATGAAGATTTTATATTTTAAACTCCCTTTCTCTGTGTCCATTTTTTGCTTTGAAAGAGCTTACTCCTTTATTGGACTAAGAAAGATGTAATTCAAAAGGCAGTCATAAAACTGAAACAGTCAAAATTAATACTCAAAGATATCTGTGACAATAGTTTGAATATAGTAATTCTTAGTAATTGTTAGCTATCTATAGGAAAAAACAGAGAAATCAATGTTTTTGTTGCACCTTTTTCATAGACTTCTCTAAAACAGAAGGGATACATGGAAATATTGAAATTATTGTGCTGTTTCAGTGACTGAGAAGCTGTAAGGAAATTGTGTTCTTACTGCATGTGATGTGATAACAACAATACATGAATATTAATGTTCTTCAGAGTATTTTCATTGGTGTTTCCTAGGCAGACATACATATAAATAATTTTTTGAAGAAGCCTATCCATGGCTGCAGCTGATAAAATGTTGAGAGCTCTGCTGAGATCAGTGGAGCTAGGTGTTATCTATCAACTGGGAATCAGGCTGTATGGTATGGTCTATATGTCTTATATTCACTGGGTGCAAAATGCCAAGCAGAATCCTCCTGCTAGAAAGAGGGCTTATATTGCTCTGCTTGGTAAATTCAACACAAACAAAATTCTCAAACTTTCTAAATCCTTTTAAATGGCTCAAAAGATTTTCTTGGACAGTGATATTGCAAGAAAAATATTGCTTTGGAGGTGACCTAGTTTGAATCTTTTCTGAATTGCTTTATGATTAGAGCAGTCACATGCTGAGGTAGGACCCCATTAGTGGGTTTAAATCATCTGTTTGCTTCTGAAAACGTGCATTGTTATGAGCTCTGCTGAGTATTCCCCCCCCATTTTGTTCTTAATTTTATTTTCTGTTTTCTTTTCCTTTTTTTTGTTTTGTTTCTTTATTGCAGGACAGAACATCGCAGTCCTACCGGTTTGGAAGAAAAATATGGAATGTGTTTCACTGCTGACCAAAGGCAGCCAAATGAACAGTATTTATAGTAGTTTGAAAATCAGCAGTTAGCAGTTTCTTCACATTCTAACACTACGAGCACTTTCCAGAGAGAACTCATTGTTTACAAGAAATCTGCTTTCCAAATCCTTTGCTGGTACCCTCCAGCCTTGACTATTAACTATTTGCAAAGGGGAAGCTAATCTACAGTTTGGGGAAAGATGGCAATGGATGAGTACCTGTGGATGGTCATTGTGGGTTTTATCATTGCTTTTATTTTAGCTTTTTCGGTTGGTGCAAATGATGTTGCAAATTCTTTTGGAACGGCTGTGGGCTCTGGTGTTGTTACTTTACGCCAAGCTTGCATTTTGGCTTCTGTTTTTGAAACCACTGGCTCAGTATTACTGGGAGCAAAAGTAGGAGAAACAATTCGGAAAGGTATAATTGATGTCAACCTGTACAACAACACTGTCCCACTGCTGATGGCAGGAGAAGTGAGTGCAATGGTTGGTAAGTAATACTTTCCTATTCCAAGTAATGTTTGTTCTGTATTTTTCACCCTGTTAATTGTGAGCATTGTTAATTAAGTCTTCCCATCTTCTGGACCTGCACATCTGTTTTTGTGTGAATGCAGTGGCCTGTATTCCTATTCAAGTCTCCTATGTTTTTTTAAATGCTTTTAATAATTTACATTTTTCAATGGTTTAACCATGTAACTAATAGATGAAATGTTTAACACCATGTATCCTATAGATACTATAGATACTATAGATTTTTGTGATGGTAAATGGAAAATGTAAAAGCCTAGCATTTGTGTCTGTGCAGAAGACCAACAGTTTGCAATAAGTGTGTATGAAAAGGAATCTTTTTTAAAAAAGTTACAGAAAATCCAAACACATTTGTGTAAACTCATTGCCTGGCTGAGTGATTGCAATTAGTCCTACCCTTGCCCACAGCAAAACCAAGGGAGCAGTAAGGATAATCACACATTTAAGGTATTTTTAGGTTTTCTGACCCAAACGACAGCAGGTCAGTGTACCTTAGAGTCTGCCCCCTTGCTTGTGTTTATAGTTAACTAAATCTCTGTTCAGAACAAACAGCATATTCTGAGGTAAGTAATATTAAGCCATGGTATTTATTTACTCTTTGTTTATGTGCAAGAGGCTTTGTGAGCTTTTAGAGAGCTCCCTCAAGGAGCAAACCTGCTTTCAAAGGCCAGGAGGCAGCAGGGAGGAAACCCTTTATCTGTGGGAGAGGCAGCCGTGGCAAGGGGCCAGCCCTCCCACCTCAGTCTGACAGGTTGGTGATATCCTGTGACAGGGTGGTGTGATTTACACAAGCATCGCAGCATCCTCTGCTTGAGAGGGATGTTCCACTTAAAGATTTTCTTCCTTAAATCTACTTAAACCTGACCTAAATATTATTTTCATCTACCCCTTCTAACCTCCTCACACTTTTTACACAAGAGAGGAGATAGGTGAATCTGTACCGAGATTTACTACATATGGTTATTTTCCTGTTTCCTTTGGGAAAAGGGAAAATTGAGTGCCTTTAAAAAAAAAGGATAAAAATGGACATTCAGTGACAGTTTCTGGAGTTGTCAGAGGTGACTTGGTGTGCTCGAGAGTATGGAGCTTTGGCTGCATCTGAGCCTCCTGAAGATTGGTCACCTTTCCTTGCCCAAGGAGCAAGAGGAGTTTGGTTACCAAGAAATCACTGGGACAGCAGCCACTTCCACAGATGATCCCACCTTAAAGCCACCTCAAGTGCTCTTGTCCTTCCCCCTCTCCCCTCCCATCTCTTCCTCTTTCCTGATACTTTGCAGAGTCAGCTGTAGGTGTCTGGTCTTTCCCTCAAGGTGTAGGGTGGCTTTTTAGCACCATTCCACTTGCATCTTTTATCCTTGTGCTTGCTGAGATGGCTCTGTCTTTTCCCATGGGTGTGAGCTTGGAGTACAGCACACCGTCTGAAACATTAAGTGACCTGTGTATTCTCAATTCCCATTGTTTACTTCTCTCTATCTATTTCTGGTATCCTGATCCTGGCAGGGTAAAGTTTTCAGTCTCAGATACTCCCTGCAGAGGCAATTGGCCAGAAACTCAAAGAAAACAACTTATTTGCATGCATGTTTACATAAGCCTGTGTGAACTCCATGACCAGTTGCATTCCCTTCCTCCAGGAGGGGCATTAAGAAGAAATTCCACATTATAAGTCTCAGAATTAATCACAAGTTACAAAATGCAGATTTCAATTTTTTTTCCTCAAATCCATTTTCAGCTTTTCTCTGGATATATAGTATTTTTTTCTGTGTTTTCTCTGAGCCTTCTTGGATGTTTTCTTTTTCTCTTTCTGTTTTTGCTCTTTATTTTCCCCCACCCTGTTCTCTCATGCCTCATTATCATGTTTTTGCAAATGGATTTAGCTTCTGAATTTTCAGTGAGGCTTAAATGAGTCAACAGTCTGGGAGAGACCACTGTATCCTCTTTCCAGATGTTGGTGGAAGATCCTTTGATGCTTGCAGAAAACAGCAGATGTAATTTTCAGGTCAACCTTCTCTCCTAAGAGAAAAGGAAGCCTGAAGTAATGGGATAAAAATTTTAAAATGTAGCATTTTGTAGTAATTTGTAGCACATTGTTTATTAAGAGAAGTTAAGGACTGTTACTCTGGGGAGTAAGTTGTAGTACTTGCCCAGCATTTACTAATTGTCAGATTATTGTCAGAACTTGCCCGTGTGTTCTTCTAGAGGTTCTGGTGCAAGCTGAATCAGCAGCTGATGCGATTAAGGAGATGCCACTAACAGAGAAGACATCCCAGCCAGGATCAGCAAGCCAGGTGCTGCAAGTGACATGGTATTTGATGGGGTCTCACAGCTGGCATGGAGCACAGGAGCCTCAGGAGAATGGATGAGGTGCCTTCAGCAGCAGGGGAGCATGAAACGCACCCTGGCCAAATGCTGGTGCAGGCAACTCCTGGTCAGGGCAGTCTGCAGCCAGCCGTCTGTCTTTAGGGGCTATTAACTGAGAGGAGAAAGTGTGGGCCACAGTGTCAGCAGGCACGAAAAGTCTGAATCAGCCTAGTGAGCTTCCTAAGTTAGTTTTGCAAAGGTAAAAATTGAGAGCGTACATTTTATATTAAAGAAGAGTTAAATCTTTCATATAGGTAGTTAAAGCACTGCAAGTCCCAGAGTAAAGTCCTGCCCTGACTTCCTTTGTGTTTTCTTCTGTTCCTTAATGTACTTCCTTAAACTTCTTTGGATTATGCATTGTCCTTCTCAGACCATCCATTGGTCCTCCCCCACCTTTTTCTTTCTCTCCCATTTGTTTTCAGTTGAGCAATCTGGTCCAGTGGAAGGTGTCCCTGCCTACGGCATGGGGCTTGGAATTAGGTGATCTTTTAAGGTCCCTTCCAGCACAAACCATTCTGTGATTCTATGAAGTTAAATAAACAGGAAATAGTTCCATACTCCCTCCATTTCTCCTGACAATAAATCCCCAGTCCTCACTAGACATTTGCAGTGCAGCTGTGGCTTGGTTGCATTTCCCCTGTTTTTTATACTGAGTATTTTGTAATTATATATCTATGGGTAGCTTATCTTTTTATTTGGCTTCTTTCAGATGTAACCATCTGATTTCTCCTCCTCACTTCAATTTTCTGATCTCTAAGTTCATGCCAAAGTCTTCACAGTATTTTTATTTTTATTTTAGTCCACGGGAAGAGAAGCCAAAAATTAAGGAGCAGGTGTTCCTTGATTGATCTAGAATTTCCACTAGCAAGACAAGTAAAAGTTGTTTTGGGATAGTACGCCGTGAGAGATCAGTTTTACAAACTGATTGACTTCCAAATGCAGCTACATATGATACCAGCAAATCGCCATTTGCAGATAGCTCTGTTTCAAGACCTTCAAACCATCTTCTCATGTTAGAATTGAGGATAGAGGTTGAAACTTTGGGTAATCTGCCAACGTGTGTTCAGTGACCTTGCTTTATTACTTGTATCTGCTGTAGATCTGTTCAGAGAAGTGACCTGAGCCAGAAAATTCAGGATCTCTTATGGCAGTCTGATTGCAGCCATTGGTGACTCAATACATGCAGATTTAGTCTTAGGGCCATGAAGTATTAAAATAAAGAAGTGATCTTTGTAAGAATTCTCTAATGTTAGGGGAGGTCCAAAGAAAGCTTGTGTCACTTTCAAAAGTATTTTGGTGTCCTGAGCTTAGTCCCACTGCAAGAGGAGCAGGGATCATGTGTCTTTGGAAAGTGAAAATGACTCAGAGCATGGAGCTGCATGCTCGAGAGCTTGGTGGCCCACTGTGTCTGATCTAACTCCTGAAAGAGGTACTTGGGATACTTTTTCCCCTGCACTCTTGGCCAGCATCCTTCCTAGATGCCTTGTTGGAACACCAGATGTTGCATTTACTTTATAAACCATTAACCTGTGTTCCTTAATTATTTATTTCCTTATGCCAAGGGTATCTTTGGCTTCTCCATGACTAACATAAGCCTTTCCAGCAGTCTTGAATTTCTGCAGTGCAACAATGAGCTGCAGATGAAAGCAGGGAGAGACTCATTATTCTTTCCTCAGACCATTTTTTCTATAGAGGACAGGATGGCTGTGTATCACTGAGATGAATCATAAAATCTCTCTGTCCCACAATTTGAACCTTTCTCTGGTAGGGAAATGGTGAATGCCTCCTCATGCTGATCACATGGAGGCTTCCAGGGTCAGCTCTCAAGAATGAGGATTTCTAAGCTTGATGTACACTGGGAGCAGTTTGTGTACTTAATCAGACAGACTGTAAATACTGAAAGCAGAACTGCCATGAGTTGTAGGGAGGTGTTAGTCACTAACAGTCATAAGTAAAATGTAGCATTCAAAGCTGCTATTAAACTGTCTTAGTATCTGCTTTTAGAGACAGAACAGGAACAAAACTCTAGAAGATTTCTCTTATTCATGAAGAGTGTAGGCAGCACTTGTAAAAGAATGTGGCACATGACAAAGTATTTTCTGTGTTACATTATTATTGTTGTTTATACTGTATGGTTCATTTGTTTCTAGGTTCTGCTGTTTGGCAGCTAATTGCATCATTCTTGAAACTCCCAATATCAGGGACCCATTGCATTGTAGGTGCTACGATTGGATTTTCTCTGGTGGCAATTGGCACACAGGGTGTCCAGTGGATGCAGCTTGTCAAGATTGGTAAGTGCTCCTTTTATATGTAAAAATGTCCTTTGATGTGTGAAGGTATGTGAAATAGTGTGTATTGGCTGTGAAACGCATTCCCAGAAATCTACTTTGTGCTGATAGCACTCCCTCATTATTTTCCACCCCAGTTTTGTTATTCAGAAAATGCACTGGTGCCATGTTCATTGAGGCTGCAGGTGTGTCCTCCAGTGGAGAAAGGGGTAAGACAAAAGTTGTACTTCCCCAGTGGTAAGCCAGGGACACACATTTTCCCTCAAGAAACATGCTTCAAGGTGACATTCCTCCTCTTCTAATTCTTTTTGTGGCAGCTCATACTACCCTGTTCTTGCTCTCAACAATGTGAATGCTATCATGTGAATGCTCACAATCATGTTGTCTCCACCCACCACCTTCAGGCATACAGCACATTTAACTCACAGCCTCCCATTGCAAAGATCAGTGGCACATCCAGCAGAGATGTGATGGAGTGTTTTGTTACTGTTTCGGAAGCCTTTGGAACTCAAGATGCAGCCTAAAGTCTCTATTAAAAAGATTTTATGCTGAAGGCATTGTAATATCATTAGTACTTTAGCAATGCATGTATTTTTTTTTAATTCTGTCAATAGTAAAGAGTTTTCAGTGACAGCAGAATCAATCTGTTAACCATGCTGCAAACAATAAATCACTGTGGATGAGATTTCCAGAGTGCTGCCCTAATCCGGTTTTATTGACATCAGTGGGAGCTTTACCACCTACTTCAGTTAAATCAGTCCTAGATACTTAGAATGTTGGCCTGCAAAAAATGTACACCTATCATACATTACAGCTGATGCTTCTGTGGTATTCTGGAACTTGAGACTGTTAACCTGGGAGCAGCATGGCATCCTGCTAGATGCAATTGCTTTCCACTTGCCTGCAACATTTGTGGTCATGGTGATTAGGAAATTACAGCGCTTTCTTGGTCTACTCTGATTCAAACTACAAGAAACTTTTCTGATGAGTTTGATTGCTAAACTTGCAAAATTAGCAGGAAATGCTTTGGCTGCTGTTTCTGATGGTGCTTAGCATTACTTTGGCTTTCATAAGTGTTGGTGGATATGGAGTTGCACCAGTTGTAAGTAAACATATAGAACATTCGTTCCAGTTGTACAAGAACAGTTTTAAATTTATTGCTCATTAACAATGGACTCAACTATTATGCAAGAGTACTATTTATTTCAAGTTTCATTCTTTCTTCAATACAGTTGCCTCTTGGTTTATTTCCCCACTGTTATCTGGCTTGATGTCTGGAATCCTCTTTGTGCTGATCAGATTCTTCATTTTAAACAAGGTAAAGAGATCTCACTATTACAATGAGTGGTTAGTATGAAAGTTCTGCTTTAGCCTCCAGTTTGAATGCTGACATTTCCAGAGTTGAGAGTTTGTGACTTCTTTTTGGACAGGAGACTAGTAATTTTTTTAATAGCCATTTGAGTTACACTTGCTCTTAGCAGTTCTGAAAGCTCACAGTAAGTAATTTGTCAAGTGTTTGAGACTTAGAAGATGCTATGTGGTAATTAATATTGTATATTCTGTTTGGTCAGAGGATGCTACATTGAGGCTGCTTCTATATTAGTACAAGCTTGCTGGCATTGACTTAGCCTCACAGTAGCTGTTCTGACTGTAATTTCAACAGAACAGTTCTCCCTTGAAGATACTCTAATAGGTATTTTTAAATGGTGAAATTTTAAGCCTTGGTTTTCCAGCACATCAGACATTAGACGATGGGCATCTTCCTATATCTTGAGAAACCTGACTCAGTGGGTTTTAGTGACCTGAGGTAACATCAGTCCATGTATCATCAGTGCAAAAGATGACTTGCCTGCCACTCAGCATGAACTGGAAACCTGAACACTTTTATCTGTCTTTTCCATTTCTCTCACACCATTCAACTTGCTTAAATGGGGAAGTGCAGTGCATGACAGTGACCTAAAATAAGGGACATTATATTAACAGTTATACAGGGAACTTAAATAGATGAAGGATTCTTTTGCTATAAATAGCACCACCTGTAACGTCAGCTTCATCGTTCTTTATTTCTGCTCTAAATAAATGTCAGTGATAAAAACAGGTGATAGATTTAATCAGATTCAGCTTTGAATAAAAAAAACCTCAAGTTGCATAAAAGATAAGGCAAGTTTCACAATTGTATTTAGATCCCAGCAACTTAAGAAATTAGCCATCAAAATCATGTGAACTTTGGTATTGAAGCCACATATTTAAGCATTGAAGAAGCAGAAAAAGTTCAAATTAAGGAAATTGCCTCCCAACTGCTGTCTGTGCCATTCACAAAGCAGTAAGATCTATAGAGCTTCTGACTTAAGCAGGTTGTGACTTGTGTGCATGCATAGAAAAAGAGCAGCTTTCTAGTTTGTGAGTCTGTATAGGGCTCCATGCCCTTGTTGGGGGTGTCTGTGAATAGCAGCTGGCCCTGCAAATACAGCCCATCTGCATCCTTCTTGGAGATCGGGACAGAGCACAGGGTGGCCACAGCCTTTTCTTAGCTCCCTTTTATAGCTCATGGGAGCAAGAAATAAAACCACATTAGCCAGCCCTCAGCTTTGCCAGGCTCGTTGCAAACACGTGGAGCCCCTTGAAAGGCCAAAGCAGTCCTTCACAAAGGCTCTCTCCGTGGCTCACACAGTGTGTTTCCACTCTGCGGTCAGCTGAGTCTTTCCTTGTGAGTACTGAGAGCAGGAGAATGCAGTGGGCAGCAGACATTAAACATTGCGGTGCTAAACACTGCCTGCTCACTTAGTGTGTGTTACCTGTTTAATACAACCAGACACTTGGGGTTTCAGAGATTTCTGTTAGCTGGTAGGAAGTCCCACGCTGTCTCGGTCAAAAAAGAGAGCTTAGGAATATGGTTTTGAGATGGATGCATTGCACTGATGCTTGTAGCTTACAGCTTAGGAATATGGTTTTGAGATGGATGCATTGCACTGATGCTTGTAGCACTGGTCTGAAACATCAAAACCCTCTCCTGCTTGGCACCCTTCAGTCGTGTTAAAGGAAAGGGACTCCTCATCTTGGACACAGAATAAATAGGAACACACTTGTAGAAAGAAATCTGCCCCCAGGTCACTCAGCAGATCTGCAGCTGACTGGAAAGTATAGCAAATGTCCCTGGTTCCCATTAACAGTGTCAAGCTTCCCTAGAGTGCTGGTACTTGCCAGGACCAGCATTGTGGATTTGGGTGTTACCAAGCAGGTTGCCATCCTTTCCTCAACATGTAAAAGCTCCACCTGCCTGGCACTGACTTGGGAAGCACAAGTTTTCCACATGGAGGTTCATGCTGATGTGAATCTGGTGTGAAATCCAACTAACATTTCCTTTTCTCCATGATTTCTGTGCAGGAAGACCCTGTGCCCAATGGTCTCCGCGCACTCCCGGTGTTTTATGCTGCTACCATAGCTATTAATGTGTTTTCCATCATGTACACTGGGGCACCAGGTGAGTGAGCTGGGGAGGTATGGGAGGGAGGCTTCTCACAGCATGTGAGGATGCTCTGCCAGCATCACCCAGATACCACAGGGTTATCTCCTGTGTTAGGAGTTAACGAGGGCAAGAGTAAATAATTTACCTCCCCACATGCTTCTATTTGCGTGTGTGTTTTGGTGACACCCTCCTGATCACTCTGGTTAGTGGGGAAGAGCACAGCTACAGAAAAAATCCCTCTTTAGAGGAAGGGAAGTTACTGAGATGCAGCTCTGGAGTCGTAAATCTGGGCACATGTTGAGCTCTCAAAAGTATTCTAGGTTTGTGCATCAAGGAGTGAAGATTCAGAGCAAGGTGGGAGAGAAGGTGCTGTCTGCACTCAGTGCTGTCACTCCACTGATGTTCTGCCACATCTGGCTCCAAGACTGTTATTTAAATTTACTTATTTCCCTTTAATGATAAGAATCCCCAAGTATGTTTCTTCATTGAATGCATCTTCTTTCTTTGGTATTGTGTTTTGATTGCAACTCAGTAGAAGGAAATGAAGTTGAAGGACTTTTAAAGTATTTTTGTATATTTGTGTATTTTATGTACATTTACCTGTTTGTGTTTATTCATATGTATATTTATATCTGAATTTTTATTTTTGTATTAGTTGAATTTTTATATTCCTGTATTTATGTTTGTATATTTATATTCTCACATTTTTATGTTTATGTATTTGCCTTTATATTTTTATGGTTTACTGAAGTGGTGTAAATTTAAGCACACACTTCTAGCAAAAGGGTTCAGAACAAAGATGTTCAGTGATCTCAACCACTTTTTTGAAGACTCTGGTCATTAAATATTATTTTTAGGTTAGATTATTGTCCAAGAGCTATGAATGAAGAGGCAATTGAAGATAGACTCCTGAACATGGCTTTGAATTAAGAAAGCAGGCTTAGAAAGTGACCTTTTTTTTGAATGGAAATATTTCTCTAAAATCCAATACACTAGATGTACTAAATAAATACAGTTGGTAGACCCTACTCCATAGCATAGCATTACTGGAATTAATAAAAAAATTTCAGACATTTCCAATTTGAAGGTAACATTACTATTCCTCTTAAGTCTAATTGGCTATGTATCCAAGATGTTTAATAGTAAATCAGCTGTATAACTCACATTTCTCATTAATTGTACTGCAGAAGTAGGTCAGGCACTCTGCAGTGACTCATTAAGCAAAATAAATGAAATAAAAATCTTAATGTTCCCTCTGTTTCAGCTTAACAGTCTCTAAAGTGTGTGAATAAAAAGGTGGGACTCCATTTTTGATACTGGGGAAATACATATTTATTCTCCAAGGCCTCTATTCTGGCAACATTTACTCACAGGGATGAATTAATCATGTAGGTTTCAAGACAGGCAATGTATATATGGGTTTGAAAGATCAGATTCCAAGCTCTTTCTTCACTGAGAGTCAGATTGTTTCATTGAACAAGTGCAAAGATCTCTGTTGGGGGAATAATTACAGAAGCATGAACTGTTGATGTCGCTGTGCATTGCAGGACGAAGCCTCAGCTTTGGAGTGCTGCATTAAGCTTATATCATAAGCAAATAAGGGCTTAGAGCTAAGCATCAGGCTTTATGGACCAGAGCAAAGGTCAGGTAAACACTTAACCCTAATGGGCAACATAGTTTAACGTGCATTCATTTATAAAAGCACTGCAAACTTGTTTTAGCAGCCCTGATGTGGGAGTTTTACCCTCATCTCTTTTGGAAATAACACCCCAGTGGGGCAACAGGAAACTGGAATACTAAACCTGCAAATGTTTCCATGTCAACAGATGTAGCTGGTAATACGTTAAAAGTCAGGTCATTAATGTTGGTCCTTCATGTTGGTTTTGAATACATTGTGAACACTTGCTTTTCTGCAACAGACTGCTCTTGCACAGCCTGGGGTAACTAAGTCATATTCTTTTATGGCTTACTTTGGTTTTCTTTGTCTTTACAGTACTGGGACTGATACTGCCAATGTGGGCCATTGCTCTAATATCAATTGGTGTGTCCTTAGTATTTGCTTTCTTAGTCTGGATTTTTGTGTGTCCCTGGATGAAGAGAAAAATAGAAAGTAAGTAGTTATGAAATGTGAGTGATATAAAATCACAGAATATTACATTTCATAGGTGGAAGTGTCCTTGAGGGTCACCTAGTCCAGTCCCCACCCACAGGCAGGATGTGCCCAAACTATTCCTCATGTATTTGTGCAATTTGCTCTGAAAAAGCTGCAATGGTAGTAATTCTAAACCTTATTAAGGAAGCCGTTGCAGTGCTCAGTTCTGGAGTCTAGCAGAAACAGGGAAAATAAAACCTGGAATATAATCTGGTTTCTGTTTTATTAAGGGAAAGTTAAAGAGAAAATACCTGTCAGAATGATCATCTTTACGTGACTGTTTTATCTTTATAGTAAGTTGGGCTGATCACAGCTTTTAGTTGCTTTACTGCTCTCAACAAATGCAGAGAAAAGTTTCAGATTTCATTAACAGATGAACAGCTCAGTGTTTTACTTCAGTTACCTACTTTGGTGAATTTGATCAGAAGAAAAAAGATGTTGTAGAATTTTTACAAATGAGCATAGTAAAATGTTAGAAATAAATAGTATGTGTATGAAATGAAGCTTGGTTATTGTAGCCAAGTTAAATCATGCTGTTGATGCAAACAGTGGAAACTTAAGTAGCAAGAGGTATAGGCTGGGTTTAAAATTACAGTATTATTCTTTCCTTAGGCCGGTTAAAGAAAGATGCTGCACTGTCAAGGATATCAGATGAAAGTCTTGATAAAATTCAGGATGAAGAAACACCAGTCTTTAAAGAGCTTCCTGGTGCCAAAGCATCTGATGAGAGCACGATTCCCCTTACTGGCTCAGTAACAGAAGCTGCTGGGGCATCAGATAATATTGCAAATGGAAACCATCCACGTGTACCATATGGTAAGGAACTAAACTTAGAGAGTTTGTTCTCTTCCTGTTTCAGTGAGGTTTCTTAATTGCAAGTAGGTCTCTGCTGTAAATAGTAAATTAGTGTTGGAATTTCCATCTCTAATCCCTTTCCAGTGCTTATTTGGAAAGATGCTCATTTAGAAGTGACATTTTCTGGAGAAGATGTAAAATCAATTACATTTTTTTTGGCTGTATTTCAGTTTTACAAACAGCTAAAAAAAATTACTTGCCTTTTTGTGTTGATGTACTTTGTATTCTTAATAAAGTTTCCATCCTATCAAGCAGTGGAAAAATACAGACCACAAAGATTGCTCATGTATGAAGGCTAAATTCAGCATAAAGATGATTAGCATACTACAACAGGAGATGAAAAGATTTGAGCTTTACTTGACAAATGTATGACCATTTGGAGAGTGTACACTAGAAAAATCTTAAACATTGTTTTCTGAACATATATTTGTAAGAAGTAGACTTGTGTCCATAAAGCTCTTTCTCTTCTGCCACGTGGTAGGAAAACCCCATTCCACTTAGCAGTCTTCTGACTTTGATATTGCTTTGCTAACATCTGCAAAGCCCTGTAATTTGATTAATAAATGCCTAATGTATTCAACTGATTCTGACAAAATCAAATAAGTCATGATGTGGAGACCTTAGAGTGTTTGCTTCCAGTTTAAAAATTGCCAAACCCAATTCTGAATGTTGCACAGTGAAAAATCTAGGAAGTCAAGAAATGAAAAAGACAGTTTCTTCAAAAATGTTAACTGTGATACATTTTGATGTGTGTCCTACAGTATATGCTAACATTAAATGTATACAGTGGGAATAATCATCATCATGTTAATAGAACTGTTATATATAAAATGTTACAATAGCTAAGGAAATACTTTTGCAGAACATTAATATTTTCTTTGTTTTTTAAAAATTATTTTTAAAAGCTATGTAAATGTCTTCTAAACAAATGAATATTAATAAAATGTCTCTTAAATGGGTAAGTCCCAGTATGAAATTGCAGTAAACCACATTTCAGAAATCCTAATTACTCCTATTCAATGTAGACAAAACCTCAGAAAAAGTAGAGCTTGCTTTACAAGCAAAGAATTGAATTAGAAAAAAATTCCGGAGAGGAATTTTATGGGAATTTGTATTTTCAAAGAACCTGGGGATTTAACCATAAGGTATCACATTCGAGTAACTCATCGCAAGTAACTTGCTGCAGGTCATGCAGCATGTCTGGAGAGACTCAGCACTGGAACAAAGGTCTTTTTGCACAGAAGATGAGAGACTTTATTTTGCAGTGAATTGAATGGCTTATTCACTGCATGTAATGCAAATTTATCTTCTTTGTCCTGACTCTCAGATGCTGGCCACGTTATTGTCTTGTGTTGGAGGAAGGGGGCTTTTGTATTACACTTTGTGTAAAGAAAACCTCTAAATCTCTGCCTTTTTAGGAAGGGCATTTTCAGTGACGCACACCTCAGTGAAATCACCTGTTTCCAATGGAACCTTCAGCTTCGATGGCCATGTGAGGAGTGATGGCCACGTTTATCACACTGTGCACAAGGACTCAGGTTTATACAAAGACTTGCTCCACAAAATACACCTGGACAGGGCCAATGAGGAAAGGCCCACTGCAGAAAACAACTACAAACTCTTAAGGCGCAACAACAGCTACACTTGTTACACTGCTGCTATTTGTGGCATGCCTGTGCATTCTTCCTTTAAGGCAGCGGATACATCTACTCCAGAAGACAGCGAGAAGTTGGTGGGAGACACTGTTTCCTACTCCAAGAAGCGAGTCCGCTATGACAGCTACTCCAGCTATTGCAACGCAGTGGCTGAGGCAGAGATTGAGGCGGAGGAAGGTGGGGTAGAAATGAAGTTGGCTTCTGAACTCGCAGATCCTAACCGGCCCCCTGTTGATCCTGTGGAAGAGGATAAGGAAGAGAAAGACACCTCTCAGGTCCATCTGCTTTTCCACTTCCTCCAGATCTTAACAGCCTGCTTTGGATCCTTTGCCCATGGAGGCAATGATGTCAGGTAAGAGGATGAAATTTCACAAACCAGCAATTTTAAGTTTAAGTATGTGGAGTGAAGTTAGCCAGCTTGACTGGTTGGAAAGCACAATCATTTCTGCAGGTAGATGATCAACAGGGCTGTGTATCATCTATGTCCTCAGTGCTTTCCAGGAATTGCACTACTTAGTCTATGGTTTCTTTTCTTCTCAAGGGTAAAATCTTTTTTTTTTTTGCTGTTAAGTAATTGTAAATTAATTAGTTTAATTTGCATTTAATTTTGGCAATCTTGGAGGTATTGAGACTCCACCCAACATGCCAGTTGCTGTAAAAGCAAACAGGACAGTCCCAACCCTGCAGAATTTGCAGCATATTTTAACTGCAAAAGCAGAAACTTTCAACACACGAGAGGTTTTAGACTGTTTTTGCCATTAAATGAATTTCATCTCTTGTCACAGCACTTCACCATCTTGGTGGCATGTGGCTGAAGAGCAGTTCAGGTGGATTGGCTGTGCCGCTGGGAACACTATGTATTTTTCTTTTAGGATTTGGCTGGGCTACCTTTTCCTTAGACCTGGAGCAATTCATTTGGTATTTAATAGATGCTTTTTCCAGTATCATAAGGTCCCCTGAGAAATTCTCTCAGTTGTTGAAGTGGCTGTCCATATTTGGGTTGTGGATGGGCCTGTACTGAGTCCCCTTCCTGCTGGACCCTTGCTGTGTTAGCCATACCCTGATGGTGTCGGTTTCAGTGTTTTCAGCAGGACTTTGCAGTGTTCATGATTTTCACTGTCTTCCTTAGCCTTCTGGGTAAACCCTGTCCCACTCTACAAGAAAACTTACTGCTCCTTGCTCTTGTTAGCCTCCTAATTTAAGTCATAACTCATCAGGAAAACACTTACAAACATGTTTCTTTGCTCCCCATCCATCCAGCATCCTGGAAATTCAGAGTAGGGATTTCTGAAGAGCCTTTTGTACTTCCTTGGTATCCACAGGGATCTAGCTCTGGGAAGGAGTCCAGAGTTCCCTCATCCTCTAGATCAGTGGGCAGTGGTGTAGCTTTCTTTCCTCTCTGTTTTTAAAGACCTTTCCTCTGAGCATACTGACCAAGAACAAAGACACATGGGGGTCAATATCCAAGCTCTGCAAGTGGCCAGTAGTGAATGATGAAGAGAACACAGGGATAAGAGCAAAGATGGTTGATATTTCTTGTAATGCACCCTGGGAAATACCACTGCAGAAAGTTCACAGCTTACCTCGGCAGATGCCACAGCTCCTTTATTCCCTGCAGGTGATGCTTATACATACTCCTCAGGGACTCACATGTTTATGCAAGCATCATTTGTATATTATGTAGGAGGAAAGGGTAGTTGATTTTGTTAGAAGTGATCTGTAAGGATGCAGTTAGCTCAGAAATCAGATTTGGTGTTGACAGGAGCTGATTAGGATGAAATACAAAATTCAGACTCTGTGCTGTATGTGTTGTTGCATCTTACAGCCTAATTCCCTTAGAATTTTGCGTTTGGACTAACTTGTTAGCATGACAATATCCTTTCCTAAAAATTCGTATGTTTTTAGTGTTTTTCCGATCCCCACTTCTGTTGGTGATTCTGTCTAATTTGCCAGGAAACTTCTTCGTTAAATGCTGTTTATTCCAAAACTTCTTCCTAAGCTGAATTCATATAACTGCAAAATTAAAGAACAAGTAGGCTTCATTTTGTCAAAGCTGGTAGAAAAACAGGGAGTTGGTCATGTATCTATGATTAGATAGGAACCCATCCTTGCAATTGTACAGAATTTTGGCTAAACAATAAAATTAAAGACCCCTTTATATGCCCAAAAGATTTAGTAGATAAAATTCTCTGGGAATGCAGGTATCTATCTATCCTGTGGATCATATAGCAGAGGTGTTTTCCAGTCTTTGCCTAGCGGAGCAAAAGATGTCTTGGCTCCACCACATGTTGCATGAAGATCTGCAGAACTTGAAAGGCAGTGGATTGTTTAAAAAATGATGCAGTAGAACCTAATGAGTAGCACAGCTTTCTGTGTACACATTTGTGTAAGAAAGTAAGCCCTGGCCATCCATCCTCAACTGATGACTGCTATCTTTTCATCTCCCTCCTTTGTACTTTCCTTAGGTGCTGGCTGTCAAGCTGTTTCTCTAATGTTTTTCCTCAGCCTTGAATCCTGTTATTAAAATCCTGCTTTCCCCTGCATTTGGTTTTAAGCTCCTGACTCATATTTAGGATAGCACCTCCATTGTCCACATCTTTTTCTTTGGACTTGACTGCAACATTTTCTTTCCATATCCTGAAACTTACTCTTGTGCCATATTTTCTATTTATTTTCCATCAGGCTGTTTGTTGGTATTCGTTGAAGGGACAGGAGCATATAAGAGGAGCAAAGAGAGAAAAATAAAAAGCCAATTTGAAACTTAAAAACTGCAGGTGATTGCAAGGTAAATGATTGACCTGTTTTAGAGCATATTCAAGCATGGGGCATACAGACTGAACCATGATGCAGCTCAGAAAAGCTTCATGGATCAGCAGTGCCCTATACAGTTTAGACAGCATTTTGGTGGACAAAAGATTGTATGGGGATCTCTCTTACTTCTTTGTTCAGGATTTACCCACGGACCTGGAAGAGTTAAATCAGTATTTTGCCTGCTGCTGCAGAACTAATTCTTAACTAACTCATGGGGTAGTTAGACCCGAATTTCTTCTTAGATGATGCTTTTTAGCTTCATAACAAAATCAGCCATGTTTGCTGTGGGAGCAGATGTTTATAGCCATCAGGGCTCATGTTCAGGCTGATATCAGCAAGGATGCTGACTGGGGCAGCTGTGTGTTAAAAGAAAGAGGGAGTCATGGTAGCACCTTATTTGGGTGACTGTTTTGTTTGGACCTTCTGCTCCTGCCCCTGCCACCAAGCTTATGTGCACTGTGTCAAGGGTGCTGGAGCCCTTCCAGGGCTGGGACCAGCTGAGCCAGGCTGACAGCCTTGTGACACCACCATGCACATGGGGTGAATGAAATCTAAGGAATTTAAAATCCCAACTAAATGTGTTGGGACAGAACTGCTGAAAAAAATATTGTTGTTGAACTTCATTAGTGGTGCCAATTGAGCAGGTCCTACTGGCTCAGCACCCCACCACAAAGAGAATGTGTCAGGTCATACCAAGGGCAATGGGAGAATAAAAAGGGTAGGATGGAAAAAAGACTTGGGCCAGGAGCGTGACACAAGGAGAACTGCCAGCTTCTAAATGCTTGTTCAGAGCCAGCTTTCCAGAGAGACTAGGAGGCTGGGCTTTGTTGGCCAGCAGGGATTATATGCACCTATGGCTGAGTTGGACTGAGCTTCTTCTGTAGATATAGGCTGGTTCAGCATGAGTTGTGATCTGGAGTGTCAGTGCTGCAGCCGCAGCAGCCTTCCTGTGTAACAACAAATAGCAGAACAGTTGCTGGAGCTGTTATGATGTGTTTTAAAGCCTGGAAATATGTCTGTATTAACTAGTTCTCAAAAACAAAGGCAGTTGCGCAGGCTGCTTTGGACATGGTTAGAAAGGACTGCTAACCCCAAAAGGTAATATGAAACTTAAAAACTGCAGGTGATTGCAAGATAAATGATTGACATGAGGTATAAAGTACAGACTGAACTGTGATGCAGCTCAGAAAAGCTTCATGAATCAGAAGTTCCCTATATAGTTTGGACAGCACTTTAGTGGACAGAAGATCATATGGAGATCTCTCTTGTTTCTTTGTCCAGGATTTACCCATGGACCTGGAAGAGTTAAATCAGTATTTTGGCCTCGACTGCAAAACTAATTCTTTACTAACTCATGGGGTGATTAGACCTGAGTTTCTTCTGAGATGATGCTTTTTAGCTTCATAACAAAATCAGCCATGTTTGCTGTGGGAGCAGATGTTTATAGCCATCAGGGCTCATGTTCAGGCTGACATCAGCAAGGATGCTGGCTGGGACAGCTGTGAGTTAAAAAGAACAGGGAGTCATGTTTTCTCTGGTGCCCAGCAGAGTGGCTGTGGCTGTGGCTGCTCTGCTACTGGGCTGGGAATGAGAAAGCTGTGAGCAAACTGTGTGTTTGCCCCATATCCTAGCAAATGGAAAGATGCTTTTGTTGACTCTAGCGATCTCTAGAGCTTGTTATTCCTTGAATTCTTGCAATCAAAGCAGGGTGACCCACAGAGAGATGATGTAGGTCAGTGTGAGTTTTGCTGATTAAAATATGCTGTTTATGCTGTGAGGAAAGCCTGAGCCTTTTACTTCTACACACCTGTCCATGCATGAGTGTATATTTCACATACAGATTCCTTCTCCTGTAAATGGGCAGCCTCTTCTGTCCCTTACTACCCTCCTTCTCTTCCGCAGGCCACCACTCCTGCCGTTACAGGAGAAACCCTGGAGGTATTAGAATGAGCTGTGTGCCTTGGCTTGTGTGAGCAGGCAGCTGCCTGGGCCCATGGATTTGGGTCAAGGAGGAAGGTGGATTTAGTGCCATGATGGTGGCAGGAGGTGTGATGCTCCAGTTGAGCAGGGTGACCACAGACTGTGCCACCACCCATGTCTGTGCATGGCAAAGCACAGGCAGTGCTGAGGATTGGCTGGGTACATGCTGTACCAGGAGGAGAAACCTGCCTGCAGTCATTTCACAGGATCTCAGTTTTCCTGAGTTCCTGCTGAATAAATTGTTTGAATGTGTCTGTTCTAATTAAATTTCCTGTGGAGGATTTCAGACCTCCCCTTGTGTATTCATGCTTAGATATTAGGAAAAAGGGGTCATTGGAGTTAGAGTCTGCAGGTAATGCCATATAGATTTATGGCACAAGTTTGAGAAAGAATGCCTGTCGTTATCCAAACAATATAGGCTACATTACTGACAACAGGATTTAAAACCATTTCAGAACTACAGTAAAAATATATGATATTTTTTGTATGTTTCTACACATTCTTTCAGTGATTTTAGGGAAGCTGACTGCTACTGGATAGGGAATTCATTTTTAAGCAAAGGAGTTTGAGAAACTAGGAAATGTGTACTTGCCCAAAATACAGTAATTTCACGACCATAAGGTGCACCGGACTATAAGGCGCAACCCCCAGGAGTCGGCAAAATTCGCAACTTTGTAGATCATATAAAGCGCACCGGACTATACGGCGCACTCTTTTTTTGCAGCGAGGCTCCGCCCCCAGCTCCCCCCGTGCGGTTGCTGGCCGAGGCCCCGCCTCAACCCAGCAGCCATGGACCCCCGGGCCCGCCCGGACCTGATGGGGTGGCACCGCAGGCCCCCGGGCCCTCCTCCACCCGGCTGCCATGGCACTACCAGCTCCCCCCACGGCTCATGGCTCACACTTCCAGGGTGGCAAATGTTGCAACTTTGTACATCAGATAAGGTGCACCGGACTATAAGGTGCACTTCCAGGTTCGGGGGGAAATTTTAGTCAAAAGGGTGCGCCTTATAGTCGTGAAATTACTGTACGTGGAGAAGAGCTTTCTCCTCTCACCTTCATACAGATTTCACTGGAGTTTTAGGTCAAAGTGCACAAACAGCAGTAGGATTCACCTTTTCCCCCTCTTCCTAAAGTAAATGCAACAGGATTAAAGGAGAGAAGGGCCAGAACATTGCCAGTATCTCACTGCACATGGAGAGCTTAGTGGGATTCAGCCTCTTGGCTAAATAAGGAGTCTAAAGGAGCTATAGTAAGGTTGGATTACAAAACAGGTATTTCTTATTTCCTTCCTGAGAGCCACAGTCAAGATCACTGAGAATATTTAGGAAGCTAATCTGTCTGTTACATTTAGTGAGGGAAACCTGATTTCTGATTTCTTCCCTTTTTAATAATAGTCCATCCTGTAAGTCCAGCCTGTGCCCCAGGTAGATGCGAATCTTCATTTCTACCCTTAATTGTGCAGGTACATGACATTATTGTTGTGCCATGCAGGCAAGTCAGAGAAGACCAGCAAGAAATGGGCATGGGAATCCCTCCCCATCTCTCTCTGAGTGGGTCCATGGCTGGGCTTGCCAGGGGAAAAGCTGATGCTGATGGGCAGAGGGGAGGATGGACCCAGCCCTCCAGGATCCAGGGAGGTGGGGTTTTAGGGCCAGTATTTGCAGAACACAGAGATGAACAACAGGAATAAAAGCATGTCCACCCTGACTCATTTACGCACCCAAAGCTTGCACTTCACAGGGTACAGCTATGGCACACTTCTGTTGTGCTGTGGTAGGTGCACTATTTCAAGGCTGTCCAGAATAATCTTCGGATAATCTGATATCCCTGGAGACCAGGGCATGTTTTTTCCTGTTACTACATACAGGCGTGTCTTTCCTTCACTCTTGCTCAGCTGGGTGATGTCTCAAGGCATAACTGCAGCCTTTTCAGAAAGATCATCCCATTGATTTTCCCAGTAGAAGGTTTATTTGTGAAATCCTGGTTTCGGAAATAGTCAACTGGCTGGACATTTTATGATTATACTTGCAATACTGGACACCTAATACAGATTTTTCAGATGGCTGTTTTGCTCATAATTCAGCTTAATTGGTGACAATGTATGTTTAAGGTTCTTTCACTCAAACTAAAAAAAGTGGCTAAAAAGCAATCTCCTTTTTCAGGCAGCAGAGAATCTAAGCATGGTCAAGGAGTCTACACATTATCCACAAAGCATATTCAGAGTGCAGTTTTCAAATACAGTTAGATTTTCTTTTTGAGCAACTCACTACTACCCTCAAACAATAGAAAGGAAATAGCGATGTTGCTACTTCATAATATGTTATGGTAAGTTTGATGGGGTTAGGCCATAGAGCATTCAGCTGATGGCTGAATTACTGGAAAAAATTCCCTTATTTTTTACTAAAAAAAAAGTGTTAGTCCTTATTCCTCCAGGAAAGGTCTTCGATTTCTGACCCAAAAGTACCTAAAAATTTCTGCGCGTGTGTGTGTGTGTGTGTGCACACGCTTGGGAAACTGTTATTTCTAAGCCTGTCTCATGATAGCTGAATGTGAGGTGGTTATTTTTGTTGGTAATACTATCTGTCTCACAGGGGAGAGGACAAGCCAGCTCTATTTATAGTTCAGATTCACTGTCAAATGCTGTCTTTCCCAACGGTTTTATAAATGCTGTGTGACAGATTCTAAACTGGCACAAGCGAGCAGAAAAAGCGAAGTTGTGACAATTCACATTAGTCGAGAGTGCCGGCAAAATCATCACGGGGGTTACGCTTCAGAAACACGGAGCAGCCCTTCAGTGAGCCACCATGGAATACATCTGCCAGTGCAAGTATTGCTGTGGGTGGCATTAAATCCTGCACTGCACCTCCAGGGAAGGCAAACAGCCCCTGTGCAGCACCCCAGCTGCAAAGCCCTGTGCCCTGTGAGTAATAGGGCTGGCACAGCCTGGCAGAGGTGCTGGAAAGTACTGGATGTGAGAATACACTTTGCAACAGGCAGACTCAGGAGATGGGCTTCTTACACCATAGCATTTTATAAACTCATCCTTAAATTAACTCGTACTGGCCACCCCCTTGTGCTCAGTGGGAAAGTGTGTATTAGGCGTACAAAATCAAAGCAATACCATGACAGGAGCAGCTTATTTTCTGTTTTAAACCCAATAGCTAGATAATACAGCAAATCCTCTAAAGCACTTCAGTTTCATAGGAACCTGAGAGCAGTTTCACATAAGGATGTGGTTGGGGATTCAGAGCCCCTGTGTGACCATCTCAGGCTTTTTTCTCCTCTAAACTACCATGGATAAGATGTGGAGCTCCAGCACAGATGAGAGTTAGTTAAGGTAAGTAGAAACCTGTATGGGAGAGTAAGAGAAAATAACTTCTTGAAAATAGACTTGTGAAATGAGTCTTAGCCAAAATGCATGGAAGATTTGAGGTCTGCTTTCCTGCTAGTCATGTCTTGAATCAGATGAGCTAGAACCAGTGGGAAATACTGTGAAAGCCACATTCCAGTCTAGCCAGCGTTCTTGTGGTTGATCTGCTGAGTCACTCAGCTGTGGGAGACATCTGTTAAGCAAACTCTTTTATCTAACAATGCCTTTTTTGTTGTTGTAGTTTTTTATGTGTTGTTTCTCTCTTACCCTCTCTTACTGTGCTGTTGGGAGTGGTTGTCTTCTACCTCAGTGCAGAACAAGATGGTAGTCTTTGCAGTGCCTGAGTCAGACCCATTTGCTGTGAGCTTTTGGCAGTTTCCTGGTGGAACAGGCCTAGCAGCTTCTTCTACAGCTGTTTTCCTTTGGCATAGGGAGCACTGATACCACAAGTCCCTTGGACCACACCTCCTGAACAAATCCAGAAGTTGAAGGAGCCCCTTGGAGAGCTGTGATGGCGCTAGATTCAAGGCACTGTTGTTACTATTTGTAGCCACTTGCAGATATTCAGGCTGGGAGATACCACTATCCCTAAGAGCTGAGCATTTAAGTCTCATTGAACATGATTTACTGGGAGAGAAATGTCCGTCTAGTATAGATAACCAGTGATGCAGACACCCACAAAGGAAAATTAGGTCAGTTACCTTTTTGCCTTTCCAAGCCTATATGGATCCAGTGCTGTTTGGCCTTTTTTTCTTACAGGGGAGATATCAGAAATGCTGTCTCTGTTGGCAGCAGTGTTATCTCTTCTGATCTGTTGAACAGAATCGACCACTTAGATTCTCTGAGGCTGAGCATAAGTCAGCAGAGTTTTGCCTTGTCTTCCCATGCCACAAATAAGAACCTTTTCCTCAAGGATTAAGCTTTGTTGATGTTGATTCATAAAGGTGTAGCATTTGAAAATAATCAAAACTGGGTTTTGATATGGAAAAACATAGTTTGCTGCTGCAATTTTTGAAGCCTTTTCTGTGTTTCCATTTATGTTGGGACTGACAAATATGTATGCATAATCTCTTTGGAACAGTTGAGAATCAGTGCCTGAGTTCACTCTGAATGTGGCTGTTATTTTAACAGGGAAGGTTTTTTCCATGTCATGTAGCATTATAAAAAGGGATGATCAGTTTTGCCTTTATTCATCTGATCAATGTATTATTTGCTTTTATCCATCCTTCAGCATCCATCAGTCTATTCATGTACCTTTGTACATTGAGTTACCTTTCTTTTTCTGTGCCTGAGAAAGCATTTAAATGTGCAGGTAATTTAATCCACACCTGAAAACACTGGAAAAGCAGTTTCAGGTTGATTTCAAAATATTAGAAATGCTTCAATCAAGAATCTCTTCTTCCATGGAAGTAAAATAAGTCTTGCATTTAAGCCCTAAGGACTTTCCACATACAGTCTTTCCAAAACTCAACGAATTCAATACTTACTTGGGCACATCATCAGATGAGAATTTTAAAGTGTTTTAAGCCAGTGGAAAGCACTCTTTATTTCAAGGGTCTTTAGTTCTTCATTGTACTACCCAGCATCTTCAAACCCACTGGATTTTATTATTCATGTTACCTCACTAGTTTATTTTCAGGATCTTTCTCAAAATCCATAAGAATTATTCATTCTTTTTTATATCAAAGAGCATTTTAAAGTATTTTCATTTCCCTCGCAGCTTGAATGTTGCTGTGTGTGTTTACGAGGGAGAAGTTTTTCCTTATTACTTTGCTTCAGGATCACATCTCAGGATTCAGAGCTCAATTTCTCAAGGGCAAGATGAAAGCAGGAGGGTCTTGTGTTGCTGAGATTTTGCAGAGCTTTGCACTGCTGGCAACCCTCATCTCTTGGCAATCATTACTCAGCCCCTGGCACCTCATATCTGGTAAAGATGGGATTCAAGGATATTATTAACTGGCATATACAGTGGCCTGGTTTGCACAATATTTGACATTAAAACTGGCCCTTACTCCATCTGTGTGCTTTGGAGTGGAACCAGGAACTAAATTTAGCAGGTCCTGGCTTCAGGGCAAGCATGGCTCTCAGTCCTGCCTGTGGTAATCACTGTAACCTCCTTTCCTATTGGTTTACAGAGAGGGGGGCTTCCCTGATGGTTTTCAAATTTTTTGAATTACATTGGTCAGGTTTGTTCTGCTCTTCTCATGATTATTCACACATAAATATAGCACTGCTTCACTAATTATGCTTTTTGGGTGGTGAATAAATGCTGTTCAGCAAGGCAAGCAGCTACTTGGTCTAATAAAAGAACTGAAAACAAAAGGGATGTTGAAATTCTTATCTGCTTTTCACTATTTAAGCCTCCAGAGCAACTGGATACCAGCTTTCAAGTTTTTCTTTTAGCTAGAAGTTTCTGTTTAGAAATTGGATGCTTTTTTAGAATAAACAGAGACAGAAGTCTGACTTCAACCGCCAATATCAGATGACCTGCACTAAGAGTGGGGACTTTAGTGCTGCTGACTTCCAGTGTTTTTCTAGACAGTAGCAGCAGGGTAGCAAAAAGGGCTTATGCCAGCTTTGTGTCACGAAAGACTCCTCTCTGATCCAGTCCAACTTTACAACACATTTGAGGATGACCAAGTCACCTTCCCAGCTGTACTCAGATCATATCCTGAACATTAACAGGCTGTCAAACTAGACTGTATTTCTGTATTCTTGTCTGCGATGGTAATTTTATTTATTATTTTCCCCTCTTTGACAAAAAGAGCTAATTTGATACTTGAATTTTAAAGATGATGATAAGACTTGCCTTTTGCAGCCTTTCCAAGTGAGAAAGGGTGTTGCCTGTAGTGTCAAGTCAGGGTAGTGCTGTGCCTCTGATGAAGAAAAATTGTGCAGAAAATAAGAGACTTCTTTCAAGGCAACTCTCTGCATTTCCTTTAATTCAGGCATGTTTTTGTTTCTCCAGCAATGCCATTGGACCCCTCGTTGCACTCTGGCTTATCTACGAGCAAGATGCTGTAATGCAGGAAGCATCAACTCCCATCTGGCTGCTGTTCTATGGAGGTGTTGGGATCTGTGTGGGTCTGTGGGTCTGGGGAAGAAGAGTTATCCAGACTATGGGTAAAGACCTCACTCCAATCACACCATCAAGGTAGGTCCACAGGTGTCATTGTGGTTGTGTGAACTTTGTGTGTGAGCCAATCTGAGAAATTGCTATTCCAGTATTTTGTTTCTAATGAAGTTTGCTGGATTTGCTGTGCTGGCTTTGACTTCTCCATCTTTCTAAAAATAATGAAAGAAATAAGCAAAAAAGGAGAAAAAGAAAGCATGAGAAAAAGAAAAAGAAAGAGAGAAAGGAAAAAACATAACTCTGTAATACTGAATGTGTTTAAGGCATAGAGGTCTGCATGAACAGACAGCAGTCTTCTGCTGATGACTTTATTAGCATGATAAAAGGTACATTTGGAAATGGCAAGACTACAGTGGCTTTCCCATTGTGCTTCAGACTGTTAAACCCATATGTATTTATTACAGTAATTTTCATCTTTAATGCATACTCGACCTCTGCTGGTGCTTAACCATATTACTAATTAGGGACAATTCGCCGCAGCATAAAGTAGTGAAGGTCTCTGACACAATGAACCATGCAGACGGAGTACTGCAGATAACTAGCCTGTGCTGTTCCCATTATTCAGCCCTTTCTTGTTCTCTTAACTTACGTGACAAAAATCAGTTGGAGATAAAACAGTCGAAAGAAGAAGCTGGTAAGACTGGCACGCTGCATGGTATCAGTCCGAGCTGATGCAAAGAGTGATTGTGAAGTGTTTTCTTATGCTTCCTGCAGTGGATTCACTATTGAGTTGGCTTCGGCGTTCACAGTTGTGGTAGCTTCCAATGTTGGACTTCCTGTCAGTACTACACACTGCAAGGTATGCCTTTGCCCAGCGACTGCAGTCAAGGCAGTCTGGACTATTCATCTTAAAATTGTGCTGCTCGAGACAGGGATAATGGCACGGTGAGGGGAAAACAGCTGCTGACAGAGGATGGTTAGGTAGGGGTACCTCAGCACATCTTGGTCATGCCAGCAAAGTGGGAAAGTAATTAGGCTTCCAAAACATGTGTTGGAGTTGTCACAGTAAACTCACTGGAATTGGCCACAGCATAAACTCCATAGCTACTGGTGGACAAAAATAGCACTTACAGAATCATTACCTCAATTTTAAAGCAAATGATTGCAAGGAAGAGCCTGGTTTCCTCTGACGATGCCATTTGAACCTGGTTGGGTAACATTTCTCCCTTGTTCAGAGGCTGCGCACCATTCATCATTTATACTTGACTTTCTTGATAAGTGCATGGCATGGGATTTCCTGCATATAACTCTTTTACTACAGGTTTTCCATCTGTCTTTTTTTTTTTTTATTTCTTCACAGTGGATTTTGCATTGAAGTAATGTGTGCGCTAACGGTACTTGTAGCCTCAAATGTGGGTATTCCAATAAGCTCCACCCATTGCAAGGTATTGGAGTTTGCAGTGATACTATCAGTAAATCACATCACTAGGACAAACCATAACAAAATCTGGAAGATACCGACTGTTGCAGATTGCCTTCACTGTGCCATGCCCTGCAGACCATGACCGCAAAATAATGGGGCCCACTTTTAAAGGCAGTACAGCCAAGCAAAGTCAACATTGTAACTAATTGCACAAAAGTCTGGACTGTCTTTCACCCCTACATGGTTGTATTGAACTAATATAGACATATTAAAATAATGTAGATTCGTAGTCTGTGTGAACCCAGTTACGTGTATTTTAAAACCACCTGTATGAAAAACACTGCTACATCATTAAGCTAATATTTTAATGCCTCTCTTCTTTTAAACCAACTTGTCCTCACTTTTGTGCATTGTAATACAGAATCCGGCCCTTGTCCTTTGAATGAGGTACTTTGGTTTCTTGTTCTTATTTTTTTAAAAAGACCACTTTTTAAAAAAAGACTACTTAAAAAGCCTAGATACAGTCTGGGTAATGAGCACAGTTTAATTGTATCATGAAGATTTATATAGCTTGTAGACATGAAGGAGCATGTGGACATTTAAACTACTGGAAGAACCTAATGGGAATTTGGAATTTTGTTCCCTGGGAAATTCGCAGGTCAAATATCCCTTCTTTTTTTCTTTGTTTCTCCATGGACTCTCAAGCTCCTGGACATGCAGAGCTATTTGTTTCTTTCACCCTCTGGCAGGATGTGGGGAAACGCTTCCAAAATCAGAGACCTCAGAATGGCAGTCCCTCTGCGTCACTTCACGCCACCAAGACCAGGCCCTAAAAATAGACAGTCCTTGTAGGATTCACTACTGCACCCTGGAGAGCTAGGAGCCCCTGGCTGGGGCTGGGGCAGGTGGGTTTCCGGGGATAACTGCTCCATGGCATGGCAGGCGGGCTGGCAAGAAGCCTGTCAGTCTTGCCTGTGACATTGACCTGCTTTCCAGTGAAAGAGTCAATGAAATCCACACATCCTGCAAAATGCCCAAAGTAGGTTCAATTGGCCTTTTCCTAGTGAAAACCATTTCTTCAGAAAGCCTTCCTCTATTGCAAAATCATTTATTTCTTCTACCCTGGTGCTCTTTGAGAAGCAGCCAAGACTGAGCTGCTCTGAAAGGCTGTTCAGATTTCCTGGCATTGACAGAACTCTGGTTCCTCTGAATCAGGTAGGGAGGGGAAAAATAATAACCATGTTATCCACTTCTAAAAATCCTAGCCTGAAACCACCTCCCTTTAAGCTGACTGGTATATAAAATGCATGATGAAGAATTTGCCATGGAGAATAATGCAGCTTTGATTATCCCAGTTGCATGCCTGAAACACTTCTAGCCAACTATTGTAAAAGAGAAAACATACTTTGGTCCAAACAAATAGACTGAATTTAAAAAGAAAATGTCTTGGAAGCCATAAGCTAATGAGGGGGTATTCATTCACTCAATGCACCTAAAAGCTTGGTCTTTTCTAACTGCAGAGCAAAATAGTTCTTTTTTAAAATACTTCCATAAATGCAGCTAATGCAGTTAGTCTGTGTCTGTTCCCTGTAGCTTGCTGTATCTCATTAGATGGATCATTCTTAATGGGAAGATCCACTTTGCAATAGAATTAGACTGTTCCAGGGATGTCACGCTATTATTACTGACTCTGTGTTTCAGCAAAATGAGATCCTGAGTTGAAAGATCTAAGTGAACAACACAAGATAAAGCAAGCACTTGTAACAAATGTATTCTTCTATTCCTTGTTTTCTTCGAGGGCCCAGGGAAGGAATAAAAGAATTTTTAAATATCATTTGCTCCATGTGAAAATGCCTTGCTGAAAGTGCCATCAGCCATTGAGGCAAAAATGCCTTTTTTAAATATCAGCAGAAAAATTATTTTGTCTTAGAAATCCAGAAGAAAAAAGGTTTGAGGTGAGCTGAATCTTGAGCCTCCAGCATCAGGGATTGGGAATTACAGTAGTTTCACGAATACAAGCCGCACGGATTATAAGCCGCACCCCCGGTGCCTCGACAATGTTGCTGTCTTTGTCAATAGATAAGCCGCACCCCGAATATTAGCCGCACTTTCGTTCGTCGCGAGAATCCGTGCGCAGCTTTCACAAATTGGCCAATTAGTAACAGGATCGCGGCATAGCGGGCTTTACTGGCTCGGGGCGGGGCCAGGAAGGCTCGGCCCGCTCATGGTTGCCGACGGGGCCGGGTGGCCCAGCTCAGCGCCACGGCTCGGCGGGGCTGGCCGGGTGGTGCTGCCGCCGCCGCCGGGCTCGCTGGCCCCCCTCTCCCGTCAGCACCGCCCCGCTGCCGCGTTCGCTCGCCCGGCTGGCAGGGCTGCCGCCGCCGGGCTCGCCGCCCGCCCCGCTGCCGCTTTCGCTCGCCCCGCTGCCGCTTTCGCTCGCCCTGCGCCGCGCCTCGCGAGCGCCGCGCCCGCCCCGCGGGGCGCTTTCGCGAGCGGCGCTTTCGCGAGCGGCGCTTTCGCTCGCCGAGCGGCGCTTTCGCGAGCGCCGCTTTCGCTCGCCCCGCCGGCAGGGCTGCCGCCGCCGCCACCAGCCTCGCCGGCCGCCCCCTCCCGTCTGCACCGCCGCCGCGTTTCCTCGCCCTGGCCGGCACTGCAGGCCCCCGCACCGCTGGGCTCCCCCATGCTGCTGGCCCCGATTCTGCTGGGCTTCCCCTGCTGCCAGGCAGCCCCACCCGCCGGCCTTCCTGCTTCTGCCATGCTCCCCTGCACTGCTAGCCCCAGTTCTCCCGGGCTCCCCCGCCATGCTGGCTCAGGCTCTGCCGCCCTCCCTGCCCCGCCCTGCTGGCTCAGGCTCTGCCGCCCGCCCCCCACACTGCTGGCCCCGCCTCTGCCAGGCTTTCCCACCTCTGCCGGGGCCGGCCGGGCTCCAGCTTGGCTTGGGGCTGCCGCGGGCTCTCACTTCCGTGTTGGCAGCTTTTAGAATTTTGTTAATAGATTAGCCGCCCCGGAATATTAGCCGCACTTCTGGGTTTCCACCAAAATTTTGGTCAAATTGGTGCGGCTTGTATTCGTGAAATTACTGTAATCTTTTCCTCAGTATTTGCTCCACTGTGAAACAGCATTTGCTTGAGTGGGAGCCCTACTGAAGGGATGTCAGTCAACTGAATGTGCAGCAGCTGGATAAACTGATGGCAAATAAGGAGCAGCATGAAACAGCTGAGGTGGAGGGAAATTTTTTTGAGGTGAAACAGTAGACTGTAATGAAAAATGGAGACCAAGTATGAAGGAAAGCTCTGAGCAGTGGTTTTCAGATCTTGTAGCAGATGTGGTGGCAAAGTGGAGGCTGGTAGCAGGAATAAAAGCATTTAGCTTCTGGGGAAGGTTTGTAAAGCCCTCTCAGATCAGGACCTGCCTTTGGTCCTAAATCAGAGCCTTTGGTCTACATGAGGTAGTCAGTGCCTGATGTGCCTGTCCCTCATCTATGGCCAAGCAGCTTTTTCACTCTCAGTGCCTGCTGAGAGCCTGAACTGCACCTTTGTCTTTGCCACAGATCCAAGGGGAGAGAAAAAACCCTTGAAAGCCTCCAGCTCAAGAGGGCTTTGAGGAAAGACCTAATCTTTTAAGCCTCCAAAGGAATTTGTGGGTCTGAATGCAGTAGCCATATTGGTCTGCACTGAATTTAGCACTGAAAAGCCAGTGTGCTGTGAATGCATACCTTCCCTTTCTGCTGCCCAGGTGGGCAAATGATCATATTGAGTCTTAGAGTGTAATTTGTTCTCAGATTGAAGATTTAGAAGTAAGCATTTCTTAGCTATAACAGAGTGTGTTCAGGTATAGATAAAATTGGAGTGCAGCAGTTAAATGCATTTCCTCTGCAAAAAATTACTTTGCTGAGGTCATTTTGTCAGCTCCATTTTGCCATTATGATTTTGCGGTTTTGAAAAATATTCTCTGTTGCAATGATTGAATTATCATGTTCGGTGTGATTTTTATTTTTACCATTGCACGGGAACAAGAGAGCCAAAAGCATTTCTGTAATGTTTTAAGCAGAGCATACTGAAGGCAAACTGCACTGGTTTCCAACCAATCTCAATCTGAAATTCTACAGAAGGTGTAGTGTGCCTACACCCAAGGATTAGCTACTCTCCTAACCTCTAGTCCATGAAAAATCACTATTAATAAACTAAACTTTAATAATGTTTAAAACAGATTGCCAATGCCATCATTGCTGATACCATTTAAATTTCAGGAAGGACTCAAACATTAGCGTATGTAGACTCCAGGCTTGCTCAATAAGTATGCTTCTTGCAGATGGATGCTAAGGATACACAAAAAGTAAAGTTGAGCTTGACAGCTGAGCTGCTGGAAATCTAAATGCTGTTTCCTCGGGTTAATGCTTTGATGTAGTCACAAGTGTGGGGTTCCCCTTCACCTAGATACACTTCCACCTCCTAAATACACTTACACCTCCTAATTACAGAACAGCATATTGTGCACTCCAGGAGTATTCAGATAAAATATTATCTATTTTCTAATATCTAATAAAGATTTCCTTATTGGGTCAAACTTTTCACAGAGGCCTTATTGGTCATAGAATATCAAGTTTAGTTTTCTCTTGTTCTGTCACAGGCACCCTAGAGTCACAGGGTCTTCCACATGTAACTCTCCACAAAGAAACATTAAGCAGTACTTAGAAGCTAAACAGGTCTTAGCAAAATATGCAGATTTGATACCCCCATGCTATCTTTCTCTGATTCCCTATACTCCTGGCATGTGTAATTTTCCTGGCTCTGTACAAGGGGAGCAGCCCATCTTTTGATCTATAGGCAGGGACTGATACTCCCATTAAGAAAATAAGCAGAGACGCAGGGATGGCACTTCAGGGAGCACATGCCCAGCTGTGTCTTGGAGTTTCCTTACCTTCAAAATAGGATATTTCTTCCACATTTCTTGCTGCATTACCGTACACTTTGAATAGACTTGCACTGTTTTTGCTAACAGCATGGAAATCACTTCCAGGGCAGAAAGAAAATGTAGTCTTTCTGAAGTTTTTGTATCATTTTTCATTGAAAATGTTTTCCTCAGTCCGTTTTTTTTTTTTCCTTAAAAACTGGTATGCTGGGTTTATACCTGAGCTTATGAACTGAAGATGCCTTTGAAGAAAGAAAAGGTCGAAGCTTTGCCTGTAACACAGTATGTTTTATCTACAAAACCACTGACCTACCCAGCTGCTCTAGTAGCAGTGTCTTTGAAGGGTATCTTGGTGTTTTATCCATTCCCCACCATTCTCTTGGTGTCTGAACAGTTTGTGTGCCCCATAGTATTAATCTGGTGTCTTTGTCTTAAGACAGAATTTTAGCTCTGGATGCTTTGCTTGACTAGCTGGTCCAGAAGGGCTGGTTTCCTTCACAGGGCTCAGATTGATGGGTTTGATGTACTGGGTCTAAGCCTGCACTGTCTGTCTGCCCCCTGCAAAGCCGCCATCAGTGCCACAGAATGGCCTCAGCTGCTTTTACCTTGCCGCTGCCATCCTGTTTGTAGCCTGCAGTATTAGAATATGGATGTAGTGTTTTGAGTTAGCGCTGTATGCCGGGCTGTGAGCTGCACAGAGAGGCTCAGCAGCTCAGCCAGCAGCTGCTGGGTGAACAGGCAGGAGAGAGAGGAACTGTAATAGCTATCCTGGCCTGCCCCATGCAGTGCTTTCCAGCAGAGCCACAAAAACAACTTTCCTGGTGTTTTCCTGATTTAAACTGCAATCAGGCCAGAGTCAGTGGACAGTACTGAGTCAGGTGGAGGGCTGCCTCAGTTGCACTGAAGGCTCATGTAGGAGTTAGCACGGCAGAGAAAAAACTCACCAACATATTCAATTGCCTTTGGCTGACCCCAAGACACATGAAAAATAGAAGAACATTGAAAAACAAAGGTTTAAGTACCCTGGAAGTGTCACCTCCTGCCACCACACCAGAACAACAGCATTGTCATCCTCAGGGGCTTCTGTATCTCAGAGAATCGCTTGGTATCAGCTGACTGGCATTGGTGTGGCCATGGGCATGTTACAGGTGCTTAGACCTACCCCTCACACCTGTCTCCCTCTCTCTTCCCCACGCTCCCAAGGTTGGCTCCGTGGTGGCTGTTGGCTGGATCCGCTCCAAGAAAGCCGTTGACTGGCGCCTTTTCCGCAACATCTTCCTGGCGTGGTTTGTGACTGTGCCGGTGGCCGGTTTGTTCAGCGCTGGGGTGATGGCACTGCTGATGTACGGGATCCTGCCTTACATTTGAGGAGCTTCCTCTGCCGGGAAAAGCGGAAATGGCCAAGCTACTACCGATGGGAGAAGCGTTCCCGTGAAAGAAGCAGTCAGAGAGGATCCATCTTCCATACCTAACTTCTTATCTACTGTACATAACAATGTGTCATATTGGTGACATGGTGATGTGGTGCCATTTCTTATATATTAAAGAAATATATATGCATATAGTAGGTAACAATACCTAAGTTATATCATCAGTGGGGTGAAAGTAATTGCCTAGAACTTAATATTTAGTAAAATTTGTACATAGTGTATCATTTTGGTGGCTATTTTTTAATCTTTTGAAGAAGAGTATGGATTAGGAAATGTTTCTTGTACATTTGATATAAGAAGAAGCGAGGTCAGGACTGCATAATACATGAATTTTTTAAAGCTATTAAGATACTGGAACAAAATAAAATGTGCAGAAGTGCTTTTCATAAAATAACTTTGTTGATATAATGTTGATCTTTGTGTATCATAGCGTGATGGTTATGGCTGTGTAAATACTTAAGAACAGTAACTTTTAAATGGTGCATTTCCCTTATATATTTTCAATAAGAAAGTTTAGGAAGTACCAAAGAAGCAGGGGAATAGCTTGCCAATATTATGTTGGTGTCTCCACATGTGTTGTGTTTCCCCACCTCTGATTCAATGTTGTTTTCACCAAGCTCCAGCCCCTGAGGCTGGAATAGTACTGTTCATGTCTTAATGTAACTTTAAAAAAAAAAGCGCACACAAAAATTAGTTCTTGTGACTTAGTAGGCAGTCCATGGCTCTCCACATTAGCTGATAGTAAACTGACTTCGTATTTTGGGTTGATACTTGAGTATGACACTGCTCACCTTCTACCTTTCAAGTCTCAGCTCCCCGTTGCCCTGATCTCAATTCCTGCAGGAGAACAGACTGTCAGCCTCCCCTGCTTCTCTCCATCCAGACAGAAGCACACACTCTCAGGTGCAGGAGTGGGGCCATGGAGTGCACAGCACCCCCATGTACAGAAGCAAAGGGAGCAGCGGGTGGGAAAGGGCTCAGCCCTGGATTTATGCTTGGAGGTAATGGGCACCTATGGGAGTGCTGATGCATGCAGGGGAGGATGTGAGCAGGTGTTCCCCCCTGCTGCAAGTCCCATCCCAGCCACAGCCAGCCAGCCTACTGCTGTGCTGCCTACAGCAAGGAGGGGATGGGAGCCTGGCCCCATGTGGATGGAGGTTGAATGGTAACCAGCATTTGGGATGAGATTTTTTTTCATGGTGGCTCAGGGGAAAATGGCTAGCTCCATCCCCTGCATGCCTTTGGAAAGCACATTTGAGTGAAGGTTACTGATTTGTGGGTGGGAGGCAAAGGGCAACGGGTGCCCAGAGGAGGTTGGGAATCTATTACTGTTTAAATGCTGCTAAAATTTTGATAAAATGTTCTTGGTACTCCATTGTGATTTTTCCATTGGTCATTCATACCAAATTTATAATTAAAAGATAAACAGCCCCTGTAACTGCCTCTTGCATTTTTGGAGTGTTACTCAGCTGTAATGGGAAGAATCCCCAGGCAGTTAAAGCCTACTCCTTGGCATCTGCTGCCTTTTGTCCTTTGTGTGCTGTGGTCAGTGGGATCAAACCACGCTCTGTGTGACGCTGACAAAACCTCCCTTTTCTTCCTGCTGTCCTGGCAGCCCCAGTGCCCAGCCCTCACTCTGCCCAGGCTTGGCTCATAGGCATCTCTCTGTTGAGGTTTGGGAGCTCGTGGGCTGCTTCAGATGCATTCCCTGGGCACTTGGTGCCTCCAACTGCCTCCCTCACTCTGGCTCTATTTCTGGGGCTCTGGAAGCATCCCTATGCCATGGCACCGTGGTGCTCTATTTCCAACCCCTCTGAAACCCTAGAGCTATGGTATAAGTAGTGTTGGCAAATGGGTGGGACTGGTGGGCAGTAGATGCATGGCCAGAGCAGCCAGTAAATGCACAGAGACAATTTGGGACCTGTGGAAAAGGGTGGAAGACCTCATCTTATCTTAGCACTTGCAGAAACAAATGCCTGCCCAGCAGCTTCCCACCTTGTTTTATCTTCAGAGACAAACCAGACTTCTCTCCAGCAGTAGGGACGCAGCTGTAGCCCTGCCAGATACAGGCAGCATGTGGAGGGCTGTGCCAGCTCTGGGGGTATGTGATAATCCCCCAGCACACACAGCTGGGTGTCTGTCGACATGCAAATATATAAATAGAACTGCTGTGAGGGAAATGGCTGGCAGGGAAACATCTCCAAAATATTCCTGCCCCAGCTACAATAGTCTTCAATGTGGAGGGCGATGGAAAATCCAAAGTGATTTTCTTCACAGCCCGGAGGTGTCCTTTGCTACCCCAGAGAAGCAGAATCTGCAGAGGAAGCACAACTGATGAAACATGGTGCAAATATAGGCACAGTTAAAACTCCCTTTGCTCAGGCAGCAATAAAAATACATCTATTTTCAGGTCAAAAAATGGTGGTGGGGGGTTGCATTTTTTCAGCAGCATTGAAGCTCAATGGGGCTGGAGAGCTGAGCTTGTTTAGCCAAGGCCTATTTAACAAGCGCATCCTGATAGACCTCAACAGAGACACTGGATCTTTGCACCCTGCAGGGCTGCCCCATCCTCTGGCAGAGCTCTTCCCACCGTGGTTCATAGCCATCAAGGCTGCAGCCCTCCTGGGCAGGACACAGGACAGCATGGTTGTCCCTGGGCAGACCTTGCTGTGTGCTGGGGAGAGGTGTGCACAGGCTGCTGGGGCTGCAGGAAAAGCGAACACAAGAAACAGGTTGATTTGAGTTGATTTGCCTTTGTGTGTCTGATGGTCACTGGGATGATGCTGAGACATGTTATTGCCACTAGCTCTGCCTGTGCTGCTGGCAGAGTGCCCTGTGGCAGTGAAGTTGCTGTGGCATGGTGACCTGTGCATCCTGGTCTGTCGTCCCCAGCAGAGCAGCCCTGTTTTGCCAGCTCCCTGCTGCTGGTCTCCCATCTCCAAGGTGGGTGCCCTGTGTGCTCATGACTGCTCTGACTGGCTGAACACCCCTTGGAGCAGGAGCTCTTGCCCATGCCACAGGCACTGAGATTTGTTCTGGAACTGGTCACTAAATGCCCCTTGTGGGGACTTGTGGTGAGAGAGGCCAGGAAATGCAGTAGGGAAGTGCACGAGGCAGGACAAAACAAAGGCACAAGGCCCTATGTTTGTGGTAGGAAGGTCTGGGTTGCTTTGTGAGATACCCTATCCCAGACCTGGGGATCTAGGTTTTCCTGAGCCTGCAAGATGCTGCTGATGGAGAGATCTATATTTTTGGAGGGCAGAAGACTGTTTGAATTAGTGTCTTGTGCTTCTACTTCTCTCTGCTTCTCCAGGTAGATGATGGGGAAAGCGGTTTATTTTGGTTCTGGGTTTATTTTTTTAAAGTTTAAGGACCTTTGGTTTTGTGTTACAGTAAATTCACGAATACAAGCCGCACTGAGTATAAGCCGCATCTCTGGGTGTTGGCAAATATTTCGGTTTTTGTCCATAGATAAGCCGCACACGAATATAAGCCGCTCTGTCGTTCGCAGCGAGGACCCGCGTGCAATTAGTAACAGAACCGCGGGAGGGCGGGGTTTACTGGCTGAGCTAAGGCTGTGCAGGCTCGGCCCGCTAGGGGCCGCTGACGGGGCCAGGTGGCCCAGCCCGGTGCTGCCGCTCGGGGCCGGCTGCCGCTGCCACTGGGCTCGGTCACCCCGGGTCGGCGCTGCCCCGCGGTGGCAGGCAGGGACAGAGCTTCCCCCGCTCCTACGGCAGCGGCGGTGGGCGGGGACGGAGCTTTCCCACGCCCGTGGCGCCGGCGGCGGGCGCGGACAAAGCACCCCGCCTCCTCCCCGAGCCGCGGCAATGGCGGCGCGCACTTCCCGCCCCCCCCCGGGCCGCGGCAATGGCTGCGCGGGGCTCCCGTCGGCTCCCGGAGCCGCGGCAATGGCGGTGCCCCCCCCCCGTCGGCTCCCCGGGCCGCGGCAATGGCGGCGCGGCCCCCCCGAGCCGCGGCAATGGCGGCGCGGCCCCCCCGAGCCGCGGCAATGGCGGCGCCCCTCCCCGTCGGCTCCCCGGGCTGCGGCAATGGCGGCGCGGCCCCCCCGCGTCCTCCCGGAGCTGCGGCAATGGCGGCGCCCCCCCCCCCCCTCCTCCCCTGGGCTGCAGCAGAGGAGGAAAGAGAGCTCTCCCGCCTCTCTCCCCGCCCCCCGTGCTGCCTGCAGGGAGCCAGGGCAACACGGTAACACTGTAACAATTGCGAAATGCCGGCTTTTACTGGCCGGTGCTTGGCTCGGCACTCTGGCTGGCACGTCTGGGGTTGTAAATGTCAGAAAATTATTAATATATTAGCCGCACCCTACTATTAGCCGCACTTCCGGGTTTCCACCAAAATTTTTGTCAAATTGCTGCGGCTTGTATTCGTGAAATTACTGTACTGCTTTTGTGGAGCTTGCTTTAGTGCCACTAATGATTGGTTTGATGGAGCATGGACTCCACCTGCTGGTTACCAAAAAGAAGTCTGAGCTAGAGTAAGATTTTTATTGCCAATATGAAGCCTTGTGAGCCTCCTTTTTCTAAGCAGTAAAGGAGAACAGAAAGGAATTTTGTAGCAGCCGCCGCGGGCGGGCGGCCCGGGCGAGGCGGCGGGACCCCCTCCAACTGGGAAAGGCTCGGCCGTTCCGGCGGGGGCCGCCCCGCCCGCCGGGGCGGGACCGCCCGGAACCGAGGAGGAGGCAGTACTAGCTTGTCATTCTGCAATACCGATGACGTCGCTCCGCCCGCCTGCCGGGGCGGTGCGACCCCCTAACTTGGGGGGGGATGGTGCCGGCCCGCCTGTCTGCGAAGACGCCTGCCCAGAGGGAGCTGACAGCGCCACCCATCCCAGAGAATGGGGCAGTGCCGGCTCCTCCCTCCTCTCCCATCTCGGAGCCCGACCCGCCTGCATGGGCGGAGTCTCGGCCCGTGTTCTCTGCTCCGGCAGAGGTGGGGCTGCCCTCTCTTCTCCCCCCAGATTCCTCGTTCGTTCACGTGGAAGCGGTAGTCTCTTCATCGCGTTCGGCGACCATCTCACCAGCTAGAGGAGACCTGCCTGCCTGTCCGGCCATGAACGGACCCCTCCCGTCGGTGTTTCCGGTTCCTTCGTCGCTCCCACCCTGTGCTGACAGCGGCGATGGCTTTGCTCTCGTTTCAGAAGAGGGAGCAGCCGGGGCTGGTCTCATTCCTGTGATGGGCATCGGGGAAGGAGATGCTGGGGCAGATGTTGCTAATCTCAATCCAATCTCTGATAAAGAATTGCTGACAATTCAGCGAGATTGGAAAAAGAGAAAGAAAATATCTAAATGATCCTGCTGTTGTAAATCACCTTTGCCTCCTACAGGCTTCAGATGAGACACGTCTAGGTCCTTGCTGCTGACCTGCAAGGTGTCTGCCCTGACCTGTCACGCCAGGGGCAGAGTATGATCACTGTTCAGGTGCCACATGCTGACCAACTCACCAAACACTGACCAAATGAAAACACTGACCAGATGATCCCTCTACAAGCAGGGAATGGACATTCATCTGTTCATATTTGAACTGTTAATATGTGTTTGTGGTGGCAGTTTTCACTGTTGTATTAGAATTATCACTTAGTGGTGAATTTCTCACTGTTGTGTTTTAAAAGTAATTCACTTCGTGATGGGTTTTCATGCAGAGGAAGACACCAGGTCCTTGGCACCCAAGGTGTTCCCATGTCTCTTGAGATGTGTTTGTTCTTCTTTGCAAAGGGCCCTGCAGGGGATTACAAATACTTCTCTCTCTTTCTCAAAACTAAAAGGGTGAGATGTTGTTACAATACAGCCAGGAACCAAGAAAGCAGCTTTGCTCTCAGGCTGCTGAAGGACAGGAACTCGAAACAAAGATTACAGACCTGCCAGACTACGTGATACTATTCACAGAGTGTGTTTCTAAAGGGGTGTTGCTCCTCTGCCCAATAAACTTTCTCTAATTTGTTTTACACGATGTATACTATTTAAACCCATGATTTCCTTGAATAAATGCTCTTTCTTGCTCTTGTAAGAGAGCTGTCATGTTACTGTGTTCATCACCACCATGGAACCACGCACAGTAACACACCTGAGTTCTTAAAACTAGGCTGCTGAACTTCTGCAGTGATGCTATTTTAGCACTGTATTGATAGCAAACACTTTGTCCAGGGGTAGCATTGGTCTGAAAGATTTTATAAGCATATTACACCACTTACTCAATCAATTGCAGTTTTGAGAAGGGCATTATTTTTCTGTCGTGAAATAGTATTTTTAACTTGTACAAATACGCTGTGCTGTTACCAGCTTTTAGGTGCAGAAGTTTTTTTGTGTGAGAAGGTGAATGACAATAACAAAAGCTTGTTTCCTTCCTTAACTGCAACCATCTTCAAAACAAAGTTGGTGTCTGGAAACCAAGCACAAATAATGTTTGAGTTTCATGGCTCCTTGCATCTGTCCCAGCTTACACTGAACATCCAACTTCAGGAAGATGAGACTTCCCATCTCATAAAACCTAAATTCAAGGATGTGACATGCGCTACTGCAGTGTATTTACTGTAGATCATTATTCATTACTGTGCTTCAGGAAGAGAAAAAGGAGTAGCAGGTGTCCAGCTGATGGCCACTCCTCTTCATTGCCCAGTTGCAGTCAGCCCCTGGATGGATCTTCCCACATGATGGCATGGTGCATGCCAGTTCCTTTGCTGTGAGCAGCCTTGTTCAACTTACAGAATTTAAGTTGCTGCTAAAGAACTTCTTTCTGGTCTCTCATTGTAAGGACAGCTGGGGTTCTCTGCCTCTAAAAGCTGACTTCATTCACTAACTAGGGCGACACCATCAGTCCATATCCTTCCCTTGACACAAAGGGAGAAGATGCTTGTACTTGCAGATCAAGTTGCCAGTGTCATGGGAAGGTGAGGAGGGTGTAGTACACTGCTCTTACGTGAACAGGAAGATGGTTCTAAGTGGAAAAGCACTAAAGCATTTTTGGATGATACTAAAACTGTTTTCCTACTGTGAGAGGATTTAGCATCTTTTTTGCTGGAGGGGAAAAAATATAGGAAGGTTATTCTGAAAATAACCTTGCTATCTTGATGTACTTTGTAATGGATGATCTTCTCTTGATCTTTCAAGACAGTGTTGAGAAATCTCTTAATCCTCTGGAAAACAGGCACACCTAGAATTGCTCAAGGTTTCTGGACTGAATAATTTTCTGTATGTCTGATTTTTCCACTCATTCTTGCTTCTCATGGAATCCTGGTGATCTCTGTAATGGAAATTGCATGTGACATGTCTTTCACACCCATGGGCTTATCAGGGTAAATTTGACAATTTCTCTCTCCTCAGTCTCTGACTTTGCATGACAACCTGCAGTGAGTCTTGGCTATTTTCTGACAGATGACTGCTTCTGTTTCCCATGAGAACAGAGATGCTTTGTTACACTGATAAAGTGCCAGTCAGTGCTGGGGTTAAGTGTTGCTCAAAATACACCAAAACCAAAGTGGAACTGGCCCAAGAAATTATGAAAGGGAGGAAAGGAAAGGAACTTTGGCTAGACCCAAGGCCCATGAAGAGCTTGATCACTTTATGGGGAGAATGTCACAAATTCTATTCTCTGGACAAGCTTTGGATGGTAGACAAAGGTGAATGCTCCAGGATTTTTTTAGGTCACAGCCGTGTGGTGCTTTTCCTGCTTTCCAAAGTTTTAGATTTTTTTTTTCCTAAGCTCTTAGAACAATTTGGGTACAGAAATCTGTGTCCTGCATCCTCGAGACAACAGTTCAAAAGCTACATTATGCAAAGGTCAGCTAAAAACCTTTTAATGTATTTGGGTTATATTTCTAAGCACTGCAGAAAGAGGTTAAAAGGCTTTATCAACTTGCAGGCTATTGTCTTCTGTAAAATAATGTCTTTCCTATTCCTATCCCGAATAATGTTCATTAAGGCAGTTTGCCTTCCTTCATGAAGGCTGGATTAAATGCTTTTAGATATAGTTTGAAGAAAATCTCCTGCATTCACATTATTTGTCATATGTATTATGGCAAGGACTTCTTACTTTGCTTCATCCTTTCATTTTGGGTATTTTACATCAAATGACTGTAAGGATATTTCCTTTGCTACTAAAAATTACTCCAGATCCCCTTTGCACAGGAATGTACAGACACAAAAATTTCTAATCTGTAAGAACTAGTAACAAATATGAGAAGTTTGCAGATGGTGGTGATAAAAAAGCACAAATATCAGGATAAACATAAAGGATAGAAATAAATGAGGTGGGAAGGACATACTAACAATATTAAAATAGCCTTCAGAGATCAAGAGGTTGTGGCTGAGACAGACAAATAATGGCAGAAACATAAGCTGCTGATAGAAAACCAGAAGAGAAACACTGATACAGAAATGCTAATGGCCTTCCTCAAAATTCACCAGCTTAAAAGGGCCTCTGTTAGAGTAGATTCAACTGTCAATCTGTTTGTTACTTTTTAAAAAATTTATTCTCATGCCAGCATTAGCTCTAGGGCAGAGGTGGCCACTGGCTTTTCAAATGGGAGACATAGAGAGGTGGTCACAGAGCAAAGTGTGATAATTGATAAAAGATTTGAGTTAATCATAAAAGTATTGGGGTTTTTATAAACCAGAATACTAAGGTCTACAGCAAAGCATAGACAATTAATAGAGAAAAAAGTGATTAAATAATTTTGTTTTAAATCCCCCTGATATGAATATTATGTTTCTAAATAATTTGTATCTACTACCAGTTTGTAAAATCAGACTTTCCAATAGATTTTGCAAAATCAGACTTCCTGCCTTTGTTTTATCAATGACTTCCTATCTACAAAGACCAGAACTTTCTGATTTCTGCCAGTTTTATCTACCATATCTACCAAGACCAGATGGTTATCTATGAGACTGACTCCTAGAGACTTCACATGGATGCTTATTCCAGCCACCACTGCTTGCCTGGCAAAATTATGACAGAAAAGAAACAAAAATTATTAATTAAAATGAGAAACCATGCTATAAGAAGAAGCTGCAAACCAAGGTTCAATGGAGCGTGGAGTAGGCAGCGACCTCTCATGTTTCCCCAGCACTGCTTTGCTCTGTCTATATAAAATAAAGCAATCTAAATTTTGCTGAATATTGAGATTTTTGTTTCGCATTTATAACAAAAGTGAGCAGTCTTTCTCCTGCCCTCATTATTCTCCAAGCCACCTGGTTTTATTCTGCTCAGCTAGTTTCAGAACCAATACTCAAGGACTAAATTTTCACTTAATTTAATTGAGGATATAGCTGTAGGGCTTTTCTGCTATCATTGTTTAGCAGCTATTTTTCCTGAAGCTGCAATTATCACTGCCAATGCCGTTCAATGGGTAACGGAGGAAGTCAGGACAGGAAACACTTCAAAACCTCTCAGGTGCTACCCACAACACTTGAGAGGCTCCTACTCAAAGATGTTGAAGTTCAGATATGGCTTGTTACATCTTCCATTAAGATTCTGCATATAAAGAGCTAATAACTATTTTAACACATTTTAAATTAATTTATTTCTTTTGCAAAGAAGGAAAAGAAACAGTTATGAAAATAATTCCCTGTAAAGACCTTAGTAGCTTCCTTTAGACCTGACCAAAACCAATTAGTGACTAGTTTTGAGCAACAACCTGTTAAACCACTGAGAAGGCTGAACACGCCTTTGTGAACACACATTTCAACATGAACAGACTCCAGAAAACTCCCTTCTCTCTTCCTCCTAAGGACAAGTAACAGGCCAGCCGTGAGGGCTCTGCCGCAGAGCCGGGCCCGATCCGAGCGGGGCCGGGCCCTGCTCAGCTGCAGCGCTGGCCGAGCTGGATCCTCTCCCCCCCAGCACGGGCAGACCGGCCCGCGGCTCGGCTGGTTCACCAGAAACCACCGGGCAGGGGCAGTGGGAGCCATTGGCCCTCGGCACCCTGTCGCTGTGCTTTAGCCTGGCTGCTAAGATCCTGCCTTTCCCCCAGCGCGGGTGTCGAAGAATCCTCCACTATAAACAGCTCCGCTGCAGCCCGTGCGGCCCAGTGGGGGCCGGGTCGGGCTCCCCTAAAACTGAATGCAACAAACGCCAGAAAACAGCCATGCAGCCAGAACAACCACCATCCTTTCTCGCTGGGCCCCTGCTATCCTGGCCCACCCCCCAGCATGGCCTAAAATACTCCACCCCAGCTACTCCAGCCACTGCCCGGGCAAGATAGTAACTCTTTTATTACACAAATAAAACCTGCAGACATCAATCCTCTCTCTTCAGTAAAAGAAAAGGACAGAAAAAAAGACATGCACAAAAACAATATAAAGACATCAAAGTCAGACGAGAAAGAAAAGTCAAGTCCTAGGTAGGAGGGGATGAGGAGAAAGTTTAAGCTGAAATTCTCTTGTAAGCTCTGAAGAAAATATAATTGATATATAGGATTCTTCTCTTCCTATAACTCATAAAATCCATTTTGGGTAGATGAAGTGTCCTAACCACATCATGAGCAGAAGCACAATGCTAAAGTAAGCAGATGTTGAAGTAGTTGTGATCCCATTAAAAGTTTCAACAGAAAAGATAAAGACCCTTTGCCCCCAGGGAAGAAGAAGACCTCTGTTCCCAAAGCTGAAGATGATCTCAGAGTTAGATGAAGAGAACTTCTGCTTTTAAATAGTTTCATCCTTAAAAATAGTACCCCATAAGTATGGGAAGATAGGTTCAAAATATAGTGCAGGATAGTGCAGAAGGCAATCTTTCCCTATGAATTACAGCTGTACTGATTACCAAGGAGTGGAGACAACCTTGCCCGCCCAATGAGGATGGGTGTGTGTCCCGGTTTAAAGGGACAGTATTACCAGGAAAAGGGAATTCAGGAACTCGCAGGCACAGAAAAGGTATAGGTTGGGAATAACAGTTCTTTACTGAAATATTTATAAGACAAACAAAAACAGCATCAGCTATACGAAAGAAAAAAAAACAGTGACAGAACAGAACGGAATTCAGTCCCAGTCCCTTTTTCAGTCACCGATGGCTCTCCGATGGACCAGGGCGGGCGGCTTCTTAGTCGCGGCTGCTGCAGGGGCAGGGGAGGGGGCCAGGTGGCCTCACGCCCCAGGTGGAAGAAAAGGGTGAGGAAGGAAACTCTGCTCACCGTGGGCGTCCCAGTTCCCAGTTGTTCAGAGGAAGCAGAAAGCTTTAGCAGTCCAAATCCAAGAAGCCTGATCCCAACAGGAGAAAAAGAACCTCTCTCCTCGAGTTCGGCCGGCGAGCTGTAGAGTTCTCCTACCCCCAGTGTCCTCTTACTTGCCGAAAACAAAAGCAGGACTCCACCTTTCCCTAATGGGCCATCATTGCTTCAGCTAGTCATTTGTCTCCAGCTCTTAACGGCTAATAGGAGAGCCATCCCGGCTAGCTTAACATAATAATGGGAAAAAATTTCTAAACCTCGCCAACCCACAACATTATCCACCCCAAATTTTTTTCCATGCTAACATACTACATTAAATTAGAACCTTTAAATTACATACATACATGCAGTTACAGACACAGTATCATAGGTAGTTCACCCGAGAACAAGGTCTCCTTGGGGTATGCATCGGGTTTCTCCATCCTTTTGCATCACCCACCAGGTACAACCTGGTCCTTGAGCAAAAACCACCCCACGGACAGGATTGTCTTTGCTGGAGGCAGAGTTCACCCAAACAGTTTTCCCTAGCATACCTCTCATGTGTACCACTGGAACCTTATCCCCATCTGGTGTTCCCAAGAGCTCAGATTGGGCAGGGCCTGCTCGGTTAGTGGAACCTCGGGTATTCACTAACCATGTGGCCTTTGGTAGATTACTTTCCCAGTTCTTGAAAGTCCCCCCACCAAGTGCCTTCAAGGTGGTTTTAAGCAGGCCATTGCACCGTTCGACCTTCCCAGCTGCAGGTGCATGGTAGGGGATGTGGTACACCCACTCAATGCCATGTTCCCTAGCCCAACTGTTTATGAGGCTGTTCTTGAAATGAGTCCCGTTGTCTGACTCAATTCTCTCAGGGGTGCCATGCCTCCAAAGGACCTGTTTCTCAAGGCCCAGGATGGTGTTCCGAGCAGTGGCATGAGGCACAGGGTAGGTCTCCAACCATCCGGTGGTGGCTTCCACCATGGTCAGCACGTAGCGCTTGCCTTGGCGGGTCTGAGGCAGTGTGATGTAGTCAATCTGCCAGGCCTCCCCGTACTTATATTTGGACCAACGCCCGCCATACCAGAGGGGCTTCACTCGCTTGGCCTGTTTGATGGCAGCGCACGTATCACAGTCATGGATGACTTGAGAGATACTGTCCATGGTTAGATCCACCCCTCGGTCTCGTGCCCACTTATACGTGGCATCTCTGCCCTGATGACCTGAGGCGTCATGGGCCCATCGAGCCAGGAACAATTCTCCCTTGTGTTGCCAATCCAGGTCTATTTGTGACACCTCTATCTTTGAGGCCTGATCAACCTGCTCGTTGTGTTGGTGTTCCTCATTAGCCCGACTCTTGGGGACATGGGCATCCACGTGACGAACTTTCACAGGTAGCTTCTCTACCCGGGTGGCAATGTCTTTCCACTCGTCGGCAGCCCAGATTGGTTTTCCCCTACGTTGCCAGTTTGCCTTTTTCCACCTTTCCAGCCAACCCCACAGAGCATTGGCTACCATCCACGAGTCAGTATAAAGGTAGAGCTTTGGCCACTTCTCTCTTTCAGCAATGTCCAGGGCCAGCTGAACAGCTTTGAGTTCAGCAAATTGACTTGATCCACCTTCTCCTTCAGTAGCTTGTGCAACCTGTCGTGTGGGGCTCCATACGGCTGCTTTCCACTTCCGGTTCATCCCCACGACGCGGCAGGAGCCGTCAGTGAAAAGAGCATAGCATGTTTCATCTGCTGGCAGTTGGTTATACGGTGGGGCTTCCTCAGCGCGGCTCACTTGTTCTTGCTCCTCATCATCGGCGAGACCAAAATTTTCACCTTCTGGCCAGTTCGTAATTATCTCCAAAATCCCAGGGCGATTTGGGTTTCCGATGCGGGCGCGTTGCGTGATGAGGGCAATCCACTTGCTCCATGTGGCGTCGGTGGCGTGGTGGGTAGAGGGAACCTTTCCTTTGAACATCCACCCCAGCACTGGTAGTCGGGGTGCCAGGAGGAGTTGTGCTTCCGTCCCAATCACCTCTGAGGCAGCTTGGACTCCTTCATAGGCAGCCAAGATCTCCTTCTCTGTGGGAGTGTAGTTGGCTTCAGACCCTCTGTAGCTCCGGCTCCAGAATCCCAGAGGTCGCCCTCGAGTCTCCCCAGGCACCTTCTGCCAAAGGCTCCAGGACAAGCCATGGTTCCCGGCTGCAGAATAAAGCACATTCTTTACCTCTGGTCCCGTCCTGACTGGGCCAAGGGCCACTGCATGAGCGATCTCCTGCTTGATCTGGGCAAAGGCTTGCTGTTGCTCAGCACCCCAGTGGAAATCGTTCTTCTTACGGGTGACCAGGTAGAGAGGGCTCACAATCTGGCTGTACTCAGGAATGTGCATTCTCCAAAAGCCTATGGCACCTAGGAAAGCTTGTGTTTCCTTCTTGCTGGTTGGTGGAGACATTGCGGTGATCTTATTGATGACCTCAGTGGGGATCTGGCGCCGTCCATCTTGCCACTTTACTCCCAGGAACTGGATCTCTCGGGCAGGTCCTTTGACTTTGCTCTTTTTAATGGCAAAGCCGGCTCTCAGCAGAATCTGTATGATCTTTTCTCCTTTCTCAAATACCTCCACTGCCGTGTTCCCCCACACAATGATGTCATCTATGTATTGCAGGTGTTCTGGAGCCTCACCCTTTTCCAGTGCAGCCTGGATCAGTCCATGACAGATGGTGGGGCTGTGTTTCCACCCCTGGGGCAGACGATTCCAGGTGTACTGCACGCCCCTCCATGTAAAGGCAAACTGAGGCCTGCACTCTGCTGCCAGGGGAATGGAGAAAAATGCGTTGGCAATGTCAATGGTGGCATACCACCTTGCTGCCTTGGACTCCAGCTCGTACTGGAGTTCCAGCATGTCCGGCACAGCAGCGCTCAGTGGTGGAGTCACTTCGTTCAACGCACGATAGTCCACAGTCAATCTCCATTCTCCATCAGACTTGCGCACGGGCCAGATGGGGCTGTTGAAGGGTGAGTGGGTTTTGGTGACCACCCCTTGGCTCTCCAGCTCACGGATCATCTTGTGGATGGGGATCACAGCATCTCGATTCGTCCGGTACTGCCGGCGGTGCACTGTTGAGGTGGCAATTGGCACTCGTTGCTCTTCCACCTTCAGGAGTCCCACTGCAGATGGGTTTTCTGACAGTCCAGGCAAGGTGTTCAACTGCTCAATGCCCTCTGCCACTACAGCAGCTATTCCAAAAGCCCATCTGTATCCCTTTGGGTCTTTGTAGTAGCCACTCCTGAGAAAATCTATGCCTAGAATGGGCGGTGCCTCTGGGCCAGTTACAATCGGATGTTTCTGCCACCCCTCTCCTGTCAGGCTCACCTCAGCTTCCAGCAAAGACAATTCCTGTGATCCCCCCGTCACCCCAACAATGGAAACACGCTCTTCCCCCACATGTTCTGATGGTATTAGAGTGCATTGTGAACCAGTATCAACTAATACCCTGTATTCTTGTGGTTCTGATGTGCCAGGCCATCGGACCCACACCATCCAATAGACTCTGTTATCCCGTGCCTCTCCCTGGCTAGAGGCAGGGCCCCTCTAGCCCTGGCTATTACTCCTTTCCTGAACATACATAGTGGAGGTTCCTTCAAGTGGGTCTGACAGATCATCCTCCCTTCTGTAATGCCCAGCACCTTGGTCATGGGAGGTTGAGGCTACCTTCACTTTAGTGTAGCTCCCTCGGTTAGCATTTCCCTCCCTGAGTTGACGCACCCGTGCTGCCAAGACAGAAGTGGGTTTCCCATCCCATTTTCCCATGTCTTCCCCATGGTCACGCAGGAAAAACCATAGGTCAGCTCGTGGGGTGTACCCTCTTCCACTAGCTGAGGGGCGTGGGGCTGTAACCTTGGGGTATGAGGCTCGCACTGGTGCTGCTTTGATCTTCCTGATCTCCTCCCTCATCTCACTTATGTCACCTCTCATCCCCCTCACCTCCCTGATCTCCTCCCTCATCCCCCTCATCTCTTGGACCACGGAAGAAACCTGGGCCTGCACTACGCCATTCATCATACTGTGAAAATCCCTAAGCTTGTTAGCAACAGAGCTCACTGTTTCTCGGTGCTCATCAGCATTAATCATTGCAATGAAGGTGGTGTATTGAGATGGCCCTCGGTTTGCCAGGTTCCACAGCATGTGACCTGTGCACCTGACCTTGTCAGGGTCATTGTCATGCTGTCCATCCCTCCCAAAGAGTACCTCCAGTACCGCCACCTCTCTCAGCTGTTGAATCCCTTCCTCAACGGTTTTCCAATGCATTCTATTATGGTACTCCTGCATTCTTTCTTTGTTGACAAACCTCTCTCTTACACTCATTAAAAGCCGCTCCCAGAGGGGAAGTGGGCCTGGCTCCCTTACGAATATTTGGTCCACACCTGAGTCCTGGGACAAGGATCCCAAATTCCTTGCCTCTGTACCATCCAAGTGCACACCTGTACCCATAAGGTCCCAGACCCGAAGTAACCAAGTTGTCAAAGCCTCCCGGCCCCGTCGTGCAATATCTTTCCGCAGATTGCGGAGATTTTCATAAGACAGGGACTCAGTGATGATTTCAACCTCTGGCTCCCCTGCTGGTTGTGAGGGCCCTCCTCTCTGGTCCTCTTTGTCTAGGTGCCTTGCTTTCATTTTAGACTTCCTAGTTTCTACAGGGGCGACTGCTGCTGGCTGTGAATGCCCTTGCAATTCAGCTGGACCCTGGGCAGATGTGACACCTATGGGTTCCACTACAGCATCACTGGATTCTCCCCCTTTATGGCAGGGCTTGTCACCAGCTGGGGAGAGGTACTCCTTCATCATCTGGCCCATCTCACTCATCTGCTTCACTAGAAGCCCCACCCACTCCGGGTGGTTTCTTTCTGAGATGGGCTGTGGGGCAGGGTCAGGCTCTGGGGCAGCATCCCTAGTCTTTGGGGCAGGGTCAGGTTCTGTGGCAGCATCCCTAGTCTCTGGGGCAGGGTCAGGCTCTGTGGCAGCATCCCTAGTCTCTGGGGCAGGGTCAGTCTCTGTGGCAGCATCCCTAGTCTCTGGGGCAGGGTCAGTCTCTGTGGCCGCATCCCTAGTCTCTGGGGCAGGGTCAGGCTCTGTGGCAGCACCCCTATTTCCTGGAGTAGGTATCAGAGTTGTTATCCAGCTCAATCCCCCGTTATCTCTTAATGTTAAATAGGACAAGCCTATCAGTAACACCAGCCACTGTACGATATCATTAGCATTCAGAGGAAATCTGAACCCTTCAAAAACTGGTGGGGTAGACCCAAAAATTTGGGTGAGGGGTTGGGAGAAAATTTCCCCTGGTGTTATTCCCTCACAGTAGGTGCCATTATTAAAGTAATCCCAAAAACATGCATTTAGTGTGTGGTATCCCTGAATCCATGTACCCGCCGTCCAAAGGAAGTTAAAAATCCATGAATTCCTCACCTTATCAACCCATAAAGCAAGTTCGATAACAGTTACAGTAGCCTTAGTTACAGGGCCCATGCTTATGTAAGGGTTTGCAAATGGGAGATATACATGTATGAACACGTGCAGCCCAAACCAGATTAAACTGGACCACATGTTGCTAGCACACACACAAAAAAACAGTCTCAGGCAACCGAAGAACTGTTATTCCTTAACCTCGTGCCCCACGTTGGGCGCCAAGATCTGTCCCGGTTTAAAGGGACAGTATTACCAGGAAAAGGGAATTCAGGAACTCGCAGGCACAGAAAAGGTATAGGTTGGGAATAACAGTTCTTTACTGAAATATTTATAAGACAAACAAAAACAGCATCAGCTATACGAAAGAAAAAAAAAACAGTGACAGAACAGAACGGAATTCAGTCCCAGTCCCTTTTTCAGTCACCGATGGCTCTCCGATGGAGCCAGGGCGGGCGGCTTCTTAGTCGCGGCTGCTGCAGGGGCAGGGGAGGGGGCCAGGTGGCCTCACGCCCCAGGTGGAAGAAAAGGGTGAGGAAGGAAACTCTGCTCACCGTGGGCGTCCCAGTTCCCAGTTGTTCAGAGGAAGCAGAAAGCTTTAGCAGTCCAAATCCAAGAAGCCTGATCCCAACAGGAGAAAAAGAACCTCTCTCCTCGAGTTCGGCCGGCGAGCTGTAGAGTTCTCCTACCCCCAGTGTCCTCTTACTTGCCGAAAACAAAAGCAGGACTCCACCTTTCCCTAATGGGCCATCATTGCTTCAGCTAGTCATTTGTCTCCAGCTCTTAACGGCTAATAGGAGAGCCATCCCGGCTAGCTTAACATAATAATGGGAAAAAATTTCTAAACCTCGCCAACCCACAACAGTGTGATAAAAGAGTGGACTAGCTGGCCACAAGTTACAATTGGAGCTTGAGATTTGACCTGCAGGTTGGGATGGAGTGTGCTGGCTGTGACGTGAGGAGGTAAGGGATATGCAGTTGTGAAAAGGACAGATAAGGTAAGAAGATGTTGTGTGAGGGACAGGCAGAGTTAGGCAGCTGGGTAAGGGGCAGCTTGGGGTTTAGTCAGTCATGCGGATGGAAGAAGGAAACTTGCAGAGAAGGAGTCAGTGTTGTGTGGAGCTGCCTATGAGGGAAGGAGTTGGAGTTGTCTGAGAGAAGTCCCCTGAAAGATGGCATGCAAAGTTTTTAATAAAAGATTGGTGATGATGATGCCAGTTCTGTCCATCTTGATATAACTAATACACGTAAGTTAACATAGTCCTCAAAAACAACTGTAAGGGAAACTGTAAGTTAAAAAAAATAGGACTTTTACACAGCAATCAAGTTTCCATTCTCTTGGGCAGCTGATTCGCTATAACATTAAAGACTTTTCTTGTAGAAAAGTCTCCATAGACTGATGAAAGAGACTCCTTCCCCTAAGTGAACTAGAAAAAGACTGATTATAAGCCACATGTCTGGGTGTCGGCAACTTTTCGTTCTTTGCCCATATATAAGCCACACTGGATTATTAGCCGCACTTTCATTCGCAGCGAGGATCCCCATGCAACTTTCACAAAGTTGCCAATTAGTAACAGAATTGCGGGATTGTGGGGTTTACTGGCTTGGTTTGGGGCCATGTGGGCTCGGCTCGCTGCTGCCCCACCACCGGGGCTGGGCGGGCTCTGTCTCGGCTCGGGGCTGCTGCGGGTTCACACTTCCAGGTTGGCAAATTTCTGAACTGCATCCATATATTGGCCGCTCCGGAGTGTAAGCGGCACTTCCGGGTTCGGACCAAAATTTTAGTCAAAATAGTGCGGCTTGTAATCGTGAAATTACTGTAATTTGTTTCAGTATGTTTTCAGTGTAAAAGAAAAAGTGTGGGAGAAGAAAAGTGTTCTGAAATGTTTTATTCTGATTTTTATTTTTTTTCTTTTAGTTTCTGTTAATAAAGTTTTCTTTCATACCCTTTAAAGTTTGAGCCTGCTTTGCCTTCCATCTAATCCTATCTCACAACAAAAAATTAGTAAATAATTCTAGTAAGTGCACTAGCAAATTAGCCAGTGCTAAATCCACTGTTGCAACCTGGTACCTAAGATGCTTTAAGAATGGTTTGTCCCTGTAACCCTGTAACCCTGTAACCCCTGTAAAACCTATGGACTGACCTTCTGCAATCAGATTGGCAAGAAGCCAAAGTTTCCCCTCCCCTTTCCTGACCCTAGAAAAGACCTCAGACTTTGGGAAACTTCCTCTTTGTCCCCTGGAAGCCATGAAGAAATAAACCGAGGAAAACCCTGAGAAAAAGAGCCTCTATATATCTTAACCTGTTCTACATTATATCATCTCAGGCTAGCTCTGCAAAGTTATAAGAGTGCAGGACTAGCCTCGGGTGATTTATCAATCCACCACACTCATGAAGTCATAAAATCCAACAGACCAGCAAGTTGTTCTACCTGTTGTCTGTAACCATCTGCAGCATTTTTTGATATATTGATAGCCATCTAGTGCTATGTGCCAAAAGTGATAACTTAGTTTTAAGGGCCCTTCCAACCCAAAATATCCTATGATAACACTGTGCACTTTTACATAGCCCACTGGAGTTTGTTTCTTTGATATGTAGTTGGTTTATAATTATATTGCTTGCAGGGCAGAAATTAATTTCCATTTACAGTTTAGTAACAAACACGATTGACAAATCTGCTACAAGCCTTCTGATAGAGGAAATAGAGGGCAAGGAAAATTTGTCATCCTTGGGAAGCAAGTGTCAGTAAGACAAGGGCAAGTTTCTTACCAAATTAACTGAAATTTTTTTCCAGGTACTATATGGGATAAAAATTGCAAAATCAGGGCTTTTAAAATATACAGTAGTTTCACAAATACAAGCCGCATGGATTATAAGCCGCACTTCCGGTGCCTCGACAATGTTGCTGTCTTTGTCAATAGATAAGCCGCACCTCGAATATTAGCCGCACTTTCGTTCGTCGCGAGAATCCTTGCGCAGCTTTCACAAATTGGCCAATTAGTAACAGGATCGCGGCATAGCGGGGTTTACTGGCTCGGGGCGGGGCCAGGCAGGCTCGGCCCGCTCATGGTTGCCGACGGGGCCGGGTGGCCCAGCTCAGCGCCACGGCTCGGCGGGGCTGGCCGGGTGGTGCTGCCGCCGCCGCCGGGCTCGCTGGCCCCCCTCTCCCGTCAGCACCGCCCCGCGCCGCGTTCGCTCGCCCTGCCGGCATGGCTGCCGCCGCCGCTGCCGGGCTCGCTGCCCGCCCCGCACCGCGTTCGCTCGCCCGGCCGGCGGGCTGCCGCTGCCGCCGCCGGGCTCACCGGCCACCCCGCGCCGCGTTCGCTCGCCCGGCCGGCGGGCTGCCGCCGCCAGGCTCGCCGGCCGCCCCCTCCCGTCTGCACCGCTGCCGCGTTTCCTCGCCCTGGCCGGCACTGCAGGCCCCCGCACCGCCGGGCTCCCCCACGCTGCTGGCCCCCATTCTGCTGGGCTTCCCCCGCTGCCAGGCAGCCCCACCCATCGGCCTTCCTGCTTCTGCCATGCTCCCCTGCACTGCTAGCCCCAGTTCTCCCAGGCTCCCCCGCCCTGCTGGCCCGGGCTCTGCTGCCCCCCTGCCCCGCCCTGCTGGCTCAGGCTCTGCCGCCCGCCCCCCACACTGCTGGCCCCGCCTCTGCCAGGCTTTCCCACCTCTGCCGGGGCCGGCTGGGCTCCAGCTTGGCTTGGGGCTGCCGCGGGCTCTCACTTCCGTGTTGGCAGCTTTTAGAATTTTGTTAATGTATTAGCCACCCCGGAATATTGGCCGCACTTCCTGGTTTCCACCAAAATTTTGGTCAAATTGGTGCGGCTTGTATTCGTGAAATTACTGTAATTATTTTGTATGCCCTTATTTTTAGTCAATACTCCAGTGTTGGATCTTTTAATCGATTAAACAGGTATGTTCATGAGGCAGAAGAAACCAAGTGGAACAACTTTGGGCAGGATGTGCTAGTTGATTTGTGCTGTCTTCAGTCTGGGGTGTGCTAATGCAAGTGTGCCATCAGGTAGTACAGAAAGAAAGAATGTGACAAAGAACTGATCCTCTAGTTCAAGCCTATTAAATAGAGGAGAGCAAGTGTCCCCTAAAATGCTACCTTTTTATCCATCAAAAAGGGACAACTATTGATGTGCCAGTGTAACACTGAATGGGAACAACACAACAGCTCTGTTGCTGGGCTTTCTGGGGCTGTAGCTACATGGACAAATATATATGAATTCAGCAGGCTTTGAAGCTTTTTGACTTATAGAACAGTTTAACCTTTTCAGAGTCTGCCAAAGGCTCTAACTACCATGAAGGAAGGTGTGTCCCACCCGACTGAAACAAGCAGCTCCCTAATGAGCCTTCTGAGGAGCAGCAGGACCTGCTCTTGCAGATGATACCGATTTCAATGCAGAAGGGAAACTGCAGCTGTCACTGGGGCCTGCTGGTAGTGCATGGTTGGTAGAAACCTGTACATATCTATGGGAACACCAGAGATCCTCCATCCTCCCCCTTGCATTGTTTCCAGCCACACAGGAGCAGGTGAATTTGGCTCAAAAATGTTGGATTGGGGTCAGGGATATAAAAGGATAAAGCCAGGCTGTGCAGGTTGGTCTGGAGTTTGCTGCTAATGGAGTTGTGTCATCAAAGCTAAAGGCAGTGTTGGAAGCAAAAATCCCAGTGGCAGAGCAGCAGGAAGATGGACACTGCCTTAAAAATGAAGAAGTTGACTTATATGAGGTTTTAATTGAATTTACCTTTTCCTTTCATCTGCCCTTCAGGCAACTAGTAAGCTATTCCAAACTGGCTAGCTTTAGGGCTCAGAAACAGGAAGTCGTGCTCTTTGAGGGGGCTTGAAAAGCAAAAGAAGTCTTGTGTTTCGCAAATTTGAAACCAGGCTCATCTGAGGCAGTTTAGAATTTTAAAAACTGATATCAAGTACTATGTTTTACTTCTTGAAAAACTGTCCTGAAGTCCTGCATTGTTGGTGCTTGGAAACTAGCTCATTTGTGCAGTTTTAGGGTTAGCAGATTGGAGACCAAGTTCTCTACTGTTGAGTTTAGAAACAGACACCAAGTCATGTTTTTTGGGGATTTGGAACTAGATTAATTTGGCCAACTTAGAGGCCAAAAAACTGAGGCTAAATCCTGTAGTTTGAGGAAGTAGAAATTAGAATTAACTGGGGATTTTTTGGGATTTAAAGGAGGTTCATTTGCTCAAATGTGGGGCTTGGAACACAGAAGACAAGTCCTGTGTTGCTGTGCTCAGAAACATAGACACAGCCCACTGCGGGGATATAGCTGGTTAGAGCCTGGTGCTGGTAATGCCAAGCTTGTAGGTTTGATCATGCTTATGGGCCACTCACTTAAGAGTCAGACTTCATGATCCTTGTGGGTCGCTTCCAACTCAGAATGTTCTGTGATTCTGCTTTGGGGTCTGGAACCAGGACTGTGCTGCTGTTCCCGGGCTAGCAGCAGAGTCTTAACCCTGCATGTTTGGACTCAGACCAGAGGCTCCCCGGCTGATCCTGGGGAGGGTTTGGGGGCAATAGGCAGTTCCCAAGTCTCCACACAGCCCAGTGCCAATGCTGTTCTGATGGCCAGAGGATTGGGGAGCTTAGGGCAGGCCTGAGCAGATCTGAATCCTGGCAGCTGCCGTCTTCCCCAAGTCTTTTGTCAGTGTCATCATCCCCCCACCCTGGACCATGTGGTGCTGCATCAGGGAGAAGAAACCATGTGGGAGGAGGGAGCCTGGTGGTAGGAGGGGTAACCAGCCAAAAATATCCCGTTGGCCCCAAAATACCCCAGCAGTTGGATGTGGAGATCAGCTGGATAATTTCCTGGAATGTGTTCCTTCAGGGACTCCCATATACTGTTCTGATTCCCTGCTGGCATTCATGAGGTGGTGGTGGTAGTGGTGAATTCTAGTGTGTGTGTTATCCTTCCCTGCAGCACCAGGGTACCACACATACAGGTCATTGGGAAATAGAGCCCTGTCAGAAAGTGTATTTCATTAAAAAACCCCGCCCTTAGGAATTTGGGCTGAGGCAAATATCTTGTTCTTTATGCTTAGGACTTTTACGAGCAATTTTAAATGAAGACAAGATTTTTCAATGGAAGAGGAATTACTTAACACCTTTTTCAGTTAGTATATAGCAAACACTAAGAAATCAGTATTCTCTTAGAAATGGCTTGGCAACATGTCTCATTTCAAAAGAGTCATAGAAATGCAAATTTGAGGATGTACTTGATTTTTTTTTGTCCTGCCTGATTCACTTTGAAGACAAAAAGAAATTCTGCCAGCCATACTCAGTTGTTTTTTGTAGCATTCGCTGGAGGGCAGCAGTGATGGCAGATGTGATTAACGAAGATGGTGTCAATTAGTTTCACCTTTATGTAAATAAATAGTCCACTTAGGTTAAGCCCTCAAGCTCCTGGAAGGCTCTCTGTGCTATTTCCATCGAAGCATCTGAACTCCTCTGAGATGGTGACACAGCTCAGCGCATAGTGCTGCAGCCACAGTTGTGATGACTTTTTAACGTTGCACTAAGGTGTGACAGATGAACCTCTGCTTTATTTCAACAGGTAGTGTCATTTGTTTCTTCAATCGGTTGTAGTAGACTTTGTTTTACTTCATGTTATACCTGCTGGCACCATTTCTTCATTTATCTCAGTCACATCCCACAGGGTGATATTCGAGGGTGTGTAGCTTTACCTTGGAATACAAGCTTGGTTTTTTTTTGAGCAAGAACTGTATTTGAATGAGGCTCCCATGTGAAAGATATCCATTAGTGCACTAAAACACTTAAATATAATTTCTAGGTGTTGCCACTAGACAACCTGAAACTGTCAACATCATGGCAAGTAACTGCTGTTGGGTGCTTAGGAGCACTTTCTTGCAGAGCTCCTGGCATCCTGCTGGCTGCTGCCCAGGCAGGCAGAGTTCAGCCTGTGCATGCTCAGTAGGTTCAGCAGCTGAATTTTCTAGAGGGATTTTTGGGGAAAATACACACCAGTTGAAAAATATGTTTTTCTTACTGGAACTGAACCGATAATTTGTTACTGAGCTGAGTTCAGACTGGTCACTGGTGTTTTCCCACTTTCTGAAATGACTGCCTGAAGTGTGGGCCTTCGGCAAAAGTGGGAGTGGGAAGACAGCATGGCGAAGTGTGAGACTGAACTTGTGCAGAGCCATGCTCGGTTCTGAGCTCTCCCACAGACTCCCCCGATCTCAGACAAGTCCTGGTTTCCCAAATACAACCACTCCAATATCCCCCTACGAAAATTACTGTTTCCAACCATCTACCTTTTTTTGTTTCTTACAAAAAGATTTTGTAGCATCAGATGCATAGATGTTTGCAAATACAGTAATTTCACGATTATAAGCCTCACCATTTTGACTACAATTTTGGTTTGAACCCGGAAGTGCGGCTTGTACTCTGGAGCGACTTATATATGAAAAAATTTCAGAAATTTCCCAACGTGGAAGTGTGAGCCGCGAGCTGAGCTGAGCTCGCGAATTGAGCACCTGCCAGTAAAACCTGTGATCGCGCGATTGTTACAAATTGGTTACTCTGTTGCGCGGCAGGGGGAAGCGGGCTCCCGCCAGCAGCGTGGCACCCCAGCCCAGGGGAAGGCAGGCTTGGCCCCGGCCCGGGAGAAAGGCGGGCTTGGCTCCCTTCTGGCGCCACCCCAGCCCAGGGGAAGGCTTGGCTGGGCTCCGTCCCGCCGCCACCCCAGCCCGGGGGAAGACGGGCTTGGCTCCCACAGGCACCGCAGGGGGAGCAGCGGTCACGAATTGAGCACCAGCCAGTAAAACCCGCAATCGTGTGTTTGTTACAAATTGGTTACTTTGTTGTGCGAAAGTGCGGCTTATAATCCGGTACGGCTTATATATTGCCAAAGAACAAAAAGTGGCTGACACCCGGTAGTGCGGCTTATAATCAGGTGCGGCCTATAATTGTGAAATTACTGTACTAATGGAAAACAAATAATACCATTTGCTGGCTTTGTGGTAGTAAACTCTGTCCCATGGGAGGAGGCTGATCCTATGTTGGCATATGATAATGTATCAGATAAGTTACTGGGATATAAATTTCTTAAATGACATCTTTTCACTGTGTTTTCTTCAAGCACAAAGAAGGTATGTACATGCTTTTAAAGAGAACATATGTGTATTAACCACACTTACCAACAGGCATGGAGTACAGGTCTGCACTACTGTGGTATGTTTTCTGGGGAACTTTGCACTTTGAAGAGCACATTGTAGTAATGGAAAACTATTATGTGCAGCTTGAAGCAGCATAAACTTGCTGGTCTTGCAATGTCATCTCACTTAGCTTTGATGTTCCCTTATATGACCTGTTTTATTTATGCCCTTCTTCCTTTCACCTTTGCAAAATGGGAGATAGTCATCTTCAACTGAGGAAAGGAGAAATTAATCCAAGTTATATGAAAAATTTAACCACAGTTGTAATCTTTGGGCTACCCCTTTTTAAAAGCTGAATTCAGCTTCATGTTTCCATAAGTCTGCATTTTTTGGCTCACTGGATGAAAAAGTACATCAAGCAATGCCAATGTGGCAGTTGCTTTGTGGACTAGGGCTTTACTGACTGTCTTTGAGTCAATTTGTCCAGCTGCAGAAGCCCTGCAGTAATTCCTGAGGTGATGGCAGTTGTGGTTTTCCTGCTGGCTTGGTTAGCTTGGAGTTATGAGCCAGAGCTGGCAAGGCTTCCCTCATGCCATGGCTCCTGTGGGAGGCTGTGCCTGACCAGGCATCTGTGTGCCGCTCAACTGCACATAGAAGGGCAGGAAGCACTGTAACTGCTGAGCAATTTCTGTTCAACTGGAAAGGGAAATGTTGCTCACATCACTGGCCACGAGATTACCAGTTTATGTGGTCACAAGTCATTAAATGTCCAACCAAGGGTACTGGGGGCACATTGCTACAATCTATGGTTTATTGAGCAAATCAAATGGAAGCAAGCAGAATTTGGCAGTAACTGAAGAACCTAATCAGTTAACTCCTTTCTTTCTTGCACTGCAATGGTCTAACACAGACTGCATCAACTGGGTTGTTCAATGGGAAGTAATATCACTTCTGCCTCCAATCTGGAGAAATCAGATACTTGGAAACAGAACAGTAGGAGGCAAATATAAACTGTGTTATCTCAGATATGTATCTCTCAGTTAAACCAGACACAGTTGGAGCAAAGACAAGGTTAGATCATCTCTATGGGTCCTACATAGCACTGCAACGTGCTCACCATCAAAACAGGAAATTAGCAAAAAGGCAATCGCTGCAGAGAACTTAAAAGCGGTCCTGATGCTTCTGGAAGAGGGTGAGTGAAATAGCTCAGCTTTTATTTGTAGCTGTACCAGAGAACTGGAAGAAATTTGCTTCAGAGCCAGTCTTGTCTTCTACTCTCGCAGACAACCATCCCATAACATCTTTTTTGGAAACAACCAAGCTTAATCCTAAAAGCTCTTTCCATTTCTTGTTGTCACTGATGTAAATTTTTCAGAGTCTTACTCAAATGAGGGTTTTGCCTAATATCTGAAGTTACTAACAATTTTTACCTAACTACCATCCAGTTAGCATCACCCTTTCACTTATGCTTTGCCCCATGACTTCATTTTACATTTACAAACAAGCCACCTTCCATTAAGATTTTCACAAAAATGTCTGAAAATTTCTGTACCACAGTATATTAAAAAAAATCAGTGCAATGCTAGGACTCATTACATGTCTAGTAAAAGTATGTCCAAAACATCCCAGGCTTTTTTTTTTCTGACAGCCACATCTTATTCTTGGCTCTTGTTCATCCAGTGTGCAACTGAAGCTCCAGCTATCCTGTTACTTTCAAGAGATGAGCTCTTAGAGTGCCTTTTCATGAATTCAGAGCTATATGATCTTGCAATTACACTATGAAATTCACTTCTCCCTTTTTTTTAATAACTCCGGGCCTTAATGTTGAGGTATTTTGCATAATCCTTCCTATTGCTTTTGTAAATTTATTACATGCCTAATTCTTATGCCACCATCACTACTACAAATATAAACAAAGTAGATGTACAAGACCTCACTGTGAAGAGTTCTCCCTTAAAACTTTTTCCAGTCTGACAGTTTTTGTTCATTTCCCTTGTCTCAGTTGAAGTTTGACAACATTTTTCCTGTATTGTATAAATACCTTAATGATTTAGAGATTGGCTATGTCTGTTGCTTTGGTCATGGCTCTGAAATCGGCTATCAAAAGTGTCTGGTTCTAAGAAATAAATTACTTTTTTTTTTTTTTAAATGTAGTTTTGTGCAGAAGGGTAAGGTTTCTGGTATGGAAATAGGCAGCCTCAAGTAAGCAATTTTAGAAAAGTGCAGCAGTTTCCTGCTAACTCTAAGGAATCTGAGCTTCAGGTTCTCCATTCAACAATTTCACTGTTCAAAAGGCAAAACAGGAAACCCAAGCAAAAGCTACAAATGTGCTAAATTTCCTGGAAAAGCCAAATATGGGAAAAGGCTTAAAACTATTTTTATTTAGTTTTTAAAGGAGAAGGTTCACCTATGAAAGTATCAAAGACTTAAAAAGTTTGAGCTTGCTGAAAATCAGCTCAAAAGCAAGCCATGAGGCACATAAATAATTTACAGTAATTTCACGAATACAAGCCGCACCAATTTGACTAAGATTTTGCTCCTAAACCGGAAATGCGGCTAATAATCAGGAGCGGCTAATACAACCTCAGAAGTGCCTGCCAGAGTGCTGAGCCGAGCAGCTGCAAAGTCGGCATTTTGCGATTGTTACAAATCGCTACTTTGTTGCACCGCGGGTGGAGCCTGGCTCCGTGTAGGCAGAACGGGGGGCAGGGAGAGAGGCAGGAGAGCTCTCTTTCCTCCTCTGCCACAGCCCAGGGGAGAGACGGGGGGGGAGCCCGGCGCCGCCATTGCCGCGGCCCGGGGAGGAGAGGGGGGACCCGGGCCGCCCCTACCGCGGCCCGGGGAGGAGAGGGGGGACCCGGGCCGCCCCTACCGCGGCCCGGGGAGGGGGGGGGAAGCCCGCACCACCATTGCTGCGGCCCGGGGAGGGGGGGGGAAGCCGGCGCCGCCATTGCTGCGGCCCAGGGAGGGGGGGGGAAGCGCGCGCCGCCTTTGCTGTGGCCCGGGGAGCCGGTGGGAGCCCCGCGCAAGCCATTGCCGCGGCTCGGGGAGCCAACGGGGTGCTTTGTCCCCGCCCGCTGCCGCCGCGGCAGGAGCGGGGAAACTCCGTCCCTGCCCGCCGCCGGCGCCACGGGCGCGGGAAAGCTCCCTCCCCGCCCGCCGCCGCTGCCGCAGGAGCAGGGGAAGCTCCGTCCCTGCCTGCCACCGCAGGGCAGTGCCGACCCGGGGTGACCGAGCCCAGTGGCAGCGGCGGCCGGCCCCGAACTGCAGCACCGTGCTGGACCACCTGGCCCCGTCAGCGGGCCCTAGGGGGCCGAGCCTGCACAGCCTTAGCTCAGCCAGTAAACCCCGCCCTCCCGCCGTTCTGTTAATAATTGCACGCGGGTCCTCGCTGCGAACGACAGAGCGGCTTATATTCGTGTGCGGCTTATCTATGGACAAAAACCAAAATATTTGCCAACACCCAGAGATGCGGCTTATAGTCAGTGCGGCTTGTATTCGTGAATTTACTGTATATTCTTTTTTCCCTCTCTGCACAAGTTAGTGCTACTGCAGAGTTTGGTTCCTGCTTTGCCCTCACCCACAAAGAAGCAACAAGCCTCATTGAAGAACAGAAATAACATGCTAAAGCAGAAATACATTAAGAGTTCTGAAGTACAGTAATTTCATGACTATAAAGCGCACCCTTTTGACTAAAATTTTGCCCCGAACCCAGAAGTGCATCTTATAGTCTAGTGTGCCTTATATAATGTACAAAGTCGCGAAATTCACCAATCCAAAAGTGTGAG